>NC_134423.1:19415000-20040000 GCF_030867145.1 Opisthocomus hoazin
GCTTTTCTCTAGAAGCTGTCCGCCCCTGCCCTCTATCCTTTCCTTTACCAGCCCCTAATGCTGTATTCTGCCCCTCCTCTCATGTCTCCTGGTCTCCTCTGCCCAAACCAGGCCCCAGTTTCATGCCTCCTGTCCCTGCCATGGCTGCCTTCACCCCCTCACGCTCCTGTCTCTCCGTGGCACCTCCAGCACCAAAGCCGTGCCAGCCACGAGCACTCAGAGCCCTCAGAAACCAGGCGCATCCAAACACCTTGTGCACGCTCCTTTGCCCCATCTCGTTCCACGATTCGTGCTGCTCTGTGTTGTCAAGTCTGCAACAGCTGGCAGTGGGTGTCACCACCGTGACTGCTGCGCGCTCTCCCAGCCGAGCCTACCAAGCAGGCACGGTCCCCGTGGGGAAGGGCAGCGCGTGGTGGGGACGCAGGACAAGCTCGGGCGCCTGTAGCACACCATGCTGCTCTATGTGAAACCCAGGAGCTGCAGCCTGCGCCTCAGGAGACTGCTGGGAAGCCCAGGGAGGAGGAAGAGGAGGAGGACAACGACAACCAGTGCACTCCAGCCGCAGGGCAAGCAGGGTCAGCAGGCTGCAGAGCCTTGGCCCCTGGGCCCCAGCCGCCCGGGCGCCTGCTCCTGGGGTCACCCAGCCTGCGTGCGACGAGGAGTGGGCAGGCAACAGCCACCAGCCCTTCCGTGCAGCCCGGGCCACGGCATGGGGGCTGTTTGCAACGGGCTCTGCCCAGCTTTGCAGCTTTGCAGCAGTGTTTGCTGGGAGGAGCGAGAGAGCCTGCTTGGATCCCTGCCTCCAAAGTCACGTAGTGCTCAGGCGCCAAGGTGATGCCTTTCGAAGCCCGCAAGTGGTTTGCCACATGATTAAATTCAGGCTGTCGTGGGGACTGCAGGTTTGCTGTGGCAGTCTTTTCTTGCTGCAGCACGTTGCTCGTTACGCAAAACACAGCATCTTCGCCTCCTACGCACAGCAATTCTATTTTCTGCTTTCTTTCATACAGCAAAACAAATCGGCAACATTATAGATGCTATTAGCTTTCAGGAGTATTACACCAAAGCTAAAAAAACAACCTCTGAGCACACTGCTTTTCTGGGTAATGATTAACTTCCATTACAGAAAGTCTGACATCTTAGTTTTTACTGAAGTAAGGACCAGCTCTGCCTTCAGATCTGCTCTCTCCTTCTCTCTCTCTGTCATCTAGTGGGTCATGTATGATAAAAGCTACTAACAGAGCCCCTTGCAATGTGATTGATCCCACAGCAATCTTCCATCCTTTAAAAAGTGCAGCTCTCCAGCCCGGTATTTCCACAGCTGAGGATGGGGATGGGGCTCACCTGGCCGCAGCCGTGACGATGGGGAGAGGCTTCCTGGGCCAGGCCATCCCGCCGTCAGGGTGCTGACAGACCAGTGCCACCAGCGACTGCCCAGCTGCTGGCACACGCCACTGAATGTGACAAGCATGTCCCGCATCCACCAAACTTAATAACAGCGTTGCTTAATAACAGAGTTGTGTAATAACACAAGTGTGGAAAAAGTTTGGCAGCTCCAGAGAGTAGATGCAAGAGTTTTATATTTTAAGAGTTTTTGAGCCTAAAATGCAAAAGCATCTGTAATACTCTCAAAATATTTTGATTCCATATGGCTGTACCAAGTACGAAATGGTTGGAACTAAATGTTCAGCAATACCATTTTCATGTAAATATCCGTTTAGCCACTCTGTACACAACACACGGCAGAACCAGTGAACCAGAACATGCTCCCACTGTGCCCAGGACAGCATGGGCGACATTTTCTGAAAGCAATTATGCGGACACGGAAGCAAACCCCCCCGAGCAGATGACTCCATTTCCCTCCCAGTTAGCCACTTCTTAGCCAGCGCCTTCATCGCGTTTTGCAGCCAGGATATTTCCTCCCCTGGCGAATGGCGGAGGCTTGCCGGGGTGAGCGCTGGGGCAGCGCTGCTTCACAGGTACGAACGGAGACAGCAGGAGGTCGTTTGCAGAGCTTCTGTGGAGTTTGCCCAGTGCATTTTCAATTGTAGTAGCAGGCTTGCTTAGAGAGAGAGGGGCTACAGAGCAATTTCTTCAGCTTTGTCGCACCTGTGGAGCTGTGTCTGATGCGGGGCGTTGGTACTGCAGTGCCTGCTGCAGCGTGTGCCGGTGAAGCGGTTCCCGCCACCACGGCCTCCACCTGCCCACCGTGACCCTCCCTCGGGGCCGCGGGCTTTAGCTCCCACTTAGGCTGTGAGCATAAGCCCAGCTCCTGGCAGCCGGCGGTGGGAAGCCACTGCCGAGCAGCAGCAGCGTCGGTGTGTGGGGTGGCACCCAGTGAGCCCGAGAGCATCCCGGGGAGGAGAGGAGAGGTGAGGTGAGGTGAGGTGAGGTGAGGTGAGGTGAGGTGAGGTGAGCTGCTCCAGGCCAAAGGACTGAGCTAAAATCATGAAGAGTGGGCTCCTGCAGCCTGGCAGGAAGGGGAGGTGGTGGAAATTGGAAGGGTCCCTGCATCTGGCCTCCAGCGGCACTGCAAGTAAGCAAAGGGCGGAATCTTCACTGAACAAGAGGGAAATGCATAGGAAAGCAAAGATGCTGAAGAGGCTGAAATATTTTTAATACTACTGAATCCTCAATTTTCAAATGCAGTGCAGCCTCTGCAGCAAAAGGCAGGCTTTAAGGAGTCAGCAGCGCTGCTGGAAACGTGGGCACCCCTCCAGCTGCTGGCAGCTGCTCAGGCTTGTGGGAGCTGGCCTAAGCCAAGGGATGGGCACACTCCGAGCCTGCTACAGCACCAGATCGTTGCATTGGGAAAGCTGTTGCAGGGATGTGCTGCTTTAATGACCTGTGTGACCCAGTTTGAATGCATCTGTGTATTTTAACTTAGTGGCACACCTGCCCCTGAGCCTGGAGAGTCTGAGCACGCCAGCGAGAAGGAACGAGGCAGCCGCAGCACAAAGCTCTTGCAGAGAGTTAAATGAGCAGTGAATGCCTGAACTGTTAATCCAGTGTCGCTGCTGGTGTCGACAACTTACTGGGCTGGCAGCTTGTTTCATTTTAACATGGAGTTACCTGTAATGTTTCTTTTGCTTGACATAAATAGTTAAGAAAGCATAAATAACCTTTGAGGAAAATAAGAGCAGGGACTTTTATAAGGCTCCTTATTAGGCTGTTATGTAAAGCTGTAAGAACAAGAAAAATCTAGTGCAGATTTGGAAAGGAGGATGTAGAAAAACCAACAACAAAAAATCTAGTTGCTTAATTTGCAGCATTCAGGCAAAATGTTTAGAGGTCATGAGCTGAAAATCTGTGTTTTATTTATTAAGTATCACTTATCTGTTGTAAGATTGATCAGAAAAGTGAACCGCAGAACCTGGGATTTCAAAATAGTCTAGAAGCAGACGGGAAGAAAAAGTGCACTGGAAGCACTTCTCCCATAGCATGTCAGTAGTGAGCAGCCAGGGAGCTAGCTGTAAGCGTGTGTATTACTCTTGGACAGCTACAGGATCACTGCAGAAGAAACATTCAGTGTTTCCAGTAACTTTAAGCCAAGAAAGCCAATAGACCAGATGGAATATATCAGCTTTCAGGGAGGGCCAATTTAAACATGTGTAAGCACCAGGGGCCTGGCGCTCAAACTTTTAACACTTCTAAATTGCCACTATGAACATAAAAGGGTTGCTCATTTCTGTAGTGGAATAGGAGATTACAGACTGATAAGTGTATGATCCTGGGAGATCGCACCAGTATCCAAATGTCTGAAGGCAAAACTTGGACACTCTGTAAGTGGCAGCAACGGCCCTGTACAGAGGGAACATGACCTAATGGAAAAAAGAGAAAGACCATTTTTCCTTTTAGAGCTTTATACAAGCAGCAATCATGCTGTAAAAAAGCACTGTCTGGGAATCTAGCGACTGGAGATTCTAATGATAGTCTTATTTCAGCGTCTGGCTTGTATTTGTCATTTGCTTTACTAATAATGTATTGCTGCTACACACTGGAGTGTGCCTTTCAATACCTGGCAGAGGTGGTGGTAGGCTGGGGAGCCCCTTCTGCAAAGAGAAGAGGAGCAAAGCAGAATGCGCAGTTAAACCGTTGTCCTCATCTCAGTAAAGCCTCCAGAGATGACAGCGAGGGGGGCAGAAGCTCAGCTGTGGTTTCCATCCACTCTGCTGGAGCTGCCAAGGAAGGGGCTGGCTGGGAACCGAACCACGCCGCCGGGTTCTTCTCCCCTGTCTAAAGGCAGCAGCTGGCAAGCGGTGTTTGGAGAACAGCACTGTCCCGTGGCTGCAACTGGCCCACCGTGTGGAAACCTTCACAAAAGCTCTCTGGTTATATGGCACAGCTGACGTGCTGACGGGATTTTGTATGGCTGCTGTTTGACGCTACCCATGAGACATTACACTTGGTCATATGCTGAAAGCTCACAGCCAGCCTGTGGGAGAGGAAACCACTCCCTGACAAAAGGCTTGGTGAGGACCACGTCCACGCTGCATGTCCCCGTGCCACGAACCACAACCGCTGTGCCAGCAACGCAGCCCGCGGCTCGCTCCGGCCTGCCGAGTACCAGCCAGGCACGTGCAAGCAGCAAAGTCGCCTCTCTGAAAGTGGTGATGGAAGCCCTTAATCTTTTTAATATGGTAACACGTATCAGAACCAAAACCTACACCAGGATGCAGCTCAGGGACCGCTATCTTCAAGGAGTGACTTTCAAGCGTTCAGGTTAGACTCTACACCTCCCATTTTGTACTCTGCAGGGAAGCTCTGCCAAGGCAGCCAACACATCTGGGTAACTTTTGGCAGTTGGTGGTGAGTATAAACAACACAGAGCTTGCTTACACAGCACCACACACACACACACACACGTGTACACACACACACACACGTACACACACACACACACACACACACACACACACAGAGCTTTGCTCTTATCTGCGAGTGCTCAGGTGTTACAGAAATGACAAATCTGTCAGGAGTGACAGTAAAATACTGTGGTGTTTGGGTTTTTAAAGCTTTACTATACAACTAAAAGGGCTTTTGATAAACTGACCACTGTATTTTGTAAACAGGTTTGCAGTCTTTCAATGTCAGCTCATTATGCTGATAGCAAGAGCAAAATACATTGAAAAGACTGACCATCCCTACCCCAGAACATACTGTTTGAACTCTGCCTGACACTGCACGACAAACGTTTGCACAGTGACACCAGATATCTGACAAGGGAGGTATCTGCAATAGATTGAGCCGTACCAGACCAAGGCATTGCCTGGGCTGACCTTTAGGGAATGGGAATGCAGGAGGGTTGGTTGATACCTGTTGTAATGACCTATTGATCCTGTTCCTGTATTTTGAGACAGATATTTATGATTATTATTATTAGTGGGTTTTTCTTTAAATGCTAGCTTTGGTCAAAAAAAGTCTTTCAGCGTGGTGGAGAGGCATGCTGATATATCCCAAACACTACAGCAGGATCTTAGGTAAGCAGGGATAGCTCATGAAACCCAGCAGAAAGTGCTCTGGTGGCAACCGGACACACCTTAAATTGGTTAGGATTTTTTGGCCTTCAAACTGCCTGTGATTCCCCCCCCCCAGTATATGTGATGTAGCAAATCCTGGGCAGTAAGTAATGAAGAGTTTAACTTCAGTCTCTGAAACATTTTGTGTTTAATCTCCTTTGTCTTCCTCACAATGACCACATTTCTTCCACCTTCATTTTAAAGACACTGCACTTAAAAATAAGGTATCGTGGTGACTATGTAGCAAAAATATCTAATTAGACAAATAATTATTGTCTCTATAGGAAAACTATCCTTGTTTTAATGTCTGGCCATGTCATTTTCACAACAGGACAGTAATGAGTTCTTTGCTATGTGCTGAGGAACTGTTTATTGCTTAGGTGGGACAGTCTCTGGGGGATCATCAGGCATATAATGAATGATAAACCAATTATCTTCTTAAGGAAAAAAGCCTCACAGGCTTCTTTAAAAGGAATCGACTGTCACATTCTTCCACACAAAAGTAACAATTACCTAGAAAAGATTTTCTTGCCAAAGTATTATTTGCCACTGACACTCTTAAAAACCATTAGAAACCTTGCAAGATCTTGCAACTATCCTGTTTTTATCCAGATGCAATTAATGCAGCAACTTCTCTTTGTAGATGATCTGGAGAACTTGCTTGCAGTGTTACTTTTCCAAACTGGCAGATTCTGTTTTGAGCAAAAACTTGAAGAGAAAAAAAAAAATTGCCAGCACTGAATAACAGAAAATCCAGTCTGTGTCATCCACGCATGGGGGATACAGCTACGCATCCTGGGAGCCAGCAGCTAGAATTGCCTCCCTTAAAGCTGCTGAGGTTTTCTGGTTTCAGTGCATACAATCTTTCTTGCTCCAGGAATGTCATAACAGCTCAGTCTCTCCCCTTGCCTCATTAAAACAAATAAACCCCCTCCCTGAAACCACACACCAAGAGAAAGCAGAGCCGGGACAGCCAGTGTCCAGCTCCCCTTCCACCCGTTACAGCTGTGCTTTAGCATTCCCTCGCAGTGGCCCAGAAGTGCATCTCCCGCTTCACCCTCTGGCTGCGTTCTCCTGGTGTCGATGGGGGATTCGGTGCCCTGGAGCAGCTATGCCCCTCTTCTGATGGTCGAATGTTTGATCACTGCTGCTCACAGCAGATCCCGGGGCATTCGAGTCCAATTCCATGAATAGCTCGGGTTCTTGATCAGGATGCAGAAGATTTTCTGCGTGTTTGTTCATAGCCTCCTCGGCAGGGTGAGGGGAAGAGCAGAGCTATGGAGGCTTCTGTGGGCTTGGTGCTTGGCAGTTACTGCGGGCATCACTCCCAGTTAACAGGAGGTGCAGATTTCCCTGTGCCTCTGTAGCTGAAATGGTTTCTGTTCCTTTCACAGGAGTGTCTTTAGCATGCAGGAGCCAGCTGCTCCCAGCAGGAACATAATAATGTGCTGTTACTAAAGGAAGGCCCGGCAGTATCAGCCCTAAATATTAAACAAGGCCTCTGTGCAATATGCGTGCTTTGAACAGATAAGTGCAGCTAAGAAACAGGCGGTTGGGTACTGGCTCACTGATCTCCTCTCTCCACCCCTCATCCCCCTTCTCATCCTCTCAGGAAGAAAATTCTGAGGGTTTATTTTTATGCCTTGAAGTTGCTTGTTGTGGCAGCACGCTGCTGCTTCTCCAGAGATGTAAAGTCCTTGCCTTTTACATAGAGTAATTCTATTTTTGACTCTAGTATATTAAGAATGACATGACAAATAACCACATCTGTGCTCTAGGGATATACAAACTTCCATGAGAAAGCAAGCAGTCGGGACCCCAAGGATAGCTGGTCCGAAGATGCTGTGAAATTCCAAGATGGTATTTCTCTGTAGCTTAATATGAGGCTGAGAAAAAATGGGGGAAAAAGTATTTCTGCTAAACCAGGTCAAGGTGAAAAACTTTCAAAAAACTCACAGTAGGCTGCAACTGCAGAAAGTGTCAAGGTGCTGCCGACCAAGCGCGCTCCCCAGCTGCGCTGGGCTGAGCTCTGCCACATCCCGAGGGAGAGGACCAGGGTCGACAGCTCCAGCTTCACATCCCTGCAGAACTAAACCAGCATCCCTGCAGAACTACACCAGCATCCCTGCAGGGCCTGCGGTTCTCTTCACCCTCCTCCAGCACATTGTTCAGATAGACCCAAAATCGTCCCACAGAGAGGGAGCGATTGGAAGCAAAATTGCAATTCACTCTTGTTGCATGTTTTTGTTTTATTTTTTAAAAACAAAAAACCCCACTGGCAATACTACTTAGCCTTCTTTACTTGCAATGCTCTGAGGACACCGACACAGTGCAAGTGCTGGATGGGTAGGGGTAGTGCTGAACAGGGGGTGTGTACACGAGAAGGGGCCAAGGGAAGTGGGAGGGTTGAGGGGAGACACAGGCTGTTTAAGCTTGGACTTGATTTAAGTTAATGGCATCTGTGTCTATGGCAGACGCGGAAGATATTTTTTATGAACACCATGAGCTATTGTTTTACTACCTCAGTATTTGCTTGTCTGACCACCAGGTTTTGAATTAAGAAGGTGATGGATAGGAGAGAAATAAAACAATGTCGGGGATCAGGCACATCTGGAAAAAATGTACTGTGGGTCCCTACATAAAACACCAGAGGAGCTGTTAATTTCCCTAATTAACTCCAGCCGTGCTTCTGAACTCTGTTTAAACCAGAGATACAGAATGAAGGGAAGACGAAGAGGACAATAGTGGCAAGAAGTGTCTGATAGCAGTTAACTTTTCGAAGTCTGGAGCAGACACTCTAGACTGACCCCAACATATTTAAAACTATTACGAAAATAAAGCTTAATTAACCTTATGCATAGACTATTTACTGTCTCATGTTTATTCTTTGTTCATATACTATAAAGGAGTCGATAAAAAGAAAAAAATATTTTGAAGATGCTGGTTAGTGCTTACAAATCAGCTATCAGTCCCAGGGCTGTGGGAGATGAGGGCTTCCAGGTTGTAACACGTCTGGACCTGCTGTTTGGCAGTCAACAACTAGGCACAGCTACGGCTATAATGCAGACGGAACAGTGGCACTCTGATATCACTAAAGAAAAAAAAGATGCTGCAACATGAGGGCTTGACAGGGCCATAAGGGAGTTTAAAATGCACCTTATCCCGTGACTGATGAATGTTCTTAAAAAATCAAACGAAACAAAACCAACAACCCCCCAAAACAAAAAAAAACCAAACTACTAAGAAAACAAACCAAAACTTTTGATAGAAGAGACTCTGCAGGTAAGTCAATCACTAAAGAAATATTCTTCTGACCCACACCTTGAGTCATGCCTATTTATAATTTTTGTATGTCACAGCATCACTACTTACAGGGTATGTGGGTGCTATCTATGTCTGTGTAGTTATAACAGTTTTAATTTCCTACATGAATGTGAAGGCCTAGATTTGTAAAGGCACCTAATGTATCACCAAGCGCAGTCCAAAATTTTAATTCCTAGTCTGACAATATTTGGGAGGGGGAAAAAGGACTGCAAAAAGTCTGGAAGAGTTATTGCAACTTTTAAAGTCTTTCGTGGTAAAGAAAATGCTCCCGATTAGTTCACCACTTGCCATACTAGTGACCCTCCTTCTGCCTCCCGGCTGCAGAGCATCCCCTGCTCTCTGCCCTACGTCCTTTGGCCCCAGCACGTGGTAGCCACGCACTGCGTCCTGCTCCCGGCCCCGCTGCAGGGTGGAGGGAGCACCAGCTATTCTGACCCAGGTTTTAAACTACTACACTTCGCTTGCTGCACTGGGTCACACGATAGAGGCCCATGCTCTGCCGCTCAAACATGGCAGTGAGCCGGTCATTGCCATTTGAAGCAGGCAATGGTGTTTCGCCCAGTTCCAATTAGCTGACGCTTTGTGCTGCAGCTTTACAACACGGGGGCAACACCAGATGGGAATGTTGCTTGTGCAAGTCCATAAAAGACCTGAGGGCACCCTCCCTTCTGAGCAAGAGCTGCTGATAATATCAATGTCTGAATGGTGCCAGCTCTGGTTTCTTTTAACTCATTTGAAGTATTTCCCCTCCCCACACACCTCCCCAAAAGTTTCAAGATTTCTTTGGAGAATTCTAACACACAATCCCTCTTTGGACTTGCTGTAACAAAACCTGTTTGCTTCTAACCATCAGAACTGATATTGTAGAATCCATCTTCAATGAGTTAGTTCAATGCTGTAGTTATAAATGAACCAATAATGTTACAAGTTTAAAAAAAATGTTTTTTTAAAAAATAATGTCATCTGCTTATCCTGGCTGACCAGCACACGAGTACATTCCTTTTCCTTGTAGTTTATGGTTTTTTTTTTTCCCTTCTTCAACAGAGAACAGATTGAGCACGTGCTATACCGAAATAGCTGCCCACGCACAAACACTGGTGCTCTGCATACCTTTATAAAAAAATATAAACTGAATGGGTCAGTACTGTTGATCCAGGGAGAAATCAATGTCTTGTTTTCAGTCTGAAAATGCTAGAAAAGTATTTCTTAACACCAGCAAAACTGAAACTGAAAAGGCAAAAGACATGAATACTTAAAAACAAAACCAGTCTGCTTATGCCTGTTAACTGTTGTTCCCAAAAGAGGACAACGAAACTAGAAGAGTCTCCCTTTACTTGTTGTTTTAAAGAACGCGCTACTGTTTGCCTGGTTATTTAAAAAAAAAAAAAAAAAAAAAAATTACAGTTGCAGAATATCAGGCTGTGTGGAATCCTTGACTTTTTTTTTCTTTTGTTCCCCCCCTGCCCCCGGCCTCTAGAGAAGGATTAGCTGCTGGGGAGATGGCCAACCCAGATTCTAAATGAAAAACTCCTGACCAAAGGAAAAATTAACACTGGTCAATGCAGCTGGGATTCATCATGGTCTCCGTCTCTTACAAGTTTTTGTGCATCTGGCTGGGGATTTATCGGTAGGAAGAAAGCACATGTTGCCTTATGCCTCAGATGTGATCTATAACCCTGTTTTCCTTTACAATGAAGCCTGATTTGGACTTTAAATATATCCTTTGGGTGATCTGCTCTGCACTGCTCATCTGCAGTGTTAGGTCAAGCATCTGATCAAGAAGCACAAAACACTAAGAATGGAATATGTGATGGCTTCCACCCGTGTGAAAAAAAGACACAGGCTAATACATATTTATCCATCCCACGTGAACTAGACCACCTACTGTATTCTCCATACTTGTTCTCTGTAATCCTGTTGTAAAGAATGACCGCTGTTCATCCAGCATTTTCTTTAATAAAAAGGAATAATTTTTAAACCATTAACACCTTAATATAGCCTAATGAAAATATAAGCTGAGTTTTATAGTAAGAGCAAAAAATTCTTTCCTGTGGAAGGATACAAAACTCAGTAAGGCGGGTTTGCAGGTCCATTCTGTTCCTTCTTTGTTCAAGATCTGCATAAATAATATCTGCCCAAAGTTACAGCGTCTTGCCATCTTTCTCTAACGAAAGAAAAAATCCTGAGGTTATACTGGAAAAAAGGGAGGAGAAACTAGACTAAAAATGATTGTTTCCTTATTACAGGTTTTGCACTCAAGCACTAAGCATGGCATCAATACTTTCACAGCCATGTAACTGACCCAAGCAGCGTAAGTAACATCTTACAGTCAAAGCTCCTGTAGAGGATAAATGCTGATGAAGATAACCTGGTTTGTACTCTAAGCTTGTTCACTGTGCGTATACATATTGCAAAACCTATCATGCCAGGAGGAATATCCTGATAAGAGGGACACTTCCTCTGTCATCGGGGAGTCTCTAACAACAGCTTGACAGCAGTAGCTGTAACCACCCATGATGTAGAAGTTCACTCTACGTGCAACTCTTTATTTCAGGAAGGCAGAAATGGAAAAGATGCTGGAAAAGTACTGAAATGGTCAAGACAGTTCTTAGGAGGTCTGTTTGATTATTCTGAGGCATGTGAGTAACTGCAGCATGTTGTGGGTTTTATATAGATGTATGTATGTATGTATCCTTATGATACGATATTGCAGCTATATGGAGTCAGGACTGAATTTGCAGAGGAAAAATCAAAAATTCACTACCTTTATGTTACCTAAAGAAACCCTGAAAGGACAAGCCTCAATGATAAGCACAGATAAGCAGAATGTGCCATCCCTCATGAGGTTTCAATTCCGTGAAATCTCTGAATACGTATGTACTGAGTTTATTTGTGCTGATACCTACACATGTTCTGAAAGCATCCAGCTTAATTATCCAGGATAATGCAGAAACGTTACCCCTGAATACAGCAGTCACAACAGTCTCTAGAGAGAGACTCCACGTGAACTGAATCAGGCCCAGCCTGATATTAAGAGAATGAAATGTAGCACAGCCCACTTGCTGTTATCATCTCGCAATTTCAGATGTCAGCAACACTGCTGCCTTGATACCCGGTTAATGGTAATAGAATATTAGACAATTCCACAGTTCTGCTAAAAAAATTGTGCTTAGGAACAAAGGTACATTCCACCAAACCAACTGCTACTTCTGAAGGAAATGCGGTCAATTTTGCCATTTCTTAATCTCAGGCACGAATTTTTAGAGTGTGTCTGGTACATGCTGAAGAAACAGAGCCACCAGCACGCCACTTTTCCTTCCGGAGCCATGCTGCGCATAGGCAGCTTCTTGAGGCTGATCAAGAAAGTTTCCAAAGGTGAGTTTAGGCCCATGTGATCTGTCCTGGATTTGACATGGTATCCAAAGAGTGAACGCACTGTGGAGCTTCCCCAGATAGTCTCGCAGTCACCTGAGGCGAAATACTGTTTAGTTTCCTCTTGTTGCTTTTTAGAACTTGGTAAGTCTTTCTTTCCTAGAGACTTAATCTTGCAGTTCTTTGTCCTGCTCTAAGGCTCTGCTGGGTTCAGTGCTCTTTCTGCCTGAAGAAGTGTGACAAACCCTACTTCTTGCTCAGCTCTCAGCAGTCCCATATGAATGAACTGGATTGTGCCCAACCTCATGTTTCCCATTCAAGTTTTTCTACTACGAAGAAAAACATTAATTCTTTTCTTGAAGGTTCAGTTCTGGTCTGTACTGCTGTGTACGGGCGACCCACCAGAGAGGACTTTGTCAGGTAGGAATGGGTCAGACCACTTGGACCCGAATTCTGATAACTGGTTTGATCCCCTTTAGCAGCAGGGTCTAACAATCCCTATCATATGCTTGTCTAGAGAAATAAGACTGCAATGCTCATGCATTTTGCAGAGTTCAGATTTTCCTGAAACAACATCTGTCTGTAGTTCCTGCTCCATGCTCCTGCAGTTGCCATAGCATAACCCAGGGACGTTCACACCTAATTACATCAACAAGGAGCAGAAAGCAATCACTGCCTCAGAGAGCCTTCAATCGAATGGTACATTTGTATGCTTTTACATGGAGACTGGAACCTTAAAAAGGAATATACTGTATATCTGTCATTCATTACTATTATTTCATACACCAAAATAATCTCAAGAGTTTCCTACGGGTTTGCACTATAAAGGCTAGAGAATGACAATCCAGTGTTTGTGCTCTGAATATGGATATTGCTATATTGCTCATCGGGAATAAACTGTTAGCAGGACCATTTAAATAAACTCTAACATCAAGTTGAATGATACTCCAAAATAAATCATTTAACTTCTGCTAACAGTCATTATTAATTTAATGAAACTTCCCAGGATGATTTAAGCTAACAGAGAGAAAGTTTGCATTCCTCCTCACAGAGACATTGCACATTACATATTCAACATGAAAGGTCTGGAAGAAGACCCCTTTTGTTTGTTCTTATTTCATTTTAATTAATGCTAATTTGAGCTGCTAGTGTTATGCTATTAAGCCCTACACAACAATATATTTGAAGCTTCCCTTGGCAAATAACTGAGCAGAAATTCAACTCAGTTGATCTCACCTTAGGGGAGCCATTTTTGCTGCCAAACTCAAGAGCTGGCATACTTTTTTTTTCCTTCCCCCCCCCTCTAGTCCAACAGTTTCTTTTGCAGCAATCTGTTCTGCTCCTCTGGGCCTGATGGTGCTGCCGAGGCCCCTTGGCACAGCATGAACCATTCCTGCCTTTGCCTTTGGGATGAACCTGCTCACCTGCGTTTCGGCAGCTTCGGCCAGCACTGGGCCCTCCCTACCTACAGGTCTCTCCAGGTTCGTCGTGGGAGCGATGCTACCAGCAGCTCCCCATCAGTCATAAAATCATAGAACCACTTAGGTTGGAAAAGGCCTTTAAAAGGAGTCAGCTGTCTGTCTGTCCTTTCTTCAAGCCTCAAGCCTGAAGGTGATATACCGCTCGCTGCTTTTCAATATTCTCTTCCCAAATATTAAATACTCTCATGCTTACAGAGAAAAAGCACGCAGAAGCTTTCCACACTGCTTTACCCTTCCAGCACATGTTTAACAACCATCGCTCCAATGCAAAGTACGCTCGTGATAAAATCACATTTTCTTACAGCAAATGGGCACCCCGGCGAGCCTCTCAGAGTAGCTTCCCACCATGTGAACTCCCAGCAAGTGCAGCGTAATGTTGCATCAGTTGACACTTATTTGACTTTAATATACACAGAAATCACTTGTGGAAAGCTTTTATCAAAGAAATAAAACCCCAAATGCCAGAACCCTGTCTTTATATAGTGAGAGACTGCACAGAAATCCAAGCAGTGTATTACAGCTTGCAAGATTTCTGACAAATGGAGACAGTGGGTAAAAAAAAAAAAAAGTCAGCTGTCATTCCCTATGTTTTGGTCACATGTTTGTGCTCAAAGCTGGCTGATGATTTTTCTTTCTGGAACTCACACAGAAAATACATCCTAAGACAGTAACTGAAGAGAGATTTTTATCCAGTGGCTTTTGGTTAACTGAGAATATTAAAATGCTATAAAAACAAGTCTATAAATGTGATGATACGCCACAAGAATTTATTCAGGACAGCACTGATTTTCTTAATCTAGATAGCTATAATAATTATACTGTTTTGTAAACTGGTCAAATGGAAGCTGATAAATCTCATTAACGTTGTATAGGTATAGTCTGTAAAATTCTAGAGATGCTCGACAATTCTGCAGCTATCTGCTTTATTCCACAATAAAAAACAGACCAACACCATAAAAGCAATGTGGCATATTCCAATATTTAAAAAAAATACACATGAATGTCTGAATTTGGATATGCCTGTAATGACTTCTAGTGTCATTTAATTACTTATTTTACTTTTGCATATAAAAGATCTTTATTTTTTAAAATCGAGTATTATTTAATACCTATGTATTGACAGAAGAATCAATGAATCTATATGCATTTGGAGGCAGCTCTCTATTTTCTTTCTAAAGAGAATTTTACGAAAAATGAAATAATGGCTAAGATGATGTGGTAAAAAAAAGTTAAGTATCTGCTCAGATAAACTACAGAAAACAAAATGTTAAAAGAAAATATTTACTCATTTTCTTTACAAAGGTAATGAAAGTGCTGCCTTGTAGAGGAGCATTTGCTGTATGAGGATCTGCCTCTGAAATACCTGTAGATCCTAAGGTTGCACATAAACAACGAGAGTTAGGACACAATTCTACCTCCTTTTGCATAGATCAGAATTCCTTTGCTATATACAGTGTTTCATGAAAGAAAGTGTTTACTGGTATCAGTAATAATGGCCTAAACTGGCCATGTAAAATTATGATGCCTACAATGACAATGAGATTGTTTTTCCAAAGACGCTTCCCTACTTTCTGTGATGTACTTAGGTTTGTCTCCAACCATTTTCTCATCCAAGGCTGACTTCATATCCAGCAGGTGCTCTTGCCTAATTCTTTCAGAGGGAACTTGCTATTTAAAGGGGACATGTTCCAATCAACATTTTTTTCTTGAGATTCCCTGCATCATGTTTCTCAGACGATGTTGTCTCTGTACAGGACATCTCGCATTACCGTTCCAACTTCCCACAGCTACAAGAGGATAACCATGCATCGAATGGTGGCTACTGCCTGAATCAATGTCCCAGGTACGAAAAGTTTGTCTTAGTCATACTCCAGCTCTCATCCTCCAGACTAGGGACCGGATCAGTAAATGCAGAGAAGGACTGTTTTCTGATTTCATTTAGTTATGTTTATTCTTCACTATAACAACTTCTCAAACAGAGAACAAGCTGAAATCTTACTGTGTCTGTTCTTGTCTCACTCCTCCTCCTTTTTTTTCATCGAATAATTATGCAACTCATCTGGAATATGGGGATATAAATTACTTGTGTCAATGGCTAGACTTAGGAGTGACTTTTAATGGCATTGTCATTGCTTTAGCTTCAGAAGTAAAGAGACCAAAGGCAAAGGTCACCAAAGCAGTAAATGAAAAAACAGCTTCAGGGATAGGAATGGAGAAATGTGTGATTAAAAATCCCCAGAGTTTTGAAATACTATAGGCTAATTCTACCAAGCTCTCATGATTTGTAAGATCTCTGGAACTCTTAGTTCTATGTTATTTCTTGGCTGTCATTCTTATCACATATGCTAGTTAATGTGTTTTGGCTAAATATGGGCAACTATAATCACAGACTGTTCTTCCATTCCTGCTTCTGTAATCTTTTCCCCTTTCTTTGTTATACAAGAAAAAATGGACTTTCCTCTTCAAATAAAAACCCAAACCCGTGCCAAAACCAGTTTAGACCTCTAACAACGTCTAGCATGGTCCAAATGATAAGAGGTATTTCTATGAAATCTGGTATTCTGCTAGGCAAGAAATTTAATTTTATTTACTTTCCTGGTTGATTATAGGACTACCTAGGTATCCATTTCACCTCGAAAATCTACAACATACCTCCACTTGGATGAAGAAAGATTAGACAGAGAGTGCTGACAAACACATAGTGCATTAGCTTCCTCTCTGTTGAGATGAATAGACGTTTTGTATTGCATTAATAGCATTAATAGCAGCATCTCCTGGTTTGTCCATCCTCTTTGCAAAACATACCTGGTTTATTTTCTTTAATGGCAAAGGTGCAAGCTAAATGGAGTCTTCCTTCCTCCCCAAAGCTTTCTACAAAATAATGTTTGTTCAGACATCTTATATCATAGTAATTGCTGGGTAGACACACAAACACCCCCCTTTTCTCCTCCCTGCTTCACAACAGGTTTATCTGTATGCCACTCACTACGCTAGCAGCAATGGTGCAGAGGTGGAAACTGTTCATCAAACACAGGACTCCAGTTAAGACACCACGGCTTCGACTCTTCCTGCCACAGGAGCGAGATGTGCTATCACTCTGGGGACCAAGGACAATTAATGTGGCCAGGAATTGCTTTGGGTAATGCTTGTTTAGCAGACACGTACAGGGCAGTATGAGGTTTCTCGATAAGGTGTCTTTCATAAGGACCTCCTTACGTCATTTAAGCACCACCCTCTTGGCTTCCTCAGGTAAGATACAATGCCTGCACAACATCTGACAAACGGGGCATTCTCTGCCCTTCTGTACCTCAGGAGCACTGACGCTGCACAGGAGCCACTCGCCTTGCTGGTCAGTAACCCGTGCAGAAACGTCAGCATGGGAAACAGGCTCAGAGATGCGACCCTCAGGAGAACACGGAAGTAAACCACCAAATTCAGAAGGGTCATCGCTTCCCTTTAACAACTGCATTTTTCTTTCTCATGCAATACAGAGAGCGTGGTATTTTCCAGCAAAAGTGTTCTGTAATTATAGCAATTCCCAAAGCGTCAGTTCTAATTGCTGCCTTTGCTGTATTTTTGGACTTGCAGCTTAAGATGGCCACTGTTGGCTTAACGTTTCAGACTTAATGTTTACTTGGGGAGTGGAAAATGCTTTGCTAAATTTTACGCTAACAGAAATGTTTACATGGAGCCTTTAAAAGATTCAGTGGAAAAAGTTTCCTCTGATTCCTTGCTGAATTTGCAACATTACATTGCAGCACAGTTAATGAATGAGTTCCAGGGAGTAAAGCTGTTTGGTTTGCTTTCCCTAATTGAGATGTACACAAATGAACTGAATGACCTGAGAGGTAAGCGGAGCAAAGCAATGCTTTTGAAGTCCTAACTAACTGCAAAAGCTTAGTAACACCAGCAAAGCCACCTCCATGTAAAAGTATAAAATCCTTATCCTTTGAACAGGTACAAGAATGGCCCTATTCTGCTCGGTTAGCCCTGATTAACCCAAGTTAGTGGTAAGTGGGAAGAAAAGGAATAAAAAGCCGTTTCTCTCCACATTGCCAGAGAACAGCTCTCAAAACAGCGCTTTTCAGCGGTACCCTGATTAGAATGGCTGGCGGCTCGGGGGACTCCCAGTTGCCAGCCTTGGCACCTCGCTGATTTTCAGCGCTGTTACTTTTTTTAAACCCAAAGCAAGTTGAAACTAATCAAAACACACTTCTTTAACAGCCAGGGATTTCACAGCCAAGCCCTAATTCAACTTATTCATGTAAATAGCTTTGTCATTTTATAGGGTATGTTCTGAGTAAAATGAAGAGTCCTTAGCGCGAAATTGAATTTAAAAATCTTGATTTTTTTCCTTACCCTCTCGTATCTTTCCAAATGTGTTGTAAATTTTTGCCTGCACTAAGCTAACCTTGTTCATGCAATCTAATGTTTAATAGCCATACTGAATAATATCCCAAAGATGAGTCAGAGTGTTGCTGAAATTTGCACGGAAGTCACAGAAAAACGTAACCCCTGAATCAAGAAGAATTTATGGTCTTTCCTCGGTCTCCTGTCCCAAGGTACAGATCCAGCCTCTGAAACTACTTGCTCTTTAAAATAAGAAGCTAAATCCTCTGGTGTACACTGGCATAGTTCCACCTGCACTGATAAACCGGTACAGTTCCGTACCAAGGGAGGGAGCACTCCCTTCATCAGATTTATTTTTAATAGATTGACTGAAGAACAATAATCACTCTGGACCTAAAGAGACTTAAGACTGGACAAATATTATGGCTATATCTACTTATGCAATTGAGAACAGGGAAATTAATGAATTGTGGGCTATCCGCAGCATTAATATAAGCCGGAAATGTTCTTATTAAGCTGTTTGGATGGAAAATGTTGACTGGTTGAACTACTGTTGAAATGTCTGTATTTTTGATAAAATTCTGCATGATTTCCTGTCAATCTCCCAGGTTGTCCTGTGCCTGACATTTGCATTAGCTTTGCTGCATAGATTTTGGCTGAAAAAGTGAGTTGTTCCTGTTGTGCAATAGGGAACCAGCTCTCTGCTCCTCTTCCAGCTAACTGACCTGATACTGACCTTGGTCTTGTAAACTCAGCGTCCTGCTGGAAAAAAAAATCAACCAAACAAGAACAAAACCACCCTGCCCCTCAAAAAACCCTGTGTGTGTATATATGCATAAATATATAAATATGTATATACATACATCTATTTTAAATTTTTCTCAGGAAATTTTTCACCATTAATGACAACACAGCGCCACTAGATTTTGCTAGTCTTTCAGCAGCGTGAAGACTGCCTTTTAATCAGGTCTAATCTTGCATACACTTATGTAGATTTCCCTAATGATACTGTAATTTCATCTCTGTGACACCACAGGACTGACAGTAATAATTGTTTCAGCATTTGTTATTACCTACTGTCCAAAGCCTTTGTCATTTCATAAAATACCAACTGCATTTATTGGGATACCATACTCTTAAAATACACAACGGAAAAATTATTGTTGTCATAAAATTTTCTAAATGTATGAAGCACAAAGTGAACAGCCCTATTTCTCACAAACTCTGCAGGATTAAATCACATACTTTGGGAGAACTGTTGCTTATTAAGGAATTATTTATGAGTTAAATTATATCACTTCTAAATATATAAAGAGTTGGGATGGTTTCCAACAATTACTCAAGAAGCCAGCCGAGTGATGCTTTCCAATTAAATCAGGCTTTTTTTTTTAACTTCTCTGTGTCCTGTGTTCTTTCTTCTGTTTTCCCTTGATTTGAGCAGATAATGTATTAACCTCATATAACTGGTCTCGCGCGTCTCCTCTTTCATGTGGCGGTGATCAGTAGGAGTCTCTCTGTAGGTACTCACTACATGAAAGGTTTCTTTCTTGTCCATATAACTGCTGCTGGTGATGCTTAAATTCTTGCTTTTATTCAGGACCAGTTGTTATACAGAGCTTCAAAGCTTGTAACTTCTGATGGCTCATTTATATTTGTATTGTTCATTCTTTGATAATGACTGTGTTAAAAAACCTGCAGAAAACAGTGCAGCACAGAAAACATTGACTTCCATGGTAGTGCCTACACTGTTTGAGTTATGCAAGGAGATAGATGTAACTCGATGACCTAATTTATTAGCAGGAGAATAAAGACAGATTAATTAAAACCAAAAATGCCAAACAAGAAAATCCACTAAACCATAAAGCATTCCTATTCCACTTATATTGGATGAAACTCAGACGTCTGCAGAAAGGTTATTCACCACCGCTCATGTGCTATTATATAGCACTTGTACCAGCTCTCTACAGAGCAAAAAATTTCCCAACTCTCCACAGAGGTTTGAGTTTATTTCCTTTATAGAAAGTACCGTCTAGCACTCAGCCTAGATATGTAAGACTTGGGTGGACATACCCAGACCAGAGCAGCCCATGAACTTTTTCTAAGATGCCTCTGAAAAAAGTAATAAGAAAACCTAGCCAATTATCTATAAGCTTAAATTTACTATGTAAGCACGCTGAACTGAATAAAAACTAAGTAATCTACAAAATGAAACAAAACACTGAAAAATCACTGCAGTATTGGGTGAGTGTTTATTCCTTGGCAGAGTAGCCTTCCCATAGCTGGCTATAGTCACTGCTGCTGCAGAGTTCACTTTGTTCTATGCTAAAGGAATATGGCTGCTCCCGAGTACATAGGGCCTGCCTTTATTGCTGGGATTGGAAGTTTGCCACTCAAAGAACTAATCAGAATTATTTATTTTTTCCAGCACTTTGAAGTAGATAGGAAGTTCATCTGGGTATCTGGCATATTTATTTAGCTCTGTTACTGGCTCACCTACTTACCGATGATAATTTACAAGATTTAAATAAAGGTTTCTCCTCCCTTAGTGCTGGAAAATGAAACCAGATTCTGTTACTTGGAAAAATGACTTAAAATGATGGAAATTATTCTTGTACTAGGAAGACAGAAATAGCCCAACACAAGCGTATTCCACAGTTGCCAGTTGAAACAGCAGCCTATTCTGTGCTACGCCTTTCACTGATTCATTTCTAGGGTTGTTGTCTAAAAAGACTCCACAGTTAGCGGGTCTGAACTGCTGCTTTCTGTCAAGTGGAAACCGAGTGGCTACTCCATAGCCTTTTTCCAAAAGCTCCTTTTGAAAACTGAAACACTGGGGCACAGAGATCTGCCAGGGAGTGCCACTGGGAATGCAGGAATGCGGTCCTTGCCTGGTGTCCCTATGTCCTGCCAGCTCCTCCCTTTCTGCTGCAACAATTCACATGCTGTAATGGTGACTATCGCTACTCGTGCCATACGTAGGAGTTTTAGCCAGAGGATTCATGAAGCCAAATCCATTTGTCATGCATCCGCATCTCCACCAGCCTCTACGAGAACTTCCCTGAAACAATGTTCAACAGTACTGGGGACTTGCAGGCAGAGTGCAGCTCGGCACAAACAGCTTTCCTTCCTGCAGAGTGGAATTACCCTGTCGTGCTGGTCCATCTGACCATCTATTATGGGGTTGGCACTCACAGAACTATCCACTGTTTTCAGTAAAGGCTGCTTTAGGTTGGCTTCAGGACCACAAGTTTTCTGGGCACAGAACTACCATCTGAACTGATGCTTTTAGGACTCTGCAGCCATCTCTGCGTGGGAGACAACACATTGGTAGTTCTTGCTGAGACTGGTAGAATTAAGGAAGTGAATGACGTGTCTTGGGTAGGGGGAGGACAGTTTCTGACTGTGTGCAGAACACCTCTGCTTTTCCTTTCTGTTGTATATGGGCAGCCAGAACCCTGGCTGCTCCCGGTAAATGCAGTTCTTACTCTAAAAGTCCTTAGGAGCAAGTCAAAAGAGAGGTAGTCTATGAGGCATTAGCCAAAGAGCGCTCACAAGACAAGGGACGAGTCTGTGACTATTACAGTCAAGCTACTCTAACTCATAGTTTTATTCACAGATTAATCTCATAAAAGGTAATTTAAAGCCACTCTGCTAGGCTCAGGTAAGGCTGTCAGTCCCTCAGGTAAAATTCCTTACAATCAAACGATGCATTAGATTTGGGAATGAGCAACAAAACTCGCCATCTCATGAAATTATACCACACCTCACTACATTTTCACAATGACATTCAAAGGGCAATGGCACACAAAAATACATGTTTATGTACTTTAAACACATGCCCTTAAACAGATCTTTGTGGAACATTCACCGTGCTTTTTAAAACTGCATTCTCACAAGCCAGCAGGCTTCTGTAAAACTCCCACCAACCACGATCAACCATGGATAACCTTTCAGGGCTACAACTGAAGATTTTTCTTAATACTGTGTTATCTGGGGGTAATGGGACATACAAAGAATCCCTGCAAAACTCTTCAAATAGCTTAAGGCCAACATAAACCCTTAGCAGTATCTGGATCTTATGTCCTTACTGAAGTCTATCTTACAGAGATCTTTTTCACCCATATGAATTTCACAGTCAGAGCTGGGATGGACCGTGGCAGGAGTGGGAGCAGGGAAAGCCGTGTTCCCCTTTCAGCCCCAGTTCTGCTCAATTCATTCATTTCGCTATGTGCTTGTGGCTGTACAACCTACCTTCTTCCTCTGGGTCAGGGCTGCGTCCATCCCTGCTGATCGTACACTCTAACCTTCTTCTGCCCCTTTGGTAACAGCTAGTTGTTCAACTCGCTTCCAAAACAGCACTTAGCTGCTCTCAAAATTACAGCAGCTTCTCTTTTAGGTCACAGCCAATGTGGCCTCTGTCAAACTGTTTATTTACAATACATCTTAAGAGCCCTCTGCCATCACAATCAGTAGGAAAATGAAATAATCATTGATTTCTTACAAGATGTATCAATATTTATACCATTATGGAGAGGAAGGAAAATAGAGGCTTGAGAAATAATACGAGTAATAACTTTTAAATCTCAGCCTGGAAACAGCAAGAAACACCCAAATATACACACTTCTTTATCAAATAAGGATTTTCAACACATTTTCTATATTTTTATAACTTGAAAACTCTCAAAGCATACTGAACACAAATATCTTTCACTTTTTGGTTGTAGAGTATATCCTGCTTAATACACCACCACCATGTAGCATGTTGGAATAACCACTAGAATGAAGGCTGTCAACAGAGTGTAGATCTAGCTGGCCATTAACGTTAACACCTAGCACCTATCTAGTCTATAAGAGTCTCTGCTCGGCGAGAACTGAGATGTCCACTGCATTTGTGTTAAAGGTCCCTATTTGGAAAAGAAAAAGGAAAAGATACTGAAGCAACTTTTTCTCTTCCTCTCCAAGCAGAAGTTATGAAAATCATCTCCATACAAAATTGCACAGAGAAGAAAAAAAAGGCTTTCACAGCAATCAGTTTCTAAGGTATTTAAAATTCCCTTGCTTCACTTGGTTCAAAAGTAGTATTACTGCTACCACAAATTTGCTGGAAAGATAATGACAGGTCTGTCCTGAGCTTCAAACAGCAGGCACTTGTTCATTGTTCCTTTCATAATGAAATACCAAATTTTCACTCATGTTTGGAAATCAAATGACAAAATCCTTTGACTACAGCTACATACAACAAGGGCACTAATTAGAAATTCCCTGGCAAATAACAAAGCCAAGACTTATTTCTGTTCAAGACCATGATGTTTAAACTTATTCAGGTAAAAAAAAAAAAAGCAGAAGACAAGGATAATCAGAGATATTTGTGTAACCTGAATGTTTTAATTTCCAAATAATCTGTACCAGATTCTTTTTATTAATTTCCATATGAAAAGTACACCTTCCAGCAGCAACTTTTACTTCCCACCTTCTCCTAAGCTGTAAATCTCTTCCTGCTGTATACGTTATCCACGTCAGAGAACAATTTCCATTTTTTTTTTTTAATTTATCCAATCACATAATCTTTCTCTTTGTACCCATCAGATTTCACACAAGCTGGGAATTTTCATTAATGTCTGCAAAAGGACAGCTTTTGGGACACAGCTAATCATGACTCCTTTATTCTACCCAAGTATTATAAAACATTCCGGGAAATGTAAACTTTCCAAAACTTGTTGCCATTTGAACATTTTGATTTAGAACAAATCCTCAGTTCTTCAGGTACATTGGTTTGTGCATTTAAACATAAACTTTATCTCTTTCCTCTCATGCTAGGAATCCCAGTTCACACATAGGCTAATTAACTACAACTTAGAACGGAGTAGGAATAATTACGTAATGCTGCTGTTTCTTAGCAACCGTGAAAGATATGGTGAAGGATGTGAAAGAGAGACCCAAATAACATCATTTCTAGATTGAGAACTTCCACCTAGACTAACCTGCTAGTGGGACAGTAAATTAATTTTAAATTTCCATTTGCCTGCTTCAGTGCTCTGTCTCTTGCCGGCTCTAACAGTGTGATTTTCACAGTCTAAGATGGCACTTGAGCATTTAATTTCTGCAGAGCTGATAATACCTGCTAGCTAATCTAAAAAATTTGTAAAATTTCATCAGAAAATTATTTTCCTGCTTCCTTCCCACATAATGACTTATGTCTAGCACTAACTCCTCACCTAGTGGGAGTTCTACCAAAGTAAAACTGGAAGGTTAGGCCTTGCATCAGTCTTCAACAATAAACAAGATTTATTTTATTAATAGCAAAATTGGTAACTATGGTTTTCCCCATAACGTTAATGAAGCATTTTGAATATTTAAATTGCTTTACTGTGCTCTGAAGATATTTATTTCATGTATTAACTGATTTTACACTGCAAGACAAACAATGCTGTTACTGATTTTCAAAAATATTAATAGAATTTTAAAAACAGTTGGAAAGCTGAAAGAGCAATTACAAATCAAATTGCTTTAATACTTGCAGAATCTTTTTATGCCTTGCTAGGCAGTCTCACTCTGCAGTTGCTACTTGCATGTGACATTGTCAATACTGCAGATTTAACTTTTGCTCAGGAAGGGATAGAAGACTGGTCTTTGTGATCTTACATTTTGCTTTTTGAGTATGGGAATGTCTGTAGCAGAAAACCACACGGCAGACTTCAAAGTACCAAAGTGAGGATAAAAATGAATTAATGACTCAAAATAACACAAACATTGTTGTCAGGTTTTGGTCTATGCATCTGAGACACATGGAACGTGCAGTCATGGGAGATGCGCATGGTAACATTGCTTATTGTCACAGCCTCTGGAGCTGGGAAAGCCCCAGCTGGAAGGGATGGAGGTCTGTGTCAGTACTGACAGTCTCATAGCTAACCTGAGGGTCACAACCCTATGGCTGTCCCCTCCCTGGCAGGGTTCAAGGCCAGGTTAGATGGGGCTTTGAGCAGCCTGGTCTGGTGGAAGGTGTCCCTGCCCATGGCTGGAGGGCTGGAACTAGACGATCTGTAAGGTCCCTTCCAACCCAAACCATTATGTGGTTCTGTGATTGACCCTCACTGTGTAAGATAGTGCTGCAGCCTGTCATGGGAAATGCATCTGGCACAGCATGAGGGAAGAACAGTGGTGCCAGGATGCAATGTGGTAATCTGCCAGCCTTTCTGCAGTGGGACCTCTCTTCCTAAGAGAGAGCCCAAGCCAAAGTGCCTTGCTGCTGTCTCTCCTGTAGCACAAGGTGCTCCTCATCAGCAACTCAGAGGTTTCACTAACCAGCAGCACCTGGTGCTTAAATGGGAGAGAGGTGGGAGGAGGCTGTGTTACCCGCTGTGGGGAGCATGGAGGAGGCAGTTGTGAAAGGTTGAAACATGGGAGGGTTGCAAAACTTGTGAGGTGGGTGTGTAGCTCCTTGGTATTGCTGGCGTGTCTTCTATCTTGGGAGGTCTTGGGGCTGTTATTTGTTGGAGACTGTAAGAAATCTTTGTGTTGGGTATTGCAATGTGCTCTGTTCTTCTTGTCTGTGTATTCACTGCTATGAGAGGTTGTGTACTGGGCTGGAAGGAGCCTTGGTCTGACTTGGTGACCATCCTGTGCAGCGTCCAATAGTATGCTGGGCCCTGTGTGGAAAATGTTTGCAGAAGACAGTAGCTTTTTTGTTGTGCTATGGAGTGTGTATAGGGTTTTTATGTTGTTCTGGCAGCAGGCACAGGTGGAACTAGGGTTTCCCTGGGTGGTCGCGATGGGTTTGTTTCATTATCTCATGGAACCGACAATGGACCCAACTGCTGCTGAAAGTTGTTTTTTTTGCTGAAAGAAGCCAAACTAAATATATATATATATATATATAAATCTGAAGCTGTAATTCTTTAGTTGTAAACTTATAGTGCTGTCTGGCAGGGCATTCTGCAAAGTCCTGAGTGAACCAAGGAGTTGCCTCTGATGGCCACTACTCTGTGTGGTAACGCATCCACCAGTCTGTCTAGTTACGTTTTTAAAGAACTCCTGTTTACTCTGCGGCTTTAATATTAAAGTTAGTTTGGCAGCGTTTGAATTTTTGCTTGTTTAGGTTGTGTGGTTTTTTGGGAGGTGTGTGTTTTGTTTATTTTTTAAAGCAAAGCTATTCTTTAGTACTCTGGAAGAAAGCAAAGAAACTGTTGGATTAACCAGTATAAGCGAGTATATGCTCCTTGCTCAAGTGGTGTTCACAGACAACGTGTTTTCTTGCTGTGTAAGCTCAAATGGTCCCTGGGAATACCATTTTACTATATTTTAACTGCTTTCTGTTAAGGTAATTTGTTTACATCTATGAGGTAGATGAATGTTTCACTCCTTTAACATTCAAATGAATACAATCAAGGCTTGATTAGTTTATTTCTGGCAGCGGATTAGCTGAATGTTATGCCAATTGCTTTCTGTAGTAGTCGTCTTCAAGTGTTGTATTTCAGTAATCTTGTTCTGATGTGTTTTCCTTGCATAGCCTGGAGTGACTTTTTAGCACACTCTTTGAGAGGAAAAATAACTTTTCCACTGTCTCCCCCTGTATGATCATACTTATGAAAACCTTTGTGCTCACGAGTTCCAAACTTGCTGCTCCTAAAGGCTGGCTTGCAGGGAAATGGAGGGCAAGACCATACTTGGTGCGGAGTCCTGCCTCCATAAGGCAGCCTGCATCTTTTTCTCCTTCTGTAGTCTGGAGCTGAAGAGAGCCTGTTTTCTTAGCTTTGCCATATTTCAAATTCATAAAAACTGAATGAAAGATTTGGTGCTCCTGGCTATAGACTTGATAGAGCAAGTCAAGAGCTCAACAGTGTTTGGCTGAGTGACCACCTGGAAGGCATCTCACTTCTCTTACTTTGCAGGGAAACCAAAGTCTGTAGGAGGAAGGCTGAAGTGTCTTAGGCCCTTCCCTTATGGGTCAGGATGAGGCTGGTACTCGCAATAGGACTCTGGAATACTCTATCTGTTAAGATATAACCTAAAACCTACCAAACCCTGTTTCTTTTGCCCATTCTTGTAAGTGAAAAAGTCTTCCTTTTTTCTCCTCCTTCAGTCTGCTTGGACTTTTCCAGGGAAAAGTTAGAGCACTATGACGAAAGGAGGAAGGCTAACTATAATTAATAGGTTCTAACATTCCTGCCTTTTTTTTTTTTTTTCCCCCCCTGGTTAAAAATCAGATTCCTAAGATAGATGGTCTGTTTAGTTTATCTGAGGTCACTTCAGGAACAGTTCTACTTTTGTAAGACTTCTTGTTTTCCTGCTATATATGGCTTTGTTATAACAAGATTAAAATAAAAGCCACAGATGTTCAATGCATAAAATTACATTGTCGGGTTTGCCAGAAAGTGTATCTGCTCCTCAGCAACTGCTCTTGGTATTAATGTACATATTAATGTAAATACAAGATATTATTGACAGCTCTCCAGGTATAGTTTGCTGATGACTTAGACTGGCTTTTTTTCTGCTTCCAAAGCCAGCTGGCCCAGAGGGTGGCTGCACCTGGCTTCTGGAAGGACATCGGCTTCGGGAGCCCTGAGGGCAGCCTGCAGTTCCCAGGGCAGTGCCTGCTGTAGCAATTAAGGATCAGCAACACCCGAGGTGGTGCTGGGAGGGATTAAGCTGAACTGAATCCAGGGAGACGAGACGGGGATTGTCAGTGTGATCTGATAGCATAAACTACACACAAGTGATGCACCCTGATCTTGTGGTTTAACACAAGTTATGGTTTTTCAGCTTGCTGCAGAGAAGAGAGAATAACAAGTGATTTTATTTTTTTCAGCTGTGTCTTTATGAGCCTCAGCAACTCAGCTGTCTGCATTTACCTTTTGGAAATTACTGTTTGTGTTAAATCACCTGTAACTTGGTGATTAGGTAACTCATCAATGAACAAGGCTCTGAAACTCTGAAGTTGCAGCCAGCAAGGGCTGTTTGGCTAATGTTTGGATCAGTGGGCTATCTAGGCAATCTACAGAGATATTAACTGATGTAATGACACACTCCAGAAAGGTTGCAGTTTATATCTAAAAGACTATCGGTGTTGAAAATGAGATGGAGTTAAGGGCAGATTTTTGACAAAGGTTATTCTGTCTGCTCACGTGGAAAGCAAAGTCAGGATAATAGTTTGGTTTGTAGAAAATTGTTTACATTGCTGAACTAAGCTTCAGATTGCTGTGTATTGTTTCATTGTCATAGAAACATGAGGTTGAAGGAATAAACTTTTTTATCAATCCTCTAATGACAGGACAAGGGGTAATGACTTTAAACCAAAAGAGGGTAGATTTAGATTAGATCTAAAAAGAAATTCTTCACTCTAGAGGTGCTGAGGCCCTGGCACAGGTTGCCCAGAGAAGCTGTGGCTGCCCTCTCCCTGGCAGGGTTCAAGGACAGGCTGGATGGGGCTTTGAGCAGCCTGGGTTGGTGGCAGGGTCCCAGCCTGTGGCTGGGGGCTGGAACTGGGTGACCTGTAAGGTCCCTTCCAGCCCAGACTGTTCTAGGATTCTAATCCATTCCTTTCTCTGAGATAAGACTAGCAGGCTAGAAGAGATACTTTACTAATCTGTTCCTAAAGAACAGCAATATCCCTTCACTGCTTAATGCATGCTTGCAACCCTTACAGTTAGAAAGATTTTCCTATGTCAGACTAAATCTCCCTGGCTGCAAATAGGCTGAGTGCTCCTTGTTCCGTCTCCAGCAATCGATCCCTGTGTGCATTAACTAACTACAGCAAACTTCCAGTGTGTGTGTGTGTAAAACACTGTCCTGTAGTGATTTCATTTCTAGATTAAACAAACTGATCTTGAGAAGTGAGAGAAGGAAAACAATATTATCCACTACAGCTGTTTACTTGTAAATCTTCATCCTGTGTTTCTACAGGCAAGATTACTGTCAGAGCTTTATTAATGAAAGGCTATGCCTTGGCTGGACCTGATTTTGGAGTTTGTTATATTTTGGGCCAGGTTTCATCTGGCTTTCTAAAATTTGAGGTTTATTGCCAGGTTACCAGATTTCGTAACCTTAGAACAGGATTTATTACTCCTTCCACTAAGGCATTGCCTGGGATGAGGCAACAGAGGGCAGATGGTTTTAAAGCACAAATTCACACCTCAGCCAGCCAGCTTCCTGCAGAGAAGTCTTAACAGACAGGATCGGAAAATGTCCATGTTCCTTGGCCTGCACACAAGAGAGCCTGGCAGCAAGCAATCTCTTGAGAAGATTATGGTGTATGTAGGTGGGTTATACATGTAAAGTCCACACAAACTGTTTTATGTGGAAGAACTGAAACTCGGGTTATGAAGAAAATAGAGTGACTCTACATGCTGTGGGGAATACTCTTCACTGTGACTTTCAGTGGGCTTCTTAGGGACTGTGGTCTTAGGCCACGGTGTGTGTATCACAGGCACGGAAGACAGCCTGTATCCTACCACTTGATCAGGGTGTCTTTCTGTGCTTGATCCCCCCCTCTATTTTGAAAGACTTGTATCAGAAAATACGCTAGCAGTCACAAGCATGTTAATTCTGCCCAACTTCTTTTGTTCTGGTAAATTCTCTTTGGGTGAAAGGCTTTCCTTGTCTCATTAAGAGGCTCATGTACTAAAGGGAAAAGCAAAACAAAGCAACACCTGATAGTTTGAAATTGTGGGTTCTATTTTTATTCTAAACAGGCTTTCACTGCCAGAGAGCTAGACAGTCAGACTCAGAAGCAAATGGAAAGATGGGGAGAAAAAAACCTAAGTTTGTTCTCTTTAGCTGAATTGCTAAAAAATATGAATTTTCTACTTCTGTTTGTAACATTCCTTTATTGTCTTACGATCTGCAGTAGCGCTTATTGGGAAAAAAAAATCATTGTAGTCGTCTGTATAGTATGACAAGTGAGGTGTGGTTAAGATAAATTAGTTCTCAAACTTCATCCTGTTATGAAAGACTTCTGAAATTCCATACTGAATGCATATGTATCTTTCATATTTAAGATATGTTAACTGCATTGGTGCAGCTTCTTTCTCAGGGATGGAAGTTCTTTCATAATATACCTATAAAAGTACCTGCAGTGACTGTGCACTGTATTGATATTACAATTTACTAGCTTTTAATAAAATGTCTTGTGGTTCTTACTGCACAGACTCATAATGAAAGATGCTCCTGACCTAAAAATAGTAAAGGTAAACAGACAAAGCAGACCAGGAATGGGAGGAGAAATAGATACAACTGAAATACTTGCTTAAGGCTGTGATTAAGACCCTGCTGTCAGTCCAGTACTTCACCATCAGATCCTGAAAGGATATTATATGGGAGGTTGCACAAAGAAATTGGACCAACATCTTTACAGTGTCCTTAAATTTCAAATCCTATTTGCTCTGAAATTCAGGAAGGCGTTACTTAACAGATATCTAAAGTGACAAAGCCTGTTTTAAAAGATATACAAATGGCAGATACCCAATGTATTGGTGGATAAACTGTTAACATGGAAGTCCAAGCTTAATATGAATACACTATTATTAGTACACATGCCTACTGGGATGTTACATGAAGAAAGGAATTCTGCCACTGTGTCTTGTGTATTGTTTTTTTAATGATGGAAAAACTGAAAAGAGAAGAAAAAAACCCTGGAAAGCCTTACTCGGATATTTTATCTTTTTCCAAAGCAGCATGTGGAAACATGGTGAAGCTTCTTAAATACTGCTATTTTCTGTTACTCTGCATGCATCTATCCCTGTGTACTCTGTTAGAACAGCTCTGAATTACATAAACCCCAAATCAGCATTCCATCTGTTGAAATCTGACATATCTGGGCATATCCTAGGAGAATGCTCCCTGTACCCTTTAACTACAGCCATCCAACACTTCCTCTGATGTCTGCTCTACCCGAGTAACTGTGCTATTGCAGATTCAGTCACCCTGCTTTCCCTGGCTCAGGTAGCACCATCCTGAGACTAATTTTTATTTGCTATTTCATTATAAATTGTTTTAGCCAAGCTAGCCTCTGTTTCCCCCCCTAACATCATGAAAGGGGTGTGTGTGTGTGTATATACGAGCCCAAAAGAAAGCAACTTTAAATACCAATTTTATGTGTGTCTGCATATGTAAATGTCATTTTGGAGTTGGGTTTTTTTGGTGGATCTGCTAAAGACAAATCAGAAAAATCCCAACAGAAGAACCTACTCCAACTCCTGGCACAATCCAGGTGTGCTACCCTTGAGGCCCGAGAAAGAGTTGCAAAGGGTCAAGATGCAGATTTTTCTTCCAGCGTAGCAGAAGCATTGTGTGCAGCTCTCCCTAGGGAGGGAGCTTCCCGGCCATGGTGCTTCCCAGGGGCAACTATGGGGAGGCAGAGATTGAGCTATCCCCAATACCAGTCTGCAGTTTTGATGGCACAAAAATGCCCTGTAGCATTCCTTTCTTCCCCAGAGATGTTATTCCACACCGTACCTGTCAAGAATTGCAGAGCCTGTACCTTCTATTACTTATTCAGGTCTTAGCATTTGTTACAAATATTTAAAACTTCACTTTAAAGTCTTACCTACCGGTGTGTGTGCACTTCCCATTCATGGTAACAGGGCATGATAATTATTAGAGCAAAAAATGTGCACCAACAGGATAATGACTTCCATTCGGCAGAATACTGTTCTCTTTACGTACTAAGCTGTTTCTGATATTCTGTGTATTCTTATGAAGGAAACTACTTTTATATTGTTTGTGGTACTTCTGCCTCTCTAGGGATGATGTCAAAAAACCTACGGAAGTCTATGGCTTAAAAGCATTTAGCTTTTCTTCTATATATAGCATTTCCTTACTTAAGGAAAATTACTTTCCTCCACTCCACATATATATATAAAAGGCTAGCTATATTCAATCACATGTTGTTTGTATATAAAAAAATTTTTCAGCTCAAAAAAATGTTAGACCAAGGCTAGTTCCAAACAAAGTGTATTCAAGTAGATGGCTGTAAAACTTTCAGCAATAAAATTGCCATGAGTTTTAGGAGCTTTATGATGTCATATGTATTTTTATCACTTTATCACGGTAAAGAAGCCACATTGCTTTAAAAGCAAGCTAAGTACTTATTTAAAGGTTCATTTTCAATCTTTTAATAATATATGATCTGTAGAGCAGACAGAATTTGTATTTTAGTCATTGATGAAATGACTAAGCATAGGCATCAACTGTCCCTAAATTATAATCCCTATTAAGAAGCATAACTACTGCTTTAATGTCTGTAGAAGTGAGGAAAGCAACAAATTAGTTGTTTAACATAATGGCACACATGCTATCTGAATTTCCATCAAATATGGCTATGAGGAAAAAGGAACTCTACAACTATAGAAAAGCTGTTCCAGTAACAAGTATATAATGAAAAAAAACTCTCACAGTCTGAGGTTGCCTGCATTGGTTATTTGGTATGTCCAGTCATACTTTATTTCAGTGCACAGCCAGAGGTATTTCACATGCACCTTTCTACCTGGTTGTCACTGACTGCCGTAACTTCAAGGAAATTAAATTCTGTTCTATGAAAATATGTAAAACATTGAATAATGGTTCCCCCCACCATCACTCTAAATTCTCGTCCTACACATCACTTCTTGCAGTCCTCATACTGCTCAGCTATTGCTAAGGCAGTATTTTGCTGGAGAAGTTCTAAAAGGTAAATACACAGAGCTGTAAGCAGTACAAGAGCAACTGTTACTCTTCTTCTGTACATTGATGGACAAGCGCAGACACTGCTCTTGAGAATTTGAAAGCTACACAGACATCTCAGCTGCAAAATCATGTAATGTGAGCATGTCTCTCCTGCTGTGCTGCACCGCGCAAACAGGGAAGGGCTGCACCAGGGTGGAGCTGTGCTCTCCCTGTCTGCTGTCCCTGTGTCCTCTTGTGTTCTTGCAGATCACACACAAGATGTTGCTGACTGAGGACAAATGAGTTGGGTCTGGCATTTTGGATTAGTGATCCAGAGAGATTCTGTGGTAGAAAATGGGGACCATGTTTCTAGCCACCCTGGTGGTGGAAGATGAAACCCAGGTGTCAGGGCGGCTGCTGGCCCTGCAAAGGGCAGACAGGGCTCTGATGCGAGTTTGATTTGGCTGAGCCAGGTCAGTGGTGGAGTGGAAAGGTGGATGCAGGTGCTGCATTGATGTTCTGGTGAACCTGCACCTTCTTGGTAATTCCTCTGCTTCAAGTCCCTTCCCTAAAGCCTCCCTTGGCATACTTCTGTGCTCTCACCCTCGTCTTGTTGGCAGGACAGTATCGAAAGAGGCATTCTTGTCCTAAGTGAAGAAGAGTTTAGTTTCTAGAAGCATCTCTCGCCTTCACGGCCTCTTCACAGCTGTTTAAAGCTTCCGCTTGCTTTTTAGAGGCAACCTCTGTGAATCCTCTTACAATATATTTTCATTAAAAATTATTAGAACTTCTAAGAAAATGTGTTGGTAAACTTGGATGGGGAAGATCTGCATACCACAGTTCATCACAATACTCTGCAAAAGGGCTAGGCTCTGTTTTCTTTTATTCCTTATAATCAAGCTATGTCATTAGAAAGCAGGGTCCTCCTCTGACTATTTGATCACTGACAGTCACAGGTGGCTGTGTCTGGAAAGAAACGCAATTCTCCCCTGGATCTGCTAGTCGAGTCCAATGATATGATCTTACAGGAGTGAGGATATACTGTTTCTCCAAGTAGTTGTTTGCTTAGGAATGCACTCTGGAAATAGCAGGGAAGCTCTTGTTATCTGCAGAAATGCTATTGTGTTCTCACTTGCTGGCAAATATTACATTTACCTGTTTTGCTATTCCAAAATCAAATTAACTTTCCTGTTCTTAGCATGCTTTACTAATCAAGATGACACCGATCTCATTTGCAAGCCCACTGCCTGCATTGTTTGCCAGAGGACGCAGGTTAGTTCCTCTGGCAAGGCAAATCTGTTCCTAATACTTCTCATTACAAAGACAAGACAATATCTTACTCCCATCAGTTTTCCCTTTTTATGAAATATAACCTGACAGCATTTACTCCCTTTCATAGTGGCAGAAATCATAAACACAAGAATATTTATGAAGAAATGAGTTAAGGAAGAAGAATCAGATCAATACTGGAAGAATTCATGCTTGCAAAAGAACAGCATAGTGGCTGAGGCACAGGGGAAATGAGATCAATTGCAGCTAGAAAGATGTGGGTATCTGGAGAAGGAACACCAAAAAAATGTTGGTGTTAAAGGTGAGGATGGATGGAAAGAGAAAAAACTGAAAAAGATTCTAGAGGTTAGACGATTGAGAACGTAGCCAAAATCTTGGTATCTGCATTCCTGCAAGGGACTTTGGCTCCTTTGGTAGCATGTGGCAGTCAGAGGGAGGGTGCAAGGAGGCTCTGACCTTCCTTGCCTTCTGCATGCCCCAGCACGCTGCATGTGCCAGGCCTTTTTTCAAAGCATGAGGCATTTCTGCATGTTCTCTCAGGGTGCAGCTCCATTCGCTGTTCTTGATGTAGTCAAAACATCAATTTTTACTGGCACAAGCTGTTGCACATAGCAACATAACACTGAAAGTGGCTATTTTCTGGCTCTTCATAACTGTGCTTTCAAACAACTAGCACTGAGTAAAACCAGTACAGGTTTCTCTTGAGCTTGTTGGAAGTGAACGATAGCAACTAGTTAAAAAACCCCACAGTTCACAGTTTGGAAATCGGCCTCAAAACTACAGGAGATCTCTTGGTCTGGAGGATAAACAGATATCAGCTGATTAACAACTAAGTATTGGGATTGCTTTAAGCCCTACGGATCTGATTTAATCAAAATTTTAAAGTTAAATCATGGAATTATGGAGAGCATTGGTATTCATCTGTCCTTAAGATGATTTGTTCTTGGCTTTCCATCAATTCTGTATGAATTCTGTAAGGGGAAGCGCTTTGTGGAGAAATGCCAGTGGTGACTGTTTTGGATGAATGTAGTTGTCTGAGGTTTTGTTGTTGTTTGTTTTTGATTTGTGTTTTTACTTAGGGTTTTTTTAATGGATGGGGGATGAGGCAAGGCAGGGGTGCATGCATGAGTGGAAACTTGGCCATATATGTTCCAAGCACACAAAGTGTTACGTCATTCCTCCTTATACAGGATAGTATCTGATAGCAACCTTTAAGAACTGATATGGAAATAAGATTCCTGAAAAACCAAATACAGGTAAGAGAGAAGCCAGAGACACCTCATAGCTGAGGTCAGGCCAGACTTATATGATAGAAGCTGGTGTCTGACAGATGAGGTTTAAACACTGAACAAAAACTTGCTCTTTTAGTTGCATAGAGCCTGGTATATTTAAAGGGTACCAGTTAGTCCAAGCTGGTAAGAACGGGGCATATTGGCACTCTACAAAGTTTGTGGAAGTGGTCTTTACATATACTTAGGCTTGAAATTTTTATCCCATTCCTAAATCTGTAATCCAAGTCAACATTTCCCTTCACTGATTCTTTATAATTTTCCAAGAAATCCAGTAGTTGTGCATCATAATGACTGTATTAATTATTTTTGCATCTACTACTAAACATTTCTCCTAACAGTGGAGATTGTTAATGAAATACTGTATCAAAATACTGATGAGTATTAAAATAGCGAGGCACCAACTATAACTTGCTTTGAAGTAAACATGAAGGTTGCTCTTGATACCTTTTAACCCACTTCCCTCTGACTTCTGGGAGTGAAGGGGAAACAATGCACAAATACACAAAGTTAAAGTTAAATGCAAGTAAACAAAACCCACAGACATTCAGCTGGTGTAACACTGTATGGCACAGAGGTTTTGTTGGAAAAATCATCTGAAAGATGGTTATCTTAATCAAAAAAAACCAAACAACTCAAAATGCCCTCGCTTTGAAAACTCCAAGAAACCTGTATCTGATCTGCACCTGTCAGTGATTTGACTGTGCAAACTACGTGCTCTAGAAGTAAACAGACAAGTTGGAAAGGAAACAGTAACACAATAATAGTGTTAATAATTTCTTCAAAGAGAAAGAGAGAAAATGTAGTTTTTCCTGTAACACAAGCTGCTTGTATAAACAAGTTAATGCCAGAAATTAGATGCTCACTGGTGGTAGTGAGGTATTGTGCTAATTTTTATTATTTGTGTTTCAGATATGTGTTTCATATTAAATTAGCACGAGTAAGAAGACCAAAGAAAATGTCTTCACCATCAGGTGTTTGTTTTGTATCATAGATGGAAATAATCTTCCTGCTCTATTTTCTTTTGTTACATCAACACACGTTAGCTAAAACCTGTATCTGCACAGACTGGTCACTCTTCCTCTATAGGAAGACTAGACAGAACCTAACTGATAAAACCTGACTTAGAACAGAATCACTACCAAGGAGAGATTACTGACCACTGAAAAAGACAGCAAAGTGACTTTTGCTCTTTCTCAGCCTTTTTCATTAAAGTTCATTAAAGATGGCTACCTTAAAAAGCAGAAAAACCACTGGCTACCAGCCAGTGTCTTGAACTCAGCTTGGCTTCTGAAGAAGATGCTTGAATCTTGGGTATAAAGTCATAATTATTGCAACAAGTTAGTCTCAGCTTCCCATGAGTCTCCTTCAGCTAGACTTGTCAGCCTGTAAGATGTCCTCCCATAATCGAACTGGCAGAGAAATTGCTGCAGACAAACAGCAAATAGCACACTTCTAATTGGGCAAGGCTCCAAACTCAGGTCTTGGCCCAAGGCAGCTACCCTGAGAGAGGTCCACAAGCAGTCCAACAGTCTGGACAGCCTTGAGCAGTGCACCAGAAGTCACAGTAATAGTGAAGAATCTCTGCACCCTGCTCTGTCCACAGGGTCTATGTAAATAAACTGGGACAGAGACTGTTGTACGTGCATCGTGCTGTCATCTGGATGCAAGCTGAATTCTTTCCCACACTCCAAATGTTGTTTAATTCACGCTGACCACTGTTATTCTCTGTCTCATGCCAGGACATTTTGTGGGAGGCTATCTGGCATAGGCTGAAACAGTGCCAGGAAGTATATTAATAGATAAACAGTTTAGAGGCTTGTGTACCACTGCTTGGGCCTGCAGCCAGGTCCTGCTTAGTTTACTAGAAAAGATAGTGAGTGCTCTTAGAAAGTTACAGGGTTCTCCCACTTTCCTGGGAGGGCTGGTCACCCCAAGGCTGATGCTGTGGGTAAAATGCAAATAGTAAAGGCTTCTTGGGCAGGACAGGTCTTCAGGAACTCCTCATTTATCTGACCTACTGTGTTCCATTTTACCTGGGCTTTATTCTTCCATTACTAACAAAATCAGGTGACTTGCTCTTCCAACTGTGACTTCTTAGTCTTTGGTGTAGATGAGAAGAAAGGGTAAGAGATTTATTTCTTCTAATGGTGGGAATTGTGAGGTTTTTGATGAAGTGAGCTCGTTGCCTTGTACAGGTCATCTACTATTGCCGAAACATCACATCAAGTTGAACCCACTCTCATCCCAGGCCTGTGGCAAGGCAGACGGGAATGGTCAATGATTGCTGTGTGGCAGGATATTGCTCCATATTCCTATTTATGAACTTCATCTGGCATCATAAATTCTTGCACCAAGGCTAGTCCATATCCACGTATTGGAAAAAGTAGAGGCTTTCCGTTCACTGACTGCTAGCAGCATCACAATTTCAGGTGGGAACAGCTCAGTTTGGGGCTACGCAGAGCCCCTTACAACCACCATTCACATAAATGTAAAACCAACCTCCCTGCTTGAGCAACAGGCTGGCTGTGACCTGACAAAATTCTGGCTGGCTTCTGCCTGCTATTTGTGTGTCTGGGTGGCACTAGCATACCCTGTCCTGAAAGTGAGTAGTTCTGATCAAGAATATCAAATAGTTATGCACTAAAATAACACAGTATCCCTTGCATGCCTGCTCTCCCTACCTGGGAGTCAGATTCTGCTTCACCAATGATGATAAATCATTCTGAAGTCACGTGTTTTAATGTGCCACCCTCTCAAAAGTAGGAAGAAACTATCAAAGCTACTGAAAAGAATGTTACGTCATATGCTGTTGCTTATTGCTGCTCAGCAGTCTCATTCACAGGTGTTGCTCTTGTACAAGAAAGGGAGCTTGGGCTTCAGTCCAGTGCTTTATGAAGTTCATATTTCTACCTGATTTAAAAAAATGAAAGCCTGAACAAGTTGACCTGTTCAGCCGTCTCTTCTGCTTGTCCAAGTTGCTTACTCAACTTGACAAAAGTAGGATTATTTACGATCTTTACTATCGTCCCAGAATGATTAGATTTTTTGCCTTTCAAAGTTTGGGGATTTTTGTGGTGTGGGGTGAGGTGTTTTTTTGTGGTTTTTTTTTTTTTTTTTCAGTTGGACGAGGCTCCCAATCTGACAGTGACTGTGCTAAAGAAGGGTTTGTGTGTAAATCGGCAGCTCAGGTGTTTCCTGGAGGGAACAGTAGAGACATCCAAAAAAATTCACCCAGCTCGGCTCTTGGCTCACATGCCTGCCCTGGCTGCTGCTCTTACAGGCAGTTGCTGCCTGCTCATCCTGAAGTGTCTTTTGCTCGTGCTGTCTTGGCAGAGGAACTTGGACATATGCTTGCCTCAGTTTGCAGCATGATCCAAAAAGCCCTGTAAGAGAGACTGGAGCATGGGTTCCCATGACATGCTAGTTTGTGTCTGTTGTCTGTCCATCTTTTTTCAACTAGCTTTGTTTTTCCTTTGTTTTCCAGCACAAGGGAAGGGAGAGCCCTTTATTAGACAGGTGCTAGAAGGCACTTTGTAACAGAAGCATCCAGCAGAGTCTGCACCTTCCACTCAAAATAGTTTTGGTTTTGTGGGGTCTTTTTTTCTAGCTTCCATACTTACAACATGCTGTTATCTACCACTTCTGCTGGCTTGTCTGAAGTCCAATAAATATTATTGCATATCTGACTTTGAACTGTCTATGTAGAATCAAAATAAGGCTTTGTTAAATCAAAACTCTGCTTGTTCAAATACACTAGTGTTCCCTGGGGCAAAGTATACCTTTTGTCAGGGTAAACATTGTTCAAATGACCACTGTGATACTGCAAAAAAGAGTTATAAAATCCCTACTTGCCCTTTGTATCACATAAGCATGTTACTGATGCCTTGGATAATTAAGTGCTAAGTACCTTACAGTACACTTTCTAATTTATTTTATATTTACAAGAATAATTTAGCTCTTGAATGGCATTTAACTTGGTAAAACGATTAAAATATGTAACAGGCTTAAAAGATTAATATCGCAGAAGTACAGGCAGTTCACGTAGCATGATAAATAATATGCAGAAAAAATTATTTGCTAAGCACTGCAAATCAAATAATATTATCGTTCCGGAAAAATTACTCTTGTCTGTCAGGGCTGTTTTACAACAGTAAACAATGTCTAAACCTATTGTTGTTTTTACTAAGTATATATTTATTGTTCCAGGGTAGAATTCAGATAATTTATCAAATAATTTTAAATGTATTAATATTTTGTCAGGAGTTGCAGGGTAAAATCTTGGCCCTATTGAAGACAATAATAAGACTCCCACTGCCCTTATAAATGCAAGCCTGGTGATAAGGTTGTTTTTATTTTGTTATTCCTGGCATCATACAAAGTTGTAGGCTCCATAGCACTAACGTTTAAAAAAAAAACAAAAAAACACCCCAAAAAACACCCCAAAACACCAACCCAAAAAAACCCACAAAACAAACAACCTGTCACCAGTTTAGACCTCTAGTTGGAGTGCAAGCTACTCTCTTTCCTAGGCCAAATGTCTTTTGACTTCAGTGGGAGAAAAGCCAGAGAAGGGACCAGCAACATTTCACTCTCCAGGGTTACGTTAAACTTCATAAAAATAATCTGTGTTGTTTCAAATGCCTTGAAGGCATTTTAGCCTCTAGTTATCGTATGCTAATAGAGTAATGTAATAGTTCCACTGAAATAAACATGAATTTCCATATTCTGACTTAGTAGCTTGTAGAAAGGCTTAAATCTGTATCGCATAAAAGCTATATAGTCAAATTCTTGCCTATTTTAGCCAGGGAACTACACCCAGAATCTCCAAATCCGCTGCAAAATCATTGCTGATCATTTGGTGATGACCTGGATTTTTGTGAAATGTTACTCTGAAAGATGGCACAGAGGATCATACTTTCGTGTGGTAGGCTGCCTATGAAAGAGCTGGGGAAAAAGTAGTCCATTGCTCTACTGAAGAGAGTTTTTAAAAAAAACAACCTCTCAGTAGGTGGACATTAAAAAATAGAACTTTGTTCTCATTTTAAGATTACCTGTTCAGTTCTCAGAAGGCTATCTACAGGCCAAGAAAAGAAATGTAACTAGTCTCATGTGCAGTAAAACTCAAGAAATTTCACTGAGGGCAGTGTTAGTAAGCAGGTAACTTTTTTCTTTTGTATTACAATATAGAATTTTTTCAGAATTGCGAAGACCTGTTTAATGCTCTTAATAGTGATCTGTCTCATGAGTAACTTTTTTTGTGGCGGTGGAGGACACCAACCCCAAACCCCCCTTTTTGACCATATAGAAAACTGAAATGTGAATCAGTAATGGATGGGTGTGAGGAGACTTGTGGAAGCCAAGGCTGTGGAGCTGGATGCTTTTGTGCGTGGAGGTGTGGTGCTTTTACACTAGTTGCATATAAGGAGCTTTTTGTTTGCACCAAGGAAATATGAAGATGCTATCGTGACAACACAGTCAGAACAAATACAGGGAAAAATACTTCTGCCTCCTTGGAGACTCAGCTTTAAGTGGGCTATTAAAGGAAACGAGGCTGCTGGGATCTCGGAGTCAGACTCCAGCTGGCTCTTGGAAGCCAAGCGTGCGCGGCAGATGGTGGGGACATAGAAGGTAGTCTCCTCTCCTGTCCCGTGCACTCCCACGTCAGTCCCAGGAATGGCAGGGCTGCTGTGCCACCGGGACAGAGCAAAAGGCTGAACAGCTATTGCAGGAGCAGTACAAACCCTTAAATGGGATATGTTTTAAACATCTGTATTGCATTAGTATCATGGAGCTGTAGTGATAAAGTAAACTGTATCATGCTGGGCACGAACAGTCAGACAACCTAAGAAGAGGGCAATGGCTACAAGGAGTTTTAACTGTGCAAGCTGAAGTCATTGCTTTACAAATGTGGAAGTCCAAAGACTGGTAATGAAAGGAGTAACCTAAACATTCAAGTTGGTGTCACTTTCAGTACAGAATCCTAGCTGTTCTAAAATCAGTGGCCAAAACTGGACCATTACTATAGGACTTCAGCCCACATCCTTCTCTGAGGCACTTGGCTTGCCCTGTAAAGGGAAGGCAGAAAGCCCCTGGTCCCTGGGATCTGTGGGGACCTCCCTGATCCACTGTAACCCCTCAGCTCCGGTGCCTGCAACAGTGACTGACAGCGTGACTACTGAACATCCACATACAGAGAGATGCTGTGCTGTACATATGGCAGAGTACAGAAAAAAGACCAAATGAAATCTAGCAAAAATGTGTTTTTTCAGAAGAGGATGAGGGATACAAACAGCAAGTAATTCTTTAGTGCAGGAAAAAAAGGATTGCAACTGGTTAAGACAAAACCACCAAATTTTCACTCTACTCCAGTTTTATTCTACTGCATAGGCATCTGCCATGTATGGTCAAAATACCAGATTTTTCTTCTCTTAGATAGTACAAAGAAGGAATAGAGAAGAGGAGAGGAGACTGATGAACATCAACTCTTGGCAGCTAGCAAGCGATGACATAAAAAGCACTTATGGCAATCTCTAAGCTTAGTTATTTTTAATTTATTTAAAAGAAAATCCTATTCAGAACAGGAGTAAGTTGTTGGCAGGAGCTGTCTTACATTAACTCATCTATAAAAGTAATGTTTGTAACTTGTACTTCATGCACTGCTTTGAATATTTAGATGTAAAAGTATAGCTGTTGGTGGTCTTTATAAGTTCAGCCTAATGGACCTTTATGAATATAAGGAGCTCTATGACCTGTTGCTAGCCTTATTTCATTCTCTCGATCTCAAGTAAGAAAATACAAAGCAAGACATCAAGAGGAAATACCCCTAAGATTTAAAACTGAATTGGGTTTAAGACTGCTATAAAATCTTTTTCTGCTGGGAGACCAGACAAGGTAACAAGTATTTATCTTATGATTTCCTACTGTTGTTCATCACTACTGTATTAGCAGGACAGTTAAAATATTTCACAACATATCTGGTATTTTTTTCCTCTTGACTTAAAATACTATGTTGAAACCTTTCTTTTGGGGGGGGTGCTAGCTGTGATAAAGACATGTCTAAACTGGACAGATCATGGTAAAAAACTCTTCTTGAAGAAGAACTTGTAACATGGTAACTTTTCTATTTGAGCTTACGATGATCTGTAGGACAATTTCAGACCTCACTCCATTGCGCTTCCTCGTGCCTGATGCCAGTCAAATGGCTTCAGAGGGGGTGCCTGTGACTTCCACCATGGCAGCTGGAGGCCGGACAGGTCCCCTCGGCACCGAGCGCCAGCCACGCGCGTGACACTGCCGCGGCCAGCTCTGCCGAGGGCCGGTGCCACCAGACCCGGTGGGGTGGCCCGGAGCCGGCAGCAGTTCCCCGCAGAGCGGCGATGGGACGCGTGCCGGGCTGGCAGAGCAAACCCACCTCTGCGTGTGCTGGGCTTCACGCGAGTTCCCTGTCCTCGCCCGCCGCTCGTGCAGGTCAGCCTTCGGTTGCGGCACACCAGCCAGGGGTGGTTTTGCGTGGGGCACAGGGATGTGGAGATTTGGAAACGGCAGGAGAGATTTTGGTTTGGTTTTTGATTTTTTTTTTTTTTTTTTTTTTCCTTCTGTCTCATCTCGGAACTATGTGGGCTGCAGCAGCTCGACAGCAGCGTTTTTATGTTTTTTTTTCGTGACAAGTTCTGACCTGAAAACAAAAGCGCAGCGGCCCGAGGGCCTGCGTGCCGGCCGCTGAGGGGGGTCGGGGTCTCGGGGCGAGCTGCCGCGGTCCTGGGGCGGCAGCCAGATAACCCTGACCGAACCCAGAGAACTTCGCGGCCTCCGGGCACGCCGCACAACGCACCGGACCGACGTCAGCACCGCTGATTTAACGGGCTGTCACGGCGCGGGTGAACGCAGCTCCCCCGCGGAGCTCTCACCCCCCCACCCCGGGCAGAGCGGGCCGGGGCCGGGCCGCCCCCTCCTCCCGCTCCCGCCGGAGGAGCCGGTGGCGGGGGGCTCCCCGCGCCTCAGTCTGCGCTGCCCTCCCGCGGTGTCCCCTCAGCGCCGAGCGTCGCGGCCCTGCCCCGGGGGCAGCGAGCGGGGCACCCCCTCCTTCCCGCCATCGGCACCGGGTCCGTCGGGCAGCACCCCCCCCCCCCCCCCCCCCCCCCCCCCCTCTTACCTGCAGGAGAGACCAGCTCGCCTTCGCTGAGATCCCCGGAGTCCGAGTCCATGGCGCAGGTGCCGGCGGGGCGGAGGGGCCGACGGGCAGCGCGGGGCCGGCCGCCGCTGGCGGGAGGAGCGCCCGGAGCCGGGGAGCGGGAGCCGGGAGCGAGCGGAGCCTGCTACCTCCTCCTCTGCTCCCAGCCCGGGCGCTGGGTCCGCGCCACCACATGCAGCCACCTCGCTCAGTGCCATTGGCTGCAAAGGAGGAGCGGGGACGGGCGGGCTCCGGCGAGGGGCGGAGGGAGCGGGGGCGCGGCGGGCTCTCCCCGAGCCCGTTACACAAGTTCTCTGGCAGCCGGCTGCACCGCCCCGGCCGCCCGATCCGGCCGCGGGGGAAGGGGAGCGGGGCGGGGGCCGGGGAGGGGGCCGGGACCCCGGGCGGGCAGCTCCGGCCTCCCCGCGGGGCTCGGTGCGCTCCCGAGGCAGAGCTGAGGAGCGCGGCGGGGGCCGAGGCGACGGCCCTGTGCGTCGTGTGCCGCTGCGTCTCCCGTTTGCTTTGTCTTTTCCTTCTTCTGCTGGCTTGTGGGCATCTCCCCTGACCGTCCGTCGTCGCTTTGTCTCTGTTCACCGGCTCCCTCTCCCTAACGATCAATTTCTTCAAAACCCAGTCATTAGAGCAGCGGGGAAGTGTCAGTTCTTACTGGGTGTGGGTACCCGGAAGAGTATTGAAGGAGCGAGTTTTGCTGCTGCCCGTTTGCACGTTAATTGCAGGCTCAGGCAGACGGGGCAATGTCACAGAATGACAGAATGGTGGGGGCTGGAAGTGACCTCTGTGGGTCATCCAGTCCAACCCCCCTGCCGAAGCAGGGTCACCTACAGCAGGCTGCACAGGACCTTGTCCAGGCGGGTTTTGAGTATCTCCGGAGAAGGAGACTCTATAGCCTCTCTGGGCACCCTGTTCCAGTGCTCCGTCACCCTCAGACTGAAGAAGTTCTTCCTCGTGTTCAGCTGGAACTTCCTGTGTTTTAGTTTGTGCCTGTTGCCCCTTGTCCTGTCGCTGGCCACCACTGAAAAGAGTCTGGCCCCATCCTCCCGACACCCACCCTGAAGATTTTTATAAGCATTTCTAAGGTCCCCTCTCAGCCTTCTCTTCTTCAGGCTGAACGAGCCCAGCTCCCTCAGCCCTTCCTCATAGGACAGATGCTCCAGTCCCCTCATCATCCTCATAGCCCTCCGCTGGACTCTCTCCAGCAGCTCCTCATCTTTCTTGAAGTGGGGAGCCTAGAACTGGACACAGTACTCCAGATGGGGCCTCACTAGGGCAGAGTAGAGGGGAAGGAGAACCTCCCTCGACCTGCTGGCCACACTCCTCTTAATGCACCCCAGGATCCCATTGGCCTTCTTGGCAGCCAGGGCACACTGCTGGCTCATGGTCAACCTGTCGTCCACCAGCACACCCAGGTCCCTCTCCGCAGAGCTGCTTTCCAGCAGGTCCGCCCCAAGCCTGTACTGATGCATGTGGTTGTTCCCCCCCAGGTGCAGGACCCTGCACTTGCCCTTGTTGAACTTCATCAAGTTCCTCTCTACTCAGCTCTCCAGCCTGTCTAGGTGTCAGTGAATGGCAACACAGCCTTTTGGTGTATCCACCACTCCTCCCAGTTTGGTGTCATCAGCAAACTTGCTGAGGGTACATTCTAACTCTTCATCCAGGTCGTTGATGAGTAAGTTAAACAAGACTGGGCCGAGTACTGACCCTGGGGAACCCCACTAGCTACAGGCCTCCAACTAGACTCAGCACCGCTGATGACAACCCTCTGAGCTCTGCCATTCAGCCAGTTCTCAATCCACCTCACTGACCACTCATCCAGCCCCCACTTCCTGAGCTTCCCTAGGAGGATGTTATGGGAGACTGTGTCAAAAGTCTTGCTGAAGTCAATGTCTGGTAAATGAAGACTATGTCCAAAGATTGTTTGGAACTCTTCGGTCTGAAAACTTTGTAGCTTGAAGTCTGCAGATTTTGCCTGTGTCCTACAGGCTACTGCTGCCCTGAGCCATCCCTGAATTCGGATGGTTGAAGCCACTTGTTGGGCTCTGAGGTTAGGTAGATCTTTCTTTCCTTTAGCTTTTACTGCTTTCTACTTTTTCTTGCAGTTACAGGCCAAAGACTGCTTTAATAGTAGCACAAAAATACCAGGAAGGTAGTAGCAAGAACACTTTTCTAAGTAGAAGCCAAATGCCATTGTAAAACCAACGTCGTAGATCTATCTGATCATTAGATATGTCACATCCCAAGAGCCAGCTGAGTGCCTTCAACGCTTACCTGCAGATTAGTGCAATCTCCAGCCAGATGTTTAAGCTTGTTGCTGTAGGTCACAGATGTCTCTTGCTTGACTCTGTAATTCGCTGCCCTGAAGCCACGCGGATCCTCATGTTGCTGGAGAAAGCGATGCCTGGATGCTGCTTTGAAGCTGCGTATATGAAGTTATCTGTTGTCACCAGACTATGCCAAAAACTCTTGATAAATTTGAAGGCTTTCTCTGTTGGTGTATACAGTGACATTTAAAAAATATTAAGAAGAAAAGGAGGATTTGTTCTAAACTTGGAAGGCTCTGTCAAATCCTTTCCAGTGATGGCTCATTCTGTGCAATGCTGAGTGTAATAACTACAATAGTAAAAATGAAGCTAGAGTTTGCCTTATGTTCTAGGATGAATCCTAGCACGCTCCCCAGCCTTCAAATCCGGTTGAGCCTGAAGAGATAGCAGACCTCAAGCTTTCTGGCCCTGGGAATACCTGCATTGATATGTTGAATTTGGACCCAAAATTCTTCAACCTCTAGAGTGAAAAGTTAGGCGTCAAGTGATTTGGCATGTTGCTGTCATACCCTGGGTCTGTAGTGTTAAGACACGCTTATTTTTTATTCCATGGAAACAAATTCTGACTTTTGTTTATAATTGCTTTCATTAAACTTAAAATTATTTTCCAAATACTGCTGATTACAACCCCAGAAATTATTATCATATAAGGAAAAACATCTAAATTGAAGTGATTCTATGATTCTATTGTGAGGAGCCAATCAGCAAAATCTGAATGTGTGTACACGCATTGCACAGATTAACAGAAGATGTGGGAAATCTACAAGCATGATATAAACAACATAGCAACAGAAAAATGCCAAGACTAAGTCATGAAATTTAATCCCAGATACCACACCAAGAACAGAATTTGAGAGGTGGAAAGAGTGGGCCTTTTTTTCGCTGAGCGCATAACCTGTACTATAGTTGCAATTAAATGTTAAACTGTGAATAGTCACACTTCTCTGCTGCTGAGCATAGTTCAGTTGGTAAAAGGACAGATTATTTTTCGTGATCCTCTGAGAGACAAAAGTCTTGGCATGGAATAGTTAAAATGAAAACTGAATCCCACTTATTTTAATTCTTGTCATTTTTTTTATCCTTCTATAACCACGATAATAAATGTTATGATGGAAACAGTGTAATTTAATCAGTATTGTATTGCATCAGACTTGTGATATATATTGGGTATTCTCATTGCTGTGCTGTAATTACTTTCTATTCCACAGTAAATGCTATTTCAAGATTACTTTCCCTCTTTATTGCTGCTAACTGTAAAGCAGTTCTTAAAGTTTTCAGCTGTAACAAAATGAGCATATTGTTTCATTTCAAAACATATGGTTAGAATTCAGTGTTTTCCTTCTTAATGTGCTCTGCCCAGCAGAGTCCAGCAGTTGGTTTAACATGTGACCTGGAAAATTCCATATGCTTAGAGCTCTGAACTTCATAGTTTCCACTCGTTACAGTACTGGTGCAAAGAAAAGCACAAAAGGTTTATTAACAGCAATATACGCACCAGCTAGATGCATATTAAATGAAACTCCACATGAAGAAAGTTGGCATTTCATGACTTATTTATTTTTGCATGTAGTACAAATAGTATGACACATATATCACAACAATATTGTTGTGAGCTAAAGCTCTGTGACTGTTTCCTTTATGACTAGAGTAGACCTAAAGATTATTTGGATATTTAGAAACTGGAAGGGTTTTTCTTAAGGCTCAGTCAACATGTTTGCCTGCAAATCTCTACAAATAAGAATTACCGGGGAGCTGGTAACACAGCCGATTGGATCTGCTCTATCTGTTGCATGTATTCCCAATTATATGATGCTGTCTGTAGTGGCTACACCACTGTACAGCTCCTCCATTCACAATTCAGCTACATCTGGTCTTGATCTTCGTTCCATACGGAACTTATCTGAAATCCTCCTCTGTCTACTTGCTGTATGCGAGTGCTGTATGGAGTGCTGTATGCGAGTGCATGTGAGAGCTTTTAGGATTCATGCTTTTTCACTGTTCTATCTGCAAATCATGCTTACATGTTCACACAAATACGATTTTATTGTATTCTAAGTACTTAGGTAGCCCAGCTACTGTAGCATCTATGTCTAGTATATTTATCCATACAGGACTACTGTGAAATAAGGATAATAGTATTTCTGCCTTTCAGAGAGAGGGGAAATGAGGTACTGAGAAGCTGCAATTGAAAGTCAAATGTGAAGCACAGACTTTCACCTGTACCTCTTGAGCTGTACCTGAATTGTTAGGTTATCCATTTCAGCTAAATAAAAGATTGGCAACCTGCCTCTGCTTTGCTTCTCAAGCTTTACTCCTTCAAAGTGATCCTTAAAACCTATCCCAGGAACCAGTCTCTCTTTTCTTTCCTTTATTAAACCTAATGGAATCCCCTCTGCACTACCCTCGTAGTGTCTGACTTGTCAGGTTGAGACTGTAAACGCACATGGGTAGGATTGCATCTTCTTTTCGTGTAATTTTTTTTTTTTTTCCTCACAAATAATTTTTTTAACATTATTTAGGTGGGGTCTACCCTAGGATGTACAAACACTCTTTATATTTGATTTAAATTCAAATAATGAACAAGATGTCTGCTTTACTGTAATTCTTATACATGTGCTAGTAGATATTCAAAGATCTAGATTTTTGTAATACCTGGTTTAGGCAGTGCATGTACATCCTATGTTGGGAGGACAAATATGGAAGAGTGCGGTATTTTTTGCCCCTTCCCACCCCACCCCTTTTTTAAGTTACTGTTAAGAGATGTAGGCCGTCTGTTCTGAATACCTACCACAGTATGGATGTATTTTTAGCCATTGGACTTGCTGAATTGTGTCCTGTCTTTGTCTGGTGTTGACTTTTCTTAAAGAGCTGAGAAAGCAGTTACAGACTGAGACTGCAGCCTGGTACCGGTGCTAAACTATGCTATGATGGTTTTGAAATATCAGATTTTTAAAGCTAGGACTGAGACTTGGCTTCAATCCCCTTGAAGAGTCTTGTGAGGTGCTCTTATGAGATTTTAATCCCAAATGAAATAAAATAGATGAGAAAAATATTGTACTTTTGTGCAACTTACATCATGCTGAACTGCATTACTCTTGGTAGGTTATCAGAAAGGATAATTTTGTCAGAAATTGGTATTTTCACCTGCTTAAATAGGCTGGGACTGTGGGTTGACTAGCCCAGGAAAAGTTGAATAACGTTAAGTAGTTGGTCTGATCCAAATTCTGACTGCTCATACTAAGAAAGGAAGAAGGAACGACAAATATCTTTTCCCTTGAGCTGATGCAACACTGAACAAGAGCGGCAACTTTTAAAGAAGGAACAGTTACACTGGAAGGAGTGCTTCCTTGCATGTATGCTTACAGACACAGCAAAACAGCACAGCCGGAGTAATGCCCACTGTCTGTGTGGTTTCTGTGGGGTTTTTGTGTGTCCCCCCCAAGCAGCAACTTGTCCTATTTCCTCTTACTTTGTCGAAACAAGACTCTTGGGAGAGCTGAACGGCGTAAATGTTCATTTCCGTTTTTTGGCTGTGAGGATGTTGTTACTTTTCTGTTCACTTAAAGTAGGATTTTACTCATTGAATAAGTTTTTCTATATTAGACTGTAATTTGAATTGTCTGGGCATTTCATAGTTTTGTACTACTTTAGGGATAGTTGTTTTATTTTTTTAAAGATGCTTTAGCATTCTTTTTTCGAGTGGTGGTTGGTCCTGTGCTTAGAAGAATGCCTATTTTGCAAATTATGTGTGCAATTTGCTGTAGATTGGCAAGCTCATGCATTCATAACCTTGCATTCTACGTAATTAAAGAAATAAAAGCTACCTTCCCAAACTGAAAATGCAGCTGGTAATTCTGTTGTTGGAAAATTTCTTTTGAGGAATTCTGTGTGGAATTTGTATTGGTTAAGCCATGAATCTCACTTGTTTTTATGAGCAGGGAGTTAGATATTATTATTTTAAAGCCCTAATAATCAGATACTTATTTTACTTGCAATTTTAAATTTTGTTACGGGTGCGATGCTAATAATAATAAAGGATAAGACTGATTAGCCAAATCTTGAACTTTGTTTCTGCTTTCTCTGTTCTGGGGTTGGAAAAATAAACTTTTAAAGAATTTTTCTCAAGGGAATCACTGTAAAGTACAGGATAAAGCAGGGGATTGTCTTTTGTCCCCATTCTGATGCTGTCTAGAGAAAGCTAGGGGACAGCTGCCAGTCAAAGCCATTTTCCTGTCTGCCACTGCCTTTGGGAATTATTTTTAATTCTGGTGGTAGTCACTGAAGTCATTTTAAAATAATATGTCACATTCCTGACTTTCCTTGTGTTTGACTTACACCCTGCATTACGAGTATTGATTAGCTGATGGCTACATTTAGGCCTTTGACCATGTCTAAGATGCAAGTAAAATACAATGAAACCATCAACAGATTCTGCTTGTTACAGAGCTGGGTTTCAGCAAGCTTTTAAACCGTTTTGTGCTTCTAGTCTGGAAGATGGGTCATCCTTGTTTTCATCCCTGATTTCAAATTGTGTGTAGGAGGAGGATTCCACAACTTCATGATACTCTGAGAAAGCAGAGAAAATTTTGTTGCTAGGAAACTATAGAGGACCTACACTGTACTGTCTTTTCCAGAATATTTCATGGTTAGCATCCGTTGTTTCGTTAACTTTTCTCATCTTGGTCTTTATGCAAACATCCACATTTTTTCCTATATTCCTGATGTTTGTTACACACTTATGTATACTAGAAAATACATTGTGGTTATTTCTGTGTTACTTTCTTCTATTCTTCAGCACACAAAAAACAACCCACCAAACATTTCAGATGATGTTGTGTTTTGAAGGCTAATTATTTATTCACATGATAGTGTTGCCTAGACATCCTGAATTGTTAGGATTTGGTAGGTTATGCTTTCCCTCAAAAGACAAATGCTGAGATCCAGAGAGTTGCACATCTTACGCAGAAAGTTAATAACATTTTTCAATTTCGATATTATCAGGGAAAGTCTTCAAGCATATGGTGTTTTGCAGCTGACTAGGTCTGGTTGCTCCTTTATGCTGGATGCTGAGAGTCCGATTTCACAGCCATAAGATGTGTCTGCATATTAGCAAGTGATGGAATCAGTGCTGTGGATTTCGGTCCAGGAGTGATGCACCTGTGACTGAAATAGGGATGCAACAGCTGAAGTCAGTCTTGGTACAGAATTTCTGCTAAGAAGTGTAGCACTCTTTGGACTAAAGGGAATCATAATCTCTGAGGCAATCGTAGAGACAGAAAACAATTTTTTGTAGAGCAATTGACTAACATCCACAGACTTTGCTCAAATGGCGGAATGTTAATATGCTCGTTTGTGGTTTCTGAAGAGCTTGATGTGATTTTTAGAACAGTGTGGAAACATCATCTTCATCTGACAGTGCGTGGGCATTACTTCATGACCATTTCTAAGAGCATGGCAAAAGGCCCTCTGCTACCCACCTATCTATAAATAACTAAATATCATTAACCCAGGCATAAAATTGCATTTTATGGGTAGTCTTAGGAACATGCAACATAGGCAATTAGATTACATGTAGTCCTACAACAATCCCAGTAAAGAGAATGAAATTACCTAGAAACTTGCCGTCCAGACTTTCAGGTGAATTATTTCTCTTGCGCATACTGAGGGACTTGGAGTACCCATAAATACAATGTATGAGTGACCTGATTTCAACTTGGACAATACGAATTTGTCTGTAGGTAGGTAGGTCTAGAGCCTTTACTTCTGTATGACTAAATTTTGGGATTGTACATCTTGGATCTTCTTGGTAGCTAAGGTATGTGGGAGGGCTAGAGAATATATATAAAGGCCCTTTTTAATACTGGTGGAATCAATGGGAAACCTATGCCTGTACAAGATGTGGCCTTCAAACCAGGATTTTTTGAAATAAAGCCCCTCCTGCAATCTTGATGGCTGTGTGACTTGAGGCAGAATCCTTTGTTCAGCTGCCAACTCCTGTCTTCTCCCAAAAAGAAGAATTTCTGGAAAAACTTGGATAAGAATCTTAACTAGTTCCATCTTCCATCCTCCATGCCGCCACCCCCAGGAAAAACACTGTAGATTGTTTAACGGTTTCATTGAGCATTAGAATTGATGCAATCATTATCAATGTTTCAATGTTCTGCAGGTGTGGGGAGGAAGATACTATCTCCTTGAGAAGGATTGTAAGGTTTGGGACTGGGGAAAAAGAGTGCAAGCAAGTTGCAGTCATGAACTACTTTTTGTTACTTTCCTATTGGATCTCAAGAAGCACAGGTTCACAGTCCTCGTTTGCTTGACTGAAAATGAATAATCAAACCTATCTATCTTACATCATGTGAAGCGTTTATGAGTTGTTCTGATTATTGCATGTATATATAGTTATTCAAAGTGAATAGTTCTAGCAAGAGTGGTTCAAGCTAGGCTACAGACGTAAATCAGTTGTTCTCTTGATAAATAGTACCGAGGCTAGCTGCTGAGATCAGCACTGTGGGATGTGTCTGTCTAATGATGTCTGCTCAATGATTTCATGTAAATTCTGCCTATTTCCAGCATATACAGGGGTAGAGTAATGTTGAGAAGAGAGAAAAGTGTGCCAGCTAAAGCATAACAAAGGGTTAAGAAGGAAAAATGCTTATTAACACACCTGGTATTGTGTGATTTGAAATATCTTTGCATAAATATATTTGCAGTGATTTTCTGAAAAGTGCTTAACACCTTAATACTGATATGCTGATATAGAATTACCTGTGGCTAGCAAGTCAGCAGATGTGCTTTTCTCCTTGAAGGTACAGATTTCAGAATTGTGAGGAGAAATGTTGGAAGCTAGAACCAGGAGTGTTGCGTTAATGTGCCTGTTTTTAGCTTGCTAAGAAAACAAGCTCAGGATGTCTCTGTCTTTGCCTGAAGAACTTTTAGTGCAACTAGCCAGTTTCAAAAAGTCAGAAGAGGAAAGCATGCTTCAAAAATGATTCATTTTGTACAAACTGTGAAAATTGGGTCCTCCTCCTTTACTCAGCAACAAAACTGGTGTCCCTGCTAAAGGAAAAGCTGGGAGAACTCATCTGTTGTTTGTTTGGCAGCAACTGGCTGGACAGTTGTTATGCATTAGCTCAGATTTATCGTATCACATGCTGTTGCTTTGATAGGCCTTTTGGAAGGTAAATTGTGACTTACTGTGGTGTGGGGAAGAAAACAGGAGTGTCTTAAGAGCTGAGGGGTCCACACTACAGGAAAGGTATGTTAATTTCTGTGCACGTGAAACAACATATTTGAAAGTGGAATTACAGTTGTACTAGTGCAGAAAATCACTGTTGGGACTCACTATCATTCATTCCATTTTTATTCTGACCAGGAGGCAGCTGGTTGCAAAAAAAAATATATACACAAGAAGAAATCCATGATGTTGAACATTGTACTGAGACAAATTAGTAATATGCTTCAATCATTAAACTAGAGTGTCAGGCAGATCAAGAGAGTACAAAATGCAGGCAATCTAAAAATTACGGTGGGTATGACTGAGTAAAATGTCTGATCTTTGAGATTATTGATTTTTGTTGTTGTTGGTTTATGTTAGAAAGTCAAGTTGTAAAGGTGGTACAAGACATCTGTGGCTCAACTCTGTAGAAGGGCCTGTTGTCAGCCGGTATATGAAATTAATGATGTGAGGATCAGGGGAAAGGAGGGTGGTCAGATTTTTCAAGGCAACTTAGTATTAATTCAGCTGAAGCTTGAACTAGTGCAGATATCATAGAGGATGAAAATATTACATTAATATGCATATTCGATGGCATACTTACCCAAGGGCAATTGATGGTATACTTTCAAGCCTTCCTGTGTAAGATTTAAAAAGCCAAGCAGAAACTACTTGTAATTTTTTAAGTGTCATTTTTTTGTATATCTTGTAAAAAGAAAAAAAAAAAGTGGTGTTCATAAACTGTAGTGAGAAATGATGACAAGGTTGTTTCTTAAAGAAAAATTAATTCTGAAATTGTAGAAGACATTGAGAGACAAATGTAAAGTCTGTGCTGTAATGTGAGTTGAATATGAAAAAATACACATTTTTATCAAACTGTAAAGCAAAACTTCAGAGCCTTTCAGCATAAAGTGAATCATTTTATGGGTGAAATCCCGGTATCTAAAATCAATGGAAATACGGATAGTTCAGTAAGGCCTCCATTTCATTTCAGAGGTGTAAAAGTGACACAAAGATGACTTCATGTTGTCCAAGTAGGGCTAATGAAGTCCGTTTCCTCACCCTTCATGCGTTCTTCTGTAGGAGCGCTAGGAGAGATGATCTCTTATTTTTTGCGAATCTGATCAGCTGAGACAAATAAGAAGGAATGGTCTGCTGGGTCACATTGTCACATCATCATCTGGGTCAGAGGTGATGAAGTGATAGGGAAGGTCTCAAAGCAAGACTTGCTGGGAATTTGCTTGATATCAAGGCTCCTTCGAGTATAGAACTTTATTGTGAAGCCCTTAGTCTGAGAGAAACACTGCACTCTCTTACATTGGCCCCTTCTTTGCAGTTATCAGCTGTGTCTGGCTTACAAATACGGGAGGAGCAGGCAGAATAAGTTGCCTGCATGTGGAATTCACTGGACGACTCCCAGTGCATTTTGCAGAGTGGTGTAGCTGGGAGGGCAGAACACTGAGTCAATCTCAACTCATGTGGACATGTCCATGGCAGAGTGCATCCTAGGGAACGGTATTTGGTTATAACTCAGTGAACTCTCACAGCTTCAGTAGGTGAGACTGCTCTTGGGAGGCAGGTATCAGACTAGGACAAGTATTGTAAAACTTGTATTTGCTTATGGAAGTAGAAGAATAACATCAGCTATATTGACCACTTACTTGGACAGAGAAATCTTGACTGCTGCATCTTGCTCGGGGAATTGTCATCTTCTACTGATGTCTGTGTGGGATGGGGAAAAAAGAGAAATGTTTGTTTCTCTGCTGCTACAAGGCAAGTGGGTAGAAATGGAGGCTCAGCATCTCACAGGAAGCGCTGAGCACCACAAAGGGATTGGACTATGACAGGGGAACTGAGTGCTGGTGTGAAGGATGCTAGTGTGGGATGGTTTGATCAGCAGCATGTGGAGAAAAACCTGAAGAGGAGACAGCACTACGTGTTTCAGAATGTGAGAATCCAAGTCCTCTTTCTCTGTGCATGGCTGAGAAGCTCAGCTCATTACAGAGAACAGAAGTAAACTGACAGATTTCGGGTAGTATCCCTGGACTGGTTATACAACAGCACTTTCAGCTCTGTATCAACACTTGCAATGAATAGCAAGCTGAGTCACTGCAGAGATTCACCATGGATATCACAAGCCCAAAGGCAGATCAACTCCCGCAGCAGGTGTTATAATGAAAGAATTTGAAGAATGATAGAGAGCCATCACAAAGTCTGCAAACTGAAATGCTACAGGAGAACATCATGGTACTAAAGCAAGCATGCTATTTCATTAGATGAAGAAATGAGATAAGGTTCCCACCATTTTGAAGGATGATGATCTCTGACTCTACCCCATAATTAACAAGAAATCATCCCCAACAAACAGCAGTCCTATTGAGACCACGTGTCCCTAGACAGAGCGTTCAGAGCTTTGTTGAAGTCAGCCAGGTACCATGATTTTCTGACAGTGTACTTAGAATTTCAAGAGAAGGATCTAAAGTACTTAGTAGCTGATGTCATTCTGGAGATAAAAATGTCTTTTCTGGGGTAAACCTGGGCCTGGCTACTCATGTCTTTGCTGAAGGACAATATTCTTTGTTCTAATGATTTCTAGGAGTTTAAGAGTTGTAATGAGCTGTGTTTAACACTGTGAAGGAGGCACGGGTCCTGTGGTGTTGCTGTCGCCTCCTCACAGCATCATACAGTAAGAATGAGGACTGATTCAAATATTCACAGCTGAGGCACCATTGCAATCAAATCATGATGTGAACTACTGGAACTGTTGGAAAGGGTGATCCTTAGTTAACTGATTATGTAACTTCTAAAATTTTTTCCAAGTCAAGAATAGATTTATTTAGTTTCATTTCTACCTCTTAAAAGAAGTACAAAGATATATACAATGAGCACTACAGCACATACAATATCACGCTGAACACTAGCCAAACCTGCTTTGGGATAACAGATTCAGTTTCAGAAATGGACTTTTGTTTAAAATGAGATGCTCGATATTGAAAAATGCTGTATGAAAGGCAACCTTACAAAGCATCGGACAAAGCATATGTGGGTTGGATTTAAGCAGTCCATTTGTTATATCCCTCTCACATGCTATGATAAAATGAATCCTGAAATACCTTGTGTAATGACTCATCTGATATTAAGATGTGTCAGTGTTCATAAACAATGCTGTTCATCTTCTGTGTGTATGTGCATGTGTAAGAAGTGTAGGTGGAAGCTGAAGTTTTAGTTGTGATGACTCAGCCTTTATTCACTGTTTCTCTTATTTCTGATTTATGAAAAAATTTTCTTCTTTCCTGTGCACTTGGGTGAAGTTCCAGGGCTCAGTGAGGAATGTAATATGTTTGTTTCCTGTAACAGTCCTGAGATCTTTATGTCTCGGATATTGGACTGTTAAAAAATCAGCCTCCTCTGTAGGCAGTGATCTGGTTTTTTGGCCCTCGTTTCTTCACTCCCTTTCTTGGTAGTCTACTCAATTTAATGGGGAAGTTTTATCTACCCTCTTCTCTCTCAGATTTTACATTAAATTGCTTTTGTAGGTAAAACTTTTTAAGAGAAATATGCCTTTTATGAACTTCATGTTCTCAAAGTAAGTATTCTCATTTTGTAATCTTGCCAGACCATTTGGTAAGCCAGTGACCAATTAGGATACAATACAGAATGTTTATGCAAAAATTGTGGGGAAAAGAACAAATAGTTTTGACAGTGATTCGGTCTTGATTGGTAAATAGGTGAAATAGTCGATTCAACTATCCAGTGTGTTTTTTTTCTTATTAGGATTTGAATAGTTATAGGTTTTAAAATCTCCGTGAATAAAGTGTAAAGAAGGTGACGTGTCTTGTAATAGGACCAAGTTCTGACTGAGAGTTCCGACTTAAAATTTTGTATTAGTGATTTGCAAGCCGCATACACCAAGTGTAGCCAGCAGATGGAGGGCTGTACTAGCTGCTTAAAATTGTACTTGTTTGGCTATCCATGGCACACACATTGCAAACTGTCTGAAAGCTGTCACAGTTTTGATGCTTCATATTTCTTACAAAGTAAGAATCTATGTTTTAAAAGATGGACCCTATTATAATTATTTGCACTATCTTTTCTTCACAATAATGTATAGTTCCATCTGTGAACATTTTAAACCTTTGTGGATGGGAATGGCACTTGGAAACCAGGTGATCATTGCAAAGCCGGAACATATGTGCATACATACACATACATATGCACACACACATATATGTACATGCAAGAGTGGGGGGAGGTTGACTGCATTTCTTTTTAACACCATGAAAACTCCAAGGTCTGTAGTAGAAATGTACCTGCCAATCTTGATACACTGCAATGCTATGTGGGCTTTTCTGTTTCCTTTTTTTGGTAAATGTTGACCAGTGTAATTTACCACACTAAAAGAGGTTTCGTTATAGAGCGTATCAGGATATGGCTTGGTAATAGAGCTAAGCTGTCCTCATGTCAGTTGAAACGGGCGGGCCTGCTTCTCCTCTCTTTTCCCTCTCTGTAAATGCTGGCACTCTAGCCATTGTTGTCACAACACTGTCCAACCTACCTGCTGTCTCTTCCCAAGAGCCAGTGAAGGGAGTTAAACTGGCAGAAAAATAGCTTGCCAAAATAAAAGTGAATAGTTTTCTACTGATTTAGTTCCTTGAAAACTTTAACATGAAATCACACGTGTCAGTGAGGAAGGGGCAGACATTTGTGGTGAGGGTAAGGAAAATAGGACCTCCTGTTTTAGTTTTCTACATGCATAAAAGGTGCCATCAGTATAGCTCAGAATTAATGATAGTTTATGAGGTTGCAGGAGCAATGTAAGTACATAAATATACACCAGTTGCAGTTCTCCCACAATGAAGGGTAGCTGTTGACTGAAGCCGTTGTTCTATATGTTCTTGTGACACCTGGTCAAATGGACACAATACTTGTTGATATGGTAATCCCTTCTTTTAAGGCATGCTCAACCTGGGACTTTCTCTTATATCTGTATTTTGTTACTTGCTTACTCCTTGAATGGCTAAAGCAACTTCAGTATGAAAACTTATGGAAACTGTGGCAGCCTATGCAGTGACAATAACAGAGAGGAAAGAGGCAGTAGTGCCACATATCGTTGGTATGTGAATTGACCAAAGCTGCCATTTTCTTTGCCAATTTCCACTTTGTTCCTTGCACTTCAGGGAATAGGGGCAGTGGCAACAAAAGCAAGCTGTGTATGATTCACACCCCCCCCACCCCCCCCCGCCCCAAGTTTTCGCCTCCTCTCCTCCACAATGGGTCTGCTGGATCATCTCCCTCTCTGTTTTAGCTGGTCAGCCAACCCAGGATGACTTTTACTTGGCTGTCTACCATCTGCCTGTAGGCTCTCTTCTCCTTTTGTTCCTCTTTAAAGCTCACTCCTGTGAGGCACTGAGAGTCTGCAGTGAGATGCTAAGCATACACATTGCCTGCTGATGTTTAGGGCAAATGGTAGCTTGGAACCGGAACAAGTTGCAAGAGTTAGCATCTAGAGACAAGGTATCGTGACTCGTAAAAAGGACACACCAGCAATGGTAGCTCAGCCTGAGCCATGTTTTTCATAGCCTTGTAATGATGTCCTAATGAATATTTATCATTATTTGTGAGACCCTATTTTCAGCAGTTGTGTATTATAGTAACAGCTGACAAAATGTTCATTTTGGTTTGTAATGAAATAGTCTCTGTTTTAGCTGATTATTATGATGGGGATGTAACTCCCATACCATTGTGTCTGCCATTGTAACACAGCTGGATTATTGGCAGGCTAGCAAGCTTAAAGGCATATCTGATTAGTTTGTTTCTTGTCCAGATGAGGGTCTCTGGGTGGAAGTGTTAACTCTTTGCACTGTGCATTTGTCTTGTAGCAGAAGTGAACAAAGTCCAGTCAGGCTTGACAGGTTTTTTTTAGCATAAGAGAACTCTTCCATAACTTTCCAAGCTTTTGCTTTTAGTAACAGTCACTAAAATAAAACTCCTCCAGTAAGAAGCAATACCAAAGAGTGTCCACTGATAAAGTAAATTCAATTGAATTAGGCTTTTATCAACTTTAAATCAGTTGGAACAGACTATAATGTAAGTATTGCAGTAAGGAATGCTTGTTAGGTTTGTGCTACAAGAAAGCTGTGTATGCCTTTTGGCAACTGTAATTAAGTAGTATTTTATTTTGAACAATAACCGAGCCCTTAGCTTCTGTGTCAGACTTTGTACTTCACCTTTGCTGTATCGTTGCTACACTGGACTGATCCATGCAGAGATGTTTGCGATGGAGAAGATTAGCACTCATTCTGTACATACATGGTCCATAGTTCTTGGTTGTCTAGTACTCTTCCTTTAGACTCAGCCAGTGCATTTATTCAATGAAATTACAGGGCCTAGAATACATTCCCCAGTTTTATACTTGTTAAAAAATGTATTTGAATCAAATAAAAGCTTTCAACTTCTTTTGTTCCTGACATTTTAAAGTAACTTGTTATGTTTTCTTTCAATCGTATCAGACTTTAAAACAAAAAAAACAAAAATAATTTTGGGTAAATCTCTCTTATGTGAAAATAAGTGTCCACAGAGAGTGTTCATTAGTAATAGGTATTGTACTTTGAAGCCATACCCACTTCAAGCCAGCATGCTGCATTGGCTTTGCTGCCACATTTTTATCATATCTGGCATAATAGTATAAAAGTATGTTTTTATCATTTGGGAAGTACTGATAGAGGCTTGAGGCTTTGCAACACATAAAACAAGGCCTGACTCCTCTGCCAAAGAGCTGGCAATCTAATTCAGTGGAATATTGGCCAATTCTGCACTGAGTTTTCTGAAGAAAAAAACACCACGAACTTTTCAATGTAATGATGTCTCTTTTCCTTGTAGTTATTCATTCTTTTGGCCTGAGTATAAGACAAGGCTTTATCGGAAGGTAAAATCTGAAATAATATTGCTTTCCTTGTTCCTCAGAGTAACACTCAAGGATAGCAAAGGTTTTGTTGCCTGATACCAAATTTATTGTAAAAAGCACCGCTGCTCATAGTTTTTGGTGCCAGCACAAAGTTCTCTTGATGCCTAAGCTGGAATGAGCGGCAATAATTTGGCAAAACTGCTTAAAGTGTTTATCAAGTTTCTTTTAAAAACCCCAATGGCTATTCTGATAAAGACAGCAGCAGGAGCTTCTGGTGGAGCTGCTCCTGGAATCCAGGACCTGTTTGAAGTATTGGTCTGACAGAAAGGTAGGAAGACTGTGACTTGCTGTAGGTCCAAAAAGCAGTGAAGAGCCTTCTAGCCCTCTCACTAAACACTGTTGAAGTTCAGAGGTGAAAAACAACTTGTAAGCAGTGGTAGCGTGCTGTGAGAGAAGTAAGCTGTAGGGCAGCAGTAGAGGCGAGAGGTGAGTGGGGTGGTAGGGCAACTTGAACTGGAGCATTAAGATCGCTGCTGTCAGGAGACCTGATGCGAGGTGACCTCTGATGTAGCAGGTCACTTGACCTGGGCATCATGGGCACATGTAGCACTGTGCTCTGCCTGCCCCTCTGAGGGTCCCAATCATTCAGCACCTGACAAAAACAGGGTAACCGGTTAAATCTGGCACTAGGCATTGGGGCACGGTAGCAGCGATGTATGAAGAGCAGCCAGGGGATTGAGCTGTAGCATGAGCAGCCAGGGAAGTGAGTAACACAGCACGGAGAGTCACCAAGGGTGATTGTGGGAATGTGCACGGTGGTGTAGTGGGGAGAAAAAGATCAGGTCTGGAGCTAGAAAGAGGCTGAGGAAAGCAGGCTGGAGAGGAGGTTCCCTACCGCATTGGACAGCATGGTTTTAATGCAGAGTTTGTTGGTTTGTTTCAGTTCTAAAACATGGGATCACTTTTGCATTTGTGACCTTATTATTAGGCCAACACAGTAATCCAGAGCCTGATTCCTATAACACGGACAATGCAGACTTACGTATGTTTTTGTCTGTACATTCTTTCTTTCACTGCATAGGTGAGTTGACACAGAAGGTATGTATCTAAGGAATCTAAAGAAAGATGTTTTGGCAGCTAGGACCTTTATTTTCTTACCTGCCCTGATCCATTCACCTGATGGCTTTAGTAATGCATTGGTAATAAACCCTGAACCTATTTAACCTGGCACACAGCCTTGGGCTTTGGCTACCAATGTGATTCTTCTAGATCTCATCAGTGAAAGATATTTGCAATCTTACATTGACATTTAGGAATCTGGTCAAAAAGCTTTGTCATTGTTTTCCCTGATGTAAGTTTTAGCACAATCCACGCTAGTCTGAAAACCTTTTTATAGTGTAAATTTTTTAAACTATGAAACAAAAGAGCATGGAAAAGCTCATTAGAGTAGAGACTTCAATCTAAGTTTCTGCCAACAGAGAGAACAGCTTTAAATAAACCAATCTTACTTTTGTGATTACTGTCTCCCTTTTCTCAAATAATGCTGTTGTTCTGAGGATGCTCAGTTCAGGCAAATGACATTTTCAGATAAAAATCTACTTTATTAGAAATTGACAACTAGCTCTAACTTAATGCTGTATGATGAATGAAACCATAAGGTTATCTTTGCAGTGTTAATTGTGAATCCTCAGTCAGAGGCTGGTTTGGGTTCAGCCTCAATTATGCAAACTGAAATTCATTGACATTCGAGTGGAAAAGGAATCTGGATGATTGATTTGGCCAATCTTCCTTTCACTAAAAATTGAGAACAAATGGGGCTGATTTTGCTGTAGAAAAGCATACTGCAGTTGGGTTTTGGCTCTTAAAAAAGAACCTGGAATGATTTGGAGCTGGATCCCATTTGTTGTTCACGAATTCCAAGAACTTAGCAGGGAGAAAGCATCTCTTCATTGTTCTGTATAACGCAGACCATTAAGAACCTAAGTTTGTCACTGCAGCACATATTGCACTACATCTGGTTTCTTCTTACATCCTTAATTTAGAAATAGAAATTCAGCTGTTACCATAATGAAAGGAGAGAGCTGTGCTGGCATTTTAATTTTTAAAAAGCACTTTCTAGAATACTTAAGTTCAAGGAGGAACATTCTTTAAAAATGATTGTCTGTGTTCCTGTATGTGGAAAGTGTTAATAATATAACACAGCACACAAGAACAGATGTCCCATGGCAAAGTTTAAATAAAATTGGAAGAAATTAACACCCAATTTGCTAATGCACAGCAATGGAAACTTTGTTCTACATATGGGGGCTCAAGCTTGGATGCCTGCGTCCCCTCCCCTTCATTATTGAACAAAGAGGCAAATAGGAACACAATAAAAATAGAATCTGATAAAAAAAAAAGCTCAATCGATGTGTTCATTTTTATCCTGTAGTGGAGTTTCATTTGTTGATCTGTTTTCTTTGCATAATTGCCAATGAATTGAGCTCACCTTCAATCTCTGAAGCACAACTCTTAATTGCATAAATGCAATATATAAAAGCATGCAATATAATCCCAGTTCCAGAATGCTGTTACTTTGATCTTCCTTTGAGCCATTATCTTATTAATTTTTTATCTCTATAAAATTGTTTGAGCTCAACAAAAGTTGGAAAATTAGGAAGTTTAAATAAATTATTTCAGGTTTGGTCTGTCCTGTTTCAAGTAGAGATGAGGGAAGATCAGTATCAGATTGAATGAAGTCCACTGTATCCAATTCCTGAAAAATTGTGAGTAGTTTTACATATGGTAGCTTTGTAAATTCACAGGTTTTTGTCTTCCTTACAGTTCAGAAATAAATTTATATAGATGCTTATTATCCAAATCTCTTCTTCCTCATTTTGTATTGAACTCTCAGGCCAGCAATATCGCATCACAGTGCTTAAAAGCAAACTGTGCAGAAAGCCTTTTTTAATGTGTAGATCTTTGCTGACTTTTTGGGGGTTTTGTTTTTATGCTGTGACAATAAGCCAATGACCGCTCACAGGTGAGAGCTGTCTTTGAAATGCAGGAAAACTCTCTCACACAAATGTTATTCTTCCATGTGAATGAACCAAATATATATTGCTAAATTATTCCCAACTGTTCAAACTGATTGTTGAATACCAGTCCTTTATAGGATTTACAGAGTCGAGGAAGTGTGATTAATTTTGCTCATCAGAATAAACTTATTTACGTATAACAGTCCAGGATGTCAGAATTTTACAGCTTGACCCATGCTTTATGGGTTGTCTGATGACATGTTAGTCTGAGAAGCTGGCATTTCTACTATGTTTGGTAGGTGGCAAAATGCTGTAGTAGCTGTGTTGTGATGACTGACCAGCAAAGAAACAATTTTAAGAGGATTATTCAGAATGCAATTTAAAGCTTTTTCTTCCTTTTTCTTTCTTTAATTGATTTCATAAAGATTGTGTTCCTTTAACAAGGTTTATTGCAGTCTTACCCTTCAGTCTCTCAAAAATTATAATTCCTTTTGTAAGTGTCAAGCATTAGCTATTGTTCTTTCTCATCCAGAAAACAATACATCAATTTAATCAATCAATTTAATCCTATGCCTCTGCTCCTCCATTTCTAATAAAACTTAATTATCAAAAGACGCAATACTCCTTTTATAGCAGTTGCATTAATTAGACTTTCTCCTGGATATAATAATTCTGAGCACTTCTGTGCTTTCAGTTTGATAATTCATTAGATTCAGGCAGAGATTGTGGAGCTATGTTAGCATCATTATGTTTATTTTACTTTGTCACAAAGAAGTTTCAAATTTTATCGTTTCAGCGTTATTGAACATCCACCTGAAAAAAAGAATTTGACATATTGAGTTTTTGGATTATCTGGTCTTCATTTGTCCAGAGACTATCTGAATGTTTCCATTTCTGTAACCTGTTGTAAGAAATAGATTCAAGTCCCTCCCTTCATTATGCCCGAGTGTTGGAGAACCCCTGTTGAATAGGCCTTGGGAAGTAATATCTGTGATATCCTTCTCTTCTGTAACTTCTGCCATATGTCCAAAATACTTTTTTTTTTTTTTTTTTTTTTTTATGTCTCCAAGATGACTGCAAGATTGGCTCCAAGAATTTAGCTGCAATTATTGCAATACCATGTTCAAACTACCAGGTCCTGCTGAGATTAGGGTTGGTTGTGGAGCTAATGAAATTGCGTAATTCCCTCCCAGTTTAGAACCACGGGCAAAGCATGCTCCACCTGCCTTCCAAACACCTTGTAGAGATTAATGTAAAGAATACGCAGTTTATTTTAAAGGTTTTCACCCAGTAATTTAATGAAGTGAACCAAGTCTAGAACAACCCCCTACTGTATGATTTATACTAAAGTTTTAAGTCCTATTCATTATTGTACTGATTTTATGTATTAATTTGTAAAAAGAGTATTTGAATGTGTATTAGTCAAGGATCTGGACAAGGAAAATCCTCTGCTTTTTACTTCTGGAAGAACTCCTACTGAAATATTAGTCTTCTCAGTGTATCATATGCAAATGTCGTTTGCACTGAATACAGCTGCAATATTTGACATTTATGGAGCACTGGAAATACAGCAGGCAACCAAGTATGTATTGATCCACTGTTTAACCATTAGAGACAACCCTAATATAAGTGCAAAATGGCTTAAAGCATAATACAACTGTTAATTTGTTTTTCTGGGAAAAAAATAGTGCTGAGTCATTGTGGAGTAGTTTATATACATGGAGTACTGGGAAGAAGAGAGATGTAGTTAGTACAGCCTTTATACTGTGATAATATGTACATGATATTGTTCTATAGGGGAACAACAGAACAGAAAAATAAATTAGCCTGTAAGCCTTCACAGCTGCAAGAGGTTTGGATTCTTACAGTGTCCTGTTCTCCTAGAATAACTAGAATGTGGTTAAAAAATAAAAATCTTCTCTAGCATTTGGTAATATAGGATAGGAGATTTGAAAGAAAGAAAAGCATCAAACTCCCAGGAAAAATTCAATAACATTTCAGTGAAACTGCACCGGACTAATGATTGAATTCCTCACCAGTAAAACTTGCTGAATTTACTAAAGTATGTTTTAGTGTTAGTTATTTATGAAAATGCAGTGTGTGGTATTTTTGACAGAAAGTTTATATTCTACACTATGGAAACTCTCTGTGACTTTAGGGCAAAATACTTCTATATTATGACAGAAATACATTGACACAGGTGGCAGAGAGAGAGAGAGAACCTATTGATGGCTATATACTTGTTTTAGCAAGATTTTCTGTAGTCTAATCAATCAGTTTTATGGATTTTACTGGTCTTGTCTACTGAACTGTATAGAATTTTACATCTAGTTTAAGTGAACCACACCTGAGAATTATGTGAAAGCTCATTTATTAATGGTTGCTGTGATGGGAGATCTGAGGTTTGATGGGAGACAAAAGATTTTAGAACCGTCATACAGCAGTTTTGATGAAAAGCCAGGGGAAGGAGTAGAGCCTGTGAAAAGTCATCAAGGGACAGACTAGGACTGGTCACTCAGGAGAGAAGGGATTTTTTTTTTTTTTTTAAATTGAGACATTGTTCCAGTAGGACTCATAAGGGATGTCTTTTAATAATTTTGATGAAAGAACCTTTCACAACTTGGTATGGTGATACAATAGCTCTGAGTGCCGTCTGACTTTGAGATCTGTACAATATGTCCTATATAATACCTAGTTTTAAGAACTGCAGTGTCTGAAATGTCTAAGTAGCAAAAGGGAGAACTTTGATAAGAGGGGAAAGAGAACACTCCACAAGATTTCCTAGTACTGTTGAAAGCCAGCCATTGTCTGCTGGCTGCTAGCTGGCTTGGACAAAGCAAAGTAATAAGTTATGTCCTAGCTATAGACCCTCAGGTTTCTGTGTGTCAACAGGATGTGTTAAATGGGAAAAGATCATGATTTCTGAGACCGTAGGTAGGGAAGACAGAGAGGTGCAAGCTTTTACAAAGAAAAGCAAGGACATCCTTGCAAGACTTTTTGATAGCAAAAAATGTAAGTTACTGCTGACTGATTCTTCAGCTGTCCACTGTGATGGAACCAGTCTCATTTGATGAAGATAGTATTTCTGCTCTGGTTTTTATCATTGACAAGCACGGTAAAGCTGTTAAAATTTTAGAATAAAACCATACTATTTCCAAAGAATATTATTAAATGGGGCCAAGCTCTTTTCAGTGGTGCCCAGTGAAAGGACAAGGGGCAATGGGCACAAACTGAGGCACAGGAAGTTCCGTCTGAACATGAGGAAGAACTTCTTCCCTCTGAGGGTGACGGAGCACTGGAACAGGCTGCCCAGGGAGGTTGTGGAGTCTCCTTCTCTGGAGATATTCAAGACCGGCCTGGACAAGGTCCTGTGCAGCCTGCTGTAGGTGACCCTGCTTCGGCAGGAGGGTTGGACTAGATGACCCACAGAGGTCCCTTCCAACCCCTACTGGGATGGCTTGTGAGGAGGGCCTGTCTGTCCTAGTGATCCAGAGAGCAATGCCTGACCATGTTATAACTCTTAATCAGGGCTACCTTAGACAAGTCAACAACTAGAGAGGAGGTGAAAATTAGACTGCTGGTTGTCAAAACTAACAGCTGAGCAAACAGGAGAGCAACTCATTCCTGGAACCAAACCATGCTGCTATGTCAGCTTCTGCAAGGAACATGGTAGTCATAGTGGAACCTTGTGCAGGCTTTTTAAGCAGCATTTGGCAGTGAAGGAAATGTCTGCAATCTGGTATGATGTTTTCCCATTGTTCCTTCACCCTGTCACTCATCGGTCTTCTTATTTTTATAGAGTATACAGAGCTTGAGCTAAAGTGTGCAAAAGGGAAAGCTTCATGTGCCTTCAGTGAGCTTCGTGCAACCCCTGTTGTAAGCAGTATTTGATTATTAAGGACAAGGATTGTTAGAGATAGAATTTATGATCTCTGGTTGTTCTAGTGAAGATATTTTCTAGTAAGCTTTTTGCTTTTACTCAGGGATATGTTTCACGTAACTTTTTTTTTCTGTTTTCAGCTAAAGAGGATAACAAAGTACGCCTGTCTATTTGCTGTGAACTTATTGTGCTCTTGTAGGCATGGAGATGAAACATTAATTTGTATAAGAATTGTACGAAATGTTCACTTTTTCCATGGAAATGTATTCCATTTTGTTTTTGTAAAATATAAGAACACCTCCCCCCCCCCCCCCCCCCCCCCCCAATGGCAATCATTTTGGAAAGCCAGAACATGACATACTGCTTTACTAGTGAATGGCTTTCAGTTGTTGTGCTTGCTGTGTTCTGTGCATCAGAACAGTGAAAGACAGGAAAGCAGTGATATCTGCTGATGTTACTGCACCTGATCTCTAGTTTGGAAAGTTTCTCAAAAGCTTTAATGGCTTTAGAATCTCTTGTGGATTTATGCTAGGCCATAGTAGTAGAACTAGCTAGCTAAGTCTGAGTTCTATAAAGATGAAGGTAAGAGTATCCTTTTCTAATGTTGTTTTGAAGCAACTGCTGCTACTAGTCAGCCTCAAATCAGGATGCAGAGTGGCTGAAAGACAGTAATTAAAAAATGTGATTCCAAATATTAGCCCAAAAGAAGTTAAATGTATTTATCCTGTAATGGCATTACCAGGCTGACCAGATAAAGCAAAATAAACAAAATAAGTCATGTACCTCACAGCACAACACGTTAGTGCTGGGGGAAAATGAGCTTCGATGCCGAAAATCTTGCTGTGGTATACTGTTGCTTCCCTATTTTACAAAAACAAGAGAATAATTCAGGACCATGTTGGGAGTCTGATAAAACTGAGTGTCAAGAATCCTCTCACATCCATTCCAGATGGTTTAGACTTTCCTTGGAACTGAATGTCTCAAGTAAAATTAGCTCCATGTTTATTCTCAGTTAATAACAGTTGCAAAGGTGAAAAGAAGATTAATCTAGCAGAAAAGACATGAGAACTGCAAGATGTCTTTCTTGTAAAATAGTTAATATTGAAAGATACAATTCCGGTATACAAGCAGAAGGATAGGACTGCAAATAAGCAATGTGATTTACTACATGTATTCAAACATATGATGGCATGCAAAGAAAAAGAATCTTTCCTAGTAAGGAAAGACTTGGTTTCGTTTCAAAAGGAGGGGTGGGAGGGGGAAATATTCCTGACTGGAAGGAGAAATCCTGAATAAATTTTGGAACTTCTGTATTTTTTCCAGTTCTTAATCTCAAATAAATCTTTGCCTTTCATTCCGAGACCTGTATGAGCGGAGTCTGATAATCATACAGATCTTTCTGTCCTAACTGCAATTGAGGGTTAAATAATTGAACTTAATGTAGCAGGCAATATTAGACATTACATACCAATAAAGAAATGCAAATTCATCTAACATTCCATCTTTACAAGCTATAAAAGGATCCTACATGTGTTTTTCTGTGCACTGTGCCTGTGGTAAATATTGTGGTCTAATGTTACTTGTTTTCCTTTTAAAATGTGTGACTTTTTTTCCTTCAAAATCCATCTCAACACACGATTTGAAGTATGTTCTACTGGTGGTAGAATCTATGGATTTGAGTTTGCGTAACTGCATTTACAACAATAAATCTTTCCTTGTCCACAGGCGAGTTGAACTTTTGCTGTGCAGATTAAAAAAAACAAAAACAAGCCCCACCACTCACATGCCAACCCCCCCCCCCCCCAAAAGAAAAAGTTCCTAATTTCACGCTGTCATTCTCTTTAATGTGTTAAAAAACTAGTTAAAGTTAGTTTCCTCTGACAAAGCATCAACTGGAACTGAGTGAAGTCCAGCGTGCAATATTACCACATTGGAGCAAAGCAAAATCAGTCTTGCTGTCTGTTTTTTTTCCTCTCTTCCCTCTCACAAATATCGGACATCAAAACATTTAAAACTTCCTATAAAACAACGTTCCCTGTTTTGAATTCTCTGTATCCGTGTGTATCCAGATGTCTTAGATAGTCTGGTCTGACTTCTTGTTGTGAGGCAAAACTCCTATTGCATCTTTAAAAACTTTTTTTGAGACTGTGTTTTTTTCCAGTGTTTTTGTGCAATAATGAGTGGGAAAGTTTGGGTGTTTTTCCAGAGGATTTTTGTTGTGAGTGTCCTGACAAAGCATTCAGTGAAGTCTGACAGGGTTTTGCCATTGACTGTAATAGTTACATAAAAAGCGTACTAACTTTCATATACATGCACACACTTAAAATAATCACCACTCCGTAATAATCAGTCCTCTGACATTTTTTAATAATAACCTAACAGTATAGTTGTCGTGGTCAACTCTGTTGCTTATCAGCTGTATATCTTATGCACAAGCATTAGTCTACACAAAAATAATTATTTTTATGAGTCATTGTTCAAGTTCCAAAGATGATATGCTCACTTGGCAAAAACATATTGCTATTAATATATGAAATCTGCTCTGAAAAATAATTTAAGCCATTTTGCAATGATTGCTTTGTTCCTGTTGTTTGTCTTTAAAAGGTGTTTAATTCTAAAGAGATATTGGAGGCTGGGGATTTCAGATAGATGTGACAGAACTTTTTCCCTAATTAATTTTAAAAATTCTTCATGTAGCTTCTTTTGTATAGTTAATGTTGAATGCACAATTGGCCCTACTTTACAGTCTAGATTTATTGTCTGATATTTTTACTACTGAGGGATTATTAAACTGAAGATTGTTTGGGAAGTGTATTGTCTAAGCATGACTCTTGATGTCTGTCTTTTATCCACATGGCTCTCTGTCATCTTCTAGGGGATAACAGATGGGTTGAAATGTCCATCCAGTTTGTTCTCAATAGAAGCAATTCCTTTAGCTTGAGAAGTTCAGTGGTTTAGATCTAGCTATCCCACTTTAGTCTTTGCTGCTCTTTGAAGTTTACAAAGCCAGTTTCTCTCCCTAGTACGTGACTGCCTAAGAGCTGGAAGGAAGACACAGAAGTTGTTTGGTGAAACCAAATAGATAGTTCTGTGGTACCAGGACTAGGAAAGTCTGTTTTTATTTCTTGAGCTTTCTTGTGTTTTATGAGCTGTGAGCACCAAAGTTGGATTTATGTAAGAAGGCTCCATCACATGTCCATTAGACATGTTCTGATGTCCAATAAACTAAGAGTGATTTTTTTTTTCAGTTACAACATTTGTGTCTTCTAGCTTGCTGCATGTTTTATAAAACTTATAGAATTTAAAATATTTTTAAAATTTTCTTCCCTTCCTCTTTTACTTTTTTTAGTGCAAAATTTTTTTGGGAGAGAACACACGAATAAAATGAATGCATGACTGTATAATCTTTATTTCTGGAGTAAATGTGATTAACAATGTGTGTATACTTCTTTGATTTCCACACTTATATATGCATATAGTAGACTAAAAAAAAATCCATATTTCTCCATTTCAATATCCTACTAGGTTATATACAAAAGATGCAATGCATCAAATTTCTAGAAGAAGCATCATTAGTAAGGGAAGGGCAATTATTTCTCTTCATTAAGCTTCTAAGTGCTTATTTTAAAGTAATCAGGAGACAATATGCTTTATAGTCTTTGTATAGCTGATACTTATCCATTTTTGCATATTCTGTAAAACCAAAGCTAAAAATTATGCTGAAGGTTTAGAAGGTCATGTGGTGGTTTCACAAACGGCTGTTAAAGACGTGTTAATTAAACTCTTAGATACATGTTTTAAATTTTAAACAGAGATGAATATAGATATGTGGCCAACACAGGAACCTGTACAAATGTGTCACTGAACATTAACCCGAAGTTAGATCTCCAAGAGTTGAAAAGGCTTAAATGTTCTTTTTTGTTTGTTTTATCCACTGGAAATGGATTTGCAGCCAATATCAAGTATGAGTGCCTTTTTCTCAAAGGGAGTTCAGAACCTGAACCCATTTTACATGCTAATTTTAAATCCAATTGCTACTCCAACCAAAACTAAAGAAAATTAACTAGCCTTATATAGAAAGGCTTGGGGTTTATTGGGTTTTATTTCTTCTCTCAGCAGGCCGTTTAAATGTAATTCAGCAGAGGGAGAAAGAAAAGCTTGGTAAACTGTCATGAATTCCATTGGAAATGGACTTCATTCCTAAGGGCAACGAAACACTTTTTAAAATCTTCAAAATACGTATTTATTTCTTATCATCACATGTTCTTCCTGATGAATTCTATGGTTTCTTCCATACGTAATGCATTATATGACTCTGAATGTTCGAAGGTGTTTATTTGTGCATTAGTAACTCCCTGATTTTAGGACTTGTCTGCTGCTAAACGAGAGGGTTAAGGAACGAGCTTGAACACTAAAGCTCTTGTTTGCCTATGCTGTAGTAATGTTAGAGTGTCCCTTGGCTGTATTTTGGAGAGCTTCAACTAGGTCTCTCCAGGACCCCACGTTGGGTGCCAAATTGATTCACAGTCACACAATATTAACCCGGAGTTACTGCAATCCGAACCGTTTACCAGAATCGTAGTCAATTTCCAGAATAATGATCTGTATATCAGTCAAGACCGCGTCCAGTGGGGACTCAAACCCCTACAAGTGGGGTCTTTAACCCCTGTATACCTCTAAGGCGCTAGCAGCCCGGTGTACTCTCCCTGCGTAATTAAATTATGACTTAGGGGACTCGAACCCCGTTCGTAGTAAAGAGTAGTAAAAGAATACCTTTTCTCATGGGTGGTCCTTGTCTGTTCCCGCGGTGATCCAGAGAAGGTGAGGAGCCCCTTTGGGAAAAGGCTCCCGAGGGCCCAAGGGGGTCCTCTTCTTACTGGGTCCCGCAGCCAAACAGAGAGAGTCCCATCTGGGATGCCAAATTGATTTGAAGATCCGGTAGGAAAAATCCAACAGTACAATGTATACTGTTAAGCAGCTATTCTTTATTGCGGCGCCAGGCACACGGGGGATTTCTCCTCCAAACGTGCGCACCAGACACCCTGTTGATTCAGGTTAAATACAATCACACATGTAAATATTCATTATATTTCTAAGAACTAATTAGCATATGTAAATATCCTACACACCTGTCTGTTAGCATCTTTGGGTGGTCTTCGGGGGTCCCAAGATGAAGGCCCATCCTCTTCATCACGCTGTTCACTGATTGGCATTTGTTTCTGCGCAAACTCAGTTCTAGGATCACATATATCATGTCCTTCAGGTTGTTTGGCTCTAGTCTTGTTGCTCTCTTGGTGCCTCCTTGTCTCTGTAGCTTGGCGCGTTTGCCCTCCCAAGGCCGAGCTGTCTGGAGTAGAATTATTTAGGAGTCTCTTTTATCCCACAATTATCCCAATTATTTGCTGAGAACCAAGACCACTTTTGTTTCACTTGATTATTTTGTCTAACAACTAAGTGATAGCTTGTGCCCATGTCCTTCCACTACATTCCTTAATGAGAAAACAGGGATTAGTGTAACAGTTACATTGTTAGATCACTGTGCATGCAGGAATACAAGTTACAGTACTAAAGACTACTAAAAACTAGAAAATATTAAGGTTTTTTCTTATAGTTTCACCATTCTTACAATCCCCTCTCTCAGAGGGGTAGTGTGATAGATAAATATCCTCCAGCATTCAAGTATTGTTCTCTCCATTATGCTGACAGGCTTTCCATCTTTCACATGATCTCATATTTATCTCGGAGCATGTGTTAAAACCGTAAGTTTGGTGTAGTTTTATGCATAAAAACATACTGCTTTGGAAGGCTCCAGTATAGCCCTTACATTATTTCAGATATTCGTAAGTGGGAAAAAGAGATCAAGGACTAAATGCCGTGTAGCATATGGCCTGTCTCTGCTTTGGAAAGTTTCTCCTTCAAGAAGTCTGTTAAGCTGTTGTAGATGTATTCTTGTGTCATGTTACTGCAAAATGGATAGATAAGTACATGAAAGGTTTCAGAATGATATAGAAAAATGGTTTATTAGTGTAATTGAAACAGTACGATGAAACTGCAAATAGGAAGTAGTTATAAAACAGTAAAATAGTATTGCAATAGAATGGTCACTGCAAAAAAATAAAAAAGAAAATGTTTGGACTTGGTGCACAAAACCAGGTTGTGGCACGAAGTACAGCCTTAATATTTCAGAATTAAAATACTATGAAAAGTAATAATGGCAATGCTTTGCAGATGAGGTTAAATGCAAATATCTCATATGACAGGCTGAAGGAAGACAGTTACACTAGGATTTGTGTTGTAAGTAAGTACTGCTGTTTCTTGCTAATCAGTTAGAAGACCAAGATGTCTTTGCTATTAATTTTAAAATATATTTAGAATTAATTTTTCCTTGCTCTCAGGGGAAATTGTAATGCTTAAACTTCTAAATCCCACTGTCTTTACATGACATTTCCTTCAACTTGCTCAGAATACTGAAATGAACCCCTGTAAACCACGCATTGTAGGTTCTAAAAAGGCTTGATGAGTAAATGTCACACGTCAGTTTATTTTTCAACTTTTCAAACTGTGGACTAATATATAAATAGTCATTGGACTCGCAAAGGCTCCACTGCACTAATATTCATTAAAGGCTTTTACTCTGCTCCAAGTACAGTCTGTGGCATTTTGTTTGAAAGGCTATGGTGTCACAAAAACACCACGCTAATTAATCCGCCTCTTCAGAAGCCAAATACTGAAGCAGCATTTTGGATTGGTTTAATCTCCTATTGCTCTGTTCTACAGAGAATTTGAGTTCTCAGAGGAGAATTGGGAATTTAATAATTTTATAAAAAAAAAAAATTATGTGGAAACAGATTCATGTTAGCAGACTTCAAACAGAAAATTCAATAAATGTTTTTAAATTTAAGTAGGTCCAACATCATGTTTTAAGCTACTCGCAGATTGATGATCTGTAGCTTGACAACTTTAAAGAACATGACAAACTTGGGTTTTCAATAGGTTATAATATTTGGAGACTGTTCCCGCGCATCAGTACTCTGCATACTGCATCATGGCTCTCTGTTTCACAAAATATGGTAGGTTTGCTTATTTCTCTTATTTTTTTACAATTACCTGAACTCAGATTCTATTTTTAGTGATAGTAGCTAAATTTCAGAGCTTTGGCCTTCTTCAACTGGAGTTCTTCCACAGGGCTTTTGAGGATGAGCACAGTTTCCAAAGAGCACAGAGGGCACCCGGGAGAAATACTCTCTAGGGAGTGTATCTTCTTTGTGTAGTCTGCATAAACTTCCTTGTCCTGTGAATCGCAAGCCTCACTATCTCATGCCAATGTTTTGTACTAACATGCTGTATGAAAACCTTTTAACCCTGCAAGACATAGTTCTCCAAAACAATTGGACCCTTTGTTGGGTCGTGATACAGTCCCCATGGCACTTTTCAGAAATGATTGATGATAAATGACTCAAATTTAAGAGAATTTCAGCAAGCTTTTGTATTTGCTAGGTGACATTCTCTTATTATGGCAAAGAAGTCTAGTGTGTAGCTGGTACTGAAAATTGGGAGTTGTCATTCCTCAATACAATTTCAAGTAGCTGTTAAAAAACCAACCACCCAAAAAACCTTGAGGTTCTTGCATTTGTTATTCTAAGCAGGATACTTGCCAGCAACGCAGGAAAACACATGGTATAGAGTCAACAATTTACTGATAACCTAGTCAATAACAGTAAACAAGCAAGAATAAACCACAGCTGGTACATTCTAGCAAGCCACATATATCCCTCTTGAAGTATTCTCCTCACATCTTGATTTTGTGTGGCGTCCCAAGGTTCATGGTTGTTCTGCCCTAGGTGGAGTGTCACAAAAGGCATTAGTGTCCCCAGTTTTGACAAGGAGTTGTTATTCCTGATGGCATTGTCATCTTCTTCAGCTATAGGTTCCCTGGAGCCACATGTGCACATTTGCAGTAACAGTTGGCTTGCCTTCTCTTTTTTCTTTCATCTTAACTTTCTGCTATTCCTGAGTTTTACTGTGCATTCTAACCAAAGTATTGTCATTTATTATATATTTCCTGCTCTACTAACCTTTGGTTAAATTGTTAGATCCTATGATTTACATAGTGTTAGAGAAATATTTACTATGTACATAATTTTGTTTGCTCACACCATGCATACATCCTTATAGATGCAGACTCTGGCCATATATCCTGGCATCTAAGCAAAAGCATTTTAACTGGATTATGGTCCCAGTGTCTTGGGGTTTTGAGTAAAGATTGTCATCTGAGTGAAGGGGCCCTCAGGCTATTAGTTCCTGAGCTACGCAGTTAAATTGTTTTTTACTGTAACCTTTCTCTGGGGCATGGGTTCAGCATGTCAGCTTGGTTTTGAAGACTTAATTGATACTCGTAGCATGCTTTGAGATTCTTAGGTGAAGTAATATCACAGATTGATAACATTTCTGTAATATGAATTTATCTTCTTTGCATTATTCTTCATGGATGAAGGAAGACAAGACCAATGAATATAGTTTCATTTGTATTTATACATCTGAGCTGGTGAAATTTCATTTGAAAACATTTCACATCAGACAGAAAAAGATCCATTTGCAGCTGCTTTAGTATTCATTCAGTAGCTGGATCTAATGCTTTTGCAAAATTTAATTATGTGCTTTCTGAAATGGAAGTAAGTGGCAATTTTCTTAATGCAGTTAGCACCATACTTAATATTATAATAATACTGATTTACACTCTTCTCATGTCTCTCTTGAACTAGTGTTTAACACTGAAAAATATCTTCTAACATTTGCTGGAATGAAGAAGGTGAATATAAATACAAATATGAATATAGGTGTTAGAAGGTGTAGTTTCTGAGTATAGCTGTTTTGGTCTATAATTACTTGCCAAGATTCTTTCAATGGCTGCTAAATAGAGAATGAAATTCAACTCCATCTACATATCATTACAAGGTAAGGATAAGTTTATAAAGCATTGAGTGAGATGTTAATCAGCTCTTCTAAAACTAAAGAGGAATTAAATGATTGATAACCGATGGGAAGTATTTTCAGCTCTAATCAGGTGGTTTAATGGAGTTGTGCATATTGTGCAAGATGTATCTTTTTTTGCAGCTGAGCTGACTGGTCTTGATTTTTGCCTACAATTATTTAAATAACAAAGAGTTATTATGAAGACCTGCTCAATTCTTGGACTGATAAGTTGGTAACTACTGCGGAAGTGTGGTGAGGCTGCATGAAGTATTGCGACCTGCATTACTCCTTGAAGCATCAATACACAAAAATCAACTTTCCTTCAAAGAGCTTGATGTTTCCTTAGATATTCCTGTTCTACTGTGGACTGTGGAAGAATGCCATAGAGGCACTAAATTAAATTAACTAACCAACAGGGTAAAATATCATGTAAAAATATCACGTTAACAGAAAGTGAGTTATAGCAATGCATCCAATTAATTAAGCCGAATTATGCTTAATATACTGGCAAAGCCTTACAATTTCTCAGAAATAATTTTGAAACTTACTAAGCAGGGTTCTGTCAGTCTTGATGCCAAATGATACATACAGATTCCACTCAAGTAGACTGGGAGAACAGTTTTAGAAAAAGTGATAATTGAAAAGCATGTTCTAATGCCAGTGCTAACTAGAATAATGCAAATAAATTCTGTCCATACTATTGGTGGTTAGTTTTCTGTCCACCTCTACACTTTCAGTGACTCTAGAATGACTCCGCGTCTTCCTAAAGCAGTGTTTAATAACTGAGGAAGACCATAGGAGTCTGTTGGCTTTTAGCTTTTTTATATCAACAGGGACTTTGATAATGCATAAGCTGTTCTTGTTGCATGAATAAATTTTCTGTGTGTGCCATCTGCTGGACCCTGGTCAGAGTGCAGTGTCAACTCACAGATCTTTTCAATTATGTTTGTACCTAAATAAAGTTATCTGCAACTAGAGAGATGATAGCACAAATAAAAACAGCATAACGTCTCACTTTAGGAAAGCAGTAGGTTGTTTTGAGTGACTGTAGTTAGCAATATATAATTCTAAAAAAGACAATTTTGGATGATTTTTTTTAAAAAGCATTGATGCATTTGAATGGAATTGTTGCTACAGTAATGTACATCTGTGAAATCAAGTGCTTGTCTATATAGCAAAATTAAAGGTCTGTGAGAACATTGGATTTATCACAGTATGCAAAACCAGCACTTTTATAAATAGATATTATAGTTTAAGGCTTATAGTAATAGTAGATAGGTAATGTTGTTTTGAGCCCTAACAATCCTAACCTCTCAAGTCCTGGGTATCTGCCAGGATGAGTATGTCAGCAGCGAATTCCAATCTTCAATTAGAGAAGGATTTATTTCACCATAGATCAGAGCAGATTTGGCCCAACATGTTAACCATTTTCCTCTGTCCAACAGAAACTTGTTCCTTTCTGCTGTAAACTTTTAACAGATATTTTCTCTTAAAGTTAAGAATTGAATTTCATGGGATGTTAACTGAGGTTGTAACACTGGATTGTACTGGAGAATGCAGAAAGTGAACAGTCTAATAAAATTGACAATTGTTTATTAATGGTTAAAATGACTAATAAAGCTTGTAAAATTCTAGTATAAATGTTTTCACTGAGAGCGTCTGGTGATCAGGTTACTGTCTGAAAATTCTATTCATTTGCAGCTATGTTAAAGAGTTCTTGTGACTGTTTTTTTTATTTTAGCGTGCCATTTACTAGCTTCTAGTTTTCTGTCAGTTAGCCGAACATACAGATACAAACTGAATTTGTCATGCCATCATGAGTTGAAGAAGAGATTAAATTTACTTTGAACTATGTAGTGAGTTTATTTCTTTGCTTTGTTTCATTTTTTATTACTTTAGTTACTTTTCTCACAGATAGCTGAGCCCGTTATTTGTATCCTCAAGCCAAGCTTTTTTGTTACGTCCACAAATCCCTATTATTTTAAGAATCATCAAAAACTAACTCTTCTCCCTTCTTTTAAATCTCCGATAAAGTGTATTCCTAGGCAAGCAGTCTTCTATGAACTTAAGTTACTTAATCTATTTCTGCTCTCTTACTGTTATTGAAAATATTTTTGCAATACTATATCATCTGAAATCAGTGGGAAATTTGAGTTTGGAACATTCCAGATTTCATCCTTGTATCAGATACTTTAATAATCAGTTCGTGCATACATATACACTCATACATTAAAAAAAATACTTTTTTTGTGGTTCTTAGATTGGGAAAACGCTATGAAATGTGATTTAAAACTTGATTTTGTGCATACAACTTTTATTTGATGATAATCTTATTTTCTAACAACATCCACGTTTATGTGCTGTGAGCAGCCCGTAATCACAGTGATGTATAAAACATAGTCTTCAAGTTTGGTCTATATTGATGTATTGCACATTAATGGAATAGTAACTTGATGATAGTAGACTTGATGTGGTTTTAAAAGTCACTTCAATTTTTACAGTACCTGGTAATAAAACACCATCTAAAATCAGAGCTCTGTTTGGTACAGTGGCATATATACAATGAAAAGATTTAAACTGTTTATATCCACATCGCAAGCTTTGAAACACTGCTTCATCAATTGCAGTTCTCAAACGTATGAAACTATATGAGGAGAGGAAATGGACTTTATCATGCAAATATTCATGCAAATAGACCACTGCATAACAGCCATAATAAAGATATGGAGAACCAAGCTCAGATTAGCTAATGGCTCAGATTAGTTAGCAGCTCAGATTAACTAACAGATCTTTTGTCCAAATGTGGACAGAATGAAGTACTGTAGAAATTTGAGGACCAGAAACACTATGTGCAAAGAATATCAGAAATAATATACTTAAAATACAATGGGAAATCATTCTACAGTCTTGCTTACAAAAAGTAAAAAGTGAAACTGCTTTATTTCTTCCATAGAATAATTATGGTAATCATGTTACTGAAATTCCAGCCTACAAATTCAACAATATATAATAGATTGAAGAAATCAGAGCAGCATGCATTTTCCATATATCTACATGATTTTGTGTCATTATTTTAAAATTTGAATGATAAAAGTAATTTATGAATTCCTACTTTGTGAAAAATTGTACTCAGGGATAGTTATAGTTCTGAGATGGAAAATCAGAGTGTGAATTATCACAAAAAGTGATTTTGTGTCTGAAAGAAGCAAAGATGCATACTATGTAAAAAATACTACTTTATTCCGAAGAAAAAAGACCCTTCAGTGGTTTTCCTTTTAAAGTTCTCCTACAAATGAGAAATGCATGTCCACTGAAGTACCCTTTTTGGTGTTTTACAATACAGTATGAGTAAGAATGGGATTTAGTCTTTTCTGTGGGTGTAGTTTTTTTACTGTTTTTTTTTTCTTTTCTTTTTCTCCTTCCAACAGTTCCAACAATTTCCTAGTTTAAAGGCTACAGAGAATGTAGAAATAGAGGTTATATTAGATATTCCAAAGGTTCATACCACCATGTCACCTCATGACTTAAGAAATAGAAGTTGTATTTCTATACGTCTTCAAATGCCTGATTTTGTCTGTATATACAGGTAGTATGGGATTGCACTTCACTATCATCATTTTTGGGTACCTTGCAAGTGCTATGGAGAAAGCTTTAAAAGTAACCTAGCTACAACCAATTCTTCTGCTTTCAAGTTTGATTTTTTTTTTTTTTTTTTTGTAAATTACTCTAGAAGATTTATATGCTGTTTTGAGAAATGACCTAAATGTGCAACTCCTCTTCTTTGCCACCAGTCCCAGCCTGACCTAAATCATTACTTTGGGCTGGAACATGTATTTATTTATTGGGTTTATGCAGTTTTTATATGCTACTGGATAGATCTGCCTCTGCTGGACCAGTACCTGAGAGCAGTGGTCTGAGGGAACAGAATAATTAATCTAATTTTAATTACATTTTCTAAGTAAGGACATAAATAGTTTTTCTCTTTTTTTCTTTTTATAGTTTAAGTGACTTGGAAGGAAAAAGTCAGTATAAAGCTGTTGTGCATTGGTTGTTTGGCTTTATCAAGGCACTTTATCTGGAAAATCCCTTTCTTTGGGTTACACAGTATGAAAACTCAAGCTTACTGAAAATGGAGTTTGTGTCAAGAAATGTTTTTATTAAGCCAGGAAGGTCTTTTTCTTCTTGACCAAACTAACAACTTGCCATTAGGCTAGTAGAGATATCAGTGAACGTCAAGATCGTATGGATTTCAAGTCAGGTCCATTTGAAATAAGAAATTTTGTTAGTAGTTATGTAGAAATTTGTTTTTTAGAAATCTGCTTGTTACTTCAGAACTTTTCTTTGTCACTACAAAACTCTGAGAATTTACCCAACGAGACTTGCATCTTACCTGGAGTAGATGAGTGAAGCCCATTTTACCTTCAAGAAAAAAGGAGGAAAAAAGTCTACCTCTTGAGGCACTGTTTCTCTCCTTATGCTACTGACTGTCTTTAAGTTAGTGGGCATGAAGCAAGATGCCTGAGAGCGGGTTACAGCCCAGCGCTCTTTCAGGAGAAGCACTAAGAGCTATGTGGATAATTAAGGGGGAACTTTCTTCCCTGTTATGGTGTGGAACAAGGGCAACAACTCCAAGTCTTACTCTCTGAAGTAGAATTGAACAATTAAAACCAGACTGAAATAATATTTGGTACTGCTTAGGCAGCTTAGAGAGAATTTGAACTTCCTCACCAAACTGAGGTGACATGGGAAGTTTCTACACTTAACCAGATGAGATGGACCTGACTGTGTTGTGTGTGCCTGTGTGTGTCGTGTGATGCTAGTGGTAATGTTTCATATTCATTACTTGATTCTTAGCTGGTCATTACTAAGATGTTTACAGATTCTCCGTAGCAGGACGTGGGGTTTTAAAAACGTGGAACAGTTATCTCAACTGTTGTATTACCTAGTGCTCTGAAAATTTCTCCCATCAGTAAAATCTGACACTGCGAGTCTTTGGTGTATGACAGCAAAACATGGTAAAGAAAAGCATTTCAATGACTTCTTGTACAAACATTTTTTTATAACTTGTATCTGTCTTAGATATTTTAAACTGTTTCGTAGTCTTAAACATCAACTTTTTTACCATTCGTTAGATGTTTTCAAAAACAGATAATTGGAGCTTCTGCAGTAGTTAAATGCCACCAGATCCAGCTTCAGGGAGGTGAGGGGAAGGGGGGCACACGTAGTCCTGGAATTAAACGCACATCAGGCATGTTCTTTTGTTGACCCCCAAACCTCTGAACTAGCACCATTCGAAAAGCAAGCATCACTTCATCTGAACTTGACGGTTTTAACAAGTAGCCAGGAATCCTGCATATAGTGTGGCACTGCACAGCGACAGGACTATTTTGTAATTTTAGTCTTACTTCATTACACTGAAGTTGTGACCAGAACCTGGTTCTGCTGTGCTGGCAGAACAGGTTGTCTTCTGAAGCCATAGTGATTTAGGGGCAACAAAATATTTTACTCTCTATCTTTACCTAGGAATGACGGGTATTTCTTAGTGGCTGTGGCTGAGAAAGCCCTGTAACTTTAATGCTGATGCTGATCCATTTTAGTCACCCTGATTCTTGTTTGTGTTTCTTGGTGTGAATACCATCTCCAGCAGAGGCTGCCTTTCTATTGGGTGCATGGACAAGTCATTGTTTTTCTGGATGTTGTTAAGGCCTCTTCCGTTTGTTGTCTGTACTCTGTAGCGTCTCAGAAGGGTCACCAGAATTGCTTTCATCATTACCATGGCAATAAACTTTCCTACACAGCCCCGAGGGCCGAATCCAAATGGTTGGAAATAGCGTGAAGGAACCTGCACAAAATAAGACAAGGAATAATCTTTAAGACAAATTTTTCTTTGTAAAAGTAGCCAAAATTATGATGGAAATTGGTAGTAAATATTTTCTGAAAAACTTGTGGAAAGAATCTCTTAAGAGCAATTACTTCTTTCCTTTACACTAAACAGCCCTCCCACCCAAGTCAGGCCAAAATACAGGAGGATGCCTGCAGAAGGTTTGCCATTTGAAATGCAAAGATAGCAGGGAATGTAAAGTCAAGCAGTCGAATTCTGCCGGTGTGTTTCATTCCGTTCATCCTGTGAATTACAGCGATTTTACCACAAGCTGTGAAATGGAGTGAAGATTTTGCTCTTCAATATACATTAAAGTTCATTAAAAACTTTTTCAGAAAATCTTCATTATGAAGCTCATAAATGTCTGAGACAAGGCTGATGCCTTGTCTGAAGATAATCATGAAGCCATACACCCATTACAATCGTCATTAAAAAGCTAGTGTTCCTGAGAATTAATTTGTCATAAAATGTAATGTTGAAAATTTATGTTGATATCTAATAGAGAGAGAACACTTATAAAATTATTGTCTCCTGTCCTATCAATTAAAATGTGAAATGCAGGATTCCCAGAACTGTTGAAGAATGCACAGCCAGCTTCTGCTACTTTTACTGACATTGAAGAAGTGAGCTATCCAAAACAGTCCCAAAGGCGTGAATAGTACTGCTAATGAGGTACAAAGGTACTTGTCATGAGAAAGGATAAGCAAGCCTGACTGTAAATAAATTGGTTTTCTTCATCTGTGTAGCTGCCTTTTAAAAAAGGTAAGATATTAGCTGTGTTCTGACTTCCTCGTTAACCCAAGAATAGAGTATAAAAGGTTGCTTTGTATTAAATTAGCTAGAAAAAGTGTCGTTTTCTCTCATTTTCAGACTGAGAAAAATGTTTTCAAATTTTTTTCAAATGAACTGAGCTGTATTTTTTGAAAAAATATAGGTGAATACGAGTATTTATGATACAGAGCAAGTACAGCAGCTGGCAGTACAGCACAATGGCAAATGCACGGCCTGGGAGAATGGAGGAATGTTTAGATTCTAACAATGCCATCTTATCATAAATAATGGTGTGGATTGCTGTTCGCTTAGAGAGCTGTGTGCAAGTTGTGCCTGCAGAATAATTATGTGGCAAACAGAATGCATCAAGTCAGATAGAAAATGTGTGGTTAAATATTTGGTCAAGGGGAAATATTTTTAGTAGCAAAGTGTACTTATAAAATACGCAAGAAATCCATGTTGATAGAAACGCTTAGAATGACAGTAATGGGTGGCAAAATGGAAAATTTCCATAGAGAATAGTTATTTCAATAAACTTCATCACTTTCTCTCTTCTTGAATTTTCTACAGTTGCTTTTTTCTTGAGCTGTTTTTTTAATACTGTGTGCAGAGTTTTTTATAGGTAATCAACCAGCAGTTTAGAAATATTAACCAGGTTTGTTTAGTGCTCATTGGTATCTGTGGCAATCATGGTACTCCTAGATTTTTGATAGGAAAATGTAAAACTTGGAGGTGTGTTTCTGGCTTGAACATTCATATCTTTTGTTTCTTGACTTTCTTAATTATTTCTTCTGGTGTTTTTACTAGTAAGCCCATTTTGATGTATCAAAGTGGGTCATCTGTTTATTTCTTGAAAACCGAACTTACTATCTGTGGATGCTTATGAGTGCAGCTACTAACATCTCAAAGAAGTTTTGCTGGTTAATAACATTATTTCCGAACACTTTTAGTTAGTCAAAATGAGAAGTGTGACAGCTATAGAAAACATTAGCTCTTTAGCTTCAACCCCATTCAACTGCAATATTTGACAAACCGCTAGAAAATGTAAGAGAAAACTTGCATACCACGAAAATGTGTGTATCTATGATAGTAAGGCTGACATTCTGCCGTTCGGAGTCCCTTCACAGAACGAAGTTCATTATGCCCTCCACTCTTACATGGCTATTTATTCCAAAGATATTGCTAATTCCCTCGCAGGAGTGCTAACCAAGCCTTTATATTTCATATTTTGTGCTCTCTGTCACAGTATCTTCCACTTCTATTAGCACTGGTTAATAGTCAAAAACAAGGAGTCAAACGTGCCATAGAATCAGACTATTTTCTTTCAATGCATTTTTAATCTCTCCAGGTTGCAAAACAATTTGTTTAATCAGTAATTAGAAAAGCAGAGGTCTAAATGAATGTAAATAATCTGAAGGATGCTTTACAATAGTAGGGGTTTACAAGTAGGAAAAAAAATTCAGATATTCCTTTTGATACAGGACTCGGTAATGTAGACTAAAGAACATTCTAGTTCTTTTGGGAGTTAGAATATAACTAAAATGCTGTGATGAACTGGGATGAAGTACTCCACACTTGGAGTATGGAGTTGGTTAAAACTTAGGATTTCCATTTTGGTTTATAGAAGATTTTTTATTTTTTAATTCCTAAATAAAAATAAACAAGAGAGAATAAAATGGGTGCTAGATTCTCAGTCTCTCAGGAGTTACTATATCCCTTCGCCTTTCCAGAGAATCCTCACATGGCCTCAGCTCTGAGTTGTACTGCTTGAATGGCTCTAGCTCCCTAAAGCCTCTTTATTTTGTTCAGTGTCAGGGAATATAATGGGAACTACCAGTGTCTTTGACAAATTTCATCAGAAATTTTTAATCAAAATTAAGAAGTCTGGGAAAACTTCGTTTTCAGTATCATAATTATTTTTTAATTGGAAGGCACTTTGATAGGAAAATATCTGCCTAGCTTTAATAATAATAGTAATAAGCAGGATGTATAGCTAACTAGGCACTTAGACAAAGGGAAAACAGTCATATGGTCACAAAGTTCTTGATCGAAACAAGAGGAAGATATATTGTCAATAAATAACACCCAATTTCCTTTAAGAAATAAGATAGAACACTTACATTTTTCTCAAAATTTTCAAGAGAAAACTCATTTGGCTTTGGGAAGAATTCAAGCTTATGCATACGTCCAATATTGAGAATAATGTTTGTCCCCTTTTTCACAGGATAACCATCAATTACATCATCTTGTAAAGCTTTTCGCATGATCAAGTCCACAACTGGCTGGTATCTCATGCTCTCATAAATAAAATTCTCCACGATTTTTAAGTTCGGCATGTCATCATTCTGTATGTCTCTGTCACCTTGAGCAATAAAACAGATGGTGGAGAAGTTGGTTATAAACTTAATAGCTGCATTGTACAAATACAAAAACGTTTTTGGAAGAATTCTCAGTTCCTGAAATGGTAGGGAAGATTCAACAGCTTCAAAGTAGCTTTATGTAGTCTTACATATTCAGGAAATCTGGTATATTGTTCATCAGCATAAACCCTAGTTTATTAATTTATAATCTTCTCACCTTATCTTCTTCTTAATACCTTACGAGTCCTAGTTCTGCTTTCTTGTCAGTGACAAAACTCTGAAAGTCCTTCCCTGACTTTTGTATGACTGAGAGCAACAAGACACACAAAGTAGTCTTCTGAGAGCTGACAGTGAATGGAATCTGGGAATAGTCTGCAAATGGGACATAACTTTGTAGGGGCCTTAAATATTTACCATGTACTTGGTTTTGGCTAGATGTACAGTGAGGTCCTACTGTGGTCTGACTATTTCAGTAACCACGAGTAACTCACATCTTGATTCCCTCAGCAGCAGTATCAGTGTCACGGCGTACTGCATTCGGAGCCTTACTTCAACTTTCAAGCCACAAGCAGTTCGAGAACTACAGGCTAACCATTGCAGTGGCAGATTTTTCAAGAGAAAAGGCAGCTTTGCTACTCCAGTTGGTCATTTACTTAAGGAAAAGGCAACAACATTCTACTGCCTTAGAAATGAAGGCCATCAGAATGAAATAGAGAAGAGTGAGCACTCAAGTCTCATGAGGACAATAAAATGAGGTTTATTAAAAGTACTTAAGAAAAAGAGTGAAGGACTGGCTATACACTTTCCAGTGTTTAACTGACTGGAAGTAAGTGTTGAATAAGAGTGGATGAAATGAATGTCTGTATTAGTTCAGTGTCAGACTTTGAAAGAAGTCTAGAGAAAGGGAAGAATACAAATTCAGATCTTGATTGTGTTTTGGATAGTTAGTAATTAGTACTTAGAGGAGACCAGTTTGATATCAAAATGGATGACAGCAAAATACAATTTTAATTTTCTCTAATCTTTCCCTTCTGCAGTCATGGTGGAACTTAGGTTCTATATATACACAGGGAAATATTGGTGATTAGCAGTATTTGAAATGAGTGTCCCCTTTTGCTATTTCAAGGTAAACTTATAAGGTGAGTGCTGATTTTCAGTGGTGTTGCTGAGGAGTGAACATAGCACATTCTTTCTAATAGATTGTCAGTTCTGATGATTCCTATTTGAATTTATCTTACAAATTGGTCATCTTCTTTCATTTGATCTGAATAAAGTCTTTTACATGTAACAGTAGTTCATATATGTTGCAGCAAATACTTCTGTTAGTAGAAAATTTTTTTCCTTTGAATTTTCAGCCTTTGAATAATCAAAATTAGATCACTGCTGAAGCAAAATTATATTCACACGTCAGTGACGTTGCAGCTCCTGCTTACCCATAATAGTTTCAATTTCTCTCATCATCTCCTCTTCCACTGTGGGGTGCTCTGCAATCAGTATTAGCATAAAGAAGAGAGTCACAGATAGAGTGTCAGGAGCAGCAATCATCATCTCCAGCACACACTGGTTCACATTCTCGGCAGTCAGATCCCCTCTGTTCTGAAAAAAATTGGAAATTTGGGGGAAAATGTTGATTACTGACCTCTGATGCCAACAGAGGTCCTATAACAGGAGAATGGGAAATACTTAGGATATCTGCTTTAAACAAAAGTAAAAATCTTGACAGTGTCTCTGTCATATTTTAAATAGCATTTATTTTTTGTCTTTCAGAGAAAAACAGAAAACTCCTGTTTTGATGGGTGTGTGTTACGTTACAGAAAAGCAAGAGTTTGTCCTTAGCTCAGATTTTTATTGATTTATTATCTTTCCTCACAGAGTTTGTGAGCTGTCAGAGATTACATGAAAGAGGATTTCCATAGCATTTGAAGCCTTGCCAAGCAAAAGGCAATACATCAAGATAAAATACAGGAATTGGGGAAAGACTGGAGGACATTCAGGGATATATGCAAGACTTGTAAGGATATTGTTTAAGACATGAAAAAAAAAAAAATCAGACAAGCACCTGTTCCCAAAAATGTAACTACTCATTTTAGGGATGTTAGGGACTCCCTGGAACCAACTGATTTGCATCCCTTTATGATGACATGACTTACAGATAGATAACGTGAAATTTAAGTTGCAAAGCCTGTGGTGTTAGCGACAGGACAATGTCAGAAAAATTAAAGTTAGCCATGATTTGAGTACATTGCCAATACCTGTGCAAAAATCAGCTGGGATGCAAAATCCATGTGTTCATCCAACTTTTCAACAGTGGAAAGCTTTTGTCGTTTCTGTTCTATTAAGTTTTCCATTGCTCCTTTCAGATCCTTGCTGAAAACAGATAAAATCCAACATATTGATAAATATCTGCAGACTTTTAGTATATGCTAGGATATGATTAGAAACATAGAGACTATACCAATAAAAACCTTGAAGAATGGCAGAAATTAAGTATTCCTAAGAGTGGTTATATGGTTCTCTGCAAAAGCAATAATACTATGGGAAGGTGTATTTTCTCATTATTGCTTATCAAATAATTACATGTTTGGACTGAAATCTTATTCTCTATAGGATAGACTGAAAGGGATGAAAATGTTTTTGTATACCCTATTAATGAACAGATTTTTAAAAGATTTATTATAATTTCCAAAGAATTTGTTTTTTTCTCTCTATTTTATACTTTATTTTATTAGGGAATAAAATGAACTTAGAGAACTTGATGTATAATTGTTAGTATAATTTTTCTAACATTTATGTACATTTTTCTAACTTGAGGGTAGAGTTGATCTAAATTTTTCATTTTCATTTTTTAAATAGTAATACTCTGTCAACAGTTTGTATTGCAGTGGTGGACAAAATCAAAGTCCAGAAGTTTTGTGATTTTACTTGGGATTTTCAGTTAGCTGTAGATTTGAAGGCAATTCTTTTTAAAAAGTATTTTGAAAAGTTTTGAATTAAATCCTTGGGCTTTCCATTTGTGTTTGTTATTGTTGGGGTAGAAAATTTGAGTGGGATGATAGGGATAAATGCTTTTTAAACTTTAAGCCTGGTAAAGTTCTAGTTATTTGTAACTTTTCTTATGTACTAGAAATAGTAAATAGTCCTTTTTGCCATCTTTATCAGGATATTGTTATCGTATCCTGTGGTGGTTCTTTGCATTACTTTAAGTCCAGCAATCTTTATCATTTTTTTTTCAGTAGAAATATATGATAATAACTGGGCCACAGCAGTTAGCTATTATTAGAATCACAGGATAAAGTGCCAATCATTGCCATAATAAAACTGCCAAGCAAATGTTAGAGAAGCTAAATCTTGTGTCTAGTTCCTAAGAATTGTCAGTTACTTTAGATGGAGCTCCGTCTTTCCCTTGAGGTCTTTATGTTATATAGCACTATCAAAACAATTTATTACACATGCTTCATAAGTAGTAGTTTCTCTCCCTAGATGGAATCTGAATCCAAAATGAACAAACTGCCAGTTCTTTTTATATCCAGTCCTTTTTTGGCAGGAGACAGCAAATGAGATCATAAAAATAGAAGAGGCATCTTGTATTTTTGCAAAGAGGAAGATGGCAAAATGTATTTGTTCCTTACTTAGGAAAAAAATGTTTTAAATGGATTATCAAGCTGAGCACCAAGTTTTAACTCAAAATGAGTTATTCACTCAAAAATGCACATTGAGGGCACCAATAAATAGAATTATGCTCAGGGGTTAACTCTTCTGGGACAGTGCTGTGCATGCAGATGAGTTTTCTTTTTCTGATGAACTGTAACCTTTGCAAGTTTCGCAGCTTATTTTCTGAAAGGCAGAGGGAAATATTGAGAAAGATCTCCTTCTTAGAAAGAATGGATCTTATGCAAATCACTTGTAAAACTGTTGATACTTACGCCGCCTCTTCATATTTCTTGCACAGCCAAGAAATCTTAAAAAAGATGTCGGGCTTTAATAAAAGTGCTTGCCAAGCATCAAAGTAATTCTGAATCTTAAGTACAATGGCATGTTCTGAAAATAAACATTAACAAAAATCAGCATAAAATATAAACCCCAATAGTTAAATAACACAAATGCTTCAAAAAATTAATAAGAAGGACGTGTTCCCTACTCTAAGTTTGTGGGAATTTGATAGACAGTTGGGTTTAGTATGTGGCAGACGACATTAAGAGACATTTGTAGTACACTGTAGAAAAGGTATAGATTTTTGTAAAAACTCTTGGCAGCTAGCTAGGAGATAGTGGTGTGTCAACCAGAGCCGAATAGTCTCCCACAGAAGAAAAGTAGTAGAACTCTTGCAGCATATTGAAATAGGATAATTTATACATCACAATAATGTTAATTCTGTCATGTGGTTACGAGGGTGAATAAATCACAGAAGACGTAAATTGTCAGGTGAAGTGTTCAAGGAAATGAGTTTGGTGGAAAGACTTCTGATTCTTACATGTATATAATATTGGGATTGTACCTACTCAGTGCATAAAAATCTCTTTAAATGGTACTATTTGTTAAGGTGTGACAAGTTAATATATATCTTTGGTCATATCAAATTATCTTTTAGAACTAAAATCACTCAAAAGTCAATTTCAATTGGTTATATATGGTGATGTAAGAGTCTGTTCTTGCTCTGTTTTCTGAAACAAAACTGCTGAGTGATGTCAGCGTTTTCTTTGGACGTGCACTTTAGATCCATCATAAAGTATAAAAATAAAGCTGTTAATACCGTCCAAAGGTATCCCGAGAAAAAGCTTGTTAGATGTGTCAAGCATGATCAGCCTCATAAGATTCAACACATTGATGTTTCCTACTTCAGTGGTTACTTCCTCTAGTTTGTCCAGGTGATCAACTGTGGATTCAACACAGATTGCTATCATACGCACAAGGCCAGGACCAGACAGAGCTGAAATATATGTGCAAAATGATAAAAAGATTGGTTAAGTTTCATACATTATTTATAACTTTTGGTTATAATGGTGTCTATAAAATGTGAAACATTATCGTGGGAGTGATTGGTGTAAAATCGTTCTTTATAAAAAAAACTGTAAGCAATTTGAGTTAAAATGGCAACAAACTCAAAGCCCAAACTTGCCTTGCATCCAGCCACTTTGTACCCGAGACATGCATTTTACGCTAGGTTCGTACCGTGTTAAGGAAAGATGTTTGGCATCATTTGTGCTGCCTTTCTGTGTGGGAGGCTATCCGTACCCTTATCTGCATTACAGGCACTGTGGATGTCCCATCTCCTTTGCTTGCAGGGAAGACAGCTTGGGGATTTGTGGGGAGGATGGCGGGAATTTCTGCAAACATAACTCCTGGGTGCTCATAAACAGCATGGTAGCTTTGGGGTAAGCTATTGGCAGCCTGTCATGTTGCTGTGGACTGAAGCCTAGCCTGGCAGCACGCAATGTGTTAGCCTACCTTTGTCTGTCCACCTGTGAGTAGTGGAGATACTGTCATGGTGGATTTATTGCATTTTCAGAAATCAAAAGCAACCAAAAGCAGTGGTCAGTTCCATTGCTATGTAATTCAGTGGGATTTTGATAGGCTCCAGCTGCAATGGATTCAGATAATTTTTGAATGACTTTGGAAATCTTGCCCTAAGTAGTCTATTTATAAATTACTTTCCCATACAAGAATTGCTGTAATTGCCTCAAGGACATTATTTTATCAAATATACGTTGAGAGGGTTTGTGTGTTTGTAGTTGAGAAGATGTCTGTTTCGTAAATACAGAGAACTGAGTTCTAGGAACAAGTAGAACAACAACAACGAAAATTTCTTGCCATCTTCAATCAGTACTAAATTGCTGATATTTTTCAACAGCAAAATCATGTAGGAAAGGCCCAAGTGTCGTATGTCAACAAAATAATGTAGAAAATTTGAACCAATAGATAGTTAATTTCTTTTAGGTGCTGCTTCACTTTCATTTTCAGAATCTGGAATCACTGCCATAAACTACTGCAGTCTCAGCTGTTGAGAATATTTTCGGAACCGTGGATCTTGCAGAACAAGTGTGGCAGTTCTGTTGGGAAGGTTGTAAGATCATTGGAAGTAGCTAATTCTAATGATACATAAATACTGAACATTTTCAATTTGTGGAAAGAAGGTGAATCAAAAAATTGCAGACTCGCAAAATAGTAATACTGAAGTGTGTATAATTTCCTATTTGATTTCAACTTAGTGATATTAATTGCTTCAATCTTTTTCTCTGTTACTACATTGATTCTTAGCATACTAAAGGGATTAATAAATAGTTCTGCTGTGCAAATCTTCTAAATTAATTTTGAAACAAAAGCACTTTATTTTTTTCCATTAGAACAAGACAGAAGAGTCTTTGAACTCAGTGGAGGCTCGATAGGAACAACCAACTACCTTTATGGAAGTGCCAATTGAGCTAATGTAAATGTTGGACTTGAAACGTAAAAACATTTAAAAATATGGTGTGTGGGCATCATTTAATTTTATTTAATTGGATGAGATTAAGAATCTGCAAAACTACTTCAGGACTATTTCAAATAGCATACCGAACAGGATAGGTGTGAAAGAACATGTACAATAAAATATTTATTTGGGATATTTAAAAAGAACTGCTTTCTGTAATTTAAGCATGCAAAGGACAAACAGCATTTCAGAAAAAATTGACTGTGTGCTACAGTGATGTGGTGTATTAATGCGCATTGATTTACCTTTGGTGAAAAATGGTCGAATTTCTTTCCAGTGTGCTGGATTGTTATTAAATATGATCCCATTTTCATACATGCCAATGCACTGTAATCCAAACTTGCTCCCAAATCGAGAAGCATAATGCCAATGTTTCATTACGTGGAACACGCTTGAGGATCTGGGAAAGAAACAGGGAGAAACAAGCTGTTTTGTAGATCGTACATAGAATTTTTATTCTGACATCTTATAGTTGTTCTGAACTGCTGAGTTGCATTCTCAATTTAGCATGTACAGTGCTTGACATTAAATGTTGTTCCTTTTACATAATTAAGTAACTTGATGATGTCTTCAGAATGTATATTAGAGCAATAATGTATTCCATTTAGATTTAAAATTATTTTTCAGTTAAAATGCAAATGGTTACCAAAAGATTTTAGTCTGAATAGTGTGTATACATAGAAACACATAAATATATAAGATATCTGACACTGGTCATTGTCCGAGGGTATTTCAGGAGATGAGATGTAAAATATTTGACAGTTGATAATTTCATCATGATGTGTATTAAATTACAGCTGTACTGTAGCTATTTTGTCATTCCCAAACACATACAGAAAGGATAAATATATATGTGCATCATTTAAATATGTGGCGTCATATTATGATGATATGTGTGAGATAAATATTCCTAAACAGAAATGTTGGGGGAATCTGTGATTTTTCTTACAGTTGACAAGGTCTGTTTACACATGCTGGAAAACAGGTGGTGACCAGCATTATTGCTTCAAGAGCGGATTTCCTTTAGAGGGAGCTCACATTTTAGAAATGTTGATGTGATGAAAACCTAATCAAATGAAATCCAGCAAGAAGAAAGCAAATCAGAGCAGAGATTGAAATGAAACAGCACGCTGCTTTCTTCACCGTGTAGCGTACTACATGGACTAAATCCCAGACTTCTTACATGAGTTAGGTTATTTTTTCAGTCGGGCAAATTAAACGGGGCTTTTGCTATTGACTTCGGCGGTGCTGGGTTTACACCATAGTTTTGCTTAACCAGAAGTAAAGTTAATGTGAGATGCTGTATGGTATAAAGAGGCAAACATAGGTTAAGGACTGGAGTCAGGGAGGAGAGTGTCTGCGGGTCCAGCTTTCCAGGAAACTCAGCATATTCTCTCTTTCTTACACTTCCCCACATCTGCTCTCTCTTCCTATTTTCTTAAAGGTTTTTTGCACATCTAGGAACATCATCTGTATTTTCATCAGCATGACAAGATGATATTGAATTATGTTAGCTGTCCCCAGGAATAGAAAGGTGCAGGAGGCTCATTTTGCTTCCTTCCATTCCACACGTGTAGATACACAGGAGACACATAACAATGTTTTAAGGAAGGATTTTGACATCTGACCTTGTACAAACAGATTTTCCTTATGAAAATATGTAATGAAGTCCTCCAAAAAACAACATCTCTTGTAACCAAACCTGCAAATCCTTGTCTCTGTGAATTAGCATCTCTCTATGATTAGATTTGATAAAAAAAAATCAGAGATCGTTGGTAGAAATAGTATAATTTTGCAGAATTTAGGTTATGTTTAGTTTTGCAGTGAATGTATGATCCACTGAAAACTTTATTCTACATTATTGCTTGTTTTTTTTTTTTTTTAAAAAAAGTTAATACTAGTACTCTATGTACTGTCAATGCTTTTAAGCAAAAAATATGTCTGAAGTGGTGTATTGACTGTAAAGCCTGATGCAGCGGTGGCTTGCTTTGTGAGCACTCCGGATCTGTTTCTGATGAATTGGTAGTACAGGAAGTGGAAGACAGCTATAAGAGTTTATAGCATTTTACATTATCAAAACGTTATAGCACGTTAGTTGACAACACCGATGTAGGATAGGAATGTAAATAGTTTCCCTGTCATTATTGCTTCTTTTACAGAGGTGAAGCCGACTTGCTTCACATGGTAGATCCTGTGATAGTCCTCTGTACTACATTGTCTTTCAAAAGCTTTTGCATAATGAAAGCTGATTATGGATTGGTCGATGTTGCTAATAAAAAGGTTGTGATTATTAATTGCACATGGTAAATGTTTTACTACTTTTTTTTTCATGGTGTAACTCAAACATCTGGAAGATCCAATGTGAGAAGAAAGCAGTGAACTACTGGAGCTAGCTAAAATGATAGACTGTGGTTTAGCATTATGTTTAATGCTGTGTATAATCAAAGCCTATGAGTAATCCCATTAATTGGAATGGAATTACTCATAATCCTGTAATGCTGCATTTGCTTAATTAACTTGCTAAATTGGAGCCATAATCTTCAAGCATTACTCCCATTTTAAGAAGAAACGTCAGAGCACAGTAAACTAAAATTTGGCTTAATCCTGCTTTGCAGTCTAGGTTCCTGTACAGTGTGTAATCCTAATGTTAAATGGAATAGTAAAAGAGACGGTGAGAATTTTTCAGGATTGAGTCACAGAACTCAATCTTCCATTCCATGAAGAAAGTGGGAGAATTCATGTAGACTTCAATAATGGTGTCTTTAAAGAAACAAAATATTAAAAAATATCTGTGAACAGCAGGAAGTAAAAGGTTTATGTTAGGATAATTTTTGAAAATAATAACTTCAATTCTACCTCAGAAAAAAAGTGGCAAAGAAGTCATAAAAATATGAAAAAGCCCTTCATGTTATTAAGGATAGAAAATAAGGATTTACTTGCTAATTATAAATGTTTCTTCACCGCTGATCCAAACTCTCACAAATTCTCCGTATGTCTTATTGTAGTAGTTGCAGGCGTTACCTACTCCCATCCAGAGAAATCTGCCATGTGAAATGAGGGGACCGATTCCCATGCAGTATCCTGGCCCTAGGAAATAGGGTAAGAAAAGTTTGGTCTTGGTGGTACTCACTGACAAGAACATACCTCTGAGAATCATCCTTTTGAAATGAGCTTTTTAACATGACAGTCGAGGTCTGCATTGGGCAGTTCACGCACACAATCCTGTTCTGAAGTTCTGTCTTAGAGAAACTTGCACCTATGCTGCTGAAGTCTCACTTTATATCTGCTGAAGCCTATAGTCCTTCCAATGTATGTACAACTGATGAGATTGCTTACATTTGGAGGTACAATGGCTAGATAACAGAAAGAAGAAATTATCTAGAAAAAATGCATATGGTTTATTAATTTGTGATTTTAGTAAATCCTCTGATTGATTTTTGTGTTGAAGTATCACAGCAACACCTACAAAAGTCAATAACCCTCTTGATGTAATTCAATGTAGTCAATTACATTTCTTGTAAAGTCATTAATACTAGAGAAAGCAGGTATTTGAAGGAAAAGTTACTTTCACTGCTGTGAACTTATGAAAACGTGCTTAAGTAGGAGCAAAGAATGGATTAATAAGCATTTCGTCAACAAAGTTGTCAATTAAATCCTTCCACTGTAACTCAGCACCAAATTTCCCTCTCATAACAGAAAGGAGAAAGTAGAGACAGCATGAGAGAATTTGCCTTTAATTACTTTTAAAAGGAAGTTTCCTTCTTCAAGGAAAGCTTAATTTGCCTCTTTTGTCTGTAAAACATATATTTAACTCCATAAAACAAAAAGATTGAGTATTTACAAAACTTTTGTATACTGTTTAAAAATGAAAAACTTGCTTATGCCTGCACTGTTTACCAAGAGGAATTGCAAGCACCCAGATTATTTAAATATCTGTAACCTTAAAGCATATGAATTTAGTTCTGTCTTCTGGTTGATCCCATCAAGCACTCAAATAGAATGCATAACCTGCTGTGAATGCTTCCCCCTGATCTCTAGCTTTTGGAGAGTTTTAGCATACTGAAGGATGTTTGGCAAGGATCTTTTCTCAGAATTTCATTCAGGTGCCACAGCATTGATCCAGAGTTTGTCCTGTCACACACCTTTGTGAGCCATGTACTCTGTTCTCAGTCATGCAGTAGTTCCTTGTTACTGCATCTAATAAAAACCAGGCCGAATCAGTCATGTCTGCTAGAAGCCCCCAAAACATTACAGAAGGGGCCCTCCAAAAGGGAAACCATTTGATGGTGTTCTATTCTGGAGGGTCTTCAGTGCCAAACATGGAGGAAAAAAATTGATAAACTGTGAAAATCTGAATAATTTCCTAGAGAGTAGTTTGTTTTTAGTAAAGACAATTTAGAAAACTTAAAACATGTAAACAGCAGAAGTTTATAATGCACATGAAAATGTGAACATCTAGAGTTTGTAAAATGGTATAATATCTTCCTAGCATATTCATAATAAAGCAGAAAACTACATGTCATATCTTATATAAATAAGCCAGGTTTATTATGGAAATTCTGAGCTTAAATAGAGCCTGATTTCTTTTATTAGTTATTTTAAAAAGACGTATTATTTAAACTGACTCTTAGTACATTTTTTTTGGTGTGCAATCATTATTCAGCATTACTTTCTCACTTAAATTTGAGAAACAACAACAAAATACTCTGACAGCTTTTAGGTGATACCATAGCTAAAGTTAATTTACCTGGTATTGATGAAGTTTCTTCATGATTCCATATTAGAAGCAGAAAGCACATGAAAATGAGTATGGGCACTGTGGCCACTGGCATCGTGTCAGGTACTAGGCTGGTGATGTTGTAGTGCATTGGATTCAGAGCTTCCAGTACCATCTTTCCTAAGAGATTCTGCTTTGCTTTAGAGAGAGAAAAGGGAAAGAGGCAAAGTTTTTTCAGAGCTCAAAGATATATTCAGCTTTAGTCGGTACCTCTCAACCCCTTTGCACGTCTTGTAAATGAGCAAATTAGCTCTTGAGGTAGCTTTATTTTATAATGAGAATGACCCCCTGGACTGCTTGCCAGACAAGCTACATCACAAGGTGAAACAGGCATGCAGCAGACACTCGTTTTGCTTGGAAATAACAAAGCTTTTCTGACCTTGATATTGAAGCATAGTTTTAGATAGTTTGGCTGACAGACCTCTTATCTCTGACATTGACTTGGCTGGCCAATACTGAGGTTTACTCCTTGCAAATTTCTAACCAAAACATAAGAAATTAAACTTTCAGCACATATGGAAGCATTGAATGAGTTCAGTCGCAAGCTTTTATCTCTGTTACTTAGCCCTTTTCCTTCCTGCATGCCTGTAGTGCCAGAGTCCTTGAATTTCCAGAACTACGTTGGTTTTTCATGGTGCAGATAGTGTACCCCAGTTTTTTGTCTGAAACAAAGTATTATGTTTTTTTTTCCATTGTCAACCTTTGAATGAAATATAATGCATTGCATTTCTTTATGGTTCTTCTGCTAAATACTTTGAAAAATATAGTGTATGCCATAACAAACAAGATCATGGATTGTCTGGTACCGTATTTTTCTTCATGCAGGAACTGGCACTTGGCACAGGAAAGAAAAACTAAGCAAATGGAGAGGTCTATTATGCATATGGGGAGTAGAAGGATTCCTTTGAAGTTTTGCTGCATGTTTTTGACTTTAAGTCATAAATTATGAGAGGTGATTGTACCTGAAAAGGAAGATGTTATTCTATGAATGAGAGCTCACCTAACCACAGAAAGATACTGCTTGCATCTGCACAGTAATTTATTAATAAATCATCTTCTCAATTCTGCTCTGACAATAATTACGAATAGATTTGCTTTGCTCCTTCCCATGACAATATTTAAACATGGAAGGATGTATTTACTCAATAGGAAGCTTTTTGTTACAGTTTACTTTCAGCAAGTGCTTTCATGTTTATCTTGTGCTTTGGTTTCATATTGCAGAAGTACAGCTTACTTTGAAGTAACTGTCAGTGCCGCAATTATATTAAACTAAGCCAAGAATGTGATGCTTTCTAGACAGTGAGAAGATTGGTATGCATAGTTGAAGTGGAAAATATATAGAGTACATAAAACTCTGGGGAAGGCAGCAAGCAGTGGCTCAAAACCTTGCAGGTGCAGGCAATGCTCCAGTATTTTGGATGATTGCTATGCGAGACTTCTGATATTGTTGTGATCCAGAATGCCCACAACCCAATATGCCAGGTGACATCTTAGAAACCTCCATGCTATTCCTGCAGCTAGCAGTACGCCTCTTGTGAGAGTGTCCATGTACGCATTCAACAATTGTACTGTCTTGCATGTTGTGAAAAATGTTTTCGTAACCTCAGGCATTTTCTTGTCATGTAATGGTACTTATTAGTTTCACTAACGTACCGTTGCACACTAATGATGTTTGTTCAGTACAAGTAAAAGTACTAGCTTTAAATTACCTTGAATACTTTTCATTACTACAATGAAAGCATGCCTGCATGTATATGTAAATGCTTTTATTAGTTTCAGTCCCTTTCACTATATGAGCTTACAGCATTATAGAAGGAAGTAACTACACTTAGGGCATACAGTTACACTTTTTTGTTGCTTTCTCTCTGGATCTGGATGAACTTCATCTTTGTACTCCATTGCAACAGATAGGCCCTGATGTTCGTTGGTTTTTTGTTATTTTTTTCATCTCCAAGACATTCTGGTGTGTCTGTACAGTAGCTTCTCTGCCTCATATTCCCTATGAAGAGAACTATGTAGGTGGTTATGCATTGGGGTGGTGTGAAATAAACACACCTATATGTACAAACGTGTATCTATGAATATTATATCCATAGGCTAAGCCCTGCTAGAGTTCAAGGTGCAGATATGTTTGCACGGTATAGTTTGCAAGCATGGGTCTCCCTCTTTTATTTTATAAAAATCAACCCTGAGTTTTGGCCTTGCTCAGTTCTTGGTTATTTACAGCTAGGGCTTATCTTTGTGTTGACAGAGAAACGGAGCCAGGTTTCTATCTTTTCAAAATATACAGATTGTAATGGATTGGGGTTTAGGTTCTGGATTACCCCAATATCATAATTTTGTCATTTTTTAGTGGAAGAATAAAATATTTTTTGCTGTATCACTTTTATATGCTGGATTATGCTCTCATGTCAACAAAAGCTATTAAAGGCACTGTATTAAATTTGAATCCTTTTCATACTCTTGAACTGATCTGAAGCAGTCTCATTTTAGTCAAAGTGGCTCTTCAAGCTCTTAAACAATTGATGTTTCTTGTATTGAGTTGTTTGCCTCATTTCAGCGAACATGATCCAAGCAGACTTTCAAGGTCTGCATTTCTAATGCTTTTTTAATTGCAAAAGCCAAATGGACCATGAAAAACTCACCTTGAAAAAAATTTCAGCTGAACTGCTCATCCTGCTTCTACCCATTGTATTTTTTAAGAATTATCCATGAGCTAAATTGCTCAGCCAAGTAAATTTTGATAGTCAGTAGTCACTGAGTAGACTGAAGAAGTTTAGAAATGGAACAAAGCTAGAGTGCCCGTTGTGCATGAAAGAAGCTTTCACTGTTCTTGCTCATTTTGTCTTGAAATCCTCTCTAGGTAATTTTCCTTTCCTTGCAGCTGGTTGAGGTATGTGTCTGATCAGAGGGATTTGTTAGTTCAGATTGTTACCTGATGGCGGAGGGGTGACGGGCATGGGGCAAAAAAAGCTTTTAAAATCAAATAGTGGGGGGCAAGACACTTAAAATAAGGAAGTGCTTTCGTGACAAAATAGATGGATGTGCACAGGCTGTGACAGTAATTCTGGATCTTCACAGCTGGGAAAGCGTCTGCCAGCAGAGGGCCCTTTCCGTTACCGAGCTGTACGTCTGCACTACAAAGCTGTGTCAGAAATTTTTGTTAAATGTTTACTTGCAAAAGGTGGTATGATGAATGATGACAGGCTCCACAGTAAAGAAAAAAGTCCATATGTCTGAGGGACGACTGTGTTGACCCCTTTTCTTCCAGTTAGAGCTTTGTACTTAATGACTGTGTCAGGAAAAAAACGAATCATGTATCATATAGAATTTGAGCTGAAAATTTTTGATAATTTTGAGGAGGAGCTCATAAAACTGCCAGAAAACTCTTGAAGAACCATTCTTGAGTGTTGGCAGTGTTTCCTCTGTAGTGGTTCATCTGTCAGGAGGGACACGGGGGGGGGGGGGGGGGGGGGAGGAATCTGCAACTTGTTGTAAATCCCCAAACATTAGTGACCATTATTAGCAGCATCTGAAGCAACTGACCTAGATTTAACTAAACAGTTTAGAAAATAGAATTTTAAATAGATTTCACAAAAAAATAAATCTATTGGCCTATATAAGCCCAGTAAATCTTTATTTTTCCAGATAAATTGTTGTAGCCTTCCTCACTTTCTAGAAGCTGATTCTGTATATTGCCTGTTTTCACTCAATTAAGATCGAAGTTTTCATGCAGATTGTAAAGGTTCAGCCTTGTACATGTGCATATGTTGAATAGCTTTTGTCGTGCATTTCAGAGCCAGAGGGCTAAAGTCTAGCTAGGGAAGTTGTGGTTTTCTTGCATTTGTTCTGTGGGTGCTGCCTGAACGTGCAGTAGTCCAGGAGGGCAGTGGCTCATGGTGTCTGCACTGGTGCTTCAGTTTGTGCCGGGGTATGTTTTGACAGCAAACCTCCAGATTATTCCCATTCCCATGCTGTAGTATGTACCACAGAGCAATCGCAGAGCGTCTTTTTGGATGAAGATAAACCAGGCAACATACTCCAAAGCTGTGTCTCTTGTGCACCAACTTTTAATGGGGATTCAAATGAAAAAGCAGTTTAGAACTATACTGAACTGCCCTGAAATATGTATAGTGTAGGGAGTGGATCATCACCAACTGTTTCGTTTCACAGATCTGCTCCCATTGTACCACAGTGTTTGCCAATGTTGATCTAGCCTAAAAGGAACACAGTACCTTTTGACAAATAAAAGAGTTGTTTTTAATTAGTTTCAGGCATGTAACTATCTCGCTGTATTGGGATTATAGCATTTAACATGGAATGAGAACTGTCTCTGACTCTTAACTCTATGTCAGATCACTTTTAATAGAGCTCATGCTGAAGGCGTTCTGTCCAACTATTTTAATGTTGCCTTCAAACTGTGGATTATATTGCAAAGTCAGAAATTCATATCCCAGCTGTTGAATGAGAAGTCGTATGTGTAGCTACTGCAAAATTAGTTCCATTTGCATGGAACCTGTTGTAAGAACTACTACAAGAATCTATGTTTTTGTTACATGGTTACATTCCTTTTAAAGAATAAATTAATTTGAACTGGATAATTATTACCAGGTGTACAGTGTATGTCACATAAGCTTTGAAAGAGGGATTGTCTTGTTCCCTTGGAAGACTATGGGGTTTAAACTTGAGAACACATCAAAATGCTTTATTAAACTTGAGAGTGCTTACCAGTCCTTGTAAATAGAGCTGTACAATTATTCTTTAAGCATCAGATTGCATATGTTTATTTAGCACCACCATGGAAATTGCTCTCTGATATTCTGTGTTCTTTTCTAATGCTGTAATTATCTCAGGATGCAGTGATATCACGAAGAGATTTCCATCACAATTTATTTGTCATCTGATATTGTGTTACTCTTGTTGTGACATTCTTTGTCTTTGGTTATAATATTTTTTTCTTATTAATTTTTCACTTGCTCTGAATGTGTGCATTAGTGATCTGATCCTTTGCTCTTGATGACATCTGTCTTATTATAGATGGTTTCATTTACGATTGCAATGTGCAGAGCAGCCTTTTTAAAGTTAGATGTTTATATTACTCTGCTTTTGAAAACATTCTGGCTTGTTTAGGTCTGTCTCCTACTTTTAATTCAGTACTCTGCAACTCAAGGATTATTATGGTAAAATGTGAACATTAGGGAAAGGGTACACTGCATATTGTTACCTTTTTCAGCCATTTCTAGAGTTCAAGTCAGTGAGCTAGAATTTGTGTAGTTGTAAAGGTCTATCACATCTAATTACTATGGAAATGTATTTTAGCAATGTTGAATGATTATTACAGTCTTTTAAAATAATTCTGTGCTACTTGCTTACTATGAAATCTAATCAAAATGGCACTTAGAAATTTACCTGTTGTTTAGGTTAGAGGAGGAGGGAGAGGGAAAGAAGTGGTGATAGCTTTCTGCAGAAGCTTGGAAGTAGGAATTTAATAATGATCATCCTGGCAATCTAAGGGGCTCTTGACAAGTAAAGGAGGAGGTAGGAGCCGAACATTGTGTCAGAGGGCAAGTGAGACAGAAATGCAGAGCACATCCATGATTTTGTGCTGTTGAAACAATATGTCTGTACTGTGAGATAAGAAAGATTGTTACATTTGGTGCCTCTGCTTTTATTTGAAATCACGGTTTTATTAATTTTAGTGTTACCTTGTTTCACAGCTGACTAGGATCTATCCCTAGAGCATGTTTCTCTAAATTTTTAAGTTCTGTCAGCTGCTTTCAGTGTAATTTCTAAAATGCTATTTCATATTTGTTGTATGTAGTGGTGGCCACCAGTGGCTCATACACAACTGGAACCATACTTGGGTTTTCTTACCTGCTTCAGTGGCCACAGAACTCGATTTCTTGTCACACCTCTTACTCAAAGTATACCATAAGTTTGCAAGGTGCAGAGAAGTTTGGAGTTACAATACAGTTGTAAATGCTGACATCCTTGTTGTTTGGAGTCTGTTTGATCAATTAGTTTTCCGAGCACCAGCTAGTACTGACATGTGTCTAGGATTTAACTGGTCAATGAAGAATAATCCTGTACCACTTGCTTACTGTGAAATCTAATCTAAATGGCACTTATAAATGTATCTGTTTGTTTGGATAACTGTGATAAAGGCAATCCTTTCTTTTATTATTATTGCAGCCTTCATTTTGTGAACTTACCATCTTTGTGCCTGTCATTCCAGGTTATCTACTCAGATATCTTTTGGGTTAAATCAAAAGTTGTCACGTATTAAGCTGGGAGTCATAGAATCGTAGAATTGTTTGGGTTAGAAGGGACCTTAAAGACCATCTAGTCCAACCCCCCTGCCATGGGCAGGGACATCTTCCACTAGACCTGGTAGCTCAGAGCCCCATCCAACCTGGCCTTGAATGCTTCCAGGGACAGGGCATCCACAACCTCTCTGGGCAACCTGTTCCAGTCATTTACACATACATCTATATATCATGGAGGAGACATCTGAAGCCACCATAATCAGCTTGGAGCTGTAATTTCTGCAAGGTGAGAGTCAAATAGGTATCCTACAGGCTGCTCTTCTCCTTATGATTTATGTAAATGACTTTTCTGGTACAGTGGAGCTGTAAGTCCTGCCTTTAAACATTCCAAAGAAATTACTGAATCCTTTTAGTGATCCTTAATGCCAAAAATCTGATGTTGCTGACATATAACCAAGTACTGACCAAGGTGATAAATTATTGCAGAAATGGCAAAGTGAATTTTTCATGTTGCTGTTGACCATGGAGCTTAGTGAGCTTCCAAAATAAAGTATTTATAATATACTGTCAGGCTTGTTTGGATGTTGTCTTTGGGACTAGCCAGCAAAAGTTCTGATATTCCAAAAGGCTTGACTCAAATATATCCTTCTAGAAATTGCTAGTTACTTTAGATGTCCAAATTGATCTTAGGGGAGGAACACTCACATCCTGAAAAATCACTTCCCACTAGGGTGCTAAGCCTGCAAAATAACTAGCCATTCATGAAACCACAATTGCCTGTAGTGAGCAAGACTTGAAGTGATAACTTGCTCTGTGTAACTAAAAATTTGGTAGTCATCTCCCTCCTTCTTTCTGGCCAGTGTTCATACTATTTTCTTGTAGCTGTGTATACAACATGGATGCATGAGGCAAGGTACACTGTGTGCTGCTCAAATAACTGTAAAATAAGGGTTTCTACTTTCTGAACAATCTGTAATTATATGGTAATTTTTGTCTCAAAATAATAATGATCTGAAATTAGAATTTGGATTATGTCCTCTTCTGAGGTTTGAATTGCGGTCTGGTGTATGATTTGGAAAAATAACTTGCCAGTTTTAATACTTCTCACAAAAGGTCTCATTGTTGCTTAGGAACCAACATAATATCCATGAAAAGTATTATCCATGTTAGACATTACAAGGGTTTCATCCGAAATGTACATCTCCTGAAGCAGAATATGTATGTCAGTGCTTGTAAGCCATCAAAAAGAGCTTTGGGGATGTGCAAACTTCTGCAGTATTGGTAAGAATATATTTTACTGCCCGTCTACCTCAAAGTTTCCTTAGAACACCATAAGCTCTGATTAACTCAAAACTAACCAGAAAATGAGTTGTGGATAGACAACTGAAATGTCTCTCTAACACACTTTTTGTCACACTTTCTTGTGACTATGGCAAAGCAGACCTACATGAGGAGGGTTTTTTGTATGCAGCTACTATGATTTGCTATTGCTACTAGGTGGGTGGTTTAGTTTCTAATTTGGCAGATAGAAGGCAAGTGTGCTCTGCCATAATTATGTCTCTTCTGTAGTACTTTTATTGCTAGCAAATACTTCGACCAATTTCTGTAAAAAGTTAGTTGACACAAAAGGACCACTCTGTAAGAAAAAAAAAATTTTTACTTTTTTTCTGGTTATAAATACCAAGTATTCTATCAAAGTATGTAAATTAACCCTGAAGAAAATTTGTCTGGGTATTTGAAAAAACAAGACTAAGGAAGAATGCATGACACTTCTCAAACCATTCTCCCTGCAAATGACTTTATTAATCAGAAATAATTACTAACTGAGATGTAGTAGCTTAAAAAAAGATAACATTTTTCCACAGCAAGAACCAACTGAGAGAGATCAAGCTACGACAGAATAAACAAATTGTTTGGGTCAGTTCCAGATTTGTTCTACCTGATGACCTCTATTTAACCTCACTCATAATCCATTTTTTCCTTGCTGTGACAGAGATGCTTGAAAATGTTGGTTTGTCCAAATTCACTCACTTTCCAACTAATTCTACATTGCTATACATCGTCAGCAGTTGACAGTGTCCATTCCATGCTGTGTTTTCTGCCTTAACTTTGTCATGGTACACATCTTTTGCATGAAACAGTGAATGGAGCAAAATCCACTTTAGACAGAATGAAATCAGAGACAACAGAAACACAGGGCAGATTTGGCTTTTTTTAATCAGTGGAGCCTGTATCTATAAAATCTAAAAAATTTTAGTATTTCTTGAATGTAATATAAACAATTTGAAAGGTTTAAGGAAGTGAACACCTTCTAAGGATGACTATTCTGCAAGAACATTGTGCCTTTTTTTTTTATAAAGAAACTTTGTAGAATACTTACAAAATAAATAACACCTTATTGTTACGTTAATACCAAGAACTTGGTTTAAGACCTGCAGATTTTCTGCTAAAAAAAATAATCTCTATTTAGATAGTGACAACATATAATTTACACAAAGTTAATTGCAGTAACTCAGATCAAAGCAGCTCCAGAAAGCATACTTCCCACTCAAAACCAAAATAAAAATAATTTCTGTAATGTTCTACTCGTATTGTTTGAAGAAAAAATGCTAGAATATGAATTAAAAATTTACCTGTGTCCTCTTGCTACTTCTTGATTTTTACCGGTGAAGAGTGTTATCTTTGTTACTGATGTGCTCCCCTTAAAGATCTGGATAGGTTTTCTGGTGATCACTCTCCGTGGCATCTTTTATGCAGGTGCTTCTTGTTGCTAAGAGATCAGTTGCTTAGAGATGGAAGTTTGTTTTTTGTAATAGATCAGGGGCCAGTGCTATTGAAAAGAAAATTTTGTAATTTTACCTCTAGAGCTCAATGTATCTGCTGCAAAACAGCCACTGGTGGAGATACACATGCCTAATGCTGATTAGAATTGTAACTGGAGAGTAAAACAGAAAAGTAAACAAAGTTTATAATTATGTTTGATGGATCTGAATGTCAAGGAAAGAGATTTGTCATTTAACTGGAGAAATTATATTAATTCTTTGCCTAGCATATCTAAATGTATTTTTTTATTTCCAACAGAAAGGAAGAAAAATCTTCTTCTGAAACTGGCATGCACAAAGTTTTCCATAGCCTTTTGTAAGACACAATCCTGCACCGACATTGGAAAGGTCTTACTGACTATCCTATACATATTTTATGTACCGTTTCCTTTATATTTCCAGTTGGTTTGATAACTCTTCAGAATTACTATACAAACTAAAGGCTGGTTTCTCTGCTTTATGACACTTTTTTTTGCTGTACCCTTGGGCAACTTGAACAAACTTAACTTAGGAAAATCCAAATGTTTTCAAGGACTGCATTAAGCAATTAGAGGAAACATTAAAATAATGACCAAAGATCTATAGGAAGAGATGATGAAGTTATTAAAAGGTGAGACTAACACAGAAGTATGAATCGGGTACTTGTGCCTGTTACTTACTGTTTTTTAACAACAACAGAAGTCTGACTTTTCTCAATTTCTGCTATGGGAAATCCTTAGCTGACTCAGCTGCCTGTTCTATAAATTTACCCCTATGAGTCCAAATAGACTGTTTTGTGAAATAGGTCAAAATTATCCTTGTTAGGTTTTTTTTATTTCGCTTAATGCTCTCAAGTTTAGAAAATCCACTCACTCAAGTCTGTTTTCAGCAAGACTGTGTTATGTCCTCTGGCCGTCAGACACAACGCATCCTTGTCTTTCACTGTCGGGCCACAATTGTAAAAGATTCCCATAAAATGTTTTCATTCGTCTTTTTCTGAATTCACTCAAGGCCTTAGCATTAGCATTTAAAAGGAATAAATCAAACCAATTAGAGCACTTTTAATAGGAAAACCCATCTAATGGGTAAAAGGGTCTTATGTCTAAAGGACTGTGATCTCACTTGCAACAAAAGGTTTTTAAGACTTACAATAGTTCTAGTGATGGAATATTTTTAAGTCGGGGAAGGATGGGAGAGGCCTAGAATTTTATTGAATGTGAAATCTCTTTTAAGAAGCCTTTCTTTAAGTAAGTAAATAAATAATGCAGACATTTTGGGGAGAATAAGGACTGAATTCATGCAGAAATGCTTCCGGCATTACTGCCACCTCACTAAAGATACACAGCTTACACAACCAGAAGCCAACATAATTTCAGTCTAAGAACTGAACTCTTGTTCTTTTTCCATGTGCACGCACCCTTCCATATCTATTTATTATGCAGAGACTTGTTTACAGAATAATTTCAGTGTATAATTTTCCTGGAATCAAGAGTACAAGCAGAAATGGGCAGAACTATACAGAACAATTCTATTGTGTCCTGTATTTAGAGCTGGTCACAATGATGGTTAAAACCTGTTGCATAGTATCTGGTGTTCTGAAAGTGTAAAAATCACTTTGTTTTATTTCAGAAAGAGATAATACCTGGTTTTAATTTTTAAGTCTACCTAAAAATTTTGGGGGAAGTAGTGCATTAATATTTTTTGTTTAACAAGACAGCTGTATGTTTTTACTGCTTTTAGATTAGGGATGTTTACATTCTGCAGGAGCTGGTTTTTGAGACTAGTTTTGGTCCATTTTATATGGTATATGGTATATTTCTTATAGATTTTAATGTGGACAAATTAATAGGAATGATCAGTTCTGAAGCAGATGGATAATTATTCCATGGATACCAAATTGAGAAAGCTTTGTGTAGCAGTATAAGAAAGTTACCATAGAAAGTTTCCAGCTCTTTCTCATGATTTGAAACTGGTTTACTGCATTTAAACTGTTGCTTTGGTTTCAGCTGCTGGGAAGAATAACAGCTTGTGTTGAACTTCGCTTGCTAGTTTTCTTCTTGTGTTCTCCTTTGAGTTCCCCACATGTTTTTATCAAAAGTCAAACAGTATTTACTGCCACTGCAAACACGTCATTGCTTTTGTGTTCTGTTTAGGATATAAAAGCAAGTGATGGTACCTCAAACCTTTGTGTGGTTGCAGCTGTCACTCACTGACTTTGGAGATGGTATATTGTTTTATAAGTGTTGGGTCAGGCTGTAGAGTTAGAGAGTAACTTGGCTGTAGGAAAAAAAGCTCTGGGAGGCAATAATTACGGTAATTGGAAGCAGCTATATCCTTAGATATTCTTTATTATACCTGCAAATAGTAGAAATAAACTACTTGACTACTCGTTATTTTTAAAAGCCTCAGAATGAGGAGTTTGGTAAAATAAGAAGTTAACATAACAAATGCAAAACCAATTCAATTTCTTTCTTTGTCAGCACGTGTTGCTTGAGGTTTAGGGGAGTCCAAGAATGATCTGGCCAGTTTCCCACACAAACATATTTTGATTCCTTGCTCCATGATCATTTATTTAATCAAAAGTCCTCATTTCTAAAAATGAAAAATCTGGTGAAGTTTTTTGTTGGGGCTCCTTCCTCTGTGAGTGCTATGTATCTGCTTGCTGATACGAAGAACTTGTACATGAATCATAATACAGGGGCAAGAAGTCAGTTGAATTGGTCATGAAGAAGTCACAAAAGGAGTTAAATAATGTGAAAATACTTGATTATAGTTAAACTAGGTTTTGTCAAGACTGACTTCTGTGGGATATATCTTTAAATCAAATATTGTTTCCATATACTAGAGAAGATGTATTTAAGTTCTTTCATGCCAAAGAATTCCTGGAACTTTGTATAATGCAACCAGAATGATTGGACTTGTTGTTCACTACAAAGATCCGTGGCTGAATACTAGAAATTCTTTAGACCCTGAGTAGGCATTCACTGAATTAACAAAGTTCTTTTTTTATACCATTAAGAATAAAGCAGTTTTTTTTTTTCTAAATATTTTACAATAGACTTTTGAGAAAAAAAGGATGCAAAACGCTCTTCATAGCTGAGCAGAAGGGTACGCAACCCTGTTAGGGACCCTGTGGCTCATGTGATTAGAGTTCTGTTTTAATAATAAGGACTTGAATCTGATCTACTAACTATGTAGAAAGAAAATAATATCAATTAAATCAGTGGAAATGAAATCACTAATATAAGAATCAGTATTGTGAAACTAGTAGGAGAGGATCAGGCTCAGATCTTAATTCTTTTTGTCCTGATGGTTTCACTGCTGTCATTAAGGTATGAGATAAATGCTCGTCTTACCCCAAGAATGGATAGCCACTGGTAAATCTGTCCCTAATATACTCCATGTTGATTTAGTATTAAAGGAAGCAAAGACATCCGTATGAACATAAACTTGTCAGCACAAGGTCATGCTAAAGATCCATCTAGCTTGGTGCTCCATCTCAGATATTGGCCAAAATCAGGTGCCAAATGGAGAGTATCAGTGTTGGTTAAATATATACTTTTGTCTCCCTGCCTTCCCTCCATTATTTGAGGATAAAGGAATTTAAAGTGACAGTCTTAGCCATCCCTATGTTTGCAATAATGGCTACATGTCGTTTCTACGAACTTCAAGAAAACATTGTAATAATTTAACCAGGAATTTTACTTCTACCTTTTCTCTTAACTTCCCATATGTACTATTTTCTTGTTATCCTAAACAAGTCAGTTCTCAAGTCTAGGAGAGCTGAGACTACTGGAAGTATCTGTATTCAAATACTTCCCATGCTACTTTATAATTCAGAAGTGTGTATCAGCCATGGGAATAGCTAATGTGCAAACTGTCAGGTTCTCTTGCTGGCAAGCAAAATTGTTCAACAAGCCATACACTGAATGTGTCAAACCTTACAATTCCCTTAAAATTGTATTGGGTGAACTGCTTGCGGTTTTTGTTTGTTTTGATTCTGTTTCAGTTCAGTAAGTACTAGTAAAGTGCAAAGCACAGTAGAATGTTTGCAGGCAAACTGCTGTTACCCATTGTCTTCCATTTCCAGTCAAGACTTGCAGTGCTGTCTTGGTAGGTGCCCAAGTGCTTCTTCATAGCAGCTCCTCAATTTGGCCAGCATCCACTGCATTCTGAAACTGATTTATATCTGTTCCATCAGTGTTTCTGTGAGTTATTCTTTCATGCTTTTACAATAACTTATCTATTTATTGTCATAAATTCACCCTTTCAAAGAACAGTGTGTATGTATGCAGGGGTATTTTGAGGGACTTGGTACCACACAGTATTGGAAATCACTTATTCCATGTTTTGTGCATGAATTTTTCTTGTGCCTTGGGAGGAACTGGACTATTTGGCTGTTCTAACATTATACTCGGTGCAGAGATGGTCTCCTTTTTTGCCTCCCCAGCAAAGTTTTCATAATGCAAATTTGGGTTTGGCTTCTCTAGCTAATGCCATTTTAAAAAGATCACCTAAGGATCTGCTCTAATGTTGACTGAGAAATTCTACTGGAAAACACTCTTGGTGGAATTCCTCTGCCTGGCTTGCTAAACTAGCTGTGAGTCACCTGTAACCACCTCCTACCTGGCCTTCTGGCAAATAGGCATTTTGGTGGGAATGGAGATTGAACTTTGGAATATTTTTGCTAGACTTTGAAAAATATTTAAATACCTAACAACCCTTCTGTAAAGTCTTCTGTAAAGTGACTAGTGATAGCATTCATTGATAAATCTTTTAGAAATACTTATAAAACAACCCTGGCTCATTGATTGGTAGTAGTTCTCTTTAGAAGGTGGTGATAAACCTATTGTTAGGCCTCCAAAACCAAAAACTTTTCAGAAGCCACCGTGTAATGATAAGGAGGCAGTGGGCTGTTTCCCCAGTATTTGATCAGGACAAGATGCTAGTCCAGATAAAAATACCAGATTCTGACTTATGAAGGTTGTATTGGTGTACTGTTTGACTATCAGATTAATGGATTCTTTTGTTTTATGAATGAGGAGATAATTTTGAGATTTATTTTAACTTTTGAGAGCTTGACTCATTGGTAACTTTCAATAGTATTTCGTTACATTCCTCATGCTTATGGCGGTTAATGGAAAAATAGCTTTTTCTTAACACTAACATTATGTTGTAATTTAGAAAAGGCTGAAAAAACAGTAGAAGGCCATTGAGGAGAGATGGTGTGGTAGGAAAGAGGGAGGGGATGGATAAGGGGAAGTATATGTATTTGTATGTAGTTACACTACTATGATGCTTGTCTATCTTTTTTAAAGCATTTTGCTGCAGCACTCATGCAAAACACATGACTGACGGATGTGGTAGAAAGGCTCTCGGTGTGAAGGCGTACGTGGAGTATAATGCTGTTCGCTCTGTAGTTATAGTTTTCCCTGTATTGAATAAAAAAGGCTATATACTCAGAGGAGCACTACCATGACAGTAAAGTTCGATGGAGTTTCCACTCAAAAAAATGGGATTTTCACCCTAACTTCAGTGGGAATAGGATAAGGTGTCCTTTAAAGTATATGGAGAGATGATAAGGTAAGGTTCCAGGAAACGGATTTTGAAGTTTTTTTGTTAAGACTTGACTTACCTCTGCCTATTTTTATCTCAAAAGCTTGTCTTGGAAATCAAGTGTATACTAGTGGTATGTATGAATAACTTATCCTTCATACTAATTCATGGTTATCTAGAAAACAATTTCGCTTGTCTGCCATGTTTTCCAATTATATCTAATAAGATTATTATTCTTTTTTTAATGATAAAAGTGGTCCTAGGGCTTAACGGATCTCAGTCTTTGAGATCCATGCACGAAAAAAAAAGAAAATAAAAAAGTAGTATTGCAGGATTATGTTGTTATTGCCTTTTGAAGTAGGCATTAGATAGCTATTATTCAGCACTGTTCTTGCCTATAAAGAGGATTTAAACCTTGAATAAAATTAAGCTGTATTTTCTTGGTAACTCCCCCCAAATCACTCTTCTAATTCTGTCCACATCAGGTTGGTAGAACAGCATTAAACTCCTAATGAAAGTCAAAACGGAAAGAGTTAACAATATGGAAATTTTTCTCATATTAGTCTGCCTGCGTAAGTTCAGATCTTCAGACTGCAGTAGACTACACTTGTTAATTCAAGAAGTACTACTTTTGAAGACAGGAACAGTGTGTTCTTGTCACAGACAGAAGCAGCTGTAACGGAGTATTCTAGGAACAGGTCACAGATGTGCTATCTTAAACTAACTCTGTATTAAGTATCTAAGTATCTACACTTTCAGCTTGTTAGCTGTTCAACTTGGTTTACATGTTCATTCTTCTCCTGAATTGGTATTGCAGCTGGTGAGAAAAAGGAAGAGGTGCGTGAAGACTTCTTTGTCCTTGATGTGCAGGAACCTAGTGAGGACAATCTCAGATTTTCTCTCTTTGTCCATGGACATAAGAGTAATTTGAGAGCAGCTCTTTGGGGTGTGGGGAAAGGTACTTTGAGAGACAGTCTGTTCCTTGGTCGTGGAAAAATGTGCAGGCTATTCATAGTAATTTAGGATGAGTATTCAGATTGTTACAGGCTTCTTTGACAGCTAAATACTCTCTTTTCCCCCCAATTTGCCTTCTCTTTTCCCCCCAATTTGCCTTCTCTTTCCCCCCCAATTTGCCTTCTCTTTCCCCCCCAATTTGCCTTCTCTTTCCCCCCCTTTGCCTTCTCTTTCCCCCCCTTTGCCTTCTCTTCCCCCCCCTTTGCCTTCTCTTCCCCCCCCTTTGCCTTCTCTTCCCCCCCCTTTGCCTTCTCTTCCCCCCCCTTTGCCTTCTCTTCCCCCCCCTTTGCCTTCTCTTCCCCCCCTTTGCCTTCTTTCCCTCCCCTTTGCCTTCTTTCCCTCCCCTTTGCCTTCTCTTCCCCCCCTTTGCCTTCTTTCCCTCCCCTTTGCCTTCTTTCCCTCCCCTTTGCCTTCTCTTCCCCCCACCCTTTGCCTTCTCTTTTTTCGTGCTCTTTTCACTCTCTCTTCACTCTTTTCTCACTCTCTCTGCTTCTTTATTTTGTTTAGTATGCTCTGCTGCCACAGTTGAGTGACTATCTCTACAAGTCCTGTGCAGCATCCTCTTCTGTGATGACTGCAGTAAAAGTGATCAAGAACTTGTATGTGAGTGTGCAGCCACAGCAGCAGAGTATGTTCTATTTAACTTTTAAACGACCTCCCCCATTTTTTTCCATTTGAATTGCTTTGAAGTAATGTGCATGCTATACAAGTATTTCTTATTATTGTTTATAAAACCTGTTTTACTCAGGATTTTATCACACTGATTCAATGTTAATATTATCTACTTTATATTGTAACTGCTTGAATACCTGAGCAGTTCATGCCAGTAAATTCGTTACATAAAGCTTAAAATAATTCTTCATCAGAGTTGGAAAACGTAACAGTTGAAAAATCTTATTAGAACCTTTTTTCTTATAGTCAGCTTCTTCATTTATAAAATGGTACGCATATATGATTCAAAGCTCATCTGTGTTACATTAATATAGCTATAAGTGTATATATGTGGGCCCACTGCAATGGCTGCAGCCTCCTTTTCTGTAATATGTAGTCTGAGTATATTTTTCTCAGCCTGTTGGCAGGATTCTGGTTCTTCTGTCTGTCTTTCATGGGAAGGTCTCAAAGAGATAATACACAGTGCTACTAGGTATCTCTTCCTTCTATTGTTAAGATTTTTTCCTTACTTCTGGAAGTTGTCTGTTACTGCTTACCTCTTCAAAAGTTTAAATTGCTAAGCACTGTTTTTGATGCTTTAACTATTCCTGCTTGATGGATTTGTGAGCAAACCTTCTCCCTTCCCTAACTGCTGTCAGTTTATCCTATAAAGAGCTAGGGAAGTTATGGAGTATCTGCCCCTCTGAGCTTGCTTTGCACTGTAGTTCCAGTTTCTTGGCCTGTTTTTAAAAGGCGAAGATAGGATTGCAGTCTTGAAGGAATACTGAGGTGTAGCTTCTTGTTGTTCAGCCAGATAATCACTGGTTGTTGGGCAGACACTGGCACTGCTCCCCTACTCCTTGGGGTCATTCCAGGTATGGTAGGAGGCAATGGGTCTACTAAGGCTGCTGGACTTTCATGTTCTTCCTGTGGGGATGACTTCAGCAGCTTGAATACACTTGCTGTCTGTTGGTGCCACTTTCAGAAGAATGCTTCAGTATCCACTTAGTTTTCCCAAGCAAGTTTCTGTTATTTGATCTTTATAGCGGGAACAGGAGTCCACTGTACCTTTGTTGTATCACACAGAATTTTTCTAATGGTCATTTGGATGTATTGTGGGATGTTTCAGGCATTTTTTTTTTTTAACAACTAGGGATGCTTTCCACCAAAAGTTCAAAACAAAAACGTTAAACTTTTGCTAAAAGGAAAGTATAGCGAAATTTCTAGTGCATATAATCCCAATCAATGAAAGCAGTCATTATAAGAGTGCTCGCAGAACAGAACATTTTCAGTGCTGAGGGTGTTACAGGCATTGCCTCAGTAGAATTAAAATACTCAATACAATACTCAAGCTTAGCTTGGCAAGAAGGTACCCAGTAATCAAATGAAAATGCTACTAACCACTTCTAGTTGCTCTGAATCCTTGAAACTGCTTCTTCAAGTGCTGTTGTTTATTTTGCTAATGGAACCAATTTCTCTGTCATGACAGCCTTGACTGCATGAGCTCTGAAGTGGACCGGGTTCAGAAAATCCTCTCCGCACATGCTATCTAACCATGGCGCTGTTCGAAAGCACAGCAAGTTTGCAAAAGCATTTTCTGTGCACAGGACTTTTTGCTTGTATGAGAGGGTTGTTCAGAAAGTCTTTTTTACTGTTACATAAATTTGCCTGTATGTCAGTCCAAGTTATGAAGTATTTTGTGACTGATCGTTTTCTCGTAAAGTGCTGGGCTTTTTCCATTTGTGCTGTTCTGCCAAATACAAGAAGCAAATGTTTTGAAGTGGTCTATGGAGAAAAAAATACCATAAATGTTAAAGAAGACAACTTAAAGCTGTGCAGAATTTCAGGTTGAAAATGCTCCTTTAAAAATCATTCCCTTTGTGCTGAAATATATTGTTCTGAGCTTCTGTATTACTGTCACCTTGTAAACTGACTGAAAGTCAGTTTTGTGGAAACATGCATGTTGTATGTTTAGGCCCTGTCATGTAAGCAATTGATTGAATATTACAACTTCATCCTATACAACACAGTGCAATTATTGTAATTTTATGGAGAAGTAGCTGCTGGCAAAAACCCAATAATTTGTACAACTATGTACCAAAACAACCAAAATTGCCCTTTGGTTATGAGTGGTTGTGAGCTCAGAATTCACCAGCTCTGAGGGAATCTAGCGTGTGACCCAGAATATGCCCTAAATGCTGTAATCTGTAAAAATGATTTTTGACTGTATAGTTATATGAGGTAAGTATGATTAATCTGAGTCCTTTCTGATGAGCTATGAAATGCAAACAAAGCAGAATTTACCATAGCCTGCACAGGCAGGAATTCTGAATCATTTGTAATTCTGTTTATCAGCTAGTCCTGTAACGAAATGTTAACTTGTCCATTACAAAATTGCTCACAATTACTGGTGTGTGTACAGAAGTAAAACACAATGTGTTTTATAAAAACCTAGTTATAACAAGCTAAACTCAAGTTGAAGCTGAAATTTATTCCTCTGAAGAGATACGTTTGTTGAAGGTTATGTGAAAGACAGCAGCACAATGAGAACAGTGCAAAATCCTCTCTGCAGACTCGGTGTTTGGTGGAATCCAGTCAATTTTAGTATTGAAACACTAGGGATTATCAGCAGCTCTCAATGAAGCTTTTGGACAGAGTCTCACAACATCACTGGACAGTGCAGTACTCCACAGTAATAATTTAGCTAACGCAGAAGGAAATACCTTGGCGGCTGCTAGCAGAAGGACCATGTTAGTTCAGTGCTCTGCCTGCGATAATTAATTCTGCTTTTTAGTAAATGTTCTCAGATGGAAGTTTCTCTGCTGTGGCTGGGTGATTGAAGCCACTGGCTTTGCTGTCGATTAAACGGCTGGTATATGTAATCAAGAGGAAATCTCCTGGTCCATGTTTTTCTTAATGATTTAGGTTATATATTTAGGCTCATGATGTGCTAGGTCCAGTAGATCTTCTATAAAAACTAAGTAAATAATTGATCAAAGGCTTGAGTGATAAGCAGTAAAAATCGGGTTAGAGTATTCACAGAATCACAGAATCACAGAATAGTAGGGGTTGGAAGGGACCACTGTGGGTCATCTAGTCCAACCCTCCTGCTGAAGCAGGGTCACCTACAGCAAGCTGCACAGGACCTTGTCCAGGCGGGTCTTGAATATCTCCAGAGAAGGAGACTCCACAACCTCCCTGGGCAGCCTGTTCCAGTGCTCCATCACCCTCAGAGGGAAGAAGTTCTTCCTCATGTTCAGACGGAACTTCCTGTGCCTCCGTTTGTGCCCATTGCCCCTTATTCTTTTTTAATGAATAACCAAACCAGTCATTGTGTCTTTGCTTCATATGAAAATTGATTTGTTCAGTAATCCTCATCTCTGCTTGCCAGCAGACTCCCTACATACCTGTAATAAATGCTGATCTAATTCTATAAGACGTGATAATCACTCATGCATAAGAGCATTAATTTTAAAATTAGTATCTAAATAGACAAACTAGGCAGCTTTTCATAGTCAGTGAGCTATTCAGAAACACTCATCATCCTCCAAATTGTATCAATAAAAGAATCTTAAAAAAAAAAAATTCCACTATTAGCCCACGATCAGGCTGTATCTGATCTCTGCTGGAAGAGTAATGTATCATGGTGAATCACTCTAGAACTGTCCATTTTTATTAATTTTATTTTTTGAAGTAGCTGATTTGGCTGGGGAGATGCTACAGTTCTTTCTCACTGCAAGGCTTCCTTTACCTAGGAACTTAAGTACTGATATCCGGCTTTTGCACCTGAAGGAACTGTATAATCATGCTTAGTTACATTGAGAAAAAAAACCTGTTCTAACATTAGCTATAAAATCTGTATCTACACAGAGGTACAAAATACACTAAACACACTAAATTCTGCGTTCATTTCTGTTATGGAGGAAGGGCTAAAATTTTTTTATGGAAATCCAGTTATTTTTTTCTGTTTTTCTACTGTAGTCTGTGTGTGTAAGAAGTGACAAGTCGGACATAATCCAAAACTGAGCGATAAATAAAAGTAGAAAACACAGTCAGCTCTGTTACATGAAAATCAGTATCTGATAGAAGTTAAACTCCTGTTTTACTTTTTCGATCATATTTGTCCATACATACAGAGAGAGACAGGAAGCTTTTTTGCACTACGGGCAGTTGAGTCAATTCTGAATCAAGATAATGGTCCGTCCATTGATATTTTTTGGAGTTCAGTCATAACTCAGAGCGCAAATGAATGACAATGTACAATACCTTAAGCAAAAGCTCCTCCTTATTCTCCCTGGTTGTAGATCTCTGGTCTGGTGTCCTAACAGTCCCTTTCGCTGCCACAGAGGAACTCTTCAACTCTTCCCTTGGTACAGCCAATGAAGAACAGCAGGGTTCTTCTGTTTTTCTGTGTTCTTGGTAATGCTGCTTTGAGAAGACAAAATGTCACTAACACATCCTGCAGACATATTGTGTTTAAACAAACAAGAAAGAGAAAGCGGAGAGGGGCATGATCACACTAAAGAAGATTTTATTGAAATATGGGTATAAACTAGGTTATGAAGGAGTAATGCAGAATTTTCAAAGTGACAGATGCAAAATTTTTGAAGGGACAGTGCAAAAATCACCACAGAATAATCAAACTGGGAGAACAGAGGTAAAAAATAGAAGGGATGGATGTCCTGGGCACTTCTTGTTTGCGATACAATTTCTTTTTTTTTTTTTCTTCAAGGGTAAAAGGTTGATAAAAGGCAAGCAATAAAAGTGAGCCTGGGAAATTAAAAAGTGTGTTTCTGAGAGAAAAACAATTTTTCTTTAGGTCTATTTGTCATCGTTGACACAAAGATCCAAAGCTTGATTTAGAAGTAAGAACAGAAGCGGAAAGAGTGTGCAATTGTATACCACAGTGACAAAAAATGTCAAAGAAGCAAAGGCGAGTGACCAGTATGTTTCTGAGAATCATGAACTTACTTTGCAGTCATTTCCACTGAAGTATTTCCTGAATGACCTCCTGACTGGCTGTTATATTAGAAAATAGAATGATAATACATACGTAGAAATCAACATAAGTTGTGTTGCTGTGCCAGTTGCCTTTATCCTGTACTTCAGTCCTTAGTTTATAATTTTTTGTTAAACTTTAAATACATCCATTTTACATCTTCGTTGTTGAGATGCTGAACTAAAACTGGCAACTGTGCTTAGCTCTCTGGTTCCTCTTATGGAAACACTGAATGGCGTAGTTTGAGCTCAACTGCTGAAATGTTCTTTTGCTGTTGTCTGTAATATGAAATGTACCTGCCAATACAATCTCATACTGCTATGAAGAACATTGTTAGGACCAATTACTACTCCCAACCTCTGCACCCGCAGAAGGTGTAGACACTCGGCACCTTTGAGACTGCAGTCCTGCAGCATCCAGTCTGTCACGCACATTCAAAAGTCTGATAAAATCACTCTTTTCTTAAAAGTCTTTCTGACTTGATCTACTTGTTGAGAAAATTACTGTTTTTTTTAAGTCATGATTTGTTGGATTTCTTATCCTTTTGTGGTGTCTTCAGATCTTTTAATGTGGAGACAAGGAATGTAAATTCAGACAGTGCAAGCTGAGGAGGTTCTTCCCAGACATGCAGTGTGCCAAATTGCTGACGTGAGCTGTAGCTACAATGCCTCTGAAGGAACTAAGTATTCTGCCAGAGTGCCCCCTCCATCCTGCATTCCCAGAACAATTTGGGTGTTCTGTCATAGCCATGTGCCATTCTGAGATCTGCACAGACTTGCACATTTTCCACTCTGCAAATTAAAACATACCCAGCTCTGAAACAGGGGTGTCTGGGGGAAGAGGAGGGAATGTGCCCCTTCTTCCCCCTGGAAAACCTCAGTGCCTTCCACGTTTTCTCCCTAAATAAGGCAAAATATTCAAAATGTAGTTCTGTGTGTGTACATTCTTTTACTGAGTTATGTGCGCAGCTTTTCTGAAAACTGTGCATCTAGATAATTTATATTAAAAAACCTACTTAAATTTAAAGTCTAATAATAAAAATCTAATATATAACCACTTCATCTGTTGCTTCTTTGCTTGGTTCCTATTCCTGTTGTGTGATGACTTGAGATGAGATTATGAAACCTTTGAAACAGAGACAGTCTTTTAGGAAATGTGTCTGAAGGTGGTCTATCTTAGTATCCCACTTTCCCTGAGTGCTAATACGGCTATGGATACGATGCATTTTCCTTAACTTCAGAAATATATGTCTAAACCTGTCTTCTGGCCTGGCTTGGTTAGCAGTAGAGGAAAAGCAGTCATTTCTAGGCTGTGATTCCTCCTGTTCTCGGGTCGAGGACCATGTGGGCGCTTGGTTTCCGTCCCTGCCTCTGAGAAGCACTGAGGTGTCGTGGATAGGTTTATTTCAGGTTCCTCTTTTGTTAATCCAGTGTATGTGATTTCTGTCCTGATTATGGGTAAATAGGAAGTTGGTAGTTATTTGGTTACCAACAGAAACTGTAACTCTTCTGACTGAAAAAGATCCAATTCTAGATTATTGGTAGCCTTTAAGGACAAAAATGGCAGATTATTTTAAATTGCTGTAATACAGTTGTTTTTAATGTCATTCTAATGTGTGATTTTACAGCTGTCTTTAACCTAGTCTGTCAGTTACCTTTCAGTTATCCCTCAGTATCTTTAAAGTTACAACCTGTTTTACTATCAGGACCTCAAAGAATGTGTTCTGTGGTTTTGATGTGAGTTGATGTACAGTGACTATAATAATCTACCTAATAAAGCCAGCGGTTCTTTTCTTCTTGTGAAAGCTCTGAGACCCCATTGTCACCTTCTCCATTTGCAAATTACCCCAGTGAAGCTGTCTTTGCGGCTATTATTGTGTTCCGTTTTCTGAAAGTCGTAGATACCTGTAGCAAATTCATTATTTGAAATGTCTTCTGTATGATTTGTTAAACAGATTATATAGTGTTATTTATTTCTCCTTCCTTTATAAATAGTCTTATGATGCATATTTATGGTGTGTATAGTGACATATCAAATTAATACATTAAAAGGGCTCAAGCAGGCAAAAAGTTTTAATTCCCTGTGAATCACAGTGGTAGATACAATGAATGACAGAAAGTTGAGGGGAAACAAGCTGGAATGCTGTTTGTATTCAATACTTTCTGACTGAAAATTACCAAGAGATACAGATAGCTTTAATCAGCTCTTTGTTAGATTGCACTGTGTGCACTATTGGCTGCAAGAGGGATGGATGCAGTGTACACATGATGTGTGATATGGAGAGAAGGAGAAATTTCTGAAGTAGAGAGAAAACCTTAATCCTGCTCTGCTTTATATCCATCTATATTTCTTCTTCCAGTCTGGTATCCTTGGGCCACAGAGACAGCCACACTTTCTCCTTGGACAGATTCCCGGAAAGTGGATGAGGTAAGAGAGTTCCCATAGTATACAAACTGAGATTGTTTTTTTTTTCCCGTGTTGTTGGAATACCTTTACCAAAAAAATGTTTTTTGTTGTTTTGTCTGCCACTCTCAATTTAGATTTGATAATTTGTTTGATAATGAATATTCAGTATTGAATTCCTGGCTGGGTTTTGGAGTGGTTGAGGAGTGTCCTCCTCTTCCTTTGATTCCTCATGGAACTGCAGGATCCTTTGCAAAAAGCAAGGACTGTTTTTCAATGGCAGCTATCTGTGGATTTCTCCAGTTCTAGTCATTGTTTTCAGATTCCATTGGTGTTACAAAGATGTGCTAGAGCTGTAAAGCTGCTTATCATCTGTGATGTGTTTTGATCAGTTGCTTTTATTCCCATAGTTTAAATTATGAATGGGTGGTTGTAGCCATGGTGTTTGAATTGTTCTGTTTGACTTTGCTCCTTAAGTCATCTTTCTCTATGATTCAGCTTTGACTTTTTTCTAACACGTGCGTATGTTGGAGGAATTCTGAGCAGTTTTCTGGGAAAATAGTCTTTAGCTGCCAGTGCCCTAATGATGCATCTCCAAGGCATCTTCCTCTGCGATTATTGAGTGTTCATTCAAAGACAATGAAACATTCTGCTGATGCCATTGAATAGTACTCTTTGTGCTGCACTACTTGCAGATATTTATGGGGTTTGTTTTGAATTCTAAACACTGGCTTGGCTTACCTAGTAAGAAATTGTTTTCCATTGGTTCTTTATTTATCATCAAGATCGGATATTCCAAAATAACACCCACTACATCCTTTGCTCTGCTTAAATTTATTTGTTCTTCCACCTCCGTAGTGAGTAGGAATTTCCTGAAATCAGAGGTACTTCTTAAGGTATATGTTGCTGATTCCTTAAGGAGCTTTATATCCTTGTGCCACTGAAGTACACAATGGAAGCTTAAAGGGGTTGGGATATAGCTCCAGCTTTTTCAGATAGTAATCTGTTAACCATTATCTAGTAACTCCAAATCTTTTCATGCTGAATTTTTATTTGTCTGTAAAATATTGCTTGAGAGAGTGTTACGCTATCTAATTAAATATTCCTGTCATTAATTTCACTTATTCCAGTACTGTTCAAGCTGTAACTTTTTTTTTTTTTTTAATTGGCTGCTGTTTGGGTAATACTATACATTTGTTTAGGGCCCATCCATTTTTCTGGAACTGAATTAATGATTAAGTCTTCCTGCCAAAGGATAGCAATGAAGAAATAAGTCCATACACATTTCTTCCTATTAATACCTTCCAACCCAGGCTGATATACAAAACTATTTGCATTAACCTTCCTGCAGTATTCTATAGGAGCATCCAAGGCTGCTTCCGAGAAAAATCTCCACCTGCTCTGATACAAAAATGATCAGAATTATACTATTTTCTGTATATTTTATTTTCCTCTAATTCTTAAAAATACTTTTTTCTTTTTTTTCTTTTTTTTTTTTCATTTCTTGAAAAGCAAGCCTGTATATCCAGTGTGCTATAATCTGTGTGGAATGTATGTGCGGAAATGGAGTGGGTTGCACTCTGGTGTCTGATACAAGCCTGAAGTAATTCTGTGGGGTGAGGTTAATCATGGAGCTTAGCGTCGTCTAAATCACTGTGAGTCTGCTATTGTAGCTGACCTACAGTTATTGCAAAGGCATTTCAAACCTACGTATTCCATTTTTCCAAACATGAATAGACTAGGACCTAATATGAATTTCAAAATCAAGTCTTTCTTTTTGCATGTGGTCAGAAGCCCTTTAACGTTTTGAAGCTAAGGCTTTGGTACAGAAACAATGTTGGTTTTGGTGCCAATATTGAATTGCAACTGTGATTTGGATGGAGGAACTCTGCAGCTGCTTGGCTGCTAGCGTGCCCCACGGTTTGAGCAGCGGTGACAGATGAAGAGAACGGGCGTTCCGAGCTCTTGCTGTGACTCGCCTTCCTGAGCATCGCCAGGCTGAGCAGAGTCACAACAACTACCTGTATCAGCTGTTGCAAAGGAAAGCACAAGGAAGTTGGTGAAAAGCATTAACTGTTCATCAGTTTGAGAGTCCAGAGAATGATCTTCCCCTTCTACTTTGTAGGTTTGGAGAGAAGAGTAGATTAGGAATCCTAAAACAAATATATTAAACCTCTATTGTATTTCCTGAGAAAGGGATTCAATACAATCTGTCAGTTATCGTGGGAGGTTATGAAAGCTTCATAAAAACCTTTTTTCACTTTAGTTCAGAAAAAGAGATTACCTTCTAAGGAAAATATTACCTTCTGCATTCATAAAGATTATAATCTTTTAATGGCTTCATCAGATGAAGTTTTATCTATCTTATAAGAGCATCATCTTTAGCAACTCAGTCATCTTTCCACATTAGTTATCCAAGTGAAAACAACTCGCCAGTCTCCAGTGTGCTTTGTCACTGGGACAGCTGCCTAAATAGAAGAGATTTCAGTAGTAACAATTTTTTCATAGTAAAGCATTAGTGGGAGCATTAGGTTGGTATGACACCATCTGAATACATTCTCAGCCTCAGAACAATCAAGTTATATTCTTTATTACACACATAGGGTGTAATGTAGATACAAAAATACCTCTTGTGGGAAAGCTATGTTTTCTCTCCTAACTATTTATTTCAACTGCATGACTAATCTGGAATTGTGAAAAACATAAATGTGATGCCGTATCTGCAGTTTGCATATTTATATTGATAGTTTCTTTCTAGTTCCTATATAACTTGGGCAGATTTACATCATCTTTGTATGCCATGCTTCACTGCATGTCAGTTATGATGCACATTTGTGTTAGGATGCGCTTTAGAGAAGCATATTCTGAAATGCCAGAAAATAATTGAAGTGCTGCTTGCTGGCATTCTGCCTACCTGAAAAAAAGGCTGCTGGGTATATGGGATAACAGTTTTTTCACGCTGGTTTGGGTTGTTACTGAGCATATTTTTTATGTCCTTTTGGTAAGGAAATAGAGATAAGGTTTCCAGAACTTATCAGCAGCCTTCCCAAGCCTCCATTCTGCTTTGCTGATTACCAGTCTACCACTGGGACCCTTGATTTTCGTCATGGAGCAGGGAGGGAGCCATCAAGTGTGAAGCTGCATTGCAGTTGATGACAAGTGCTGTATGGATGGATTAAAATTTCAGACGTGTTATACAGCGATGACATCTAGAAAGAGGCACAGAATTATAGAGGGGTAGCAGAGGATGAGAGGATATGGAGACATTTGGATGAAGTGCTGGTTATATGGTGTGGGGAGAGACTCGGTAGCAAGCTGGGAGAGTCATGTCCACAGCCCAGGAAGACAGCTGCTTCTGCCCCTTTGCCACAAAACTCTGCTGTCAACTGATTCCTGACTTTCAGAAATACGGCAATTTCTTGACAAAGGTGGAACTCATTGTGTCCTGGCAAACTGAGCACAGTAGTGCCCAGACTGCTGTGTAACCCGGGGTATAGGCAGCAGCTTTAGAGCAGTTCAGAGCTTGCGGCAGAATCCTATGACTCTGCCAGCTAAGCAGGTTCCATACCACAGCCTTGGACAGAGTGTTCGCAGTGATCCAATGGCCCATTTTTTTTAATGAACAACGTTCAATTTCTTTTTGATTGTAATGCAGAGAAAATCCTGCAAGATTAGACAGATGGGGAAACAAGAGTGCTGTATTGCTTCTGTTATTCTCCAAATGGCAGCTCATGATTATTATGCTCTTCTGACTCAATCGTTGTGTTCTGAAATGGACAATAAAGATGAAGAATTGCTGTTTGTTATGCTGTATGGTCTCCAGAGTGAAGTTCTATTTATGTTCTCAGAAAGAAAGCTTTAGTTTGCTGTTATGATAGATACTTACTAGTTTTATGATATCTATGGAATTATAAACCAAGCTTGCTTAAGATACATTGTCTTCTGGGAATTTGTATGCAAAGACATATTTCTTTTTTTGTACCTTCACAAGATTAATACTATAAGCAAAACTCAAATATGCACTTCTATGATAAGCATTTTCACTTCAGGACATGGTTTAGCAGGCATAGGCATGGTGGTGATGGGTCGATTGTTGCACTTGATGATCTTAGAGGTCTTTTCCAACCTTCACGATTCTATGATCTAAGCTAGGATATTAACTGCAGAGTAAACCATTATTCTGGTAATCTTTAGTGGTATCAGAAAGACTATTCACGTGTAAGTAGCATTTTGTGATAGCTTCAGAATAGTCTGCCGAGGCCTCAGAAGTGATTTTTCAGGAGGTTTTTACATATTTGGTTTTGTTGTTATTCCTTAAAATGTCAATATTTTACTGATGGAACACATTCTAAGACTGTTCATTCTGCAAAAAAATACACACATCTGTAGTTTTACATAGAGCAGATTATCTGCAACAATATGGTAAAGAGCTCAAGCAGTAATTTAAACCTCAGTGAGATTTTTTTTATGGACATTTCATTGGAGGCTAGTAGTGGGAGTATAAATAGAATCTGATAATGAAGCTGCTGTTCTGTCAGGGGTTTTGGGTTGGGTTTTTTTTTTAGCCAAATTAAGTTTTAAATAGTGTACTGGTTTCTGAAAATGCCAGTCGAGGCATTAGATTCCTGATTTTGTTTTGTAAAATATAGAAAGCTGAAAAACTTACTGTGAGATGGCAGCAGTTGAGCAGAACATATCCAAGACAGTGTAACTGGTTCCTAGACCATAAGGTAGGAAGTATTTGCACAATACAGTGAAACTTTTTTTTCCCCAAATCTGTCTGCCGTACACGGTGAAAAAGGCATTTTGGATATGTTTGCAACATGTGTGAGCTACCAGCCAGATCCCGGTGATCCTGTATTACTGCACACACAAGAGCAGACTTTTAAGACTGTGCAGGGATGGTGCAGGACATCTGTTCAGCAGTTCGGCAGAGATGAACATTGCTGGAGTGCGGTGCCAAAGGAGACCACAAAAATGATCCGAGGGCTGGAGCACCTCTGCTGTAAGTAAAGGCTGAGAGAGCTGGGGCTGTTCAGTGTGGAGAAGAGAAGGGTCCGGGGGGGCCTTAGAGCAGCCTTCCAGTACCTGAAGGGGCCTGCGAGAGAGCTGGAGAGGGACTTTTTACAAGGGCATGGATTGCTGGGACAAGGGGTAATGGCTTCAGACTAAAAGAGGGTGGATTCAGATTTAACATGAGGGAAGAAATTTTTTACAATGAGGGTGCTGAAACACTGGCACAGGTTGCCCGGAGAGGTGGGAGGTGCCTCATCCCTGGAAACATTCAAGGTTGGGTTGGATGAGGCTCTGAGCAGCCTGACCTGGGTGAAGATGTCTCTGCTCATGGCAGGGGGGTTGGACTAGATGGCCTTTAAAGGTCTCTTCCAGCCCAGACTGTTCTATGATTCTGTTCTGGGGAGCCTTACACCTTTGAATGTGTGATGATCATCTTCTCTCTCATCTGTCCTTATGGGATGAGATGGAATGAGGTTTGTCCCCTGTACTTCCACCCTGCTCTACCCAAACCCATTACTGACAGTTTCAGAAGGAAAGAGTCTCCAACGTGCTGGCAGGGGACATCCATGCTTTTTGCAGTAATTTTTCTATTTTAGAGAGATGAGAACTTGACTATGATGGAGTTGTTTTCCTGTCTTCGCTTCTCTACTGTGCTTAACCGACTGCAGCAGAACTGCATGTATTAAATTCCAGTTTGACTTGCCCTGTTAGGCCACCCTTCAGTGCGCCGTGGGGTTAGTGTGAATTGCAGGTCAATGGCATCGTTAGGATTTCTGAGACAAAATGTGGCACCTGATGTGCTGAGAACTGTCACTGACAAAGCCAGGATCAGGAACCCTCTCTCCTAGGAAACTTGGCATTCGAAAAGCTGTGAATGTCTTGAGATCCATTTGAAATAGCAACAGGGTAAGACAGCACAATCGTTTTGTCTTTGAAATGGAAATGTCAGCATTTTAAATAACTTTTCTAAAAGACAGTTCCGAGTTGAGAAACTTCCACAATCTTCACGAAGTCTTCACATTCGATTCAAATCTGCTGTTCTTTGCAACAGGGAAATTCTGCAGAATTCATTTTCTTGTCTTTACTGTGAATTAATCGGGACCAAAACCTGTTGTGTGTATAGATACCCCACGCCACGGAAGGGTCGGCAGGAATGATTCGGGAAAAGCCCGCGCTCGGGCATCTCGGGCTGCGGGGCGAAGCGCTGCCGGGGCCGGGCGTCGGACGCTCTTCGAGCAGCTCGGCGCCGCGGCGGGCTGCGGAGCGGGCTGCGGGACAGAGCTGCTCTCACCGCGCGCTGCCGCTCCCCGCGGCCGCCCGGCCCCGCTCGGCGGGACGGACCAGGACGGGCCGGGCTGCGGGGGCGGCGGGGCTGCCCGGGGGCCCATAAATCCCTCCCCGCCCGCCCGCCGGCGGCCGGCCGGGGCGATGGAGGCGGCGGGCGGGCGGGCGCTGCGGTGGCTGCTGGCGGGCGCGGGGCTGCTCTCGGCGCTCAGCGCCGCCGGGACGCTCTTCCTCCTGGCGCAGTGGCGGGAGCTCGGCGCGGCGCTGCGGGAGCTGGAGGCGGCGCGGCCCGAGGCGGCCTCGGGCTCCCTGCGGGGCCTGCCGGGCCCATCCGCCCCGCCGCCCGCCCCCCGCAGCAAGCGGAGCCGCCGCGGGCATGTGCGCGCCGAGAGCGAGGAGATGCTGATGATGCTGACCTACTCCATGGTGCCGGTACGGCGGAGGCGCTCGGCCCGGCCCTGCCCGCGGGCGGTGGCGGCGGGGCGGCCCCGCCGAGCTGGGGCCCGGTGGGAGGAGGGGGGGGCCCGGCGGCGCCGGCCCTCGGTGCCGTGGGGGGGGATCCGTGTGCGGGGCCGGGCGCGCTCCCGCGGTGCGGGGCCCGGGGAAGGGCCGCTGCCGTCCGCACGCGTCGAGGTGTGAGGAAGGGCGGGCGGCCCGTGCGGCTTCCCGGGGGCGATTCGGCTCCACGGAGGCCGGTTACCCAGAAGAGTGCCGGGAAGGGCTTCGGCCGCTGGCGGCCTACGTTGAATGAAGCTGGTGGAGTTTCGCTGCCGTAAAAAGTCAGACAGCCTTCCCGGGTTTCGGGTTGTTAACTCTCCTTCCCGGTGCGTTTCTGCAGCTCGGCGGCCTGCCGTGAGGCGCCGGGTAGCGCCTTACCGTCGCGCTCCTGGGAGACCGGCCGCGCCCTCTCGGCGAGCTTTAGATCCCAGGGGAGGGAACCGTGTGGCCTGGCCCTGGCAGAGCCGCACAACGGCTCCGGGGAGAAGATTATCCCTGCTCCGTAGGAACTAGGCCACGTGGCTGAAAAATTATACAGGTCATATAGCTGAAAAATACTGAATAGCTTGGACAGCTTTTGAGTTCTGAGACAGAAGAAATGCAAAAAAAATGCTACTGTTGAGGCACCCTTGGTGGGAATCCTGCCCCGGTAAGGACTGCAGGCCTAGGCCCACACAAGAGCAGAGCCAACTCACGCTCTTACTGATGCGACTAATATTACTGGTTTAAAAAATTACTTACAGAAAATACCTTTCCAGTAATGTTCTGCTGGCATTTTTGTTAATAAACCATTGCAATGATATTTTACAGTGATAACTTCCCATTGATATTAGAGCTAATGAGACTGTAGAGCGTAGGTGTTCGTAGCATAGTGCTTTGATAATGCAGTTGTCTGGGATTTTAGAATAAATAATTCCTTTTTTTTTTTTTTTTAAGCTCAGAACACCCAAGTCTTGTGCTTTGAATGTAGAATTTGCAATAGAAGACGTGTGCAATTCAAAGATGAAAGACGAAGCTCCTTGCAGTGGGTGAGCTGATCCCCGCTGCTCTGGTGGGCCGCAGGGCGATGCCCGGCCCCTGGGCAGAGGCCTGGCCTGAGCAGGGTCCCTCTTGCAGCGGAGGCACAGGTCTCTGCAGGCTGGTACTGCGGGCGTAGGGATCCTTCTGCTCCACACAGCTGCTGGTCGGGGGAGACCTGTGGTGGCCCCCACTCAAGAATCTTTGAAATAATGACTTTAGGCATCAAAAATTATGTTTTAGCTTTAATAGTCTGAGTATATTTTTGGTTCTGTGCCTTTTGTTTATTTATTTATGTATTTATAAATATATATTTATTTTTTAAGAGAATAAAAATAAGAAATTGGCAAATCTGCTGCTGTACAAAGGCTGATGGGAAGGTAACAGTCCAGCAAGTTTGTGAACAGTAATTTTGAAAGTGAGATTTAAAACAACGTACGAAGTGGTGACTTGTGGACATCTAATTGTCTGAGTTGTTGCCGCACCGTTTAGGTTGTCTGTCTTTCTTTTTTCACCCTTCATGAGAAAACTAAGCTTTTAGCATTAAAGTAAGGTACTTTTCTCTGTAGCCGTTCTTCATGGCAAAGGTGATGCTGGCTGGTGCGATGACTGGTCTCCTCAGCTGTCATAGTGAAGCTGGAGGTTTGCTTGTAGGCTGTTTGCTATGACACACTCACTTCTTGAGTGCCATGGTTTTTAATTGTCACCTGAATTGCTCTGATTGGTAAAAATAATGCTGCTGAGATAATTGGAGGGCCCCAAAGCAAGCTGTAATCACTTTAGCAACCTCAACAAAACCATTTAGATTAAAACGCAGTTTGAATTAGAGCACACATGGACAATGTGTATTTTACAAATTACAGGGTAGAAGCCAAGTGTTTTTGAGCGGTGTGAAGGGAAAGAGAACAAGCAAATTCTGGTATTCAAAACCAGTTATCTCTTCTCAGCTAATTTGAATCTAAAACTTCTAAATAGAAGAGCTGTTCCAGTACAGTCTGGAATTGAGTAAATTCTCGGTATATATCTGACAATTGAAATCCGTTGTCAAATATAGTTTGATTTTGCAGCAAGAGAATACTTGCCATCAGAATAATTATCCTTTATTTGAGTCTGTTGGATTTGTCACTAGAAGCTAATGATGCATTAAAAACAAAGATTGACCATGGCGAATAACCTTGCTGGGATTAAACATCAGCCTGCCTCTCAGATTGACTGGCGCTTGTTCTGTGTTTTGGGACTAGTGCGTTCCATCATGTGTAAATAGAGTAATTGTACAAAGGTGAATACAGGGGCAACTCTGGGTAAATATGTTAATGAATTATCATATATTGCACAGCCCTGGAATTATAATCTTTTTCGTTCCTGACTATAAACATTAGGCTTTCGCATAGAGTTGAGACACTTCCAGTGCTCATATTCATAATGTTCTCATTTCTGCTGGATGTTTTGATGAGTTGCAAAACATTTTAGGGTGTCGACTCGCAGCATGCAGGTCGTAAAGTGACCATTTGCCCAGCCAAAACCCATGTATTTTGTAAAGATGGCTTTTTAATTGATAAATTTGAGTCTACTCTAGGTTAAAAGCATCTGTATGAATGTCTCTTCCAGCTTGGTTTTTATAAAGTCTGGCATTGTGGGATGAAGTATTCTGAGTGGACCAAGTTCCATTCCACGTTTGGAGATCTTGGTTATTGCAAGACAAGAAATCGCTTGCTCGGAACATAGGTCATCTTTCTCACTGCATATGCTATGTTGGAAAAGTATCCATCATTTGATACGAATACAAAATAAAATTGAATGTAACTTTTATTGGTTGATGTTGGCTTTTAATACCTTCCAGTGATAGAGTCAACGCATGGACAGTCACACATGTCTCACAGTAACGTGTGAACTTTGGTGCTTAGATGACGTATGGAGTTGTCGACACGGTATTTTCTTCATATCTTCAGTAAGGTTTAGAATGAGATATATTGAGCAGATTCCTATGAGAGAATCACTGCCTGAAGAGATGAATGGTATCACAGTGTTAAGGTAGCTCTAGATAGTTTATTCTTACGGGCACAGAGCAGAGAGTAGTATCTCTGGTTCTGGGATAATTTCTGTAGGCAAAGTAAATTAGATACTTTTATGGCACGTGTTGTTTACAACTTTACTTTCTTTGCACTGTTAGGTCCGAGTGATGGTGGATTTATGTAACAGCACAAAAGGGATTTGCTTAACAGGTAAGTTGATTGTCTAAAGCATTACACCTATGTTAGTTACCTTCAGGAATACAGAAGTACAGTGTTTTCAAAGAACTTGAGGTCAGCGACGACATCAAAGAACTACGCTATTTACTCTATCAGAATTTACATATCAATTGGGTTATTTATTTAAAAAAAATAATGGGTGCTACTTTGGGACTTATCTATTTACTATAAATGCTGAAATTTAAGGAGCTCAGTTGATGTTACTTGGAGCTGTTTCTTTCCCATTTAATTTTCATAAGCAAATCATACAGACTTGGGTGTTTAAAATACTAGCTGAGGTTTAGTCTTGGTATTGTTGTGTATGTCCCCACACTTCAGAGCTAACATGGAATGAACATACAGGGTGTAGAAACTTGCTTCCATTGCTGTAAGTGCTGTGGGGTAGTGGGACGTAGATGAGCAACGTGTTTGCTTCCCCTGCCTTGGACCATGGTAACAGGATGCTGGGTGTCACGTGTTACTGGTGAGGAGCTGGAGCAGCCGCTGGCTGGGACAAGAGAAGGAGGAGGAGTTGTTTCTATGCGATTTGGTGAAGAGAATGTCAGGTAGTAGCCAATTTAAGGGCTATGGTCCAGCTTTGAAGTCTATAACAGATAGAGTTGTGTTCTTTTTGAAATGAGAAGATAAGAAATAAGCTGCTTTTTAAGAGTGAAAGTACTTCACTTGCTGCCTGATTTGTATTTTCAACTGATTTTAGCATAATTGAGAATTATCGTAGTACTCACAGATGCTAAATGCTACTTTGGAAACTGTAGCTCGGCTCTGGCTGCAACTGAGGCTGAACGACAGACAACCTAAAAGGTTGTTTCTTTGGGCTCCAGACTTCTGAATTCATGCTACTTGGTGCCTTCTCCAACTTTTTGCTCTCTTGACACTATTAAATTTTGTATCTAATACTGGATTTCTCTACTATAGGCCTCTGTGATGTTTGCTACTTTTCAAGCACCTTTCTTATCTATCTTATGCTTATACAACGATAATCAAGATCCTCAGTTTTTGAGATGAGGAAGTAATTGAATGCACTAATGGACGTAACATCGTAGTGTGGGAAAAGTGGTCATTTACTGGAAAGTTGGCAGAAAGATATTAACTGCCTGTACTGATTAAAAGGGATAATTGCTGTAATGGTATTGTAAAATGGTTTTCACTTTACTCGTAGTGCTTTCTAATTAATGCTGAAAATTGTAATCTTTAGGGAAATCCAGTAATTACTGTTATTTTCTGTTGTAGAGAGTTTTGTTGAAACCAGACAGTACTTGTTGGCTGGATAAAAATGTTCACAGAACTAACTTGGCTCTTTAATTGCAACTACCACCTATCCTTGTAGTCTTCTAATGTGCTTTTCCTGTTTGTGTTTTTTTTATTTTAATGTGTATTGGGGATGACGTAAGATGAATCTTGTTACAGAAACATTTTCTGCTTTACTCCTGCCTGCTATGCTTTCTTCTCATTAAGGCCCTATACTTGAACTAAGAGAGAGCGAGACAGATCTTATTGTATTACAGGTTGCTGAATAACTGAAGCAAGTCCAGTCTCTAATACACTAGCCAGGTTCTGTGGGGAGATTGGTCCAGGCTGGAGAACAATTACATGTGAAAAGCCGGATTGTGATTTAGATGTAGTTAATAGGAATGACAAGACTTTTTTTTTTAATTTAAATAGTCTGAATCCTAAACTGCAATGAAATATCCATAAAACACAGAGAAGTGTAACATGTATTTTTAACGTGTTTATTTAACAGGATTTTTGATTGTGACATTGATCAGCATTGTAAAGCTATTCTTCTTCTACTATAGTAGGATCTTGGAGATCACTTGTGTAAAGGAAATGTAGTGACTGTTAGATGCCTTGCATCCACAGTATTGTAAAGGCACCTGAGCCCCTGACAGTGAGATTGCATTGCAGACGTGGTTGGCTGTCAAACTGTTGTCAAACTTTTATCAACTGAGATTTGCAAAAGGCAAAACGTGCATATGTAATTGCTTTTAAGGATACCCTTTCAGTAAGTCTGAGTTTCTGCTAATGCTCAAGTAGTTATTTATAATACAAAGCAGTGAAATCCATAGGTGTTAATTGTGAAATTTGAGGGGGTCCCCCCTCTCCCCCCCCCCTTTTACTGTTCTCATCTAATGCCTAATCAAATGAATTTGCCATTGCTTTTTGTTTTCTTTCTAGGTTAATCTCACCATTTCTCCTTTCTTGTGTTCTTTTCTTGTTCTTGTTGTAGGCCCCCCAGGTCCCCCAGGTAAGATACTTTGACAATTGCAGTAGCATTTTGGGGTAATTGAAACAGTTTCTGGTACAAAATGTTGAAATGTATCTTTTATAGAACAGTCTTCCTTTGCTAATTAGAATGAGGGAGGATTGCATGACTGATTTCCTTTATAATTTTTCTATTTAGGTCAACTCATCCGTTCTGAGACAGGGGGGAGGTTTTGGGCATTATGCTTTTCGGGTGGAGGGAACAGAATAGTTTCACATTTGCCAAAACATACTTGATCAAAACCAGATTGAATTAATTAAGAGTGTTTAAGTAGCATTTAGCTGAAGAGATGAGCATGTATTAAAAAAACCCCAAACCTCGAGTAAACTGATACTATAATTTAACACTAAAAACATCTCTAAAAATGTTGGCTACTGATTGCACTCTCCCACCTCCCTCGTAACTTTTCTTCCTTTCTTATTTAACTCTCTCTTTCTGCTCTCACTCACGTGGTTGCTAGGCTATATAAATGGTTACTTGCTTTATTCTATGCTTCTTTAGCTGTGGGTCTGTTTAGAATAATTCTATCAGAAAAGTATCAGGTACTTTTTGTTTGTGGGGGTTCAAATAGTGACGAAGAGGGAGTGATGTCTTCTGTATCAACCCATCATGGTTTGGCTCTACGTTATTCTGGACAAGTAGGTAAACGCTTTTGTGTGTTAGATTAGTCCAGCGAATATCATAAGAACATGAAAGCTTGTGTGGCTTGTGGAAGGTGTTATAGTCACTGCCAAATTCAGAAACAGGATGGGTTAAACTGTGTTTGTCAAGAATCATAGAATGGTGGGGGTTGGAAGGGACCTGTGGGGATCATCTAGTCCAACCCCGCTGCTGAAGCAGGGTCACCTACAGCAGGCTGCACAGGACCTTGTCCAGGCGGACAGAGAAGGAGACTCCACAACCTCTCTGGGCAGCCTGTTCCAGTGCTCCGTCACCCTCAGAGGGAAGAAGTTCTTCCTCATGTTCAGATGGAACTTGCTGTGTTTTAGTTTGTGTCCGTTGCCCCTTGTCCTGTCGCTGGGCACCACTGAAAAGAGTCTGGCCCTATCCTCCTGAAACACACCCTGAAGATATTTGTAAGTATATATTAGGTCCCCTCACAGCCTTCTCTTTTTCAGGCTGAACAAGCCCAGCTCCCTCAGCATCTCCTTGTAGCAGAGATGTTCCAGTCCCCTCACCATCCTTGTAGCCCTCCTCTGGACTCTCTCCAGTAGCTCCTCATCTTTCTTGAAGTGGGGAGCCCAGAACTGGACCCCGTACTCCAGATGTGGCCTCACTAGGGCAGAGCAGAAGGGGAGGAGAACCTCCCTCAACCTGCTGGCCATGCTCTTCTTAATGCAACCTAGGAGATCATTGGCCTTCTTGGCAGCCAGGGCACACTGCTGGCTCATGGTTATCCTGTCATCCACCAGGACACCCAGGTCCCTCTCCACAGAGCTGCTCTCCAGCAGGTCTCACTGAATGGCAGCACAGCCTTCTGGTGTTATCAGCCACTCCTCCCAGTTTTGTGTCATCAGCAAACTTGCTGAGGGCACACTCTAACTCTTCATCCAGGTCGTTGATGAGTAAGTTGGACAAGACTGGGCTGAGTACTGACCCCTGGGGAACCGCACTAGCTACAGGCCTCCAACCTGCCTCTGCGCCACTTGTGACAACCCTCTGAGCTCTGCCATTCAGCCAGTTCTCAATCCACCTCGCTGTCTGCTTATCTAGCCCACACTTCCTGAGCTTCCCTATGAGGGTGTTATGGGAGACAGTGTCAAAAGCCTTGCTGAAATCGAGGTAGACAGCATCCACTGCTCTCCCCTCATCCCCTGCTCTACCCAGCTGGTCATGCCATCATGGAAGGCTATCAGATTGGTCAAGCATGGTTTCCCCTTGGTGAATCCGTGTTGACTGCTCCTGATAACCTTCTTTTCCTCCACTTGCTTGATGATGACATCCACAATGAGCTGTTCCATAAGCTTTCCAGGGATGGAGGTGGGGCTGACTGGCCTGTAGTCCCCTGGTTTCTGCTTCTTACCCTTTTTGAAGACTGGAGTGACACTGGCTTTTCTTCAGTCCTTAGGCACTTCTGTTCTCCAGGACCTTTCAAAGATGATGGAGAGTGGCTCAGCAATGACATCTGCTAGCTCCCTCAGCACTCGTGGGTGTGTCCCATGGGGCCCATGGATTTGTGGATGTCCAGTTTGTTTAAATGATCTCCAACGCAATCCTCCTCGACCAAGGGAAGGTCTTTCTTTCTCCAGACTTTCTCTCTACCTCCAGAGACTCAGATACCTGAGGGCTAGCCTTAGCAGTAAAGACTGAAGCCAAGAAGGCATGAGTAACTCTGCCTTCTCTGTATCCTCTGCCACCAGGGCACCCACCTCATTCAGCAGCAGCCCCACATTTTCCCTAGTCTTCTATTTGCTACTGATGTACTTGAAGAAGCCCTTCTTGTTGTTTTTGACATCTCTTGCCAGATTTAATTCCAGGTGGACCTCAGCCTTACTTGTTGCTTCCCTGCAAGCTCTGACAATGTTCCTCTATTCCTGCTGAGCGGCCTGTCCCTCTTTCCACATTCTATAGACCTTTCTCTTCCATTTGAGTTTTCCTAGAAGCTCCTTGCTCATCCATGCAGGTCTCCTGCCTCCTTTGCTTGATTGTCCTTGAAGTGGAATCCAAAAGGCTGATCTGAGCTGGCCTTAATGCAAAATGTGTGCCGTATTCATTTCAGTCATTTTTCTTATGGTAAGGCCACGGCAAACAAGCACCTTACCTGTAAGTTTGGTTTCATAGTTTTTGGTTTGTTTGCTGTGGGTGAGTGTTTTTTTGTTTGTATTGTTTGCTTTTGTTTGGGGTGGGTGTTTTTTTCTGGGTTTTGTTTTTCTTTTTTATGGATGATACTCTATTGACATGGGGAACGTAATGGCCAACTAGAGGATTTTGTATGTCTAAGGAATATATATATATATAAACATACTATATGTAAATACAGTAGATTTAAGGATAAATTACATTTAACAATGAAAATTCAAGTTTGCTGTTTGGTTTGTTCAGGGCCTCCTGGACTTGATGGGCTGCCTGGCTACAATGGATCAGATGGAGTCCCAGGTATACCAGGACAAAAGGGAGAACCAGGAATAAATGGAAGAAGAGGAAAAATAGGTATTTATTTTTTTCTTTTTGTGGTTGTTTAGAAAAGAAATCCTTTCTCATTGTTATATTCAGATGTAGTTACTTTTAGACCTTTGTACAGGGAGAAGGGTTTCAGTGTTTACAAAGAAGTTTCATGTTACAGAATTCTGTAGCATTCATTGTCTTACACCAAGCAGTGGTGGGTTACTTCAGATTTACTCCACAGTGAGGAAGACGGTATAAATACATTATAGAATATTGCAAATAAAAGCTATTGAATGCACTTAATTGAATCTCAGTGTTCTGAACTTGCTGGTAAATACTGTTATTGTAAGAATATTTCCCTTCCTCAACCTGCCAACCTAATTGCCCTTTGACTTCAGATATCTTAAAAAAAGAGCCAGATTTTGGGGGTGGAAGTTGTTAGACGTTACCATGGTTTTGGTTCCAGATTTGTAATAACTATGGTAGGAACAGTATATTTCCATATTTTTCTTTTCTCTAGTGTTCATTTAGGCTGGAAACTCTTGGAGCAGCTTTTTTTTAGTCTCAGATAAACTTTGTCAGTAGGGTCTCTAGGTACTATTTTAATGTAGTTGACACAGATGGAGTAGCTCTGCTATATAGCCCGTAGGCTGTGCGTAGCCCACAAGCAATTTTTCCGTGCTGGTCGAGGGAAACCATTTGACCTGACTTACTGATTTCACCATGACGTGTTTCTTCTAAGAACAGAGAGAACCAGCAGCAGGAGTGCTGTCGTCTCTTGGCTGTCCAGCTCAGGAGCACGTGAGGAAATGGGGCAGGGCAAAAGCTGAATAGAACAGGAGTAGCCCTGGCGTGTCAGATTCAACAGGTCACTGCACGGTAGCTGAAGGGACAGATAGGCACTTGCTGTGCTCAGAGCCTGTAAAGTGCTGTGAAATTGTGAAGCTGCTGGCTTATCTGATGTGCAATAGCACTGTCTGCAAGCATTGGTGTGTAATTGGTGCCTTCAAGGCAGAGTGAGAAAGCAGCAGGTTGGGCAGGGAGGGAGGAGGGTCAGGAGACAAAAGGGTGTCAGAACAGTGGAACTGAGAGAGTAGAGAAGAGGAGGGGGATGTTGGTAAGTAGGCAGGCTGATGTTAGCAGGTTGGTGTTTATAGTGGCCCATCTGTTACTCTGGCTCTTGCACCTAGCCTGTGGGCTTGCTGGCAGGTACAAGTGGAACAATTGTCTGCTGTATCTTGAGACACCACATAGTCTGTCACTTCAGTATCCTCAACAAATTTTTAAAATTGGAAATGAAAGTGAGAACCAGTCCTCAGTATCAGGTGGCAGTTGTGCCAAAGACACATTTCGTATTTCACCCCAAAACTAATTCTGTTTCTGATTTCACAAAACCAATTTAAATAGTAAAACCGTAAGTAGAAAGCCAAGCATTTTCTTGTCAAGTATTAAAAAATATAATTTACTTGAAACCTATGCCTGCAAGAGCACTGACTTTTCTGTTTGTATGACTGTTATGCTTCTCTATCCTGAAGCAAGAAAGTCCTAACTGCCGCAAAAGTAGAGGGTGCAAGGTTTTGATGGGTCAGTTGTACACACACACAATTGTTGTCCTTATTGCAGAACTAAATCACACAAGACAAAGGAATATCATCTTAAATATGTTACTTTACTACATGATCAAGCACAACATGTATGTGGACTCATCATGCTTCTAACAAGTGTAGAGGGAGGGTTATAGCAGCTGTGTGGGAGTGTTACAAGGTAGCTGTATCTGTGCTGTGTTGGGCCAGTGGAAAATATTACAAGTGCAATGTGTGTTGTAATGTTAGTGCATAATTACTTTAAGATAAAGTCTAGAGGAACCATGAAAATGCCCTTCATAATGCCTTGCAAAGGTGAGATAAATGTATTGCTTCACATCTTTCCTTTAGTATTCCTACTTACCCAGAAATTCTCCAGCCAGTGTTAATGAGGCGCAGGCCTGTGTATTTCATGTCAAAACTCGGAGGTCACTAGGTAAGGAATGTATTACTTGCACCAAACAGATTGTACACAGTTTCCCTTTGTATTAGGTTACAACGTTGTTTTGAAATCAGAACAAATTACAGCTACCCAGATAAATACAGGTGAAAAAACCAACTAGAGTTGACTATATTTTGTATAAAAAAAAAAGTATTGACTGATGCTTAATACTGGAACAGTGTTCTTGGTGCTGAAATGCTTTTTATTCCTAGGTGTGCCAGGACCAAAAGGTGATCAGGGACAGAAAGGAGAACCTGGAGAAATGGGTTTACCTGGCAAGGATGGTATGCCAGGAGGAAAAGGTGCAAGAGGAGCAAAGGGTGAAAAGGGGGATGCAAACAATGACGTGATATTAGAAGGTAGGAAGAAGTGCTCTTAGGAGCTCTCTTGCAATGGTGGACTTGACAGAAAAAAGATAAACTCTGCTTCTAAAGCATGAATGTGATCTGCAAGAGCAGGACCAATCCACATAACCGTGTTATCCACAGTGAAGTTCTTGAGTATTGCTGCAGTTCAGATACTTGTGTCCTTCAGTAATAGTTTCAAAGGTGTGTGTAGCTCCAAAAGTTTAAAGCTCTGTCCAGGAGATTACGTTCTCTTTTTAATGCAAGTATCCACAAAAACTTTCTGCTTGGGCTTTGGATTGAGGTGTACGTGAACTCCTCCCTTTCCAGGACACTTCTAGACAGTTCATTTCCTGCCCTTTCTTGCAGTGTAGTGTTATTTTTCTGTTAGAAAATGAGGTGCAGATTTCCATTCAGGCATACATGAAGCAGCCACAGATATAAGCTGTGTAAAATTATAGCACTGTAGCCTCTGAAGTTGAGGTCTTAGAATGCAGTAAGTAAAAGGCAACGGTACTTTATAACTCTAATCTGCCTGTAGTCCAGAGGGGTAAATACATTGATGTCCTACAATTTGTGAAGTTCTGTATGGTTGACCTTCTAACAAACAGCTTTGCGGTGAGTTTATTGCACTGTGTTTCTGTACGCAGAAACTTAAGAGAGATGCTGTTTTAGAGATCTCTCCGAGTCCCTCACGTGGACACGTGCAGTTCTCTGCAGGTTGTCTGTTGCCTACAGGGCCTGTGATGTTGTACTCTGTTTTGTTGTACTGCTTTGTACACAGGTGCAAAAGGTGAACCTGGACCCCCAGGGCCCCCTGGACCACCTGGACCCCCAGGGCCTCCAGGAAAACGTAAAGGTAAAGCACAGCTTCAGGAGAACATATACAGCAGCAAATGCACAGGTGAGTTCTTTCCAGTGTTCTTTTTAGTATTATAAACAGGTTCAAGACCGAGCCTGCAGTTCCGACTCTCACAAAACAGTAAGCATGTGCTTAATTGTGCTGGCGTCAGTAAAACTGCACACGCTTAAAGCTGAGCATGTGCTTAGGGGTTTTGAGGAAATATAATCTGGATAAGGCAGCAAGCTATCTCCAGTGTGTATTAGTCTTTTAATCGTGCTATGCCAATGTTCAGGCAAAGCATTTACACATGGTGTTTTCTGTTAGATGGGGTACATTTGGAAAGTAAGAGAAATGCAGTTGAAATTTTGAGCTTTTAAATGCTGATTTTTAATTTTACATGTAAGTATTACACCTGTTAGCCAGGCTACATTTCACTATATTCTAGAAAATGAAATTGCCTGGTCATTGGCAGAACTGAAGCAAGGTTGAGCCAGCTAGGACTTTTAAAAGCTGGAGGAATACAAAAGGATTCTCTGAGACTTTGTGTCCATTTGAATATAAAAGTTTTGGAGCCAAGGTGCTCTTGAGTTCTTTTCCATTGTTGCTATTTATCATTGTATCCTGAATGACAGGTGGATCATGACTCCCTTTTATTTCCATTACTGTAGCAGTGTTGGTGAGGTTTATGGCTAATTCTAATATTCAGAAAGGAAAATAAAAGACCGTAGATTCTCTTCAAACTGTGGCTGCAAATTGCACAGCAGATACTGTCAGAACCAAAACAGCAGTATCCAGACTGCCAGGTCATAGACTGTGTGCTGAAGCATAGCAGCTGCTACACTTTTTTTTTTTTTAAGTCACTGATTACAGTGCTGACATAATTGTTTGCCATGAGATATCTCTGGTATGATTTTCAGGTGTGCTGCACAGCAGTAAATCCCCATGGATTGAACTTGATGTTGTGGGTTGTTGAAAAATCATGTCAGTGTTTCATGTCACAACTTCCATCCCTGTTTTAGATCTTTTTCTCAGAAAGATTAAAATTGTGCCTCAGATAAATCCCACGTGTGTGTGCATGTGCCCATGTGTGTTTTTCAGTGAGTAAAGCGCTGGCTCTGCTGTGTGGAGCATGTACAGAGAAAGTTAGTTGGCACATATCTCTTCCTCCAGCCCGTGACTGGCTGGAAGTACTCTGCTGTCTTGAACAGTGTATTTTGTAACTACATTGATGGATATAGTGTACTGAGCATGTTTTTCCATGCCTGAAGTTTATATGGATTTAAATGTATTAATAATAGCTCAATACTTTGTGGAAGAAAGTGTTGGTGTCAACATGACGGGAAAGACTATATTAATATTCTAAAAAACCTTCTGTAGTAAACACATTTCTTACCATATTTTTACAAATATTTATATTTGTCATGGAAAAATTGCATTTTAAACTGGATTCTTCAGATAGGCTTGAATCCTTTTTGCATGTTTGAGCAGGAACAGCTTCTAAGAAATTAACAGGGACATTGAGACTTTCTAAAAGTGTTTGCAACTTTTGTAATCATTTTCAGCAACATTGAAAAGAAAATGTAATCTCTGATCCTTCATTTCTCTAAAGCTCTAAACCATTCTAAACAATTCTGTTTTTAATTAGAAGTATTAAATGAGGGTTTGATTTTTCTAATACTTCTAGATGTTAGTTCAGGCACGTTGCAGGGAGGGGGAAGCGGGCGCAGCTGGGAGAGCTGGTGCTTGGAAATAAAGGATGCTTGTACTCATTTTGTTGTGAAAATCAGCAGCCATGTTTTAAAGGTATTTCGAGATGGATGTCTGCAGTTGCTGGACTTTTGAAAAAATGTTATGCATTCCTGAAAACTCTCTCTCAAAAAAAATCTAGCTTTGAGACTTGTATTTCAAATCATTTCGATGTACTGGAAGAGGAGAAGACTTTTTTATTTTTCCTTTTTCCCCTATAAAGGATTAGCAGTAGAGCATGAGAAGAACTGGTGGTTTGGATGCTCAAAAGCATGGGTTCTACAAACATTGTGGTATTGTGCTAACTGGAAAATTTTGGTTCAAGCTGAGCATGGAAAGCAAAGCGAAGCTGGTGCAAGAACAGCATTGTGCTTCTAGCTTACTCCAGCTTGAGAACAGAAGCAAACTTTTGGGTTTGGATCTGTGTCCTGAGCTAGCTGTCCTTGTCCTTTACCCCTGGACGGTATTGCATTCAAGACAGTGGCGGCTGTCAGTGACTGTTGCTACCCTCAGAGTGCTGGGATGAATATTCCTCCCAGTTGAGATGCCTGTTTTCAGGGAGGTCAGAGTGATCCTATAGAAGAATAGCAAAGGATGTCTCAGTTACTAATCTTTCACATTTCTGGAAAACTAAGAGTTATCTGTGACAGTGTTCGGTAAAGTGGGGTTTCTTTTGTAAGTGGGAGTGTAGTTTCTTGATAGGCGTACCAAAAGGGAATCGCACAAGAACTTCATGCAGTCATGAAGTGTGAAACAAGCAGAGCACTTTGTATGTCACACCATTAATAAGGTGATATGTTTCCATGTCACCATCATTCTGCACAGTTTTCTCAGATGAAAAATCTTTTTTTTTAATTATTATACATGCTATTAGCCAGTGAATATTTAATACTGGGTGAAGCATCTATCAATTATTTCCACCTCTTATTTTTAATACAGCACGTAATTGTAGTAGCATGTAAGAACCTCAGTCAGGAGATGCTGGGTATTGAAGTGTCAGAACAGAGCCCCAAGAGCCTCCTTACAACGGAAAGTAGATAGCTGGAGCAGAAATCTCATCCTATTTGAAATTATGAAACGCATGAACTGTTGTACAAGATATAATTGGAACATTTACTCTGGTAGCCTCTTTTCAAGTGTTGAAACAGACTGAAGTGCTTTGGAGGATAAGCACTCTGATGGATTTCTGATGGATTTTAAATCCCAGAGTGCAAATGGGGAGTTAAATAACTCCACAAAGAGATCTTCCTCAGTGAGCATTTATGTTTTATGAGTCAGTAGGCTGTGGGATCTTATTACCAAAATTCAAAGTATAAAACAGATTTTGTAATTAAATACTTGTATCCCTTTGAAGAAAAGAGAATACATATGCTGATTTACAACTGTAATTAACTTAGTATATAAGAATACAACAATGGTTTCTTCAAATTAAATTTTGAATCAGGTAAAACTTTTATTTCTTTAAGAGTAGAGAATAATTAGTTGGAAGCTCACGTGTATTTGTTCTCAATGGTACTTTTAGCTAATTCTAAAAGAAACAAAACATCCCTGCTCCACACTCCCTTGCTCCATCCTTCCCACCCTCCCCAGAGAGACCAAATCAATATTTTTAATGTATATAAACTCCATTAACTCTCAGTCAGAATATTTTATGATCAGAATCAGTACGATATGTATCTTTTTTGATGGAAAGAAAGCAGTGAAAATTTCACATAAAAGTCTCTGATTGAAAACTGTCTTTTTAATCTTATTTGCTTTGTGTTTCATGCAGCTGAAAGTTCTCGGAAAGTATTGCAAATATTCTCAAATCCAAATAGCGTACTCAGCTTCTCTACAAACACTGACCTGGTCCTTGGCTGTTCTGTAGTATTAAACTACTGTATAGGGAACTGCTCATTCAGTTAACTCTATCTGTTGGACTCAGCCCAAGAAAAAAAACTTGTGCATTGCAACTTCTAATTTCTGCTGAGTAGATTCCTTTTATGAGATCTATTGAGATTATTCTGAGATCAGAAGCTGGAAAGGGATCTACCAGGATTGCTAGATTCTAGCTATAGGCATTCATCTTCCCATGGCTGGATTGACTGTGCCTTATTTTGGAGATACACCGTGAACATTTGCAAACTTTCAATGTCATATCACCCAATGTCCTAGATAAAGGGGTGGGAGGAATATGTGGTGTTCTTGCTCTATCTTGGAGTGGTTTCCTTCTGCGTGAACAAAGAGAGGCTATAACCTGAAGGAGAAAATAATGATGCAGTATGATCTGTCTTTTCTTTCCTGAATGTCACGCTACCCTTTCAGCATTGCTTTATATTTATGTCATATTTTTACTATCTTTCTCATTTAAACTTCATCTCAGCCCTGTAAATCCCAGAAAGATATTGGAAGGCAATAAGGAAAATGCACGTCCGAAAGAATTCGCAGCCTGCATGTCAAACAGTGTGAAATGTTTAAGGAGATGAGTTAAGAATGGAATTAGAAAACAAGTCTATGATGAAATCTTCAGCAAAGAGCTGAGAACTGTTCTTTGTGGTTACTCATTCTCAGCAAACTGAAATGTGTTGCATTGTTTTAAAAGCAGAAGAAGTATCTGGGTTTATAGAAAAAGGTCCATAAATAATTTCATTCAGGCATTATTTTAAGAGTAAATGCTAAGAGAAAACCCAACCAGTTACTCTTTAAATTGTTGAAGGGTGGGAAAAGTGTTTCCAGGTGTTTATTTGTCTCTAATGTGAACCATTTCTATGTGTGTAAGGAATATGGTGTATGGTTTCCCTTAGTCTTCCATATTGCTGCTTTAACGGCACGGATGACTGATCTGCATTCTTACGCATTGTGTGCTCAGCGTATGTGTTAGTACTTTATTGCTGTCTTGGGCATTAAGAGCGTGAGCAAAACTTCCAGTGTTGCCTACAGAATATACTGCCGCTGCTGGTCTATGTCGATTTGGGCATGAAGCTTTTGAGTTTAGCCATCACTCATTCCCAGGAAAGCATTTTGGTATTACTGCTAAACCAGCCAGCTGCCAGCTATCTCAGTTGTCTGAAGTCAACTAAGGAAAGGGGCAACTCTCTTTCTAAGCAGCTACTCAGAAATTCGCAGCTAAGGAATTAAATCTGTTGAGCAAAATTAGTTCCTCCTCAGAGCTGACTGTCAGCCTGACAGTTTTGAGGAAACAAACCAGCCTGAACACTTCATTCCCTTGGCAGAAGTGAGAAGCTCATCTTTTGACCAAACCAACCTAAGCGTTTTTCCCCAGATGAAACAAAATGCCAGTTGTCATTCCTTTATTTTAGTGGAGTCACTGATGTGCACATCTGTCATGTCGGATACAGAACACTGAGATGTTTTACCCTTTCTCTCTCAACTCTAGGTGAGACATGTGCTGTGCCAAATGATGATACCCTGGCTGGAAAAGCTGAAGACAGAACCCCTAGTCCTTCAAAAAAAGCTGGTAACCTGCTACAGAGCGTGATTAACTGCTTACTGTGTTAATGTCACAGACAATGGACGTGTGCTTTTTCTCTACTAGAATGTGTCATAACATCTGTAGGAAGTCCTGTTCACTTTGTCAGTGTACAGCAAACGTTTGGAACTTGGATGCGGGAACCGGCAAATATAAGCGATGAAAGGATTTGGCTTACCACGCATTTTTCAGGTACGCTAGTAGTAGTCACTGATCAAAAATTAGCTGTTATACTAACATTGCTTTCTTAATTCCTTCAACCTGAACTAATATTTCTAGTCAAGTATGATGGGCTTCTTACCCACATTTTTTCAGAATATTTTCCATATTACCTGTATAATACTTGACTATGCATACGGTTATATACATTTGTAGTATCTTTAGACATTTTCAGAGTCAACATCAGATTTTGAAAATAGTTTGAGGATCTTAGGGTTTTTTAACCAATCCAAGTTTAAATGCCTGTTGTTCATGCCTTTTTATTTTTTTTTTTTTTTTCCTAAGTTTCCTATGGCTTTACTTCCCTACATAGTAGCTAGGAGTTCTACCTTTTCATTTAGCTGAGCATGCAGATAAATCAGGTGCTGCATGAACTACATTTAGTGCAGGAAAATATCTAAGACCTAAGTGGAAAAAGGAAATATTTCTTGCGTATTTACCAACTGTGTTCAGAATTAGGGCTCATCAGGTCAGTGGGAAATGGACACTTGAAGACCTCCATAGGTTTTTTTGGTGTTTGTCTCTGGATTGTTTTATCATGTTCCAGCAAGTTGAATCACGATTGAAAATGCAAATACGATTGTTATCTGTCAGATATTTCATTGAGACTGACTTTCAGTAGAGACTGAATTTTAGGTTAGAGATTTCAAAATTAGATGAACCAAATGATAGTCCTTTTTGTCATGTTTTCCCCTTCGTTTAGGAACATCTATTAAAGAATATGAGAATTCTAATGCCTTGCTGAATGACAGCTACAGGATCATTAACATCACAGGATTGTTCTATGGTTGTGGTCATGCAGTACAAAACAATCATCTGTACTACCACAAAGGAGGAACCAATGTCATTCTGAAGTAAGTCAAACACAGTTGGCTTAAGGCAAGCGATGTTGTGGAAGGAGAGGCAATGGGTTAAGAGTGGCAGAGGTGAACCTCAGAAAAGCAGACTGCTTTCCTTGTACCATTTTATGTTTCCTTTTGGTCCTACCTAGAATAGAAAGAGTATGGAGGAATGGTTCAGAATTCTTTCCAGAACAGAGCAACTAATTTTTTCCCATCTCTAACCAGAATGTGGGCCACCAGCCTTCCAGCTGTGTGTGCAGATGCTGTGTGAGGAGGGGAACTGCCAGGGCAGGGCAGGGCAGGTCCATTGCTCTGCTGTGACAGTCAGTTCTTTAAGCATTGTTCAGCTCTGTGTGCAAGTGGTTAACTTGAGTGGTTACTATATGATATGACAACTGGGCCTCCAGATTAACAAGATGCCATGTGCACAGGTGACAACAGATTTTTGGCTGTCCTGGGGTCCAGCAGGTTTCTGTTATACATTACATTGCGGTGGGTGTTCTTTGCTGTGTTCATAATTGCGAGAAAGAAATGGGAGCCAACTAAGGAATTTGGGGGTCAGAAAAAAGTACTTGATATAAAAAAATAAGCTGTGCATCTGCCTGCATCAGAGTAAGAACTGGTTCAGCTGCAGCTTTCGGGTAGTACTGTTCTTAGCTGGTCGGGGTTCAGTTAATGCTGCTAGTGCAGAGGAACGCACCAAGGCACCAGCTGAGGACATGGCGACCTGGTGAACTGCGCATTCCATTGTGGAGGAGTGGCTCCGCTGTTTGATTTCCTCGTAATAAGAAGTTCCTACAACTCTCCCAATGTATCTCCCTGAATTACATCTCTGTTCCCTGGGAATTACATCTCTATTTCACAGAATCACAGAATCACAGAATGGTAGGGGTTGGAAGGGACCTCTGTGGGTCATCTAGTCCAACCCTCCTGCCGAAGCAGTTTTTACTGAGGATAGAGACACACAATAAAAATCAAAACCAAAATCTCATCTTCTGGGAAGAGCCAAAGGAAGACAGTCCAAGGGCAAGTGAAAGATTGCATCTGCTTTCAGGTTCTCTTACATGACTCTGATGTGCGAGCCAAGAACATTACTATACTTTGATGTCTCTTCCCAACCAGGTGTGAGTGCCGCCTTCCTGTATTCATTTGGATGCCAAGGAATGTGAGCAAGCTGCTTGGATTCTATAATATTTATTCTGCCAAAGACAAGCCCACTTTTTGGCAACCTTTAAATATCTTTAAGGGCTTTTTGTTTATACATCTGTAAAAGACCATCTCTGTCTAAGCAATACACAGTGATAGGACAGAGGGTCCTCACCTTTGCTTGGGTACTGTTAATTGGGAAATGCCTTCATGTACAGATGAATGCAAGCTATTCGTGGAATTTTAGAAACCTCTCTAAGAAGTTGCTGAGAGATGGCCTTTCTGTTCTGTTATTCACTCTAAGATTATTTACCTTCAGTACAGATAGGATGAGGAACTATGACTTCTGTGATGGTGAAGTCCTTGATTATGGGCTGCAGAAAAGCTTCTGGGAGTTTTTTGTATTGATTTAATGGAAAGAACAGATGAGGATCTGTTTGGTTCGTTTTGCAAATGTTGAAAAAAATATTTAAAAGGAGGTTCCTGTCATATTTAAAAACTTACAAAACTAGGTTTGTCTGACCTTTGGCAGGTTTTCTCATGATGGTCAGATCCCTGATGATTGCTTCATCCTTTCTTCCTTTGTTTCATAACATGCTTTCCCACCTCTGTTCTTTGTGGTTGACTGCGTTCATCTTAGTGATCAGAGAGGTGTTTGTAGCTTGAGTTCTCGCAGCTGATGAAAATATTACACTATAGCTTGTCATTTACCTCAAGGTGCCAGAATATTAAGAAATTTATGAACCATTTGGAGTTCTAGGCTAGACTGTCCTTCACTGGAGGAGTGGAAGAGAACCTCAGGAATGAAACTTTGCTTTTTTGCTGCCTTCAGGATTTTCAGATAAGAGAGGGAAAGACAGGATGTTCTGTGTTGCAATTCTTGCACATTTCTAATGAATCTTGAGATGCTTTTTATCTTGTTGGCCTTTTATAGAAAAAAAACCTGAAGAAAATCTGCATTTCTATGTGACGACTACTGCTAATGGCTGTCCTTCTACCCCTTGCATGAGGTTACTCACAAACATGAAGCAAGATTAACTGGGTTGACAAACATTTCTCAGAAATCTTCTCCGGCCCTGAAGCCTTTTTTTATTGCACATACATGCTGCTGGAATATGGAGTTGCTGCAGACATGAGTTCTACAAAAGCTGAGGGGAATCGTCTAGTTCTAGTCATTCCTTACTTTTCTTAGGATGATTTTTCCAGTATATGCTATCAACGTCTCTTCCGCAGAAAAATTATTCTTCCAGTATTTTTTCTTCTATTGTAAGTTCCTGGATCTGAAATGTTCCTGTCATTGAGCCTGTCTTTTCAGAAAACTTTTGTAACTGTAGCAGATTCCTGTACTGAGTAATGTTTTTCCTCTATTTGAGGAACGGAGCTATACAGTTAGAGAGAAGTCAGACAATGAAATGTGCTTCATGACAGAAGGCATTACTTGAAAGGAAAAAGCATACTTTCTGCCTTTGCTAAAGCACTGCATTATTCAGTGATTAAATGCTAACTGCAAATGTGTCTTGATGGTAGCTGATTATCCTCTTAAACTAGTAGAGGAAGTCAGTTTAGCTGCTCAGTTCCACTGTCCTCAGATTATCATCCTATTAAGGAATTTCAAGGAATAATAGAAATTTTATACATCAGAGATGAGACACACAGGCTGTCCTGTTGGAGGCCAGCATGAGGTCAGAATTTTGGCTCTGCAAAAGCAGAAATTTTATTCCTTTGATGTTTACTTGAGTAAATCACTGCATTATCTGAACTGTTTTCAAAAGAGGAATTTATGAGACTAGGTGAACCTGCCCAGAATTCATGCTGGTTTGGTCAATCACGTTTTCTTCCTTTAGTTCCCACCTAGTAGAAAGCAAACTTCTGTACAGATTTCACTCCACAAGTCTGGGCCTTCATCTGGTATCTAGTTCTTTCTCATACCCATTCCTTTTAGTTCCTTCTTGCATCCTAGTGATAATAAAGCTCATAGACTAAATAATGTGAAACCTACCAAAGTGAGTTCATGCTCTGTACACCTTTTTAGATTGGGTATTACTTTGGAATTTTCTCCTGGTGTTTTGGAAAGTGCTCTGAGTGGAGTACTTTGTCTTAAAAGACGTCAGAATGGTCCTTGAACTCAAGTATTTACAACAATGCTTCTAGCAGTAATAATGAACTCTGAATTGATTCAACCAACTGGTGTGCGTAGTAATGAATTTTTAACACAACGTACTGAATACTTTATCTCATTTCAGACTTGGGCTTGATAAAGCATCGTTGGGCACACTGCTAATTGAAAATGCCTTATATCATGGTCGTAACTACCTCTTTTCTAACTCGAAGACGTATTTCAACGTAGCAGTGGATGAGAAGGGTCTTTGGATTATATATGCTTCAAGCACTGACGAAAATATAATAGTGGCACATATTGATGAAGAAACATTTTCAGTCATTCAGCATATCAACACTACATATCCTAAGTCCAAGGCTGGTAACGCATTCATAGCATGTGGCATTATGTATGTTACTGATACTAAGGATATGACAGTAAGTTTTGCTTTTGATTTATTGAAAGAGAAACAGATCGACGCAAGGTTTGAGTTACGGTCTTCACAGTCTGTTCTTGCTATGCTTTCTTACAGCCTAAGAGATAAGAATTTGTATACATGGGAGAATGGGAGCTTAATGATATACCCTGTGCATTTTGGCAGATGAATATATTTTAAAATGTCATGTATGGGAGCCATGTTTGACTAATAGATTGTTTAAACCTATATGATATACACATAGGGGTCTCTTCACTTCGTGTAATTTTCTGTTTGCTGATGGTGGTTTGTCTGTGCGTAAAAGGGAAATCAGGTGTCTTTGTATAAACACACTTCAATTACATAGGCCATTCTTGTCGTTCTGAAAGATGAGCGGCAGTATTGCAGCTGGCGCACAGTTAGCAGAGACTTGCTTTTGTTTCTCCCCTGTTATTCAGCTGATAATTGTATCTAATGTACACTGATTATTCCATGGTCATGTGCTCAGCAGAGACTATTTATAACTTTCAGTTGCAATCATCTTATCTGCAATCGTTTTCTAGTCAGTGATTATGGTCTAGTATAAATGTCTGTAAAATGAACTTTTGTGTATAAATACCTGTGTCATTTTCATTTAATACTTTCCACTGATTCTCTGTGAACATTTGTTTTTTTTGGACAAGGAGCTGTTAAAATAATGGGGATGGAAATAGTCGTTTAAATAGAAAAAAACCCAGAAGGCTTCAAATTTGACAAGTCCAGTGAACTGTTACATAATCAAAAGCAAAATCCAGCCCAAGTACAAGGAGCGTGGGAATAATGGCATTATTAAATACTGAATATACATGAAATTGTGTTTAGTAAACAGAGCGTGGAAAGAAAAGTAATGAGGTATAAAATTGAAGATGTAAAATTTATGATTAAAATTTCCTTTTTAACAGTGTTTGAGTTGCTTGTGTTGCTGCAGGCTCTTCTTTGCCCCTCACTGCCTTGTAAACTATACAACTATAACTTGCTTTATAACTATACTTAATTGTAGTAAGATATGTTTCTAAACAAAATTTTCCCCACGTTCGTCCATAGAAATGAAATCCTAAAAGGAAAGGTATACTTTTTTGCTGCTGTTCTTAGAAAAATAAAGTATCTGCAGCAGGAATGAACGTATTCATTGTAGTGCTTAGTGACTTAATTTGTTATTAATCTTAATTCAGAGGTTGCTTACATTCAAATTTTTGAGAGCTAGAGGTGAGAAATAACAGGAACTTTTTGATTTTAATTCTGTTTTGGTATTTCAGATTTCTAGATTTAACATTGAAACATAAATTCCTACTGTTGCTTTGTGTATCTACATTCAACATCACGCTCTCAGAAACCCCTACCTGAATTTCTAAGCTGCCTGCGTAGATTGGTAAAGTTCACAGAGCTCATCCAAATATTTAGAAGCAAAGTATCACTTAAACCCTGAACTGCACTGAGCTGCTTAATACCTATGTGACATCCAGCCACCATCAAAGGGATTAATGAATTTGGGAATGTCTGTTCCTGCAGAACCTTGTCTAGCAAATGTGCCGGAAAAATCCCTCTGTGGCAGCTAAGCTTCAGTGTGGGATACAGGGGTGGTTGGGCCTGGACTGCAGCCTCTTTGCTCACCGTACTTGCTTGTTTTACTAAGGCCAGGATTCAGGCCTCGCATGCTAAGGAGAGAGATACAGAGGGAAAGAAAAAAGCATAATTAATACTGTGAAGTGGTATATACATCAAAACTCATATACCAAGAATTCTACCCATACCTTCGAAGAGTGCAAAACTTCACAGTCTAGAGCTATGGTTTTGTCTATGTGGGCTTCTTCTGACTTTTGTGGGGGGTGGGGTTTTTTTTTTGGTTGGTAGGTTTTTTCCGAGTTTTTTTGTTGTTCCGGTGGTGTTTTTTAAATTGAATTTTGGTACTAATAAAGTAGATGTTTTGGCTAAAAAAAAAAAAAGCTTGGCAATATACTTGGGCAAATGCAGTTCAAGCCAGAATGGCAGAACTCAGAGGGTTGTCGTCAGCGGTGCTGAGTCTAGTTGGAGGCTGGTAACTAGTGGTGTCCCTCAGGGGTCAGTACTGGGCCCAGCCTTGTTTAACTTCTTCATCAACGACCTGGATGAAGAGTTAGAGTGTACCCTCAGCAAGTTTGCTGATGACACCAAACCGGGAGGTGTGGTAGATACACCAGAAGGCTCTGCTGCCATTCAGCATGACCTGGACAGGCTGGAAAGTTGGGCAGAGAGGAACTTGATGAAGTTCAACAAGGGCAAGTGCAGGGTCCTGCACCTGGGGAGGAACAACCACATGCACCAGTACAGGCTTGGGGTGGACCTGCTGGAGAGCAGCTCTGTGGAGAGGGACCTGGGAGAGCTGGTGGACGACAGGTTAACCATGAGCCAGCAGTGTGCCCTGGCTGCCAAGAAAGCCAATGGGATCCTGGGGTGCATTAGGAGGAGTGTGGCCAGCAGGTTGAGGGAGGTTCTCCTTCCCCTCTACACTGCCCTAATGAGGCCCCATCTGGAGTATTCTGTCCAGTTCTGGGCTCCCCACTTCAAGAAAGATGAGGAGCTATTGGAGAGAGTCCAGCGGAGGGCTACAAGGATGGTGAGGGGTCTGGAACATCTCTGCTACAAGGAGATGCTGAGGGAGCTGGGCTTGTTCAGCCTGAAGAAGAGAAGGCTGCAAGGGGACCTAATATATACTTACAAATATCTGAAGGGTGGGTGTCAGGAGGATGGGGCCAGACTCTTTTCAGTGGTGCCCAGTGACAGGACAAGGGGCAATGGGCACAAACTGAAGCAGAGGAAGTTCCATCTGAACATGAGGAAGAACTTCTTCCCTCTGAGGGTGACGGAGCACTGGAACAGGCTGCCCAGGGAGGTTGTGGAGTCTCCTTCTCTGGAGATATTCAAGACCCGCCTGGACAAGGTCCTTTGCAGCCTGCTGTAGGTGACCCTGCTTCGGCAGGAGGGTTGGACTAGATGACCCACAGAGGTCCTTTCCAACCCCTACCATTCTGTGATTCTGTGATTCTGTTTCTAGATAATGTGCCTGTCTTAAATCATGTTAAAATTTCTGAACGTCATTGCTGAGCCGCTCAGATCAACCTCTTGGAGAAGAAGGGCCACCAAATTCTATCTTGTCTCAGTGACAGAACCAGGCTGTGTTTCTTGCAGCTGCCTTTGTTGGAGATGAAGAACTAAATTCTGTTAACCTTATGCTTTTCTAGGACAGCTGAAAATAAAATGCAAACAGCTGATCCTTTTTGTCTCAGTACAGTCTGAGGTCATGTTAAAGCTAGCTCAGGCAGTATCCAGTCAATCTACTAGAGGTATAGTTAAATCTATTTAAATATAAGGAAGAGTTCTGGAATGGACTGTTCCATGAAATAAAAGTAATTTATTTAACTTACAAAGGGAAAACTAAACAATGACATTTACTCTTCTTTCTTTTCATACTTTCCGTACTTCACAGCTTGCAATTTAAAATCACCTTTGGAGAAAGGTGCTTTTTATTCTAGTATATTTTACAATACAGCACAGACGTCAAAATTTTCATTGGAGGAATAAGACAGTTTTTTAACATTTAAATACGCAGACATCCATTCCTATCTCTTAAGAACATGTTTTTTGTTTACAACAGAAAAATACATCTGACAACAGTAGCTAGTTATATTACAAGCAAACAATATTGAACTCTGCATAGTTTATACAATATATGGTGGTAATAATTTAATTACCAGTTTTATCCACTATTTACTAGCTGGCCACATAAAGCCTGACATTCATCTGAAGTGTGGCATTATATGTTCCACTGGTATTCTCTTAACAGCTTCATTTAACGAAGTATTTTCTGGACAAATGAATTTTAAATCAAAGCTGACTAGAATCATGGGTGTCTTCACTATAAACATTTAGTGCTTACAATACATTCCTAAAGTAAAGGCAGGTGTCCAATAGAAAACACAGCTGTCAGAAAGAAAGGAAAATATTGTGCAAATTAAAAAACATTGCATTTAAAAATGTGTTGATGTGCAAGTTACAGTATGAACTGTGTATTAATACTAACTGGGAAGAAAAATCTCAGCATAAAATGATAACGTCTCACAGTACGTTCTTGATTGCACATGTTCCACGGCATTTGCATCCATTACACTTTCTTGCAAAAATCAAATACACAGAGTACCCTTAATTAAAACGAAACTATTTTACAATGAAAAGTTGTACACATGCTTGAAATAGTGGGAAAAACTGGAGTAAAAATAATCGGAATCATATCAGAAATGCTTATTGACTTGTAGAGCCACAGTGCTTGTTAAGTGACAGAATTGTCAGAATCTTTACAATACACTTACTAAATGCAGATTGTGGGTTACTGAGCAATAAGCCCACCTGTGACTGACTGTACTGGGTTTAATTCTTTGCTTTTACAATACAGTACATGCATTTCCACCTCAGTGATCCTTGTGGGCATACTCAAGATATACCTGATGTGAAAGTGGGTTTTTTTTTTAAATCTTTTTCCCCATAATATTTAATGCTGCAGTAACTGCTTTGAAAGGAAACAGAATGTTACCTTTCCACAGTGCATATCACTGTGATTTTAGCTACTTAAGGGGACATTATATAAAACCAGGATTAGCTCGCATAACTCTACAGAATGTCAAAAATGCCTGAAGGTACATTGAAAGCATTGGGAAGAACCCTCATTTTCAGCGTGCCATCTGCTCCACAGGAGAAGATACGATTGTCTTGCACAGTTTCAATCTGGGTGACACCAGCACCAATATTTCTGAAAATGGACTGCTTAGCATGTTCATTTTTAAATGAATGAATTAAATTATAGCCAGTCAGTCTCCACACCTGTATCAAAAGAATGACAAATGACAAAAGGAGATTAAAATTAGGATTTGTATTTTTTCTCTAATGTTTCAGATTCCTGGCTGTTCTAAACCTTATTCAGCAAGATAAAGGGTATTTTTTGTTGTCTATTAGCGACAATTACAAGTCCAAGAGTCTTGAAAGGCTCCTGATGGAGCATAAGGCAAGACAGCATAAGGCTACCTTAATAGGGACCAGCTGGTTACTCAGCAGGCTGAGGCTGCCCTGTGCTACCTGGTCAGTAGTGCCCCTCCCAGCTTTCCCCCCATGAAAGCTGCAGAAACGCACAGGTTGCGTTTTTATCCCAGATGACTGCTGTCAGCTTTCCAGCAGCTGGAAATGCTTTTCTGCTAAGGAATGCTGCAGAGAGTAAGCTGCATAATTAATAAGCATGCAGAGTGGTAGCACAGCTGTCTGAGCTGTCTGTTATGTCCGAAGTTGCAGGAGCAGTTGATGTTGTTTCTTTCTCACTACTGTGACATCTCAGTAGCTATCTGGGGCTTACAGCATCAGGAGAAAAAACAGAGCTTGGTGTTACAGAAACCTCACACGATGTTAAAGCTCCTGAGCGCCCTCTGTATTACAAAGAGAAACAGCCAATGGCAAACAGAACATTGTAAGAGAGTAAAATAAAACTAAGATTTCAAAATAATGCACTTCACTTTATCCACTTAAAATCCAGTCACACAACTTTAAAAAGACTGTTTAATCTTCTTTAATGGAGAACAAAACCTATTTGCTTTAGAAGGATAGCAGTATATTTCAGTTTACATTATAAGTGTAAGGCAAGCATTCTGTATATCAAATGTAGGTTTGGGTTTTTTTGGGTTTGTTTTTGTTTTGCTGCCACATTCATCTGGCTATTTACAGCATGCTGATCAACATCTGTCAATACACTACTTCAGCTAGACACTCTCTTACACAGCTCGGCTCCTCCGGTACCTTACCTTCATGTTGCCTTCTGCTGAGCCTGTGACAAAATAGTCCTCAGAAGGATCCAGTGCAAGGGCCTTAACAGCTGAGTCGTGTGCTTGGAAGGTGTAAAGGGTTTGCCTCTGTCTGATGTCAAAGATGGAGATATGTCCCTTCCTACCTCCAGAAATTAGCAGTTGATGTTTAGGTGCATACTGAAGCACTGTGGCACCGTGATCATGACAAGTGAAGGCTAAAGAAGAACAATATCAGAATTTAATAGATTTGAAACTGTAAGTAGCTTTTGATCTTAACATGCATTTCTTCTACAAATTGTAATCTGAGTGTTTTCTAACTTGACAGATACATTCCTTCATATGGGTAACGTCGTGTCAGCTGACAGTTTTTTGCTCTCCTAAGAGCTATACAGATCTAATGCACAAGAAAGCATGAACATGCAGTCTAATTTATTTTAGAATACAAGCACGCACCTGAATTTAAAAAATCTAGAAAATATAAAATTTACCATATTAAGTTCAGTTAAATTACTAAGTTAAAAATAGTATAGCTGAACTAAAAAATTAAATGTTAATTACCTTATAGATATGTATTATTATATTCTAATTTCCTAACCTATTTTTCATAGGAGCCCTGACTCAGTTTGTTTAAAATGAGGCTGAACTTCTGTGAAATCTGCTAGTTTTAAAATATGAATCTCAGAATACACCTATTGCTTATTCAAGTACTTCAGATGTTTATGATGATTGAATTTGCTCTTTTGAAATCCCAGGATAGTATATTTGGATTTATATGTATTTTTCTTTTACAGCACAACATGATAGAATTTTGTTTTAGTTTGTTACATGAAGATGAAATTATTGAACTTGGTCAAATAGGCACCAACATGTTTTTAAGAATCCAGTCCAAGTGCTGAAAGACAAGGACAGTAGACAGAAGGAGTTGCTTCTATTATTACCTATAGTTGTCTTTTCCTCTGTGCTTCAACAGAGTACTGGATATATTATTTAAGTGCCAGTTTAAGTGAAAGCCTGCATACACATAAGAGTTCATTAATCCAGCCTTAGTCAGCTGTTCAGGACTGTATTCAAGTATTTCACATTTTATTAATACTGTCACAAAACCAGCTTTGTGTATGACCTTCTTCATACTTTTCTATACAGAGCAGCTTAACACCGTGCTAGAGACTACATAGTACTAGTTCTGGTGCACGCATTAGTGTGCAACACGTATTTAGACCAGTTCCCCCCATGCAAGTTTTTCCCCTTGCCCCACATACATACATATGCTGTATTTGCTTCGTCAATAAGTAGAGGTTTAATTTTCACTGCAGTACTTACCATGTACAAGACTGTTACCAGATGAAACCAAAGTATCCCAGAGGCACACATTTCTGGGGGGAGGAAAAAAGTAATTATGGCCTGTTGCTAAGTGATTCATGGGGTGACATGACTCAAAGCGTTCACATTGTATGTCAAAGCCCAGAAGGTAGAACTGAACAAGGAGCCCTCGACTTTCTGCAGTCATTGGAGAGCATATGCAAAGAGTTAAGTGCTTTAGATCTTTCTGTGCTCTTTTATGCTTCTTAGTGGAACTATACTTTCTACATTTAACTTGTGTATAATCCTAGGTTGTACCAAGAAATTAAAGAAGTTGTTCTTTTCAGAGAAAAAGAATTATCTTGCCTTTGCCAAACATATTTCTCCCTACAGCAACAGCTTCATGTCAAACTAGTTGTATTTGGAATGCACCTTGAAAAAAATGGTTAACTGTTGACCACTTCTCTCAAAAACTAAATTTAGGAAACAAACAACTGAAGGAATGATGTTCAAAGAAATCATCTGGCAAATTCAAGCTGCAACAAAGCTTAGAACACTGAGCCTTAAAATGTCAGCCACACATTAATGCACAAGAACTAGCAAGTTAATGAAGATGGAGAGGTAGCTTTGGTGAGATTCCTCATTGTTTCTTTAAACACACCTGTTATCATTGGACTGTCCCGATGTAGCAACTAGACTTGACGAGGTTATAAATGCAAAGTCACTTGTGGTTTTACTGTGGCACTGCCAACTCTATTAAAAACAAAACAAAAAAGATGCAATCTTACGAGCTGTAGTCTGCATCAAAAGTTACTATCTGTCTGATGTCACTGATAGCATAACACAAGCAGTCTTTTAAACAAAGTTTAAAAACTGACTGGGCAACGTGGTTTGAAACATCAGAGAATGAAGCAATGGATTAAAAATCCAGTATAAAATAAAAAGATACTAAAATAAGTGAACTATAACAAATCCACAATATAATGTATCACAATAGCCTGAATTTCCAGTTAAATGTGGTCTTCGTGCACTGTTAAGAAGCAGTGAAAAGAATAGAAGAGTGTATTTTTACTAAGTCTTGGGGTTGTAAAGTTATTACTGTCAGCTCTGATTTTTAATTTAATCAGGGGTAATGCTGAAGTAGTACTTGTAATTACATTGCAGCTTATGGTTATTGTACAGTTTTCCAAAGATGTATCATTGAAACTCTACAGTTGTTTTGATTAAGCATGCCAATTAAAAAGCAGCAAAATTAAATATGTCTCTTCTGCTCTTGGCCTATCTGAAGTCTCAAAGACTTAACTTTCCTCTATAAAAAGAAAGAAATAAACCCAAAAATTTCTGTTTACTTACCAGATAGGGCTTAGGATTTGAGGTGGTTTGGTTTACTTGCCAAATACTAAGAAATCCTTCACCATCAGCAACACCACACTGCAAGGATCAAACTGCATTTATTAGCGTAATGTACTTGTTACTGGATGCTTACCTCATGACAGTAAATGGCTGACGATGAGGAAAAAAAAACACCTAAAACACCAAACCATTGCCTGCACATTAAACAACAATGATTGTCAGGTACAGAAAAGTAGTTTAGAAGCTAAGTGAGTTCAGTGCTGATTGTTTAATGATTATTTAATGATTGATGCTCTCCTACATACCTAACTCTTTTCTGGAAATGGAGGCTTTTAAGTCTGCAAGCTTACCTTTCAAATCCTGATTTTAAATGCTAAAGCTCACAGAGGCATCATTACTCCATGACTCTACTTGTAAATGTTTAGTAAAGGAAGATGCATGACAGCATGCCATAAAAGCATGGTGAGAAAAATTATGGAGGGACTGTGCTATATGATGAATGGTAAAATGACCGAGTTATATTTGTTAACCAAAACGCATAACAATTAATACTGTATACTCTATACAGCATATTCTATACCTATAAATATGTTACAAGATGTTTTAGAAAGATTTAGAATTATTTTTTGTATTTTCTCCATTTAGTCAGCTTTCATAAGTACTGCCTAAGTAACCTCCATGTGAAGCAGTAGGGACAACTAGTACATCTTAATTTCTTAGTTAAAATTGATTCCCATATAATGTTAAGATTGCAATATCTCAAAACATAATCAAAACACTGATTTTTAAAAAATGCTGAAATGAGATTTTATGCTAGCTGAAAGTAGGTATGCCGGGAGATATTTTGTATTTCCAGCTATTTCTAAATGTTATATAGCTATCTTACAGTCATGCCCAAACTCCTTTAATTCACTTTTTATGGCTCTTAACTATAATAAACTTAAAATAGTTTGTCAGTAAAATGCAGACAAGACCTGCTAAAACAACAGAATGGGCAACATGAAAAACTGAAGAGCTGGGTATTCCTCCCAATTTCTTTCTTTGTCCACTCTGTTTTCTGCATCTCATATAACTCACAGAGTCATTTCTGGCCAAAGTATGTGGCTCTCTCGTACTCTCTCTCTGCTCTCCACTATACTGAAGTATACTTACATTCTTCAGTTAATAGGCTGTATTTTTTCTATCTATCTGTCTGTCTGTCTGTCTGTCTATCTATCTCTGCTAGGTAATGCATTCTGTCAAAACTTTATCTTGGCCAGAATGCAATGTGTGAAGCACTTCTTGAAGACCCGTGCCTAGGTTGATACAAACTGGCTTGTATGAAGTAAGTAAGCTCAGTATTTTCTGAATGTTTAATTTAAAAAGGTCACCACACGGGAATGCAGATTTCAGAACAGGGAGAACAAAAAGTCTGAAAATGTGGCAAATGGGATATCAGGATAGCGGTGCGAAGCTGAGAGAAGAGAAAGGAGAGTAAAGGTCAGTGTTTAATATAAAGCTTCCATGTGCAGCCAAAATGAATGATATGATAGTACTTATGCCATCACTCTAGGATGTGTTAACAGTTTTGTGTGTCACCGTTAAACTGTTTTAGAGGTTTCAGCACAACCAAATGTTTCCTTATGCACAACAAAACAAAACAAAACAAAAAAAAGGAAAAATCCTAAATGTTGTACTTACCTTATTGCCCTGGGAATTGAAATACATTCTTGTAACCCTGGCATTCCCAGCCTGCCGGAAGCATACCAATTGCTGTGGCCTTGTCCACTCAAACATTCGAACACTACCATCTTGTGCTCCTGTAAGATCTAACATTAAAAGATAGATGTTCATTAACACTACAGTATTTAATAGAAAATTATCTATTCTGTACTAGTACGTGTGATTCACTTACAATATTGATGGACTGGGTGTGAAGCCATTCTCTTGACGTTATTCAGATTTCTTTTAATAAGCTTCATATAGAACAAATAAAAATTAAAATAATTTTGAAAAAAATGACAGAAATGCACTTTTCAATTTTGTTTATCCTACTACATGGTAAGTGTCCGCCAGTTAAAAAAAGCCTGTTAAGCTAACATTATTTGCATCTAATTATGTTTAATTGCAATATAGTAACTAAAGGCTGTTTCTGACAGCTTTTTTTAGACAGGAAATTTCAAATAGTATTAAAATTATCTTCTCATATACAAAGAACTTAAGCACGTGCTGATGTGTATGCTTTTGATATTAGTCCCGAAGCAGGAATTTAAAGTTTGGGATTGTTCTGGGTTTGGTTGTCCTTTTGTGTTTGTTTGGTTTGTTTTGTACCCAGAAACTCCAGGTCCTACCTCAAAGTTCCCATAAGACAGAGAAAAGACTGACTGTCCCATTATTTTTTGTCACAATAATTCTATGCCATAATATACAAGAAAATGCTTAGTTTAGCCTTCATTTTGGCCAGGTCTTGGTCATTGCAGGCCTTTTATGTCAACATTGAATTAATAGAATGGTGACTAATGGAAACTAGGTCTCTCTACTAAATAATACACTAAAAAAAGTAACAGTCTCCTGAGCTGCATGCAACAGAAGTACTTACCACACCAGCTCCAGTGCTAGTTTGACCGCTGCCTAACCATGGCATAGATGAAGATGGTTGTATCTGATTCACTCCAAAAGATGGTGCAGTTGACTGAGTGAGTGTTGTGGTAGAACCACGAAAGTCAATATCATCAGAACTGTGAAAGAACAGCAGTGTTGTGCTTTAAACAAATGTTCCTTTGCTACCAATGCTGTTTGCTTATCTCAGTGTCAAGAGACTAATGGCAGAGGGTAAACAAAGTGATTCTAATGAGACTATAAACTGTAATTCCTCCACTTACATTGTAAAAACACTTTCCACATCCTCCAAAGCTATTGGTGTTTTACCTCGACAGATGATCCTAACTGTGGTAGACAGATGTTAGGAATATAAGCTCTCTTGAGAAGAATATTGTTGGAATATTCCTTAACTGTGTGTCTATATCTATTTTGTGCAGTGGAGCATGGTACAGATGAGTGCTTGCTGTAGCTGATACATTCACAGCTCTCAGCACAATAATGGAGGAGACAGTAATTCAGGCCGTTGCATTATACAACTAGGATCAGCTACCACTAGCCTCGACACTGCAATGATGCAACTGCAGTGCTTCTAAGGTAGCACTTCCTGTATCAGCTTGCACACCATGGGATTTTACTTCACTGTACAGTGCAGACATGCACAAAATACTCAAACCCTTCAAAATCTTAGTTTCTCCATGTGTAAAACAAATAAAGTAATATTGTTTTGGCTTCACTCCTTTGTAAAGCAATCTGAAATGAGCAATTGATTTTTATTTTGTATGATCCACTTGTGCTTACACAGGTATTAAATATGCAGCCTCACAGGAAAATGATACTCTTAATATAACCACAAAGAAACAATCCTACCTTTTAGACTCTCTGTCATATTCTTCCCCAATCCATATAAATGACTGAGCAGCCAGTAATGCTGAAATATCAAGTTCTTGAACATCATGTGTAGATGCCAAAACAACTTCATTGCTGTTTGCCTATGCAGCACAAATAAAAAAATTATACTAACTATAATTAAGATGTTTTTATTGCACTTATTGTAGAATTGTGGCTTACCTTATTAACTGCAAATGCCATTATCATATCTGATTCTTTGTGAATGATTTTTGCTTTTCCTCCAGGGTAGCCAAGATCTGCTTCAACCTACAAAACATTTGTAAGAAATTTCAATTAGCACAAAAATCCATTTTGTAGTGGTATATTCAGACTGCAAAAATCTATACAAAATTCATGCAAGAAAAGTTCAGTGGCCTCAGCATTGTTTAGGAAGCTAAACTTTAGACTTCTCATACTCTTTGGTGTTCTAGAAGCCAAAAGATACATTTGAGTATAAGAAACACAAAGTTGTGTGTGCAAAACTATTTACAAGGTGTTCACTCATCCCAGTTATCAGGACATCCAGAGTTAATTCACTGATTAAAAGCCTGCCACACAGACTACACAGAACATATAGCTTCTGTTAGTCACATTAGAGAAAGAAAAGCCAGTTCCACAGAACTTTTAAGAATGTGCTAGAGGTTTGGGAGAAGAGATACTACCTTGTTTTTGTGATCTTCTGCTACGCAGTTTTGTTTGACCTGCTCCACACGATCTTCTACAGACTACATAACATCACACAGTCACAAACACAAAACACATGCACAAACAAATATAAAAAAGAATGAAACATTCCAAACTAGATTTTAAAGGCCACTCTGTCAGTAAATGATGACAAATGTATTTTTAACTTTTTATAAAAGGCACAGAAACTAAGACAGGAATCTAAACAAACTCACTTGTAATGCCTCCTAGATGAACACAAAATGTATGATATAGCAAATAAATGGAGGAGTAATACACACACAAACTCCATACTTACAGGAATTCTAAAAGATATTAAATAGTATACTTATTTCCCATGGTACCTATGTGTTGGTTTAAATTTTCAGTTACAACTTGTTACAGTTATAACTGGTACAATTTGTAGAGCCCCATATTATATATTACTATATAATATTTATATGTATATATTACTCATGCATATATACATATACACAAAGTAATAGCATATTTAAATTTCTTTTTCAATATGACACACACACAAAATTATATGAATACTCAAATTTTTTACTTATTTCCCTTATTGCAAACATTCTGTTTCTTCATTCGGATAGAATTCAACTACATAAAGGTAAGGTGAGATATGTATTGTCTAAAAATATTCTGTTCAGTTGATACTTCAATAAACAACATGACAGTCATGTTGATTTAAAAAAAAAAATCCAAACACTGTTAAATGAAAGAAAGGAAATTAAAATGCCAACATAAAAATGGAAAGAAAAATTAAAAGAAATACTGAAGACACTGAGGAACAGTTATAATTGAGCTTTGTTTAAAAAAAAATTACATCCTTCGTTTACCTCACTTTGCTTTCTTTTCTTCGTAAATATATATCTTATGAAAGTCTCCTGAAGAAGTTCTTGCTTCACAAGAAAATGCCAGAGCCTTTTTGCTGGAAGAGCTGAATAATCCTTTGATCTAAGTAAAACAGAAAAGGGGGGAAAAAAACAGAACGGAAAAGCTTCAATGTAATTAAAGGTGGGGAAAAAAATATATCTAAAGAAAGACTCTGAATTACTTTAGATGAAATTCCAAAAAAAAAACCAACCAAAGTTTAAGCTCTGATTTGTTCAAGGCAAATATCAAATGATACTTTTTTTTTTTATGTTCTTTTAAAATCCACATTATGTTATTAACTTCGAAGTACTACAGTTCAATGTGCTGACTTGCATTTATGTCTATATTTGCACTCTACTAAAGGTGCATTTATATTGGAATTATGCTTCATTACATATTTTTTTCAGTATTCAAAAGAATTCTCAAAATATTTAGCTCATATATGAGACAAACAAAATTCATTGCCTCAGATTCGAGGATAAATATTTCTAAACTAGTGCCTATTTGTAAGAATATTTTAATAAAACTCTATAGGAGTATCAACCATGCAAATCCAAAGTCATATATAGTCAGCAAACTTAAAGTTGGATTTTAGTATGTTGAGAAAAGCAAATTATTTTGTAGTTAAAAACATGGTTCACTATCTGCATTTAAAGATACCTGCAAGACTGACATTGGTCTAAACACAGGAGGACTGGCTTTACAAGGACTGTACTACAACTTTCTTTCTCTCCTCCTCCTGACATCTGCATGTATTATACTTTTGTTGCTGAGGTGTGGTAGGAGACAGCTGCTACTGGAGAAACAGTAAAAGAGGTTGAATAGGGCCTTCCCAGCAGCAGCTGCTGCCCTTGATTTGTAGTCCTCCATGCTCTCTTTCTTGCTGCAGTTGTGAAAGGTGCAGCAGAGTAAGTAAAGGCTGCTGGAGAAGACAGCGGCATAAGAAGGAACAAAGGGACATGGGAAAGTGGTTTCTGTAAAGGTAGAACTAAGATCTAGCCAGCCTTTATTTGTCTGTTTAACTTTAGGTGGAAATACTTTTCAGTATTTCTACGATCAAAGAATATGTTTTTGCTAGGAAAAAAACACTTACTTGAATGGTGTGTTTTCAGGTTCAATCATTGCTTTATTGCGGAGAATAGCTGGTCCTGCACCTACACCAAGGTCACTTGGGTAAGTATTGATGTAGTTTGGTGGTGGGCCTTCAAACTGGTCCATTCTGTCTTGAAGAATCTGTTCCCAGTGTTCCAAAGTTTTTATTACAGCAATGCCCAATGGTGATGTTACAGGCAGATCTAAACAGAAATATTAATACAGTAAGGCTTAGAGAAAAAAATAATTTAAGTTACAGCGTGTATAAAAAACCCAGAATAATACAACCATCCAAAAAGAAAAGAAATGTACTTGTCAACAATTGTAAAAAAATAATGTATTAAACTATTTAAATTTAAAAATGAAAATTAAAAAGTAAAGTCTGACAGAAAGCTACCTATCCAGACAACTAAAACTTAAAGCAGAACTTAACATACCCGTGAACTCGAGACCAGCAATGGGAAAGAAGTTCTTAACATTGTGCAGAACTAATTTTACCATTGTCAGATGCAGAAGAGCCCAGCTGTATAAAGAGAATAGATTTAGTTGTGTTAAAACAACATTAATACAGTTATCTGCAGAACATTTTTCTCCTACCAAGGATACAGATTAGAAAAACAGTGTAGATGGTTCACTGAGGTTTACCAGACACATAAATACTTATATATCAGCTATGCTTATTATATATCAACGATGCAACATAAGGTTGCTTCTGAGGGCACATTGCTGTAAACACATAGTATCCCCTTCTCTCTTTTGCAAATCACATTATTATACTCTTCCCCCAGATAAAAGAATGTGTGTGCGTGAGCCTCTGCAAGACTGAGAATTAAGTACAAGCCCCATGAAACACATCCTGAAATTCTCCATGAAATCATGATGAATACAGTCAAGACTGTATTCTTGACTGGCTTCAAGTTGCGTCAGGGGAGGTTCAGATTGTATATTAGGAAAAATGTCTTTACTAAAAAGAGTGGTCAAGCACTGGAACAGGCTGCCCAGGGCAGTGGTGGAGTCACCATCCCTGGAGGTGTTTAAAAAACGAGTAGACGTGGCACTTCAGGACATGGTTTAGCAGGCATGGTGGTGTTGCGTTGATGCCTGGACTTGATGACCTTAGAGATCTTTTCCAACCTTAATGATTCTATGATTCTGTAAGACATTATTTGACATTGATGTTCATGGCAGAAGCTTTCACACCGAAATGGTCTCACAGATATTAAAAATACAAATCCTGTACAGTATAGCTGTAACGACTAATAAGAGGCTTGAAGAATGCATAAAAAAAGCCATCATTTTTCTCCATTATTATAATGCTGAGGTTGTCCATTATTTCATTTTATCTTGCAACATTTTCTCTTTTAAGTGTTCTATTTAATCTGCCCCTCGCTCAAAAACTAAAGATCATGCTTGAATCAGTAGTCTAAACCATTATTCTAGAGCTGGCATTGTGGTATCTCATGTTCTTTCTGTCTTTAAAATGAAGATAGGTTTTTTTTTTTAATCTGTTTCTTCCCCTCCCCAAAAACTACGAACCACACAGCTTTGACTTCCTAATCCTGTTTTTTCAGGCAAGTAAACGGGGAACTGTTACTGTGATGAGAATTTGTCATTTACATAATCCCATTGCCACAGGTAAGTCTATCTACAGTACTAAAATTATTTGACTTTAACTAGAGGGTGCAGAGGACCTGTATTTTCTTTAATTTGGAAGAAAATGTAAGCACATGACATAATTATTTTAAAACAGTGGCAAATTCTTCTAACCTGTAAGAACTGGCATCTTTGTGTTCCTGGATCTGTACATCAGAGAGGAAAGCATCATCCTCTTCCTCATCACTGTGAATGCTTTCATCGGAATCATATATAACACCGCTATCTGATAAAGGAAGAAATGGCTGCAATGCAAAATAAAAGTCTGCTGTAAAAGCAATTTTATGATCTCTTAATATTCAATTCTTATCTGAGCTGTCACTGTCATAGAGTTTAAGTGACAACAACTTAACCTCTATAAATAAGTTTCCCTAAAACAAAAATAAGCAGCAAGAGGAAAAGTGTTAATCTCTATTATTGGAAAAGAGACATGTTTTGAAAGTTAATAGAATTGCAGGCTCTTCATCTTTTATTACGAGGACAGTATTCTGCAGCTTACTATGAAGAATGCTCAAAATTTTCACATACTTTTTGTCCTTAGAACTTAACAGAGAAGAAATACGCTTTTATGAACTATATTTTCCCTTTTAAATTACCTTTGCCATAAAATAGTCCCACATGCTGAGCTCTGGAGGGATAAACTTTTCTTTGTAAGAGGGTCTTTCTGCAGGTACAGGTGGTGGTACAGTGCTGTCTTTTACTGGTCTTCCTGGCACTAGCATTCTCATATTAAACCGACGACGATGTTTATCCATTTCTTCTGATGGAAGAGGTGGTGCTAAATTCAGGTAATTTGAAAAGATGATGTTGATATTGCATGTTTAGAAACAGCTGTATTTTATAGTCAAAGCAACTAAAACCATTGTTATTGGTACTAATTTCTGTTGACTCAGAAGTCAAAGCCAGCCTAAATAAAGTAAGTGTAATCACACAAAGAGTTCATGTAGGATAAATTCAATACCTGTGGCATTTTTACATTGGATGTACAATGAGAAATACGTTTTATTATCTGGATTAAGTTCTCAGGAGATAAGCTTTTAAGAAAAAAGCTTTTAGCTGAAAAATTTGTCAAGAAAGATATTAAGAAAGAAATTAAGAAATTTTGTTGAGAAATAAAAGTACTATATAAAATTTCACTAAACTGTAAACTGCACAAGTCGTGGTTGTTACTCAAAATACAAGCCGAGGAACTCTTAAGACAGCGAAGAAAATTTGAATAGAGATACAGGCTTTCTGACAACTGAAGTCTATTTTAAAATGTTATGATTTAAAATATCTTAATGGTTATCAAAATATTAATGTGGTATTTGTTTTTCAAATTGTTATTGGCCAGGCAGCATTGAAGATCACACTTACTTTATTACAAAGGAACTGGATATTTAAAAACTTTTTTTTTTAAAAAAGCCACTACTAACGTTCATCTACACTGCAAGTTTTTACAAACCTTCATTACCATCCTCTGAAACATCAGAAGCTGTAGCAGCTTGTAGGTTAAAGCAAAACAGAATACGTCTCAAATGAAGACATGACTTTATGCAAGTTATTCATATTAACATCTTGTAAAAATAGCTGCCCTAAATGATCTTAAGTTATTCTATGAATGACAAATAGCTATTGTGTATACTTATAATGGTGCATTGCCTTGTTACTATTTTGTTTTGTATTTCAGATATGAAACATCTAATTTTTGCATAAGTTTCAAGCCTATCATTGTTTTGAAAGTCTGTGTGATACGATTTTGAGTATTGTTGCAGTGTGAAGTCTATGACAAATGGTTGTATTTGCCTTTGTCTCCAGAGCCTGAATTCAGTCTCCACTTTTGCTTTTCCTCATGCAGTACATGCTCATCTGTCTTTGCAAAATTTCTGGTTTTAGTTGGAGCTTACATATACATGAACTATTTTTCTGACAGATGAAACTGATATTTCTTCTTTGTGGTCTTATGCAAGGTGACATCATATCTTGCAACAGAAATCGGTTTCAGAAATACTGTTTACAAGTTACTGCAGTTGTTAAACAATAACATTCATCTCACATACAGAAAACCACAGCTACTAACACTGATTTATACCATCTGTTTTTTCACTAAAAAATAATGACTGAAAGTCCTGAAAAGTGTTACAAGTAAGCATCTAATAGTAATATTAGCCATACAGTAACTGTACATTTTTATGGTAAATTCAAAATGTGCTGGGTGCCAACACAAAGGACAACTGCGAGACTAATATTTTTTCTGCTTTTTAATTATTGTAAGAGTTTTCTTGCCAGTAGACACGTAAATTCTGCTTGCTTGGGTTTTGTCTTTAAAAGGAAGGAAATCTCTCCTATCAAGTTACTAAAAGGTATAAAATGCAAATCATTAGTATGACCTTTAGAGAACAAAGTACCTGGAATATTTTCTGAGTGCCTTCGAGGTTTTACAAGAAGTTTTGCTCCTCCACCAAAAACAGCAGCCCACATTCGACTGTTCAAAGGATGTGCTGCTAGTCGAAATAATTCATTACATGCATTGGTTGCAAGGGCATGTATAAGGAGACTCAGGTAGACAGCTACAACAGCTTCACAAAGTAGGACGTTTAACTTTGGTTGATCTTCATCCTGAGCTGAACTTAAAAGATTTATAAGTGAACTCACACCTGCAAAGAGAAAAGAGGAAAAGTTCTACATTAAATGAGTAGGAGTACAAATGGAAAAAAAAGGAAATGTTTCATCTGTTCATTTTATGTTAAACATATACCAATAGCCACGTGATACTTCTATTCAGATGAAACATACTATTAATATTTTTCTTAAATTCATAAAGATCAAAAATTTAAAAAAGCTTTCTTTGTTTTGGGACTACTGCATTGTACCTCTCTGCAAATACTATGAGCAGTTCAGCTTGCCTGTGAAAGTCCCGCACTGTTTCCACAGCTAAATTTATGCTTGTACATTGGGAGTAGCTGTTCTGATAGCTATACCAAGTAAAGCACAGATGAAAGACAGTACTTTACAAACAGCTAACAGAAACAGCTGTGCCTGGGGGGTGAGGCAGACTGGAGAAAAACATTTTAGGATGACAAATTATCAGGTTACTGAGTTTATCCTAAAGATCATAGTCTCTTCTTCAAGCAAGATGTTTGCCATATAGAAAGTTTATTCTTATTTATTTTGATATGTGAAAAAGTTAGAAGCTGTTATTAATTTGAGAACTAAATCAGAAACCCTTATCCATGGATGACCATCAACCATTTCATCTATCATATTACAGGACAGTTAGACAATTTTAAAATGTGGATCTGGTCCAGTGGTGCTTAAAGTAACTTTATTTTTTTCTCACCAGGCCACTGTGCAGGAGATGAGTTTGGAGTTGCGTGCTCTTCAATACTTTCTGTCCTCAGTCTGCGTCGATCACTTAAAAGCAGTCCTTGATAAACCATCCCTGTAAACTGATTCGCTTCTGTTTGACTGCTAAATATAAATTAATTTTTTTCTGATGAGAAAGGATTTTAGAATATTTTTGTCATAAAGTATAGTATACATACATGCCTCTCATTTAAATCAGAAAATGCAACGTTTAAAATTCTATAGGACTGTCACAAATTTTATAATTTCACAGTATACAAAACACATTTTTTTATTAAAACTTGAAATGTTTCCCTGCAGCATTATAAATTTTAATGTTATGTGCATAGCTCCAGATATGAAAAAGGCTTTTTCAAAAATTTTAATAATAAATTTCTGAAGAATATTTTTTAATGTTTTTACAGCATTCTCTATATTCCAAACTGGAACTGGAAAACTGCCTGAAACCTGAGTTTGGTTAGGTTCAAATGTTTCCACTGCACCCCTATTCAGCAGTGAATGTGCTGTGGAAAACAGCATTCAAATATTTTTCAGAAGCATCCCAAGTGAGAGTGACACCAGATTTTCTTATTATTTATTGGAAAAAATCTGAACGATTGGTGTCATTTTATCTGCGTAAACCTCATCTGGCATATCAAAGCTATCAACGTGTAAACTGTATAAGTATCTATATCCATACACAGATAATTAATCTGTTTTTTAGACACCTGCATGAAGAATTTCCATTTTGGATATGCAAAGTATACTCTAAATGTAGGACTGTAAGAAAACTTCTGTTTTTACCTGTAGCTGTGGCTGTCACATAGTGCTTGATAAATGGATGCAGAAAGTGAAGCTGCTAAAGAATGAAGTGTGTACACCTGAAAAAAAAAAGAGCCAATAGGCTATACGTAAGTTATATATAAAAGGTGAGTCAAGTACAGTTCTTCCTAGACAGCATTGGAAATGTGTTATGAAGGAATGTCCTAGTTTTAAATCAAGTACAGGAAATAGTATCTGAATGTTACTTTAATTTTACAGTACAGTACTTTGAAAATCACAGCTGCTTTTTCAAGATCTTTTGATTGCAGTCAAAGCCTTCTAATATTACATCAAGATAATTAACTTTATTCTAATACATTACTGCTGCAATGAATGAGTATACTGAAGGACTGTTAAGTATGTCCTGTTGTGATAATGAATTTGATAGAATGTTTTCTGGAAACCTCATTATATAACATTGCAGTTCACTGTAGTAGTAGTTGCTCAATATGCATAAAATATCAAAATTTGTGTAATCATTGTATGATTGTTTTATCTATAATCTCTTTTTACCTCAGTTATGTGCTTATAAATTTCCAGAAGTCTCCAGGAGTAACAAGAATAATATTCTGTTATTGCCTCACAACGCAACAGAAACACTCCAGTTCTTAAACAGAAGAAATGCAAGGATTTCTTGGAAAGTCCAATGAAATCCACAGCGTGAAGAAAATGGTACTGTCAAACTGTTAAAAATGTAAACTCTTTTAAACCCACCCTGTGTTCATTTCCATCTTTTCCTACCATCTTTCCATTTAATCAAATGCTAGACCTTAGATTAAAGCTATGAATTATCTAGGTAGTTGTTTTGCAGTTAGGAAGCGTCAGCTTTTATTTCTGAATTCTCTTTTAAAAGAAAATGCATGTGAAGTATGAGTTTTTAGAGTAAGAAAGATGCTTGCTTGTAGCATAAAGCAGTATGGAAAAGGAGTCAACTGATAGAGAAAATGAGATGTAAATCAGCTTGAGTTACAGTTTTAGAAACTTAGCTGCCTTGCAGGGGGACAACCCATTTAGTTTCCTAATTTTTCCCTACTTTCATTTAGTCAATAGAAATTCAAATTAATTTAATGAATAGTGATCTAAATGCACAAAATAATAATTTAGCTTCTTACTAATTAACTGTGTCATAGTCTCAGGCTCTGGCCTTTTTCCCCACCTCTCTTTACTGAATCTGAACAGAATTTATTCACCCCCAAGTATGGAGTCAGATAAAGTAATTCACCACAATTCCTTAAAAACCACTATACTTGAGCAAATTTGCGCTAGAGTAAGATTTATAATATCTGTATTGATAGAAGGTTATAATGTAACTTACAGTGTCCCATCTCTACTTTCATTAACGTCCCTACAGGATTTGACCAGAATGATAATAATTAGTTATATTACATGATCATGTTGTTTTAAGAGCCAAGAATTCAGTGTTTTAGTGAACATTCACATTTGGAATAGTTTCCTGGGAATGACCAGAATTTGGATGAAAGGGAACTAACAGGACTCAAAAAACTGTCAGAAAGCAAGTGGTTAAGTCTGGTGAACTGAAAATGCTGGTTAAGGGAGAAGGTCAGTACTGTGAAAGGGTAAGTGTTGGAAAGTTAACTCAAACACCGCATTTTATTTTTCGCATGCTCTCTCCCCATTTTATAAACAAATCAATTAGCATTTCCTGAAAGCTTTTCATTACCTTGACATCTTCAATATTAGGATGTGGTGGTGATTTCATCTGCACAATAGTGTAGAGAATATCATGGATGTGGTTGTTTAAATACAGCACAGGATTAGCTATCACGGTTTTTGTGGATGCTATACTTGCAGAAAGCAACGGTAGTGTTGTGGGTAATGGAAGGGGAGACTGAAGTTGTTTTACAGTAGTTTCCTGTTTAAGAGAAAAGATTTTAAATTACTGCTTTGAGAAAACAAGTTAAAAAAAAAAAAGAGAGATACTTTTACATCTTAAAAGTTTTTCTAGGGTTATTTATCCTCTTCCACTGCTGTCTACTCAGTACAAACAAGATTTTACTGTGACTGATGTCAATAGCAAGTTCTTACTTACTGTAATAACATGGATCAAACCTGATAGCCAAGTTTGCTGGAACACTTTTTGATTTAGTGCGGGAAGAGTATTTTCATGTGTTCATCAGCAAGTGTTGGGATTGTCTACTAAAAAACACTAACTAAAAATGCACTTACAGTCGCATAAGTTGACGTAATACTCTCTGGTCTGAGTTTAATAACAGAAGACAAATTTGCACTAATCTGAGTTTCTCAAGTGGAAACACAGAATTTTTTTTTTATTCTTTAAAGTCCAAGACTAGTACCACCAAAACAGTTGTCTACTGCTCTTATTTGAAATGTGAGAAATCTAGGACTAGAGCAAGTGAAATGACTTGCCCAGTATCAGATGATCTGCTGTAGCTCAGGTTAGTCATTAACATTTGCTGGAAAATATCTTTCTTTGTATGTAGAATGCAGAAAATGCCATACTATAGTAAAAGGGAGCACTACCCTGTCTGTCTTGGTATTATTTGTTGAGCCTTGCAGCTAAGATCTCATTCCTTGTAACTCCCTTGCATGATTTGCAGAGGTGTGGGGAATGAGATTTTTGTCATATTTCAGCAACTGTGAATTTAATTTATTATGTAGATGACCAGAATATTGTGATCAAAATTATAATTTCATTGGAAAACACACATAATGCTGCAGCTATAATATAAACAGCAACATTTATGTTCCATAATTATAGGTAGCCTAATCCTCAATGTCATATAACAGATTCATAAGAACCAAATAATCAGGATGTGGAAAAGCAGCACACTTAAATACCATGTTGTTTCCTCAAGAATGTTAAAATTATCTTGACCATTAGACTTGCAGAACATAAGAAGCATCTACCTAGGTACAAACTTAAGTGTTTGAAAAAACTGATACTTGTGAATAGAACTTAATTGAATTTGTTTTACCTGCTGTGACTCTTGCAGCAAGAACTTCAGCTCCATTCTTACAGATGCTAAACCACCACCTTGTGCCCCATGAAGACTACAATAACTTAGAAAGACTCTTAGAAGAGCTTGGTTCTTCTGCAGCCACCACTTCCGTCTTTCGGCATGCTCTCGTTTTGCTTGTAACCTACGTCTTTCTATCTGGTGCCTTTCATACGAACCAATGTCTGGTTTATCCATAATATCATCGTGATCAAGTAGATCCCCATTTACTTTGGTGTATGTTTTACAATAGTCCTTGCCCCCTGCGTCATGGTTGCATATTTCATGCATAGCAGCAATCTCTTTTTCAAGCCAGTTGTACAGCTGAAATCTGAGCTTTCCTCCATCTACTTCATAACCTGTAGCCAAAGTCCTCAGTTCAGTCATAAGGATCTTCAAACAGGCTCTGAACTTCAGTTGTTCAGCAATAACATCAACCTCTGCGTCTCCTGCATCAGTCGTCTCCCCATGTGGTGTTTGTGGGATGTCGGCATCTGAGGTTCTCTCATCATCTTCTCCATTCTCAAAATCAGATTTAGATTTTTTCATCATTATACCAACATCCTTGTCCTCTTCATCTGACCCATTTTTGTCTTCACCCCAATCAAGAGTAAGGGGCTCATCATCAAATTTTACTGCTGGCTGACTCCAGTCAAATTGCGCTGAGGATTCAACAGTATTTTCCAAAGCAAAAGTTGTTGAAATTGGCTTTGACCAGTCTATGTCACTACTTCCAGCACCATCCCTTAGGGCTTTGGAATCTGAAACACCAGGCTGTATTGGAGGACTAGATGAATCTTTCTCTGCAGGTACAGTAGACTTTTTTCTTACTTTTGGAATTTTGGAAAGGACTTCAAGAGCTAGTACAGGGCAACCCACTTTAAAATGAGCATTTGCAGTAGTGAAGAATAATTTTCTTTCTATAAGATTAATTTTATCATCAAAGCTTTTGTCAGTTTTTAGGCCTAAGGTGGCCAAAGTCCCTTCTGGTGAGCTGAAATATCTTCGGATGAGCAAAGGGTGGGTCCGAAGATAATTGTAAAAACTGAATACCACAGGATTGCACGACTTGACGATAGCTAAGGAATTAAAGATGAAAATGGCTTTAAAATGGTATTATTCTGTTTTGCATATTTCCTGCATTACAGAGATTTGTCAAAACACAAAACCAAAGACAGTTTTGGGTCTACTTGCCAAAACAAAATGAAAGAATTACTTATTCCCCACATAAAGATTAAAGGTATGAGCAGAAAGATACTAAACTTTCTCATTTGCCTTGCTGTTATATTCCACTTAGCTAAGCCTAAAAAAAGCTGAGATCAGTCAGGTAGAGATTTCCCCAAGGGAGGCAATATGCCACAGAAACCTATGTAGCCACCTGTCACTTTTAACATTAATCTCAGAAAAGGCAGGATAGGAAATTCCGATAGAACACTGCTAACTCCTAGAAGCAAAAATGAGAATTTAAGCCCACTGGAATAAAGACTAGCCAGCATTCAGTAGTACAGAGGTATTGAAGAGAAGTACCAAACAAAGGAGGCCTTCCTGACATTATCTGACATCAGAACTAAGTTCAGTATTGGGTGGCTGGAGAAAAATCCTTGGAAGAAATTGGAAAAAGATTTTTTTTTTTTTTTTTTAAAGAAAAAGTAGAAATTGAATGGGCCAGTACATAAGCCAATTAATGATTTCAGCATAATGGCATCTCAGGAGAAGGGACTGCATACATACACAGAAAGTATTTCTTCTTCTCTGCTTTGTCTTAATAGCTTTGTCCCATCAGACTAATGTTTCTCTCTTACCTGGGTTTTCGTCATCATCTTTAGGTGTTTGTTCCAATAACGTGTCCAGTGCTCTCGTGTAATCTTTCATTATCCAGTATGCAATGCTTCTCAGAAATGGATCAGAATGCAATTTAGTACAGCTGAACCCAGCTCCATCCTTATGGCAACCCAAAATCTTTTCATAAAGAATGGAGGTGTAGGTGACAGAGGTTTCAAACTCTGATTCGTATAAACGAGCAATAACCATAGCCAACTGGATGTCTTCCATTTTCTCAAGGCATACCTATGATAAGAAGTGGGGAAAAGGTTGCTTTGAGCAAAAGCTAATTCTTTAAAATAACAATGAAGTGAATAGCAATATATGTTTACAGAACAGATAATTTTTTTCTCATCATATCTGTTCTTTAAAGTATATATTCATCTTTGGGTCAAATATGCGGTAAGGGATATATAGCTAAGTAACGTATTTTCTTCTGTGTCTGGAAAGATGTTTACTTTCTTCTATTTCTGGAATTATGATATGTATAGCAGTACATCAGCATGTCAAAAATTAATATGGCAGAAGTAAAGTTAAAGATACGTAGCAGAATAAACATAACTTCCAACTTTCATGTTAATACATCACTGGTAAGATATTCTTCACGTTGTCTCATCTATAGAATTATATCTCTGAGGAAAATTCTTTGTGTTTTCAGGTAAAGACAAGCATCCTGCATATAAATAGGCAGGATAACTAAAGATTCTCTTAAGTCCCATTCTCTCTTGAGAGGTACTGCTTAGGTTATGATCCTGCTTACGGCTCTCGCCTCCCTTGTGGCAGGCAACATAACAGCTCCACTAAAAAGGGATCCTAAGGCTGCCTCAGAAAAGAACTCTGACTTTTTTTGACTTAATGTTGTAACAATAGGTCATGCAGAATAGCTGGAGGCTGAACAGAGTGCTACAACTTAACTGTGCTGATCAAACAGGAAGTTTTGCCAGAAGGGTCATGACTGGTATTCCCAAGCGTGCTTTCACTGAAGACTGATGTATCTGAACAATTATTTTGGCCTTCAGATCAGCTTCCAAGCTGCTTTTCACAGTAGTGTGGAGGTAAATGGTATGTCTGCAGGGCACAAGGGGGTCATGTATAGACACACCATATCATTTGTGCTGCCACAATTTGTGAAAAGGCCAGAGAACAGCTTGTAAGGATACAGTTACATAGTTCAAATTAGAAACTCAAACTTCATTTCTCAAAAGTGGATACCTCTATAGCATCTTTCAGTGAACCTGCTAGCAAAAAAAATGCAGCTGATTGTTCAAAGCGTTGTTTTCCCAACAAAGCAAAAGCGTTTTTTAAAGCAGCTTTGCGCCATCTATCTTCACTGAAGTTGTGGCTGAAAAAGGCAGTCATCTTTTCATCGTGCTGGGACCTGCATAAAGAAATGCAATGTATACAACTAATTATTACATAACCTTAGCATACAATCACTTGAACAACATCACTTTAAATTAAACTCTAATCTTGAATGAGTTCTGCTTTGCATTCCTGGTTCAATTAAGATTTAATCAAACTTATAGTTGGCAGAACTCACCTAAACAGACCCCACACCACTGCCTTTTTCTTCATAGCAAGGTAAAAAAGTGCAGCATCTAAGGCATCATTGTTCCTCTGGAATGAAGCTTTTGCAACCTGTAGTAAACAAAACCTACTATTATTACTGAAAATATAAAGGCTGCTTTTAGCTAGCCAAATAACGTATGCACTCTGTCAGGGAGGGTGGTCTAGAAGACTGTATTATTTCTATATTCAACAGTGATTTTCTATATTCAACAGTAATTTCTGTCTGAATGCTTTATTTATGTGACAGCTCTCATGACACTGTAAATGTTCTAGAGTCAGAAAAACAGCACTACTGCAGATATTAACCCCTCTCAGCCACAGTGGGACATTACAAATGTGCAAATAAAAATATTTTCTTTAAAAGTGTTAGAGTAACTCATACGATTCAGTGAAAATCCTCTTGCAATCCATTATTTACACATACTTAAGCTAATAGAAGTATTTCTTTAATGAACACTGTTTGGTTTTTGTATAGGACTCAGATGTAATTGCATTTGATATGGAGTACCAGGATAATTAAATTTTACTCCTGGATTCTCCGAGTATCCTGTAACTTCTTAAAATTTTTCTTTACAACAGATGATTTGGAAATTTACTAAACTAGTAAGTACTTCTGTTCCCTAGACATTTCAGAGATTGCATTATTTGTTGTAATTCAAAGCAAAAGCTAGTAATTATTCAAATCCATCGAACTTCAAGTTACAATAAAGCTGAAATTCTTACTAAAGTAAGGATTTAAATCTCACTGATACCTATGGGCAAGAGTTTGAAATATTATCTCAAAAATATATTGCGATTTATCCATTATTAGGCCTCCCACAGCAAGACTCTGCATACAACTGAGATTTGGTGTTATCTTGGTTTTACATAATATGGGTGCATATTTCTATAAAGCAGTAATTTTGTGACTCTTCACATGAGTAAAACTTGCATTTATTTCCCTTTCAGATCTTTTATGTTCTATAGAGTACTCTATTACAAAAAATACAAAATTTGCAAAGACTCTTTATATAGTTCTATTTATTTCTTAAATAAAACACACTACTGAACTCAAAGCATAATTCTCTGTTTCGTCTATATATATATATGATCTCATATATCTGAAGAGTATTTAATATGATCTTTAACATACTGCAAAACATGGTGTGGAGGGGGAGAAATTAGGTACTTCAGAAATAGCTTTTCCGCAGATCAACTGTATTATATCTCACTATTGAGTAACAAAATTTGTAAGCCAGGACTGCCAACATCAGCTGGCATAGAGAAAACTAGTTACGCAGTGTCCTGGCTGGGCTGCAGTACAAAGCAATCAGCTGTATACTAGCGGCCATGCATATCTGTTAAGGCATACCTAACAGTGTGTAACTACAATTTATAAGCAATAAAAAGTACCTTCTCAATGCATCTTCGGAGTGTGTTGATATTCCTGACCCACCAACCAATACCCATTGCTCTTAATTCAGACCACTGCGGGTCTCCCTTCTGGATAGCAGGAATCATATTGATCAATTCCTCCTCAGCCTCAGAATGAAAAGCCCATGCAAAATGGCAAGTAGACAGGCCTAAAGAATAATATAAGATACTAAAATTCAGAAAATTAAGACTGGTTAATAAGCAAACACTGTATGTCAGAGATGCAAAATGGGATCTCCAACCCAAGAGTCAGGTAGATCTGAGGTACTGTTTCCCTCAACAGGAAGCAGAGCTGCTAAAGGAACAGCTGAAATATCTTTTTGGTCACTAGGGATGTCCTCCCCTCAGTGCTTCTTCCATTCTTTTCCAGTACCCCATTCATAGAATAGTTTGGGTTGGAGAGGACCTTATAGATCATCTAGTTCCAACGTCCCTGCCAGGGGCAGGGACCCCTTCCACTAGACCAGGTTGCTCAAAGCCCCATCCAGCCTGGCCTTGAACACTGCCAGGGACGGGCCATCCACAACTTCTCTGGGCAATCTGTGCTAGGGCCTCACCACCCTCATAGTGAACGGTTTCTTCCTTGCATCTAATCTAAAGCTACCCTCTTTGAGCTTGAAGCCGTTACTCCTTGTCCTATTCCTACAGGCCCTTGTAAAAAGTCCCTCTCCATCTTTCTTTCAGGCCCCTTCAGGTACTGGAAGGCTGCTATAAGGTCTCCCTAAAGCCTTCTCTTCTCTAGGCGGAACAGCCCCAACTCTCTCAGGCTTTCCTCATAGGAGAGGTACTAAAGTTACATGGTGAAAGACCGAAGGAAAAATATTCTGTTATCTCAGAGGCAGATCCGTTCTGGGCCAGAAACCTTTCTGTCTGCTGTTTAGGTGGTAACTGCTTTCCTTGTCTGTATTTCTCAACAGCATTTACTCAGATCAAGCCAGGGAAAAAACCTGCTGTGATGAAAATACTAAAATACTCTTTAAAAAGTAAGATAAAGACATGCTCCTGTAAAGCAGTATCTTAATTCCTCCAGCAGAAACAAATAAATACATATACAATCTGTATGCTATCTAGTTGGGGAACTTATTCATGCCTCAAACTGAATGGGGCAGAATCTTTCTTCTATTCTAGAGCTATACATTTTTGCTATTCACAGTACATGTAAGGAAGCACGTACTAAACTTTTGCAAGATAAAGGCTGGAATAGATTAAAATCTAAAATGAATATGCAGAAAATGGAAATATCATGATACTATAAATCAAACATAACCAGATCCTGTCAGCTCAAGTGGATCAAATGAAAGTAATGCTTTGCTCTAAGAATTACCTTGGTGAAGCAGCTGAACTCGATACAGGGGTGGGAGAGATGTCAAAAGGCAGGTGTGCAGGCGCATAGCCAACAAATATCGTAAGCCACATTCATCTAAGGTATCTCTTCCTGTGAAATATAAAATACTGACTTTTGAACATGCAGGTGGCTACAAGAGGCATATATAAAACTTTTATTCAGGGTGTGAGGAATGAACATTTCTAAACTTGCTGAGAACCTGAACTACAAGTTAGTTATATATGAAATATAAGCAGAGATTTATATTTAAGGATTTTTCTCTCTTTATCTAATCTGAATAACTGATGCTAGCTTTCAGCTTTGTTATCCCAAAACACCCAAGGACTAAGTTTACCTTTGCTGAGAAGAATAAGAAGGTTAATTCAATAATATGTCAGTTACTAACCTGAGTAATTCTTATCTCTGTTCTCATCTAGTTCAGTGGTTGTCGTGGCCACAGTGTCTGCCAAAGCTACAAGGAACATCTGCTCCAGTCGAGTGAGGCCTGGCAGACTTGAGTGCATCAGGTGGCTTGAAAGGACACTAGCATGTTCTCGGCCAAAGTAAGTTGGACCATACTGTGACAGATTAATAACTTTGGATTTACTCTCCCTCTTTTCAGGCTCGAAATCAATGAAGTCATCAGTTGTAACAGGCTGAATCTGGAACAGATCTGAGTATTGATCTTCTGTCTTTCTCTTAGCATGATCTTCAGAGCCCTGAGGTATTTTAGAAGTTTCTTCAGAAACATAAGTGGCATCTTGATCTGCAGCAAGCAGCGCATATAGTGGCAGTGGGGGAATTGAGTCAATCTCTGTGTAGTCTCGAGTACCATCTTTTCCAGCTGTGATGGTATCCTTTGCAGTACTACCGCTTACACTAATGGTGCGAGAAAGATGGCGTTTAGGACCAGTTCCTTCTCCAGCTTCTGTGTCTTTAACTATTGCAACTTCTCCTGCAATACATTTAACTAAATGCGATAGAATGGCTTTGGCTCGGCGAACTTTACCCAGATCCATAAGTTCTAGTAACTGGGTTGGATGATATTGGGGGAGAGTGGGTGAAAGAACATGAGCAGCTTCAAAAAGGCCACCATCCTGAATTACAGTTGGAGTGCCAAAAACATCATCCACAACACTTGCCCCATCAATTACACTGGTCTTCTTTGCTATCAAGCTTGTTTTGAGTGTATCTTGTGTTGCTGAGTCTTCAGTAGCAAAAACATCACTTTCTCCATCACCAAACTTGACAGCGTGTTTCCACTGGGCATAAACATGCATTTCACAGTCCATTCCCACTACCAGTATACCATCTCTCACCCAGGACAGAGAAACAGGTAGTGAAGGAGTGCCATCTACAGATGATACCAAATCAATTGATCTAAGCAACACCCACTTTGACTTTACACCTTGTTTTATGCTACCACCTAGTGGTAAAGTAATGACAGCTACTCCCTCTTTGCTGCTAGTTTGATCAGTTACAATTCCTGAAAGTCTTCCGTACATGAAGATGTTGGCACCAACTCCAACTGTCAATATATGTGAACCATCTTCTTTTGATACCCAGTCCAAATGCACCAAATGTTTGATGCTGGGCACCAGGTAGTTGTCTTTATTCAAAAAAGCATCTGATTTACTGTAAACAAATAAATTACTATCTACACTGACCCTTGAATCAAGTACACTTCCAACCTTAACTAAATCATCCAGATGAATTGTCTGTTCCAAAACCCATTCTGATCCTCCTGTAGACTCACATTCAAGTATACAAACATGCATGGAAAATTCTTTGGAAACAAAACCATTATGCTGTATGGGTTGTTTGTATGCTACTGCAAGACGTCCTGTGTAAGAACAGCTAACAGCAACCGGCCTTCCTACTATGCTCACTGTGCTGCTGTTGTCTTCTCCTTCATCATTCATTAAAGGCCATTTTCTCCAATGATATGTTTCCCTTTCTTCATTTTTGCTGTTTAGGTCTCTCTCTACAGTACATCTCCAGAACCGCACTCTGTTGTCTGAACATGATGTTACTATCAGATAAGGTGCAAGGCAGACTGGGTATATTGATGAAGAACTCAGGTGACCTGAAGTTAGAACAAACATATTTACGTTTAGTAATATAAAGTAGAATGCCTATATGTTTAAGGCAGGCACAACGCTGTTTAACTACTGATAGAGAACTTTACCACCTAGTATTATTTTTCAAATTTGGAGTTGGGTAAGCCTTACAGCTTGAACATTACTAATCATCTGCAGTTCTGGTCACTATTCAGAGAAGATAAGCTGTAACTGATCTAATTCAGAGAAGGCTTGTTAGAATAATGAGAGGAATACAAAGCCTTAATCAGACAAGATTAAGGAAGTTAAGATTAGGTTCATGTAGCCTACCAAACCGAAACTTAAGGGGGGGTGGGGTGGGGGTGGGGGAGAGACACAGAAAGACAAACAGAAGAAGGGGTAAGTGCATCAGGTAAAATACCCACTGTATACCCAACACATTAATGCTGGCAGATGAACTAATGGGTATAAATTGTTCATTAATAAATTAAGACTAGAAGTTTCGTTTCCAACTATTAGAGCAGCAAGTTTCAGGAACAGCTTTCCTGTGGGGACTTGATACATTTATGAAAGGGTAACATGATACGGACACAATTATTTGACAGAGCTTTTTTAGTCCTGTGTTCCCTGTATCAGTAAATCAGAAAGTGACAGGATGAGGAGATGCATATATATATCCGAGGATATCTATCTATAATCCTATAAACTAGGAGGTAAATTAGTGGACCAACTGGATAGGAAAAAAAATATTACATTTACCTGCTGAAGGAGTTGCTCTTACTACTTCTACACCAACAGGAAGATCCAGAGGTTGGCTATACACAAGTCTGGAGCTCAGAATGAGTTTACTAGCAGTCTGAAGATTTGCAATTGATGAAGATCGTGGAATGGGACTTACACCAGGTGATATATCTGGAGAAGAATCCACAGTCTTTTGCTCAGGTACACTAAGCTTGTTCTCTGATGCAGAGGCTTCAGTTGGTTTTGCTGTATGTATAAAAAAATTACCAACAGTGTTAAAAAAAATGTTTATAAGTAAGGACAAGGCATGAATACCCTATAATCAGATTTATTTTTCTTAGCAGTGCTTAAGTTAGAAAATAATTACATGATGTGTGCAGGCTACATTAGTTTTATTGCATGCTATGACTATTTGTTTTAAGATACCCGTAACATTCTGAAATACTGATAGCTTAAAATAAAGAATCCAGTGCTTAAGTACATTACTTACCCTATCAACAAATTTTTATATTGCAATTGGTATAGAATGCAACCAATGTTTGTAAGGAATCTTACTGCTTCTATTGCATTGATAACTTTTTCCAAAGATTCCTGACTTTGAGGCTTCTGCTTGACGAAGGTGACATAATTTGTTTTAAAATAAATGACCAAGGCTTTAAGTTTTTTTTTATATTATTTAAAATAAATGCCTGTGTCTAAGAAAATTATAATCACTCACTTACCTAAGCAGGCTTGCACAGATTTGAGATGAAGATGCCACATTTGAAGAACAGAGCAGCCACCACTATCTTTTTCAATTACTACTAGGTAGAACTTTTCTGAGAAAGGTGGTGGACGATACCCTGTAATTGAAACATATTATCACTGTCATGAAGTTTAGGTTGAACATAAATAATTTTCAGTAACAGAAGACTCTCTAAAAATTATTGGTACTAAAAAACCTGTTTTCCTCTTTGAAAGAACTTGCTTGATTATAAACCAAAATATTCAAACAGTACCATTAATAACATAGAATCATAGAATATTTCAAGTTGAAAGGGACCCATACGGATCCTCGAGTCCAACTCCCTGCTCCTTGCAGGACCAGCTAAAACTAAACCATATGACTAAGAGCATCATTCAGACACTCCTTGAACTCTGACAGGCTCGGTGCCATGACCACTTCCCTAGGGAGCCTGTTCCAGTGGCTGACCACCCTCTAAGTGACGAAGCTTTTCCTAATGTCCAGTCTGAACTTTCCCTGATGCAACTTCATTCTATTTCCTCATGTCCTACCGCTGGTCACCAGACAGGAGATCAGCACCTCCTCCTCTGCTGCCCCGCTTAAGGAAGTTGTAGACCGAGATGAGAGCACTCCTCAGCCTTCTTTTCTTCAAGCTGAACAAGCCAAGTGACCTCAGCCGTTCCTCATAACGTTTGCCCTAGAGGCCTTTCACCATCTTGGTCGCCCTCCTCTGGACGCACTCTGATAGTTTGATGTCCTTCTTATATTGAGGTGCCCAAAACTGCACACAGTACTCGAGGTGGGGCCACACTAGTGTGGTGTCAAGTGGGACCATTACCTCCCTCAACTGGCTAGCTGTGCCTGATGCTCCCCAGGACACAGTTGGCCCTTTTGACTGCCAGGGCACACTGTTGACTCATATTCAACTTGCCATTGACCCAACCCCCCAGATCTTTTCCTGCTGGGCTGCTCTCCAGCCTCTCATCCCCTAGTTTGTACGTATAATCAGGATTACCCCGACCCAGGAGGAAAACCTGGTGGTTGCTCTTGCTAAATTTCATTTTTTAAATTGAAACTTTGTTTGCCTATGTCTACAGAAGAATTATGAAAATAAAGAGACTGACTTACAGACAACCCGAGTATTAGTGGCAAAACTAATTTATTTGATATATTTCCCTTCCCAGTCAGTTCGAACTACTTTGCTAGATTGTAAAGGATCCTTTCCACCTGCAAGCTTTCTGCCTTTTTCTTTTAAAGTCTACTACCAAATTCCCCAGTCACTTTCTGTTGTATTAACGTGGAAGTCAGATATATTTATGTATTGATGCAGAAAATATACTACTTTGTATTTTGTACATATATTTATGTATAACATACAGCATTTTGAAAGATGGACTTTGTTATAGAAGTTACAATGTTTCACTCTAAGCAAATCAGAATGCCCTTGTTTGATACTGTGTCCTGGATTTTGTTACCATGTAAACAACAATGTATATGAGCAACATGAAACAGCCCTTTTACTGAATTCTACAGATTCTCATTAAAAAGGAAACTAGCATATGCCTGCGAGATTTCAATATTCTCCAAGAACATTTTTGGTACCTACTTTATTCATATTAGTTACTTTTATGCTATACCTTGTGATGGCTGGAAAAATATCTCGGTTTCCTTCCCTTCTACATCTTCCTTATGTGGTTTGTATCCCAAAATGAAGTCTTCTTGGAAGACATGAAGCAATTGTGTGTTTGAGCCACACTGAAATATTAAGCAATAGTTGTGCTTCCAGAACAGTACAGCAACATTTTATTCTAACGCGTTTATTTCTTTTGTGCAGTCTAGCTACCGATGAGGATCACTTTCTTTTACAATGTTGAAAATTATTTTAATGCATCAGAAAAACTAAACATTTTCCTCTTACACTGAGAACAGCATATTCTAGAACCTATTGTTTGTACATTCAAAAAATTTCAGAGATCTACCATGCTAGACAAATTCTGTAATAACATTTTTGCCGCAGTTATTGACAGATGAATTAGTATCTGATTGGTTTTTATTTCTTTAGGTCTTGAATAAATGACAGTGGCAAAAACTTTTGGACTTTCATCCCTCTTCAATGGGAAGACATATCTGCAGTGAATTGCTTGTGAAATCTAAAAAACGGAATGAATTGCAAGTTTTCCTTCTCTCCGATATCTCAACAGCTGTCCTTCCTGACAGCAACAGATTTCTTTGCAGTACCTCTCTACAAAGGAGGCTGCTGGCAGTGCAATCCTTTCCTGCAGGCAAGGAAAATATGTCCCCCAAAGACAGTGATGGCAAAGTTTTCATGTTCCAAAACACCCTCTATTTTCCAGAAAAAAAAAAAAAAAAAACAGAAAGAGAATATGCCCCATACTCATCTATAAAAATTTCTAGAAAAACATTTGGTAAATCCGAACTTAAAATTGAAGATCCTACATGATTAATACTTAAAAGACATGGAAATTTATTGACAAATAGAGAAATACGTCTTTATATATGTCATAAACATCCAGATGTCTAATTAGGAACTGGTGAAACACACTGTTTTCACATGCTGCTTCCTAACAGAAAACAGCACTGGAACATGTATGATCAAAATAATTGTAAGAACAAGGTGTAATAATAATACCTCCTTATTGTTTCAAATGTATAGCTGTATTAGTTAACAGATAAATATTTGCCTTACAAGACAGACAAAAAAAAATTGAAGTCATACATGCCTACGATTCCTACATTTTGGAATAGTTGGGTCTAGTTTTTAGGTATGGGCTTTTTTAACATTGTTCATATTTTTGTTTGTTTGGATTTGAGTGGGTATGCTATTTTTTTCCTTTAAATTATGATAGTTTGTAAATCAGTCTTTAGTTAAGTCTTATTTTAGTCAAGATTTATGCTTAGAAAATATCGTTACACTCTGACAACAGGCTTTGAGCTCCTAGCAGCTAAAAGAAACTTGTCTGACTAAAATGTTCAAGGTATCTCAACATTCACAAAAATTCAAGGCAGTCATTATCACCATAGAGAAGTGTCACCTCTTTTACTCCTTTTCAACATATTAGGTTAATTAACAGACAAATCTATTAAACACCTTTATGTGATACCCTTAAAGAGTTAACCATTTATTTACTTTGTTAGTTATTGCATCGAGTTCAATAATGCATCCTGGTCGAGCAGTCGATTGTTGGCTCACAATGTTAAACACTTCCCCAATAAGTTTCTGAAACACAGCAAAATGAGAAGAGTTAGGATGTTTTTCCTTCAGACAGAAGGAAATTGCATTTCCAGTCATTTACAATAAACCAATGCTTTAATTTTCCTCATTGGCATAAACTGTAACAGACTTCTTCCTGTTGTCATTTTGGCATTTATGAATAACATGTTTATCAAGACATTTGCGCTGTTGCGAATCAGCAGCTATTCATGGGGATAGCACACCAGTTTTTATGGAAACTAAATGTTGTTTATTCAAAGATTTATCCATTCGTAACGTAACAGAAGAATGGAAAAAAGGAAAGATGTGCTTCTTTATACAATAACAGTGCAAGGTCATGCTTTACGTTGCTTAAAGCCACAGAAATGAAAGATAAAAAGGATGAAAAAATTACTTATTACAGAAAAAATAAAAGCTAATATTACCCTGAACAATAACCTGCTCTCTGATTCCTTCCTATCCTACCATCTCTGCCCTTCCTCATATTTAGATGTAACTTAGGTGGCTACACCATAAGTCTTGCTATTCTGTCTTCACCTTCCCACTTGCTCTTGACTCCCCTCTTTTGAGAAGACAAAGAAAGAAATCCTATTTTTCCTTTCCACACCTGCTACAAGTTGGGGAAACCTGTCAGGGAAATTTTGTTTCAGTTCAGTCACTTTTAGTAGTAAGAGCTGCATTTCTGTCTGCTAATGTTTACAGACAGCTGCAAAACATGTAATGATACAAGGTATAATGCATAAGTCCTTATACACGGAATGGCACAAAAATTACACAGAACTAAGTGAAGACAAACCACTGTAGGAGGAAAAAGAAGTTTCCTTAATTAGTTTTATTTTAATACTTTCAAATCATTGCTACATAAAACTTACAGATGATTCTGGGTCAGATAACTCATCTAGAAGTTTTCGTGCATCTACAACGGCTTGATAGAGTCTCAGGTTTTTGCCATCCGATGCAACAAAGCAAGCACTAGCAGAGTTGCAGTATGTACCTGTGAAAACACAAAAATTTCATAGTTAAAGAAAAAAATGGCAGTCAAATGGCATCAGGTAGTTCATTACAATCCACTTCATAATATCTGAATATAGTTATAATTTTCATAAAGTACTGAAGCAAAAAACCTAAGCAACTGTGTGCATTAAAAGACCTTTATTTGAATTTTAAAATAACTCCCTTTCTGCTCATTTGTGTAACTAAAACTCCTCATAAAGTTGAATAATCTGAACAGAATTCTTGTATGTGTACAAATATTGTTCACACATGCAAGAACCAGTATGAAGTACACCTAAGGGAACACTGCCATTCCTTAAAATGGTTATGTTCTCTTCACTGTCGCCTCTAAGGAGGTGCTCAGAAGGGCCAACTCTAGTTTCCCTACGTTCTCAGAGAATTTAGAGCAGGAGTCCCAAGGTAAACTCTTCAGAAAAGCTGTATTAGCTGTAGCTTTTTCCTTGTTTGCTGTCTCTAGGCTCTTTGGATAAAATTAACCTCTATGAATATTCCTTTCTACCCTCCAGTTAAAAGTGCAGACATAAAAGTGGAAGGAGAAATATATCTGCAGTAGTGAATAATATAAGAAGAACTGTAACAGCGTGTATTTTTTGCTTCTCTACTGTACATAAATAGCCTTGACACAAGGCTTTCTGTTCTGATGTATGTTTTCCTCTTATATTGTAATAGGGAAGCAGCTAGTTACTTGTGTTTAGAAGACTGTGGGATTCAGACAGCACAGAATGTTACTATGTAAGCAGAGAAAAAGGATTTATTTTATTCTAAATCAAAGATATGTTATGCATTTATTAAGCACATGTAGGATTTTTGAGGTTGTACAACATCTTTGACACCTATTTAATCATTGCAAAGGTCAAGCTGGCCCTAGCATAATAAAATAACCTGGCACTATGAGTATACAATTTAATGTTACATCCACAGCACAAATGACATTTTTAGTACTGTACACAAAAATGACAACTACAAAACAGCATTTTATGATAATTAAAAAATAAGTATCTGAGTGGTTGAATAGACTAACATCTGTAGAGACAATTTTCCTAACTGTATAAGAAAGCCCTAAAATTAAATACAAAAACTGAAGAATTGTCCTAGGGCATTACATCGGCTGTTGTACAGCCTGATCTCTGAAAAAGTATTTCTTGCAGTTATGTAAACATAACGTAGTCTACTTCTTTAAAAATGTTCTGTGTTCTGACTGGGCTTTTGTAAACCCCTAATGGCCTGAGGAATTTTGGTTTTGTTTCAGGATCTTCTAAGCAGTGTTCTTAGCCAGCATTTAAAAGAGTTTGATACTGTAAATTTTGGCTGAAAATCTTTCCCAATTCAGATATTCAGGTGGTCCAAATACTAGTTCTGTTCAACCCACTGCCTCCTGCAACTGTATGGGGCCAAGAACCCAGATGCCTAAGCCACCAGAACACCTGCATTATTAATACCATGTCAATGCAGAGAACATTCAGCAAAGCTGCCAAAAAAATGAGGAAAGGGATCGTCTTGTTCTTTGTGAGAGTGATAATTGCTTACTCACACAAAGAAGTTACTGAATGTTACCTGATCCACAGTAACTACAGACACACTCAGACCAGATAAAATGTTTTGAAGTAGCTTAGCCTCAACTGAAAAAAAAATGCTTAATTTGCATAATACAAGAAAATTGCTAAGAAGTTAATATATTTATACTCCAAATACAATAGTAATTTATTTTAACAAATCAATTATATGACTTACAGTATTAGCTCTATATGGAAACACGCTAAGTATACTCACCAAGGCAATAGCTGGGAATAAGTGTTGGAAGCCAGGCTACATTAGAGAAAGCGGAGGTATGAAGAGAATTAATTCGAGCCAATTCAGATACTCCTCCAGTGTATGACAAAGGTCCTATAGGGTCTACACGCCACAGAATCAGCTCACTATAGATTGCATTTGGGTCATGGAATGTACGGGTTGCTGCATTTTTAAGTTGCTGCCTAGAAGAACCTTTCACATGTTTAATAGGATCCATTATCCTGTTAATCCTGTCAGAGTCCCAGGAACTGTCTGATTCGGGAGTTAATAGAGCATTATGATGAGAAGAAGTTAGCAGTAATGGTAAAACAGAATGGCAAGCTAGATCATTGAGATGAAAACGGTGACCGCAGTACCTAAATTTATGTGATACAGTAAGCAGAGTAGTAAAAGCTGATTTATCAGCAAAAGTAACTGCCCACTGATTTAGAGAGCCATCTATATGTTTGGAAATCATCATTACTACAGGAGAAATTATATTCACATTTGCACTGTCCTGGGGAAAGCTTGGTCCTTTATTTGCTAGAGTCTTATCTGGAAAGTCCATTGTCTTCTGATGTACAGCATTACTGTTATCTTTTACAAAGACAGGGCAAGCATACATCATAATATTTTTGCTAAGGGAACTAGCATCTCCTGATGGAAATGCAACAGGAATCCTAGAAGAAAATGAAACCTAAAAGAAAAAATAAATAAAAATTAGAATATAACAGCCCAGCTTAAGTCTGAATAAATGTTAGCTGTTTCACAGAAAGTATTTAAAATTAAATTCATACTGATGTTCAGGTATAAAAGAAAGGACACAATGATTGTTGATTAAGACCATAAATAATAAAACAATTTCAAATACACAATACCTGAACTTGTCGAAAGATCCCTGGAGTGTATTCATCTAAATATTTCACATGCCACACCAAGAAGGTACCATCAATAGGATGGATAGTAAAAAGCATATCTGGATTTCTGTTCCATTCAGTTAGAAGCAACTCAATTTTCCGATCTAACAAAACTGTTGGAAGAGGCATGCGTGGGCCTGCTAGGAGCGATGTTTTGGGGCTTCCCTCTCTTTCTCCATCTTCGTGTTCTGAAGAGCCTGTACCAGTCCCTGTCTCTGATTCTCTATCTATAGACAAGTCTGCAACAGAAAAGAAATGGGCCATTTTATCCATTGCAAAGATTTCTCTATCAGTTTCTATTCAAAACAACACAGTATTTTTTAATCTGCTAATAGTACTATCGGATAAAAAACACAAATGAACATTGAACATTTTTCTTTGGTATGTCTGTATAAAAATATGAAGCTTTGGCCTTTGGGCATTGCTCCTAACTATGCAATACAAGTAATAATAAATTTAACTGTAAAAATCCAGATACTTAGAGCAATGCCCTCTCTAAGATTATTCTAGTCAACTATATAAACCCACACATTTTATATGAATGCTGGTTCCAAATTAATGTGGTGTTTTTTTTGTACTTAGAAGGTAATAATGAAATACATAGTATGTGATCACTGATGAAGTAGTATGTATTGAATATTCAGTAAGAATTATCACACGCTTAACTGCTACATTGGTAATCTAGATTAAGAACCTAAGCATTATAAATGACACAATGTATCATCAGTTTACTGTCTCTAATTGGTCTTACTCGTTTCTGTAGACAGATTTTTACTTCTACATATTCTTACTGGCCAAGTGACTCTCCCACAGCAATGTAAAGTATTCCTGGTAGGATATGTTTTCCATCAATAATTTCAAAAATATGTCTCTCCATTCCTTTGTGAAGAGCTACAGTTTGGACCATCGGGTGATATAAGGTTTAAGATGTAAATCTTACCAGTACTAGAAACAGTGCAGTTGCATTAAAGTGCAGCTAAGTCAAACACTTCTTAAAGCTTTCCATAAATTGGTATGTCATTACTCACCATCAGATTGTAAGGTAAATAGAACAGGTCTTGGTTGTAATTTCGTAGCTCAGTGGAATATATCCAAAATGCAAATGAAAGACAAAAGCTACCTTTCTTTTTCACTGTGTATATTACTGTTGCGTTCCAACAGAGAGTACATCATTGAATTTTTTATGCCTACAATCACAGCAGTCAAAATTTCAGCTGTAAATGTCTATTTATTTTACATTAGTGATAAAATGTTAGCACTTACAATTTTTGTGCTAAATAACCGCATTAATTATTGCAATTATGTGCTTCAAAATAATTCCTGTGCTGCATATCTCAATATTACTAACCATGATCTAATCTCATATGTAAACCTCTCTCTTTTTCTTCAATTTCTTCTTCCTCTTCAACCTCAACATCAAAATCTTGTTCTAGTTGTTGTTCAGAAATTTTTCTTAGCTGCTGCATAAATACTTCAATAGAGGACGTAAAATTAAATTCTTTATTATTCAACCAGTGAACAACGAAGCCTCCATTTCCTTCATCTATATTAAACGCTGTTCCAGCCAAGACTGATGGAATATCTGCGGACAATTTTAAACAAACAAAAAAACTATACATTAAACTGCCCATCTTGTTTATCTATATATATATACACACACACACACATTTCTTAATTAAGATAGTTAACTTGTTTTAGGGAGAACATAATTTGCGCCTGCAAGATTGAAAAGGTAAGCTGTAGATCCAGTTTCTACATGCAATTTTTAGGAAAAAAAAAGGGAAGATATTTTAACATGAATAAATTTACACAAAAACTGATTCTTATGTGAATGGTAAATAATACTCGACAGTTCTAACTGCTCAGTTTCGTACATGGCAGTGTTGTCACTTCACGTACAGATTTTAGGTAAGGCACATGGTTGCTCTTTAATCTCTTCCTTGTTTAAAATATTCTGAACCATTCTATAAAATGTAGCTGGTTTCCTACCAAAAAATTTGGTACAGCTTTTTTTCATTCACTATATATTCTGTAGGATGCAAATACTTTCTTAGTCATACACCATTGCCTCCCAAGCCCCAACAATCAAATGCTAAACAGACTTGAAATTCTGGTTTCTTTTGCTTTCTGATGTGCAAAGATGAATTTAATCGGCTTTTAAAACTCCTGAAGTTATTCAGAATAAATTCAGTCTCATTTGTCTTACAAGCTCTATGCCAGGTAACAGACTTGTAGAAGAACAGTTGCCTTACAAATTCCCTGTATCAAATTAAGCAAAGAATGTGCATCTCAGACCTCTTATTTTTTTCATTTTGTGCAAATATATTATTACAGTCTAATATACGGTTGTGTTTCACCTGTATTAGGGTTGATGCTTGCTGCTATATGGAAGTGACCAAGTGCATTTGCGTGATGAGAAATGTGACGCTGAACTTCATGAGTACCCTGTTGATCTGGCAATACATCTGTGTGGGTAACGAGAACTGAAGATCTCCTTTGTCCTTTTCTCATATTTTTCAAATGGTGAATTGTCTGGTATGGTTATAAAAATAAATTAAAAAATACTAAAAAACTGTAAAGTAAAAATTCACACTTACATAAAGCATAAAGGTTTTAAACTTCCTTCTACTTCAGAAGTGAAGACTAATTTCAAAAGCATTATTTTAAATAGATTTCAACAGAGATTAGTAACACTTATGTACATCAGTTCTGGCGAAAGGCAAAGCTCTTCTAAGAGTCTTCTGAAAGTTCCTTTAAATATCTTCTCCAACAACAACACAAAAATACATGCTATTTTGTGTAACACTCGTAAACAAGATAATAACAATCTAAAAGCAGTAACTTTTGCAATATCATTTTATAATTAATTATTTTTGTGTAACTGAAAATTCCTGAGAGCACGTGGAGAGCACAACCGATTCCACAGCCCAAAGCATACTTGGTTCCTCTCTCCCTATCTGTTGATGGTCATGATATATAAGAAGTAAAAACTTGGTCTGATTGCAATAGCCTACAAACGAGTGGTGCAGTCACTGGTTTTTTTCTTTTGTTTTCTTGTTTTCATATTGATAGGTTTTCTCTTACTGTAAACTTAACAGACTTCATATGACTGCCACTGAAATTTAGAGCCCCATAATATCACCTTTTGGAAATGCAGTTATCAAATCAGATAACTAACAATTAAACGAGTTTATTTATTGCTGTCACTGTTTTTATAATTACAGACTTTCAGATCCTATCAGAATGAAACCACCACTTACTATTCCATGTCAAACATTGTCTCTTCCCAACACTATTAGTTAGCTATAGAAAAAGTAGATTGAGTTTTAGGAACATGAAGCTTGGGTACAGAAATGCAAACTCTGACTTCTGCAGTGTTTAGTAACAGACTTCAAAAACCGATATGAAATAATTCAGACTATTCTGTTACGCTTATAAGAACTAGATAATACACATTCTTACTTTTATATCCTTTATATATTTAAGTTTTAACAATATTGAAATAAAAAAATAGACAAAATGAGCTTTTCCTTGTACCTCTAGTGCATGCTGTATTTTGTCCTTCTGCTTTCCAGATTGAGAGATGGTGCTGCTAATGCTGGAAGTGCTAGTTTCACAGATCTGCTCACCGAGAAGAGTGTCTTCTGGTAACAACGTCTCTGCCCACAGCCGACAGATGCCATCAAGACATGATGTGAGTAACACGTTACAGACCAAACCCCTAATGATAGACATATCAAGGTTACTACCCAATTAATTAAATTAGCTATATGGACACTGCAGAAATTAGGGGAGTATACAAGTATTTAGTAGTTATTGTTTCATCCACATTTCTGCCTCTCCCTTAAATAAAGGTTTTGTATCAGTAGTGATTTTTGGCATCCTGATAAACCCACAGATTATTGGCAAAAGTGGATGTGAACATGGAATGGTTATTATTTGATAAATACAACAGTTATAAAATTGCAGTTATGAAACTGCCTAAGCTATCTGACTTGCTGGACTATGTGAAGAATACGTAAGTTTTACTAAATAATGAAAAGTGAAATTAAACATCTAATTAAGAACCAGTATATAACAACAAAGCTCAAAAAATAGCTTATTAAATGCTAATCATTTAAACAAACATTTTCTTTCCAATGTCATAGCACCATTTGGTGAAGACAAAGCCTTACATCCATACTTCCTGGCATAACTTGAGAAGGCACTGAAATTCAGACTATATTTTAGAATAAATCTTGTCTGTTAACATTGACTGTCACTACTGTACTAGGTAATCCAGAAGCTTATGGGGAGATATTCCTATGTTTTAGTTCTCGAAAATATAAGCAGAGAAATCTAATCGTGTTCTTGATGGCCAAATTTTAAGCAGAGCATTAAAAAAATCTTGGTCAAAGGCTTGCTGGTGTTTTTTTTAAAAATAAAACTTTCTAACCTGGGCATGTACTTGCTAATGTTACGCCATGAAAATCCTGTCACTGCTCGAGGATGCGCCAAATAAACAAACGAGAAGCAGACATCCCTGGAGCATTTGTTCTTTTCTTCATTCTCTTGGGGCAGAAGAGATGACTTCCAACCAGTCATAGGATACCAAACCTTTAGGAGGCAGTCATCCTAAGTAAAGCAATAAAAAACCCATGGGGTTAGCAAGCTATAATTAAAAATGTCACTAAGAGAAAATCTCAAATAAGGAAACTGCTGTTCTGGTATCTTTCACGAAAACTTGATCTGTGGCGCAGAACTAATCTGCAGTTCTTCAGACAACCCATTTCTGAGACCACTTGCTTCATTCATCCTGGAATGAGTTACAGGACTCAAGAAACATTCTGCTGGCAACAATCCACTCCCATAAGGAATTTTTCTTCCAGTTCAATTGGCCCCCTACTTTCCTCTTTGTTCTCTATGCATTTTCTGCATAGCACATATGCACACTTAATTCCCACGTCCATTTCCCTGCAAAGGCAGAAGCCAGAAATAGGCTGCCACTCACACTACAATATTAAGCTCACTAACAGTCAGTTTCTCCACTGAGACAATTCATGCTCTAAGTCCCTGCTGGTTCCCATGCACAGAAAGCCTGACTTTTATGGAAAGCACTGTATCTACCGAGCATAGTAGGAACAACAAAAGGAGCAGATGCTTATTCCTGCATCAGAGGAGCAGATGCATATGACAACCTTCCCCTCCACCAGCACAACCGATGGTATCTTTCTGGTTTGAACGGTTGGACACCACTGATGTAATTAATGGAAACAAAACTGAAACGCTGGTACAGCAATACTACAAATGCTGATAAGGGAGACTGAAGTATGACTATACTGATGTGAGCTAAGGACAACATTACTAGTATGACAGCAATACACTGTACACAGCTGGATGCCACATCCCTGGATTTCCGGACTTGCTGCTGGAGTGGAGGTACAGAATAAAGTAAATAAATTAATAAATTACAGACCTCTGAGAGTACAGATAGAAGACAGTATTTCCTGACAAGCATCAAAAAGTACAGTATCTGACCACAGATTTAGCAAGAAGGAAGTCTGACAGGCAGCCCTGTTAAGGATTATGATCAAAGCTGTGCATCTCATGAAAAAACTAATACAGAGCTGTGTTACAGACAGAAAATGACTTATAGAACCATCTGCCTCATCTACTTAGTCAAATTCTTAGCTATATAAAAGTATATATTCATGGGAAATAAAAATATGGAATGAAACAAATCTTTTTATAATTTTCTAACCAGACTGATTCTAAATGTAATATTTGTTAGGGTGTTATAAGTACATTTTTAGTCATAAAACAATGCAGCTCACGATTTTGTTGTCTTCTTTAGTAAGTGTAAGAAAACAAAGGTGGTTAAAATTCATCTCATTGTTCAAACAACATTAAGTGCAAGCAATAAATGCTTACCTATCCAGACTTGTAAACCAAAGAGAATCACTCAAATGAGACGGTGACATTAAAGACAATTATTAATTGAAAACTTAGCTTGCATAGCAAGTTGACAAAAAATATGCCACACTGAAACAGAAGTTAAGAACTGACAACAGAACCCAGAATTCACTAAATGGAAAATGTCTTCTAATTTATCCACTGATGTGTGCATATTATACCAGTTTAAATGTCTATGTTTTCTATCATAATGATTTAATATTTACCCTCATTATTTCCAAAAGAAGTAGAAAAACATGTTTATGCATACCTGAAAGTTCATCTAAGTATATTTTATTAAAAAAAAATATATATATATATATATACACAAGTCTGTACCACTGTCACTGTGTTTCCAGGTTGATTCTTAAGTATTCAGTAAGAGTACACAGCTAAATCCGATTTCTTGTTGCTGAAATTCATGGAATTACACGAAAACAGAGCACTACACGTGAGAGAATTTAATTAGCTCGGACTACAATACAGTGTATGGTCCAGGACTATTCTATATTATTTATTTATTTTTGTCAAACAAATGCAAAACGTTTCAAACACTAATTGTTCTATTTTTTGTCCTTACCTTCCCAGCTGTTGCAAAGTATTCACCATCAGGAGACCATGCCATCAAGTGTACGGATACTGCAGTCCTAAAGAACACAAGAGTGAAGTCTTAAGTCGTAAGTAAAGCCTATTTATTCTACAGTATTATTCTGTACGTATTCGGTTGATTAAATATTACTGTTCATTATTTAAATGAAATCTGTTAGTATTTTATAGTTGTTTCTTTAAGCATGCTTTAGAAATAGCAGAAGCATAAAAAGTATTAACTACAATAAAACAAAGTATTTAGTATTTTCACAGTTTTACAGAAAAACAGCCCATAAAATAAATTAAGTACGGCAAGCCTAGGCTACATCTGATGGGATCACAGAAGTTTGTCCCACCTGTTCCTCTACTCCCAGTGCAGCCAAGACAAACAGTAGGAAGAAATAAAAGCCCAGATCTTTTAGATAACTTGTGATACTATTTGTCTGTGACTACACCTTATGGGTCAGCTGTCTGAAAGAGGAAAGCAGCCCATACAGTGCTTTGTGAGCACAACATCTAAAATGGCTTCAAAAGAGTCAAGAGAAAGCAGGTTCATAGGTAGCTGCTTCCCAAGTCTGCATATAAATATATCATATATAATACTTAATATATTATGTATATTATATATATAAATGGCTGATCATGAAGCACTTCTGTGACATAGATCTCAAATAAAACTAGGTAGAAAGAGTTTCAGGACCCTCTTCCTAAGATTCAGCAAGCAGCTCTCATCTCTATCAGTGTAGCATATCTGCCTGCTACAGCTCCTCTGTTCAGTCTCGTGCAATCTATCAGCACGCCTTTCAAAGATGAGAAAACGGGGGCAATTTTGATACATTGCCAGCACTACAGTTTGGGCAAGCCTTTGACTAGGTTATCTGGTGACAGGTCACTTGAAAAAGTGAGGAATTTTTATCTGGGGAATTTTTATCTGGAGTAACTTACATTGTTTGATTTTTATGGTATTTTAAGCTGATTTAAAAGCACATTTTAAAATATGGTTTTGGAGGGAAGATAGGGTTGATATATGAGGTGGCATTGCAATCTGTCTTAAAACGAAAATTATCTCACTCACTTGCACTGCCAGACACATTTCCAGTCATTTAGAACTGGGAGAACTTTATCATCTTTGATCTGATTGTCAGGATCATCATCTTCATCTTCTTCTAGAATGTCACTAGATGGAGGGGCCCACAGTTGCAAAAAGTCAGTTGCTGTCAATAGCCTGTTACCTGAAAGTAAGTAATATGAAAGCTGTGAAACTAAGATGATGCACATATATTGAAAGATTCAGCCCATCATCATATTTTGTAGAGAATTATTCAGAACAGGTATTCAATCATATTATACAGCTGTTTTTATTACAACACTTTGAATTTATAATATGTTTTAAGAAAGCACATCAAGGGGTTTTTGGTGACTTCAAATGATAAATCATATTTAATAATGAATGCTGCATATGCTAAATAGCCATTCACATCTCAAAAATATACACATCGTTATACATCTTACAAATGTCTGGGTACATTGTTGACTTTAATTGTGATAAAATTCTATTTAAATAACTATTAGTGGTAATTTAAGTCAGCTAGCAACTTAACACTGAGATTCCCAAACTAAGATCTTGCACAGGAGACTCAAACACTTGGTACAGCATCTTCATAAACGCTAACTGCAGCCTCACATTTTACGCAACACTGCCTGAAAACAGATATTCTAAAATTTCCATATTCATGTTCTCACTTTATTACAATAAAAATAATGTGTGTTTAAGTTCTACCAACTACAAATGTTGAACAAATACTTCATAAACTTCACTCACCTTGAGGATCCCATGCCAGGTTGTAAGTCATAGAACTGAGGAAGAATTGCCCAGTTTTAAGCCACTGACACTTAAGTTGCTGTAGTTCAAAAGCAGTAAAGGATTAATTCTCACACCAACAGCAAAATACAAAGGTATCCATATTTCCTTCTTTCTCTATGAAATTACTGTTAAGCCTGTTGCAGAAACATTCAGGACCCAGTGGTAGATGACTGAATCTAGCATTAATAATTTCCTTAATTGTTTTACAAAAATTAAATGCATCACAGAGTGCCCTGTGAACCAGATGTGGACCTGTCACACTTACAAATGTATCTGTAGATTACTTAGCGCTTGAGTGCTCAGCTGTGGCTGTGCTGTTAAAACAAGCCTGGGTACATGTATACAAGTCTAAGTCATATTTCTGTACCACAGATCTGAAGACCTCCTCAAGTTAAAGAAAACTTGTCACCATGTCATTCTAGTATGAGATTCAAGAAGAAGATGTTGTTGTGAACTTAGGAGGAGTGCAGTCCCCAGGGAATTCATGCAGTGGAAGTTTCTACCCATCCATTTTTATTACGGATGGTGGAAAATGTTTATCCACTAGTCTTTTGTGTGCCAATGTAATATAATAATAATGACTGGCAGACAGACTTGTGCCTCTTCTAAGAACCTAAACTGAATTGCAATCATGAAATACATACTTACACAATTTCTTTTATGAGAATTTATACCAAGCGGTTCAAAAATGCAAACAGCATTTCCATATGATGCTGCAATCTGGAAAAAAAAATACAGAAGACTCAAAATTTTAGGTTAGGAGGTAAGTGTAACTGCTCCTTAGTATTCCAAAGTAGCTAAAGAATTTCCAGTACATCTTCTGTGTGCCATTGTTCAACAAAAGTGAAATTAATACAGATGTCATTAAGGAATTTGAGAAATACATACTTCTGAACAAGTCCATCTTTAAGATTTTAACTCTAAGTAGGGAAGACGTCTTGTTCAGTGGGATAAACACTATCAATCAGATCTAATATATTCTTCTAGAGTAAGTACTGTTAACGCATAAGGGAAAGCCAATGCCTTCACTGCTCCTGCTCATGTTCTGTCTACTTCACAGCTAACTAGTAAATTAATTATTAGTGTCTGGGTCTCAGTGTATTCCCAGATTCCATTTTGTACCAGTAAATAATAATTATGAGAAAAAAAAAGAGATGTGATTCTATTTTGAACGGTTAAATACATTGTGAGGGGAGACAAATGGTAAACGGGAAAGCTGCGGTATTTACACCACTGAACCCCTCAGTTGCTTTCATCCACTTATTTCACAGAAGCCTCCATACACAAAATGGTACTTATTAGGAGTTTATCTGGTCATGTTCCTAATATCCATATGCTTATGAGTACTTCTGACTATCTCCAAAATTCCTTTTTCTTCCTGAAAAGATTTTAAAAACTGTTCAAGTTCTTCCCATTCAGGATCTAATTTCCTCAATACAGAAATGATACAAAAGTTTCATGGCACTTCTTATGAAATCTTATTTCCTCTTTAGGGGGAGGGGAGCGGGGGGAAGGTTGCAACAACACACTTCCAAAGAAATTAACAAACCGCAAGTTCAGAGTCCCAAATGCAGAACCATCCAGGGGTTCATGGTGATCTTGCAGGGGCCGCCGGTGCAGCTGGAATCTCTCTTCCAGTCCTATTGGGACCACACTGCTGCAGTGTGGGGGCTTTGCAAGCTACAGCTGCCCAAATCCTAACTAGGGCTTTCTCAATATTGCAACCAATTTTTAAATAGCTAACATTACTAGGCAGTGACAGCTGAAAAACAAAATTTGGTTAGTGCACTCCCTAGCTCATAGAAAGTAGTTTTTTCTCAGCAATCTAAACTGTCTCTTTAGCATTATTTAGGGATTAAAAATAAAACCACATAGCCAGTTAAGGGGCCATGCTGTTATGACGGCTCACACTGTAGCACTTCTAAACACATTAAACATGCCTAAGCTTTTCTGAAAAATAAAGTATTGCTAATTCATTACTCTGCAGGACACAAACATACACATGCACATATGTGTATATATACATGTACACATGAATGAGTCATCCATGTCTTCTTTAGCTAGTTGGCAGCATACAATAATGGAGACAATGACAATAATTTAGTATCATTCCAGTTCTTATACTATATTGTAACTAATACATAACGAATGCATATTTCCACACTTTGTGAGACCTGTTATTGCAGGTCCTGGAAAGGAACAAAACCCATTGTTACAAGATGCCTCTTGCCACCCCCCCTACCCCCCCACCCCCAGTTACTACTAAACTGAAAAAATTCTCTGAGTAACACAAGAGGTGTTACTCAGAAAGTTACAGATCAGTAAAAACTGATCTTTGTCATGAAATTAACTTGTTAATATCATTAATATATTATATTGCTGTTTAATTATTTCATTTATTCAAATTTTTTTAAAATTCTATACAAATTTATTAAAATCCTTACCCTGCCTTGTCGTTGGGAGCACTCCACACAACTGACCTGGATGTTTCCATGTTTAGCACCGGGAATAATTTGCACACATTCAAAGTCATTTGCCAGAATAACAATGTCACAACCAGAGCCATATGCCTGAAATATTTTTTTAAAAAAATACAATTAAAAATTTATTTTAAAAACTAACTGCTTACATATTAGAGGACTTTTGTTTTTGAGAGAGCTGTGATAATCTCATTGAAACAAGATGCTACTATGTAGCGGGTTTATTCCTCACCAACTCAGGAGCACCAACAGAATAAGCAACAAGTAAAAACAAAGTAGCAAAGGAGACATTAATTTTTCCAGGGCTTAAATCACGGCAAATAGAAACATGAAAAAACCAAAACAAACAAAAACAAACCCTAAACTTAAGCTCTGTGTGTACTTCCACTTTTGTGTAGTTTCTTTCAGTTTTAGTTGGATTTTTTCCTCCCCTCCAATCCTTGCCTCTTAGAGCAAGGCAGCCAGCAGTTTACTAGTCAGGAGCACTTACTGAATCCCACGTAAAACTCTTAAATACGTGTGTGTCTTGCCCCCCCTCCATTATTTTTTTATATTTTTTTTTTTTTAAAGACTATTAAGTGATTCTTTTCTATAAGAATCTAGTTTCTGGGCTTTTCTGAGTTTTAAGCAGTGCACATTACTGTAAGACCGTAAAACAACAAAGATTTGTCTTGGATATATTGTATCTTGTGCAATACATGCTACAGTCTAAGTAATTTGTTTAAGAGTAAGTTATAGAACAATGTTAACTTGCAGAACTTTTTATTGGCAGGATAAATATATATGTGTTCTAACCTTTCACTTGTCCTAGTGTGCCAGAATAGTCTAAAAAGTTTAATCAATCCAGATGATCTGTTCCACTGAACTCCCACATTCAGGCGTATAAATCCCTCCCTAGCATCAATCTACCAATATGGCTGTTTAAAGTCTCTAGAAGTCGCTTTCCTTAAAGTAAGTTTTCCGCTGATCCCAATAAAGCAGGCAGAAATTTCACAACAGCTGAATTAAGCAGAGTCTGCAAGTCCTCAACAGTCAATTTCACATGGTACAAAATTATTTTGTCATTTTAACTTGTCCCCTGCTTCTTTCACAATAATTTCCAAATTACTGAGTCCTAAGCCTTCTCTTTTGAGGTCAATAAGTTTAAGGGCTGCCTGTATTATTTTTGAGAAGTCTATGAGAAGTTGTAAGTATTTCTATAGAGTTTACAGGATCAATGCCCATTGATGGGCACACTAAGATAACGATGCAAGATAACCACTGGAACCAGAACGGACAATTTAGGTCTCATGACCTTCTCTGTCTACTTCAGATCTTCCTGGGAAAGAGCAACAAGTGAGAAATTCACTTAATTTAGTGAAAGTCCAGTCACTGCTAAAAACAAGAAAGAAACAGCAATAAAAGTAGCAAAGCAGAAACTCAGGCCTCAGAAATTAAAACACCATACAAGTGCACACACAAAAATGAAAACTGTGTACAAAACATAGATTGTCTGAAAGACTTTCAAGGTCATTGCGCAAAAATAAAGTGACATAGTGTTGTCTGAGTCTTCAAGCCCACAACCGTTGTTCTGGGAAGCTCTGAGGAACTGATACTGGAGTTATTCATAATGCAAGCAGGAGAGAGAAAAAAACCCCAGCCGCTAAAAGGTTGTTTAGAGGGAGATTATCTATGTAATAGAATATCCTAGCTCCTCGATGACTAGGCTATGCAATTATTAGACCCAGTCTGGAAGGGAGTAAGTCCTTATTAAAATGGAATAGGATGATTTCCAGAAAGTAAGAGAAAGAAAGATGAGATTCTGAGATAAGTTCTGGCATTGAACAGAAAGTAATTTTGTTTTGTTGTTTTCCTATTTTTTATATTGGAATTTGTTGCAAAACAAACTCCACCAGTGGCATGGAATACTGGACAGGCCAGCAGATGTTCCCAACTAGGAAGGCAGAAGATGGGAGACCAGGATGTGAATGCCCGTAAGCAGACAGAAAAATGAAAGCATGTCCACTTGTTGCAGTAAGTTATTGAGAAGTCCAATGTTCACAAGCAGTTGGTTCTCCTACTATTTACTTCAAAGGGCAAGCAATTAAACCAGCAAAGAATTGAAAGACTTACCTTCTTTTCAAGTCTGCCTTATAACTACTAATACAAACCTACTAAAAGACATGTTTAAATTGTTAACTAATACAGTAAAAAAAAGCTACTGATCAACCTCAAACAAGTACATAAACCTCTTGGATACCCTATTTTTTCATTGTCGGTATTGATAACTTGACTTGCAAATTTCAAACTAAATTAAACATAATTTATCACTAGTTGCTATCCTGTTAGCAGGAAATATGGATGTGTGCCTCAAAAATGATATATGGAAAGGAAAAGACTTCTCAGCTTTATTTTCCTTATGCTTACTGTTCTTAAACATGCACAGTTGCTACAGTTGTTAATGTATGAAACAGAAAATATCCTATACTTGGGTATGTCTGTTGACTCTGTGAAGCAAAAGAATTTAGTATCTACCTTTCTACATGTTTTAGTTTCTCTTCTCTTATCCCCTACCCGCACCTCCTATTACAGCAACAAAGGAGTATTTTTCTGGCTAATTATACTATTTAGCATATTTTTACAAAGTTATGTAAAAAGGCGGCTGTGAATTAAAATGGTGGTTTACAGTAAACAAAAAAATATTTTTTTTTTCTTAAAGAATCATCAAGATGTAGAGATCTCTTTCCTAAGCGAAATCTTATTACTGTCACTCATATCCTTCCTACTCTTTGCCTGTGTTTGGCACTGCACCAACAAATGACTTGACACACTTAAGTGTCCTATGCCAACAGAGAGGATTTAGTCTGTTAGAGACCTTAGTCAGAACACCTTCGCAACAGCAAGGTACTAGGCTTCAGCTCTAGGTTCTTTGAGCAAGTGCTGTCTCTGGGTTCTGGGATCATTTTCTGAGCGTAGATATTTATTCTGAGAATGCCTCTCATTTATTGAAAGTATATTAAAGTACGTTTACCTTTAATTTACTTTAAGTATATTTATTATAACCCCACCTTTGAGAAAAGGTGTCCCCTCATTTTAAAACAAGTGTTCGCATTTTCACATTTACAGTCTTCAAATGTCTCGAGACAGAAAAGGTCAATATACTTTTCTGCACTGAAAGTTATTTCCACATTTCACATTATACATCTAAATACAAGTTTTCCATTTGGTTACTTTTATGAGGCTTTTCTAATAAACTCAATATATTAGCATGTTTATACTTGAAAAGAACACATTTCTATTAAATCTTATTTTCATTTTGTCCTTTCACTCCTTAAACTGGTAATGAAGTAGAAGCACCCTACATTGACAAAGAATAGGGAAGTATCATAATATGTATCATCAGTAGTTCCTTCTTAAGGATTCAGCTGACATCTTCATGGAGATCATTCATGCCACCACAGGTCTCTCCTGCCAGAATAACAGTGGCCACAATATTTGTGGCAACAGACTAACAATCTGCATAGCCTGATAAAAGGAATGGAAAATTGGTAAGCCACACAAAAAGGAAAGATGGAAAATAAGATGCTGAGATACTGTAATGGATGAGAGCAGCACAGAGGTCTTAGACAAACAGAATTACAGGCAGTGACTGAATGACGCAAGTGCAGTAAAAACCACCCACATGGACTATCTGCCAACCGCCATTTCTAATGTCACTGATAACTTCAAAGAGAAAATTAAATGGAGTTGCAAAACTGCCAGTACGCAAGGATGACTTGAAGGATCCAGAAGCAACTAATAAGCTGTAGTTTGCCAGCGTCTGCTCTAATGGTCAAGATCTGGGACCACTGCAATGAACAATGACAAAGCTCTAATTGAATGCTGGAGCACCAGACAGAAGCAGGACATTCTGTCCTACTGTAAGAGTTTATGCTATATCCTCAATTTTCAGATAATATAAAAGCAGCATGTGCATCTTTGTCTTTCAGCTGCCCATGTTTTCCTGTTTGGTTCTCTAATTTTACTGTTGAACACTAGAACTACCAGACAGGGAAACAATATTCCTCCACATTCTCCTCTTGTTTTTCTTTATATAAATATTTTTCTCTGTATAAAAAATGATTCATCTCTTTCTATAACCTGCAACTCTTTACAAATTTGGTGTAAGTGAAATAGACTAGAAGTTCTCAAGCTCCAGTGTGTGCTCTTAGAGGTACAGAGGCATTTGAAGACAGTAAATGATGTGGAAGAAACGGAATCATCCCACAGTGGTATTTAAAAAAAAGTTCAAGTTTTTGGCTACAGATGGTAAATATGTAAGATGCAGAAATTCCTTCACCTTCCTATTAGTGATGAAGACACCTGAATTCTGAAACATTTCCAAACTCTCATCAACGGACACAACATTTACACTTCTGCCCTCCCCCACCTAAGTACCAGTAGAATGACATACACTTAATGCAAACTAGCAAAATAACTGAAAAAAACCAACCCCAAACCACTAATAGCCTGTGGCCTGCAGAACAGGCTTTCCTAAATCGACATTTGAGACTAATTCATGACAAACACAAGCTTCAGAGAAAAAAGAACATAGTAAGGATTCAGATGTAAAGTGTCTGTAATCCAGTTCACATAAACATGACACAGTGGAAAACATATAGATATATGCAAGTGGTAATAAATAACAGAGGGATTTGCCAATAAGGGTTTTAATAAGTAGTTTTTCAAGGATGAGGTAGAGGAGAACCCTACACAGCAGACAAAACCTATTCTCAGTTGCTGTATCTTGTGGACGTAATGGTGTGGATGAAGATTTTGCTGTTTTCAATGAGGTAAAAAAAGTTTACATGGATGCGGGAGACTTCCACTTGCAACAGCTTCTGAAATTCATTACACACAGTTCCAGGCCAAGTGTCAGTATTGGCATGAAAGACGCCAAGAAGCATTTCATTTTTTTCAAAAAAATGAAAAGTAATAAATTTAATTTTTTTCACTTCTATCAGAAAAGTTCTTTTGTACAGATACCCCTAAAATCTGATATTCTGATTTTTTCATTAATAATGGTTAGAGTTGCACATTTTGTGCATTTAGTAACACCTCTTACAAGAAGTAAATATTCATTATCTTCTGTTTGTGGGACAGTAGCCAGAGCTTGGAATTTTTATTCTTAGAGAATCCAGCCTTCAGGTAATTGACATACCTATGGATTTTTATTTTTTTTTAAACCTAGACCAGCTACTTGCTGTTCAGAGTTTCAGGGGGAAAAAAACCAACCCTGAGCTTGGACAAAGGGCAGAAGTCATATAAACAAAATTAAAACAGCTTGTCTTTATCTGAAACCACCTGACTCCACATCATGGAAAGTCAGGTTGGTAACATGCATCCTGTTCAGAGTTAGGGTCAGTGACTGAAACTGGCTCAACACAAAATAGCTACTTAACAACAAAAGCTAAGTGAAATCATCCATGGTTTGAAAAATGCAGTTTACTATCATTAAAAACTATCATTAAAAACTTATTAGCTGCCAGTTAGACAGAAGTTCAGATAACATACCCTTCTTCTGTCTAGGCAGGGTGTGTGCTGTAAAGCCCTACTGCATACAGCTTAACTCTGACCTTCTGTAAACTCATTTGTGAAACATGGTTAACAGTATTTGCTGAAATGAGAACATGAAGCAACAGCAAGTTGAACAGTGCACAGAATTATTACCAGAAATTACAAAACCAGAACTTTGTCATTTAGTACTGAAACCCTCTGCTTATGCAGTATCCTGTTTGGAGCTCAAACGAAGGGACTGAGGAGACTGCCTGGTAGAAAACAGCATTATGAAGCTATTTTGCTTCTAATCACCCTTCAAACAATTTTTCCTGTGTATTACCCACTCTACTAGACTGGACGCAATACAGCTATAACATCCACAAGCCAGTTTGTTAACCAAACATCTCTGTGCTTCATCCCTTACTTGGGAAATGCTAGATATATGTCAGGATTGCTGCAGGCAGATGTGGGCGCATAGGGAGGAAAGAACGCTATGTGCATTTCAGATAAAGACTGCCTAAGCCTAGCTCTATTTCTTTGCATTTGTTTTGCTTTATGGACTCACTAATACTTGTTTTCTAGCAGGTAATGAAAAATGAATGGCAAAATTATTTCTCTTCCCTTTCTTATTCTCAAGATAACTAGAAGACTTTCACCAAAGCTTTAAAAAAGTACAGTCGAGGCAGAACATGTTATTATCTTAGCTCTAGCTATGCTGACTTGGAAATTAAAAGTCTACTTTTATCCCCAGCAAGAAGCCATGTAAATAAGCCAAGAGCAAACCATAGAGGAAAGGAAGGATGAAGAACCTGAGAATTGTAATGTCCCTAATCAGGTCAGAAGAAAATGTTTCCTTCTCTCAGAATCCTAAGACTGCTGGAGTTAGGCAGCTAACGCAAGTTCATCTTAAGAGGGCATTTTTCCTCCTCCTTCAAAAAAAGGGAAATAGCTCCAAAACTATTACTAGTGAATTCATGTATACACATACCTAAGCTGTTGTTCTACTATTAAGTGGAGCAAGTTGAACATGAGTGAGTGATTTCTGCACACAAAGCAGCCATATTTTCAAGCCCCTATGATGAATCAGTTCTAGCAATTTTGAACTAGTTCTCACACATCTTAAACATATGACCTAGCATCAACCAAAATATAAGCAAGCACATGCACGCACAAACAGCGCCTCCTCTGCCACAGCCTAACTCCATATGGATTCACGTACTACAGCATATACTCTGCAGATCTCCCTTAACCTCTTGCCTTTTACAGCTTCTGCTGTGTTTTAGAGGCTGACAGGTATTGGGTCTAAAGAGTGTGTCTATAGAGTCAGGCTCTGCCACCAGCACAGACAACTTCTTGCCTAACCTGTAAATCCTGCTTCGGGATCTGAGTTAAAGTTAAGCCTCAAAACAGCTTAATGTTTTGGGAGGACAGACCTATGTCAATACAGTGTTACTGATGCTGACCAACAGAATTTAAGGTTGGGCACTAACGAAAGTGACACTTGCAAGTGGATGGTAGACTGTGATGCTAGTGAGAATCACACAGCTGACTGATTGCCTAAGAATGTGGATACAAGACCCCAAGCTGTTTACAAACAGATGTTTTTAGCAGTACAGTTTACTGTAAGATCAAGGTCTAGAACAGCAGGAAATAATACCACAAATACAGAGAAAGGAGAAAAAGGGAAGAAGAAAGTTACAGCTGTGGAAGTCCAGAAGATACTTTTATTAAAACATACTTTTATTAAAACATACTTTATTAAAACATCCCTTTAGTTCCTTCTTTACTATATTATAAAATATTGGATGCAGAAGACAGAGAAGACAGTGAGACATGTTATACTCAGTTCCATAGTTAACATGCTACCAAATGATTCTGCATTTTGTTGTAAAACATGACTTTTGTTCTTGGAAAATTCTTGTATAAACCATAATTTGCTTCATTATTAATTTTTGATGTTATCAAAACTATTATGAGAATTAACATAAAGTTGTCTTTTATAATACCGGTTGATTGACTTTTATAATTGTCACAGTAAAAAGAAACATATTAGAATATGAGTAAACAACTTCTTATATAAATATCAAAAGTAACAGGGGTCCCTTTAATAGCAGCATGGCTGCATAGCGGCAGAACAACGAATATACAGACATGGCACCTTTTATTTCCTAAGGCTTTCAAGCATTTATTACTGAAATTAGACATCTGTGATAATCTAAAGTAAGCTTTAAATGTTTGAGAAGTCTGCTGACTGTTATCGCAGACGAAAAATGATGCTCTCCATCATTTAGCTTGGAAGTGGTTTATGCCTGGCATATAACCTTGTAAGTCTTAATACAAAATCTAACGAGACAATTTATTCCCAAATGATCACATACTGATTAGATGACAGTATGCAAAACATTGCAAAAGCTGATCACTCATTAGAATCAGAGAAGCATATCAGAAGCTAAAAAATTGGAAATTGACATTAGGATTGACAAAAACAGCCTGCAGATGCTAAACATATTTTATTATATAAAACACTGGACTATTGAAATTTACTTAGGGTGTATTTCTTTCCATTTCTTTTCTTCTCCAGTTTAAGAGGCACATTTGACAAATTTGTGTTTTATTAACCGCAGTAATTGAAGCCAAACGCTCATCAACAGTGGACCGGCCTAAGAAGCCTAGGGCAACAGGCAGAAGGACCATACCCACTCCCCCCCCCCCCCCCATAAAAAGCACCCAGCAAAATTTGGGGGCGCACAATTTGGGGGTCTCGAGTCCAGCCGATCCACGGAGTGCTCGCGCGAGGAAGGGCGAGCAGCGGGGCCCTCCCGCAGCGCGCGGCGACGCTCCGCGGGGGGTCACGCCCGCCGCCTCCCGCCCCGCCTCACCCACCCCCCCCCCGGTACGCCTGACCCCGGTACGAGGGCCCGCACCCCGGCAGGCCCGGCCCCTCCCACCGCTATCCTCGGGCCTACAAGCCACCCTGCCCCCGCCTCAGCCCGGGCGCCCCCGCCGCTCCCCTCGCACCGCCACCATTACCGTGAAGGGGATGTCCTCAACGCTGCCCACGGAGTAGCAGTTGTCCCCGGGGTTGACGGCGCCGGTCAGCACCTGGTGGAGATGCATCGCGGCCGCCCGCTCCCCTGGGAACGGCAGCGCCGCGGTCGCCGCCTCCGCCGGCGACGAGCGGGCGAGACCCGGATGGCTCCGCGCTCCCGCCCGCCGCGCGGGCCCGGGCCCTGCTGGCTGCCGCCGCGAGCGCGCGCACCGGGGAAGGGGGGAGATGGGGGGGGCTTGGAGGGAGAGGCGGCGCACGCGCTGGGCAGCGCCTGAATCAGGTGAGGCGCGCGCAGGCACCGCCTCTGCGCGGACAGCGGCCTCTGTGCGCGCGCCCGCGAAGCAATTAAAGGAGGGGGGGGGGAGGCGCAGCCCGTCAGCGAGAGGCCCGCGGCGAGGGGGTCGGGCCGGCCGCTCCCCGCGCCGGGCAGCCCGAGGCGGGCGGTGCGTCGGGGGAAGCGGAGAGCGCCGGGTTTAAAAAAGGGAGGGACGGCTGAGGAGCTGGGCGATGCGGCGCGCTTGGCTGGCGCCCCGAGGTGAGCCGGTGGCCGGGCGCCTCACGGTGGGCGGGGGGGAGGGAGGAGCTGGCGGCGGGGATTGCTCTGCCGTGGCCGCGTCCCGGCTGTGAGGCGGGCTGGGGAGGCGTGTCCCCCGAATCAGGACGGGGGGTGCCGCCCGCCGGAGAGAGCGCCTGGGGCGTGCCGTGACGGCTGGCAGCCGGCAGCCGCCCCGTCGAGCCGCGGCAGCGCGGCGGGCTGTGAGGCGGGGCCGGTGCTCGGCGCGCGGCGGGCTGTGAGGTCTCGCGCCTCGGCCTTTGATCGTTCCTCTCTAGCGCTGCCTGAGGGAAGTTTGGGTTTTTTTTTCGTGAAGGGTCCTCGCGTCTGGTCGCGTCTCACGGAGCTTGTGAGGCTGTTGGAAATCCCTGAGCGTCCCTCCGGCTGCCCGCAGCGGGTGCGCGGAGCTGCTGAGCAGCGCGTACCGGCTCCTCGGGGGGTTGTAACCCCCAGTCATTGATTCAACAGCGGGCACGATGCTGCAAGTCGGAACGGCTTTGTGTCCGTGAGAAAGAGACGGTGTTTTAGGGACGTTGTAAGCATCCGTTTACAGGAGGTTGGTGAGAAAATTACCAGTGCTTGGTCCTGTAAGAACAGCAAGAGGAGGTGGGGGACCTGGTGGCATTTTATGCGCGTTATGCGACCTCACGGAAAATATGGTGAGGCTTTTGCCACTTCATTTGTAATAGCTAACAGACACTGTTGAAAACAAAAGCCTTTAAATCTGCCTATCCTTTTCTGCCTCAGAGGTGTGAAGAAGGCTGGATCCTGAAAATTGGTTGGACGGGATTCTAAACTCTGAAGGGGAGAAAAAAATAGTCTGTATACAGGCTGTCATGATTTAAGGAAAATTCTCCATTTTCTTGTACTAGGTGAATATGGTACTCTTGCAGTTGTACTATTGGTGATAATGATTGAAGCTGCAAAGCTCAGTCTCCTGGAAAGTTTATGGCACTTTTTGCCTGAGTCAGGGCTGCAAAGGTTCATGTTGCCTTGTACTGCTTCTTGGACATGTACATCTCGTACTGAATAAATGGGTTTACTCAGACAGTAGAGGTAAATGAAGACATGATCAAGATACCTTTGAATGGAAAAAATGTTATCATCATAGCACTTAAGATTTTTAACCACACTTGTTAAAGGGAACAGGATCTCTAGCTGGTGTGAAACGGGAAAAAAAAAACCAAACCAACATTTCGATCTTCAGTTGACCTGGTTACATATGTGAAGCCACTATGTAATATTCATATGCTTCCACTGATACTATGCTGTAATGCTTCTGACTGGAAGTTCTTCCCCATAAAATTTACGCTAACTTAGAACTGATTTTTATTTCGGATAATATTTTTTCAAATGCATGCAACAAGACTTAGAGGAAAAAGCAGTGTGGTGGTTTGGTTTTTTTTGGGGGGGGGGTTGTATGTTGTGGGTTTTTTTTTTTTTTAGAGTGGAACAAAGTCCAACTAGCTTTTCGATTGGCACAGGCAGTCATCATGTTAAGCAAGATGACAGCAGAACACTATGACCTAAAGGAAAACGCTTTCCTTCTTTTAAGTGTAGTAAAGATATCTGGTTTTGATGGCAACAAGTTTTAAGTGAAAGCAGAGTACCTGCAGGATCAGTTCAATCTTCCCAAGTAACAGACAGGGTGAGGGAGGGTTCTGGTCTTCAGCCCAGTCGTCTGCTAACTAATCAGAGTCAGACTGCTGGTAACTCTTGGGCATGCCAGCTGTGAGAGACTTCCATCTTATTGCTTGGATTAGTAAGAAACTTTTCACGGTGTTTGACTTGTGTGGTACTCCAATTCCACTGAGACTTTAGTGTGGGACAGAGAATGAGTTTTATCCTAAAGCAGGTAAAGTTCCTCTTTGAAGTGAAAGTTATGGGTGTAATAGTGAAATACTCTATTTGTGGCTGTGAAAAGCTGTAGACATGGTCAGCTGTGTGCATGGAGCTTTAGCCAAGAATCATTCTGCAAGTAGCTGTAGATAAGGCCTTCAAATTCTTCTGGAAACAAGTATTCTCACCTGAGTTTTGCTGACACATTGTTTTATTTACCTTAATTGATTCTTCCTTATCAGTGACTTAAATACCTCACATTAAAGTAACTTTCAGTGCATGTAACAGTGATTTTTATGCCCAAGAGCATGAAGCAATCTCTCTCTCGTATAGATATATAAAGAAACAAAAATCTAAGGGGCCTTTGTTCTCATAATTTTTCCTTTCATTCCTGACTATTTTCTTGTTTTGTTCAATTACTTTCCTTTTTTTTTAACTGTAAGAAAAAGTTCCTGCAGTACCTCTGCTGGAGTCTATTTATGCAGGAATTCCCTGTTTTGGCTTGAAGTTAATAGGAGTTGTGAAAGGAGAAGTTCTGTTACCTCAGGAAAGTGGCTGCTCTGTAGACCCAAAAGGTCTATTTAATTTATGCTGATCAGCTGCAGCCTTTAGGTGGAGTTTTAAGAATGTGTTAGGAATGCTGAGGGTACTTTCCTCTTCGCTAAGTCTAGTAGGGTGGATTAGATGACCTCTCAAGACTATGTCTGCGTCATGTATTAGGTTGACTGTACTGGTTTGCCTTCTGCTTCTCTAACTACAGGGAAAGGAAAAAAAGTAATAAATCCATAGGTATTCAAAGGTTGTGACTTTAATCTTCTTTTCTGCTGGTTCCAAAAAGGGAGGGAGGCAAAGGAGAGAGGTCCAAATTTAGAAAACAGAGTCTGAACTACCCAGTTGCTGTGGAGGAATAACTTGGCTCCATTTGCTGTAGGAAGAAGTATTTTTGCTTGGCAAAAGAAGCTGGTATTTATGCAAAATAATCAGGAGGAAATACTATGTTTTGATATAGAAACCATGATATTAAAAAATTAACTATTTTTTCTAGTTTTGCTTAGTGGTAAAAGATAGGAGAATTTTTTCCTTTTGGCAGAAGGTGGAGTGTTTTATGGGAAGGGAGGAAAATCCAGAAGACCCCACTGTGAAATTTGCATGGGGAAGAAATCCTAAAGCACGTGCAAGAGAAATCTGCTGGACACAGCCTAGGGAAAGAAAGCAAGGCTCTTAAGAGGCATTATGCAAGATAGCTGGACTGCCTTTTATTTCAAAGGTGAAATGCTGCACTGCAGCCTTGGTGTCCTGATACATGAGGAACACACTCTGTTTTGACCACTCTTGTTTTCTGTGCTCCTGAAGGCCTTTACCTTTCCACAAGCAACGGAGAGCTTCTAAGCACAATGCTTATACGATTCTGTGAATATTTTCCGCATGATTCGTGATGATTGTCTCAAATCTTCACTGCGTTCTTGAATAAATTGTGTTTTTTCCCTGAAGAAAAGCTACTTGTCTGTTTTTTTTCTAGAACTCGAATTCAGCTGTTAACTTAGATTGGAGAAAATCATGTGCTTCAATCTGTAAGATGCAACATCTGTTCTCTGCTACAAATTTCTGAACTGTAATGTGGGGCTTTTTCCTCTACCATTGTTATTACTGATAGAACAAGATTGCCCCCATAACAATCTTAATTTGTGAACTGTTGTTGGTTGTGTGTATTTCTGTAGAAGACCTTAAAGGCATTCACCTGTTAAGGATGGCAACTTCTATGCTCCTGAAAAGGCCTTGCTACAGTGCAGTTTTTGCTTGGATAGTCTTAAAAGATCGTGTTCATGGAAACTGACAGTCTTTCTTTCCCAGGGGTATCTAAATGCTGAACACTGGAAGAGTATAGGTGTCTAAACATTTCCCCCTTTCTGGACCCTTACTGTCCTGTAATCACGCACACTTCCAGTTCTAAAGAATAAAAATATAATCCAATGAAATGGTGGAGTAGCGCAAAGGACAGATAGTTTAAACGGCACAGAGGAGTAGAGGCGCTTATTTGAATGTGCTGATTTTTTCCCTGGTTAAGAAGGCTGTGTCTAGGAGTGCTGTCTCTTAATTCTTTTCAGAATCTTCAGGGCTTTTTTTTTCTTGCTGGTCTGTCTAATTGTGATGGCAGTTCCAGACCAGTAGAGCCTTTTTGGGGAACGGGACAGGATTTTTCTAAGAAATCATTGAGTTGCTTGGTGATTGTTCAGTTGTAATTACTTAGATGCTAAGAAAGCAGAGGCAGAATAAACATTAATTACTCCTAGTAGTGATAATGTGGTATGACATTGGACTTCAATAGCGTAGGGTTAAGTTATCTAGTTCTGTTGGCTGAATTTTTTCTATGTGCTCTCTGCTAAATGCTTCTGCTGTACAGGAATGTAGTGAAACTTTTAATGAACAAACATGTTTAGAATAATTCTCTGGATTATCTGGAGTGTCTGGATCCTAATATATGGTAGGATGGTGATACAAAACTGGGAGCAGTGGTAGATACACCAGAAGGCTGTGCTGCCATTCAGTGAGACTTGGACAGGCTGGAGAGTTGGGCAGAGAGAAACCTGATGAAATTCAACAAGGACAAGGGCAGGGTCCTGCACCTGGGGAGGAACAACCCCATGCACCAGTACAGGCTCGAGGCGGACCTGCTGGAAAGCAGCTCTGTGGAGAGGGACCTGGGTGTCCTGGTGGATGACAGGTTAACCATGAGCCAGCAGTGTGCCCTGGCTGCCAAGAAGGCCAATGGGATCCTGGGGTGCATTAGGAGGAGTGTGGCCAGCAGGACGAGGGAGGTTCTCCTTCCCCTCTACACTGCCCTAATGAGGCCCCATCTGGAGTACTGTGTCCAGCTCTGGGCTCCCCAGTTCAAGAAAGATGAGGAGCAACTGGAGAGAGTCCAGCGGAGGGCTATGAGGATGATGAGAGGACTGGAGCATCTCTCCTATGAGGAAGGGCTGAGGGAGCTGGGCTTGTTCAGCCTGAAGAAGAGAAGGCTGAGAGGGGATATTTTAAATGCTCACAAATATCTCAAGGGTGGGTGTCAGGAGGATGGGGCCAGGCTGTTTTCAGTGGTGCCCAGCGACAGGATGAGGGGCAACGGGCACAAACTGAAGCAGAGGAAGTTCCGTCTGAACATGAGGAAGAACTTCGTCCCTCTGAGGGTGATGGAGCACTGGAACAGGCTGCCCAGGGACGCTGTGGATTCTCCTTCTCTGGAGATAATCAAGACCTGCCTGGACAAGGTCCTGTGCAGCTTGCTGTAGGCGACCCTGCTTCAGCAGGAGGGTTGGACCACGTGTTCCCCAGAGGTACCTTCCAACCCCCACCATTCTGTGTGGAGACACTGTTGTTTTAATATAAATATTTTTCTTTAGATGAAAGAATTAATACTTTGTACTCTGGCAGTTCTGATCATCTGTGTATTTTGCCTTTCTGTACGCTTTTTCAGCATCTGGAAAACAGAATCCCTACAGTGAAGTCACAAATGACCATGTGCAATTAATTATAAGTACATATTCTTTAATTTCCACTCTAAATGATGATTTAATAGAATGACAAATGATTTTAATGTCAATTGCACACAGACAACTTTCCTGACATAAGAATGAGCATTCTGTATCAGACTCAGTGTTCTCATGGCACTAGGTGTATATGAAAGACGTTCTGGGAATTTCCCCTAGTCCTCTTTTGCTGAGGGGAAAAAAAACAAAACAAACCTTGGATACATACTGAATCATACCATGCTGCAGCAAAGATTTCAGTTCTGCATCTCTCAAAGGCAGACATTTCTGTCCTTAAGGAGGTAATGAAAGGTGTTGCATGGGGTTGTTTATAGCACAGACTCGTATCCAGGAACTGACGAACACCGGAAGAAGATGCCCGTTATGAACTTCTGATGACAGTGTTTTGAGACACAGACCAGCTCTTCAAGACCATCCATTTCGTTAGCACCACAGGAACAACTCTGCAGCAAAGGCTGAGGAAGACTTGAATTAAAAGCCCTTCTGGGGAATTTAAGCCAGAATGTTTTGGACTGACATTTGAAAAGCTTGTCATTTGTTTAGGTTTGTGTTGCTTTCTTAGTAGCTCTTGTAGTGTGTATTTCTTCAGCTTTAAGTTGCCTAACTTTATAAGATAGCTATTATTCTTCTAATAAATTATTCCATTACAGATTCTTTTTCTTTTGTGTTATTTTCAGTTTGCTTTACACATGGTACCCTTCTTGAATTTTACTGGCACTTATTTAGACTATTTTAAAACGTGCATCTGTGTGTTATGTGCTGCGTCATTTTGCCTAACTTATTTTCTACAGGTACCTGCATGTATCCTAAACCAACATATTTTTAAGACTTACTGGCTTTTGGTAAGACCCGAACTACTTTAAGCCTATTATAATATTATCTATGTTTCAAAAGATTGTAGGGTGGGTTTTTAAATTGTAAGTAAAAACAACCAAGCTTGTAACACTGTAACTGTCATTTTTGCTTCCTTTGAACTGCAGGTGCAAATAAAGTATGGAATCATTTATGGATTTAACTGTTGAAAGTCACTATGAACCTCTTATTTCTTCTGTCTGCAATATTAAAACCAAAACAAGCACTGTCTTTCAATCCAAAGGTATATTTGCATTGGGTGAAGAAGAAGAGTGGAAACAGTATCCACAGAGTTTAACTTTTGGTTTTTATATGCTCAGCCGAGTCTCTGAAGTGTGTATGTGAGCAACATCTTGTCTAGACTACCTGGCTAGGTTTTTCAAACTGCCTTCTGGAATATCTGACTAGTTTTTTTGACTACACAGAGAATACATTATGAGAAGAGGTGTGTAAAATAAGGCTGTGAATTTGCCCCTTGTGCAATATGTCACAGTTCAGTGTAACTAATGTATGGTGTGCCAATTACTGGGGTTTAATTTGGTTTGGTAATTTTTTTGAGGATCTAATTGTTAACTCTTAAGTAGTCTTGTCTGTAGCTTAAACTCTGTGACCTTGTTGACACTTGAGCTGAACCGTTGTTAATCAACCCAGTGGCATTTTCTTGTGTTGAGAACAGTGCACTGTATTTATATGGGCTGTGGCTTAGGCAGTACGAATGTGTTTACTGTGGGTAATTTTAGAACCACAAGTATTTAATTTGCTTTATGCATTTATAGTGAGCCTGTCAGGACAGATATGAATCATCTGAAGTGAAGTAAAATAGTTATCAATATTCCTTCTTACTAACATAACTGTGAGGCATCTCTCACCAACTCTGCTTAGTGATGAAATTTCTTTTTAAAACTTGAGTGAGGCTCTCATGTCTAATTGAGTTTTAAAAACTTGGGGATATAGAACAGAGGACATGTTTAGTGATAAATGGGGCTGTATATGAGTGAATATTTTCCCCTCCCCCCATCAATCAGAGTAAAAGGTTGAAAATACAGAATCTCCTGTGAAATGGAAAACTAAACAAACAAATTCTTTTTAAGGGTTGGTTTTTTTTTTTTTTTCAAATACCTCCATTTGGCTGCCTTGCAGCTCTAAGAAGCAAAGAGCTGATATACTTCTCCAGCTGAAAACTAAATTCATTGAAATCAGTTCCAATGAATATTATTCAGCTGTTTTTTGTCCATTCTAAAGCAGTCTTAGTGAAGTAAACTTTAGGAGGTAGTAAGAAACAGTAATACCAATGAGCAGTGCTTCAGTGAGTTAGGTTTGAGTTACTGACACTTTCTTAATGAAAGAAATGTCAAATTGTAATTTTTAGCATTTCTTTAGATTAAAGAAACAATTAGAGGCATAGAGTCCTCTGTTCAGTGTCAGTTGTGAATTGCCTGATTAGGAAAGGGTCAGACATATATTTGCTTGGTGTTTGACTCAATGACTTATGAATGGAACTTCTGGATGCTACTTCTCTATAAGTGCTAGTAGCTGAAGTGGCAAGTGGGCAGTTTACTCAGAGGAGTTAGAGACTTACTCAGAAAAATAGACTGCCTTTTTTTTTTTCTTTGTTCTTTTAACAGTGAACATGTAAGATCTCTAATAGATGTCCTAGGGAGCTTGCAATTGAAGTTGGTATTTTGATTTATATTGTTCCTGTGGTTTGTTTTTTCCAAAGTGCTAAAAAGTCCTGCAACTGAGACCTCCATATAGCCTTTCTCACTAGGCCCATTTAGTCATAGTGTATTTTATCTAGAACTGTTGCCATCCTAATTTCTTCTTCAGGAAGGCAGGTGCTTGTCATCTTTACTTGGGGGAGTTAGTGAGCTGTGACTGCCACGGAGTTCACTGAAATTCAGCAGAGGTTTCTTGGGTTAACACCTGCTCATAATTTGGGTCCACAGATGAGTCTTTGCAAATCTCTTGCAGTAATAGAGCACTAATGTTTAAGCTAGGTGCACTATATATTTGTAAATTACGTTCTAGAAGTGGCATCTAAGGAGCAAGAGCAAAGTGCTGTCTATGTATTTGGTTGCTAAAATAAATCATGCATTGTATATGGTTTCTCAGAGGTAGCATTAAGTTTAAGGGTGATGTGATCTGTGAAGCTCTATGGACTTCAAAGCTTTGAACTGGTGACTGACTTATTTTGTGGGATTTGCATCACTCAAAAAATAAAAAGCAAGTTACTGTTGACAATAAACTAAATGTATTTCCCAGAAAATTATATATGGAACAACTCAGTTCTTTGTACATTTTCTCCAAAGAATGTGAGATATCTGTAGAGGTTTCTAACTGTGGAGATTCTCAGTGCATAGACAGTTAAGGGTGGTTGAGTCCTATGTCAACATTTTGGTAAGGAACACGTGGATTTTAGTCTAGTCTTCAAACTGATCTGTAGAATGCTGCAGTATGTGTTAATGTGAAATTTGCTTGACTCCTTTATAGTATAGCTTTGAGGATCTCTAGGATTATTTTGGGATGTGAACTGTGTGTTCTGATCTTGCAGACAATTCTGAGATTGTAGTAAAAATGTATGCTTATGAAAAACATCCTCTCAGTTCCTACAACTGCAAACAGGATATGAGAAATGAACTGAATGCTAGCCATGATTAATTATGCTGTTCAATGAATTCGCTGAAAGTGCACTCTGGCTATCCAGTCATATACCTTAAAAGAAGTCAAGATAAAAGGTGAAAATTTGGACCTAAATAAATGAATATTTTTTTCCAGTGACTTGGTTGGTGGGAAGAGTGTTTTGGGTTTTCTTTAATTTGTGTATGTGTCTTCAGATTTTGTGCCTTTTTTTTTTTTGTGCTTTTAGCTTGTGTCCTGCCCTGCCCTTTCCTGTCTTTCCCTCCCTCCATCTCCCCAAATTCTTGAAGTCTATAACTCTTGTTTAATCAAATGTGGATATCCCTTGTACATATTATGGAAATTCCTGACAAGGTAGAGAAGAGGGACTTTAATTAGGCCCCTACTGATGGAAAGCTGCAAGGAGAAACTGATAGTTTTGTCTTGTTTGGCATAGGAGGAAAATGGAAGTTGGTACCTTCGGTTTAAGGAAGGAGGTGATGGTGCTAAACAGAAGGTTGATGGCACAAGGGACGTGGCAGGGCAATAAGAAGGGGACTGAGGAGGTGGCAGCCCATGGGCAGGCTTTGCTTAATCCACTGCTCGTGTAACAACTTATCTCACAGAAAACGGATCCTCTAGTGTTACCAACCAAATGCATGTGGCAGCTGGTTTCTTGACCTGTCTTGGCTTCCGTTTCTTTTGGCTAAATTAGAACGGGTGAACTGGGGTTGTGTCTGCTTTTGCCTGAAAAAGAGGGAGATGTTGATTTTTTTGTAGTCATTGAAGCAGTGATGAAAAACTAGCTGTTCATTGTGTACATTATAAGAAGAAGCTAGTGTTGAGCCCTCATTACTGATGAGTGGTATGTGCCGAACACCTCTGACAGGTCAGCAAGGCATACGTGTGTTCTGAGGGTGTGCACAGGAATAGATGAGTTAAATGGTTGTGATATTTGCCAGCAGTGTGATATGGAAATGCTGCCCACTGCATGACACAGATCTGCTACCATCTGTTCACAAAGGATTGCTGCATTGAGAGGAGCAGAAAATTGTGTAAGTTTCCTTATGTTAAAGCTTGTGGAAAAACTTGCTTTTGTTTTTTTCTCTGAATATTTATTTTCCCTGAATTCAGATCAAGTCTCTTTATTCTTAATATTTTGAAATTTCCACGTACGTTACAAATTTAAGCAAAGGGGCCTTAATTACTTAAGTAGTATTTTCTTCTCTGTGATCAACCTTGATTTTTTTGTTTTGCTTTGTTCTTCCAGCAAATATATAGACCCTGTAATTAAGATAGCAGGACAAGCAGTCTGTTAAGTAGATTGCATAGTATTTTTTATATCTTACTGATATTGTACCCAAAAGGGATCATTTCATAATGACCTTGTAGTTGTAGTTATCAGGCAGTCTGTATTTTCATTACCGGTAGCACCACAGTACACCTCAGCTGTTGCTGTGAGTAGTGGGTTAGGTCAACCTTGAATTTGGCCTGCTTTTTATCAAAGAGCCGAAGTAACACTGGCAGGCTCAAGAGCAGCCAAATGCTCTCCATTTGGTTCTTGAACTTGGCCTGGTGCCAGCAGAAAGGTTAATTATTCCCATTATATCTTGGTGCTAAATAAATAAATAAAATGTTGAAAAGGAGGGACGCTTAGGAGAGATAGTTCAACATTGCAAATGCCTGGATTATTTGGTCCTGCCGTGGCCAAGAAATGCAGTAGGTATAAATCAGCTACTTTGCAATCTAGTTATATAGTAATTTATTATGGTTTGTACAGCTTATTTTGGTGCTTGGGTGCTTAAATTTCTAGCACCAATGTAAATACTCCATCTGTGCAGTTGTGCTAATGAAGTGAAGAATTCAGATTAATTTATAGAGCTGGCTGTTGACTGGAATCCCTGTTCTGAAGAAAACTCTGAAACATTTTATTGAAAAAATATAAGCCAGAACAATCATGAACCAGGAACTAAAAAAAATCAAAGAAATTTTGAAGAAATAAGTCTTTGAAGTATTTGGGAGTACCAAATGCTGAGCTGCCTGAAGTGTGATTTCCCCACCGCCACCACCTAAGGTGGGTAACTTGGGAAACCTGGAAGCTGATGCTGCAAAAGCACCAGGAATCCTTTCCAGTTCCAACTGCAGAGATTGAAAGAGACTCTAATTTTTTTTTTTTTAATGGGAAAAAGAGGCGAGAGGGTTTATGTGTTTTGCTATATAGAGCCCAGAGGCCTAAGGGCATTACACTGTTATCTGTACTTTTGTTCAGTCATTTTAAGGTCACGTTGACCTGGTTCTACAATTTGTATTTTTTTGATGGTGAAAGATATATATGCAACATGTATAAATTGCCAGTGCATTTAAAAAACCCCATATCTATAAATAGGATTCACTTCTAAACTTTGGTCTCTTGACTGCTCCAACTTCCAGGGAACAGAGTGGTCAAACGTTGCTGGCTTTTTCTCTTGTTTCCAGCTGAGAGAAACTGAACAGATGGGAGTGGGAGAAAAAATGACAAGTCAGTGCAGTGAGTGTAATTAATTTGTTGGGTTTGGGTTTTTTTTGTTGTTTTGTTTTTAATTTGGGAGGACAGTGCAGTTACTGCAGAAAAGGCAGCAAAATATGCAAATATGCTTTGAGTGTTTTTGTCCATCCCTTTCAGTTGCTACCTGGATGTAGTGGGAAAGGAAATAGTCTATGCTACTGTATTTAGAAAGGGTTGCATCCGTAAGGTAATATAACCACCAGCATTTCAGAACTCTGCCAGATGGTGTTAGTAGTGAGAAAGTTCTGTGATTCATTTGTAAAATGTTTGCCATGGCAACTGAGGAGCTTCAGACTTGTTAGTCCTTTCCATGGTAGAAACCACCATTGGTCTCACCAGGTGTGATGCTGGACATAAAGGAAACTTCTCATGATGCTACTTTTCAGCCTGATTACTTTGCACAAAGCCACTTTTGCATGTGGTTCCATCTCAGGGTTCAGCAGACCTTAAATTTGCTATTTCAAAAACCTGGAATATCTACTAAAAAATATCAAACGTATTCATTAAATTTTCCTTTACCTGGTGTTTGCAGTAACTGATCAAAGGAGAAATGAGTTTTCACTTCAATTCTCTCCTCCTCATTTTGGAACAAACAGGAGGAAGATTAGCCCAGGAAGGGGATATCTATTAGAAGAACCAAAAAGAAAGGGTGGGGAATGCTGGAACAATGCTGGACTTTTTTTTTTTTTTTTTTTTTTTTCCCCTCAAATAACTCTTTGGGAACAAGATCTGCAAAGTAGTATTCTGATGATCTATGCTAGCCAAAAAAATATACCTTTGTATAGCTTTGTTCTCTGTTATGCTCTTCTCAACCGTTTACTCTTCGGTTTCTAGTTTAGTGTCCCAATGTTCACATCTGTCCCTCCTTGCTAGTAATTAGTAAGTAGCAATACTGTGAAATGGATCAGAATAATTTCCCAAGGAATACTCTGGTAGCTGCCTTGGAAAAATGACTAAGCATCCTCAGAGGCAACATCGCATAGCATGTTATGTTCCAGGAAGGACATATGCTGACAGAATGCATGTCTAGAGACGTGCAACAGAAGCCTTTCAGACATTTTATAAGCTTTTATAAGTTAAAGAAAATATCTCTAGGGACATAGATGCTTGCAAACTAACTCCCCTCTCACCCTTAAAACTGAAAGAGTATAAAACCCATGGAATGTCCAAGGCCATTGCAACTCACGTAGTCAGAATCGCCTGTTTAGGAATAGGGATTCCTGTGTCGGAGTGATTATGGAAGAATTCTGCTTTCCTCAGTCTCAAGAGAGAGGCAAGATCTTCAGCTTTCTCCATTAGCGCACATCAGGCTTTTAGCTCTGTTTTTTCCTAGAATTGGGTGGGTTTTGCTGTTGTGAAATTGACAGATGTCAGAGAACCTTCAGTTATGAAGTAATTTTTGTCATCCCAGAATATCTTTCTTGATACTGTAATAAAGAAAAATGTATTTAGAAAGAGCCTGTTCCAGAGACCACCAGCTCTGGCTTGCTGTCTTTTACAGACCTATATCTGCTTACATCATTTCAGTGTCATTCTGAATCTCATTAAAATGTTATCCAAATATATATTTTCTTTATGCATACATATGTATCTTTTCATTCTGATAAAAACAGAATACATATTGTAATATCTAATGAAAAATATAGGCATGGAGGAAAATTGCAAGACAACTTTACTAGGTTGTGTGTGCTTTATCTTGACCAGACTATTTCTGTTCATGTCATCTTGCCAGGTTTCTTGGAGTGAGTGAATCATGCTGAATGTTAAAGTTTCAGAGCCCTGGGGAAAGGGAAGCAGTAACGTACACAGAATGTGTATGTACATATTACATGTGACCCTACAGAGCTGCATGTTAGATATGTTAAAACAATCACGGAATAGTAGAGGAAAGAGAAATAAACATTCTGTCTTCTGTCAGTCAGTATACGATTTTCACAAAGGGGAGCCCCTATTAAGTAGGACATGCTGAGTTTGGAATGATGTATGAAAGAAATGGAACCACTGGTGATGGTATAATACTTTATACTGAGGTGTACTGTTATGAGTGTAACATTTTTGTATTTGTATCCTTAATGTATTCTAGCAAGACTGTGAAAAAGTAGAAAACTTATTATTTTTGAACAACAATAAATTTTTAAGAATCAAGGAATAGGTCATGCTCTACTTCCTACCAACTAAAATAGCAAAGAGAATAAGAATTAGAATTACTAATGAGAAAAGAAAGTACTTAAACTGCAAGGATAAACTTGATCTCAGTAGCTTTAGATTTAAAGCAATGTTTTCACAGCTGATCCTTCCAATACAAAATCCCCCCCAAATATTTAGGTATTACACTTCAAAAACTGAATATTGAATGCTGTTCTACTCTGGTAGAAGCTATATCTTATTTTATAGTGAAAAGGTTTGTTTGTGTCATGAATGATTTATTGTTTGTACATCTTTTATTAAGTGATTAGAAGTCTGACAACCTGACACTTGACAAACCCCTTCCCTAAGCCTGATGAAAGAAAATCCTTTTAATTCATTTGCTTTATTCAGGCTAAAACAGAGTATTGCTTGTGGGAAGTTAATTTGCTGGCAACAAAAAAAGAACTAGTTTATAGAATCTCACATCTAAACCTCCCTTACAGATCAACCACAGGGACATACAAAGCACACTAAAAAGTTCTTGTCAGTGCTGGGTTTTAGTATTGGTTGATAAAAAATGATAAAGAAGGATCTGTTGATTTTTTTTACCATAGGAGTACATTGGCTTTTTTGTTCTATTTGACACCAACTAATTAGGTTGATCTGTTCTCAAAACGACTGTATAGAAACAATTGCTTTCATGTATTGTTATTCTATGGCAGGATTTCATTGCTTACTAAATTGAATCCTATTCGGTTAGAGCTGAGGCAGATATAGTATTGATTCTTGGGAAAATACACAGAGCTCCTGAGATTCCGTACTCCCATTTATTCATCTGTTTAAATTTAATGCTGGTCCTAAATATGTGGGGATTTTACGAAGGCTTGGGGATTGCCAAAGCACGCTGCAATATTTCCGCCAGAAAATGTATGTAAAATGCAATCACTTGCTGCCTTTTTTATGGAACATTAGTGACACCCAGTGGTTATATTCGGCTGTGGACTAATACACATAAAATTTGTTCTGAACGTTTTTTCTGTACAAAAGCTGGAGCTCAGAGAACCCGTGGAAAAACTGTTTGAGGTCCATGTACCTTTTTTCAGATATTTATTCTGTCTGTACTTTCATCTCACAAATTTGAATAAGCTTAAATAAAGGGAATGAAAGGAAAAAAAGCACTTGAAACTTGTTTTGAAATAGTTCTTGTTTTATCACAGGCTTAATGACAATGGGGGAAGTGTTCTTGTCCTATAAGGAACATGCTCTTTTTCCTTCTTTCTTTCTCTCCCCTACATCTCCTCTTTGTTTCACATTTTAAAATAGTATACTGTATTAACATATGATCTATTCTTCTCTTCTGCTATGGCTTGGGTAAGTCTGTACAGAAAACTGCATTTACCATTTTACGCTCCTGTCATTCCTCTTTTTTACCTTGCTTGTTTTGTTAGAACTTGATGTTTTGTAAATAAATTTAATAATTGATTAATGTTTGGAAAGTGTTTTGAAATTATGGATCATAAACTATTTATCTCTTTCTGTCAACTGTTGCCGCCTTCATAAGGAAAACCTGATGCTGAAGTCAGTGAGAGTTTGTCCTAGTAAATTCCTTAGGATTGATATTTTTGATTCAACATGTAGCAAGAGGTCTGAGCATTTGTTTAAAATCTCAGACTCGGAAATAGATCTCCTAAATATGGGTTGTCCCAAGGGTAGTGATTCCAACAGAGGATATGAAAGGGCCAGAAAGCAGGACTTCATAATTCAGTGACACAAAGGTGATACGCTCTTACTAGTACCCTTCTGGGCTTTAGAAATTTGGAAGAAGAAAGGAAAAGATGAGTTGAAAGGGAGATGGAGGTGGAAAACCAAAGGTAATCTAATGTGTACAGGAACTTAGCTTATGAACCTATCTCTGTACGTCTAGGGGATGATGTAAACTTTAAGCTACATGAGGAAGATTTAGATTCAGTTCCTTACTTTTACACGTACTTGTTCAAGTTGTGTAGTTCTAAATATGTCTGGTCTTCATCTGTAAAATGGTGATATCAGCGTTTCTTGGTTTTTGAGAATAAAGATACTAAAGTCTTGTGACAGTATTTTTTATGGGAGCCAGGCCAGTGCAGTATGCAGGTGCTTGTTTTGGTGGACCTAAAATGTGCCTTGTCGCTCACTGGGAAAGGAAAATGAATCTTTCACTGATAGGAATGAAAAAAAGAAAGGCTTTGTGGAGGAGAAAGCCTGTTGGTACTGGTTTTAATCAGGATAAAATCCTACTACTGTTAGGGAAGACTACAAGATTTCAAGACTTCATTCAAAGGCAGACATTGTTTACCAAGCATGGTAAACCCAGCAGTTGCTTTTATCTCCATTTTAGAAGGAAAGCTTAGCTAGGATGACTTACGACCTTATTTCAGTGTCATTGCCTTTGTATGAATTTTTTCAAAAGTTTTATTGCCTTTATTTCTTAAAATGAAGTGTCTGTATGTTTCTTGCCTGGCAGTGTGCTAGTCACTTTTCAGAAGATTCTAAGGGTAATCTGAGAGCAAGGCTGCACTTTTTCAGCATCTGTTTCACAAGAGATGCTGTAGTGAAGGAGCTGATTTTGAGTCTTGGAATGAGCAGCAAAATGGACTGACCATAAACCTGAAAACAGTCACTCAGCCCTCAAAGTTCGTCTCTCAGGCACATAGTATTTATAGCCCTTACTGTCCATTTCAGTGTAATATTGATCAATTTAGAACAGGTAATATTTCCATTCAGATTGGCTAGTACTGTTTTATGATTGCGGAGGAGAGTCCATGAAATTGAAATGAGACTGGTGTGGGATTGGTTTTCTTATATTTGTATTACTTTATCAAGACTTGAGCTGAAATATTCAAATATCATGGTTTTTTTCACATGCATGCCTTTAACTACAGGATATATTTATCATGTCTCCCAGTGAAATGAATAATACCATGAGGGGCTATTTAATCGTGAGCCTAGAGATTGCTCTGCAGATTGTTGTGCTATGACAGTGCCAGTCAAGATGGAATAAGAAAAATAATGCTGGGAAACAAGGTGTCAGATTCATAGTTACTTACAAAGAATTAAACATAGCCTGTACTTTCTAAACAACACAGAAAAATATGTACAGAGGAAAGTAACATCTGTTCTTATCAACTAAACTTAGCAATACAAAATTAAAACTTACAGTTCTTTGTGAAGTCTGATACATCTCATGTTATCAATACTGGGCGGCAGCCTTGTTGAGGAGACTGTAATTAAGCATATTCTGAAGGCAACTGAGTTATTTAATCATTTAACATTTAAAGTACTGAGCATATATTCAATTAAGCTACGAAGCTTGACAGACAGTCATAGTCAGTCAGCTCCAAACCTCTAAAAACTCATTTTCTTAAGCTGATACTGTGTTTTAGCAGTTCTTCCTGGTATAGTCGCACAATGTATTTTTGTTTTGCTGCTGGATAAAGTCACACTGGTATCGGCTGAACTTGTGAAGGTGCAACATGTGTATGGTGTATGTGTTCCAGTGTGGCAGCACTAACATAGTTGTGATGAGGTGTATTTCTTTCACATAGACGTGGCCTTAGGCTATCAGCCTTTATCTTATAGATGACAGATGTGAGGACTCCTATGCACAACAGGAATTTTAGTGGAAGAAATGGTGCTGTGTGGGAGCCCACTTCAGCTAAGTGAATGGAATAAGATCAAGGGGGAGATCAAGTGTAACAATATGTCTGCACACCTCAGCAAGATGAAGCGGAGATGCTTCACAGTGACAACTATAGGACTTCTGTTGCTTAGTGTGATATTTCTTAGTGTCACAAAGATGGTCTGTGTTCTGGTTGTCTACAAATCCCATCTGCTTTAGTGACAGGTCTTTCAAGGAAGGACTTTCTAAATAAAATGAAGAAAATATCTGCCTGCTGTTGTTCACCTGACATCACCAGCAGAGTGTATGGATATGTGGAGGCCCACCAATTTTGTGGGTTTAAATGTTTTTGCCTTATCCAGTGGTGGAGTTCACGTTTGTACCAAGCGAGTATAGATACAAGGCAGAGTTTGGACTGGAGCACAGCTGTCAGTTCAGGTAGCACACAGTTATTGCCATTAATGAAATGACGTGGTTTGCACTGGCTGATTGTGTGTGCACTTTGTGGTTTTAAGTCAGGTTTTAATCTCTCTAAATAAGAGCTTTTCTCTTCTCTAATCATGACTGATAAGAAAAATTTCAATAAAATGACATGGGAATTTCTTCTGCTTTTGCATGAAAAACCTATAGCTGAGGAGATGTATTTAAAATTCTTGGCCAGATTCAGCTATTTGGAAGAACGGAATGTGAATAAGAGACTTTAGGTGGCTCAGTCTGCACCCTCAGAAGTCGATGGTAATAAATACAGGAACATCAGTGTGAAGAGGAACAATTACTAGGAGGAGTAGGCATCTTCAACAGCACTTCTGCAACAGCCACTGTCTTTAAAATAGAAACACATCTGAATGGCATGGTCTTGAGTAACTTTTTTTAAAAGGGAGTTTTGGGTTATTTCAAGAATTTGTTAGACTCTACCAAAATTTTAAGTCTTAACTAATGAACACTGAGAACGTAGTTTTTAAGTCTTTTTTTTTTTTGTCTACAAATCAGACATAGGCACCAGCCAGCAGAGATGATGAGGTTGGTACTGAGGATCCAATTTTCAAGCAGTTGTATCTTTCTTTTGAGAAGTGTTTACAGTTTCTTGGCACTAGCAGGCGGATAAGGGAAATGGCTGAGGCAGTGTGGTGTGGTTTGTTTTTTTGTTTGTTTTTTTTTTCAAACTGTTCATTTTTGGATAAAGAGAATGTATGAAAAATTTCAGACCGATGGTATATATTTCAAAAAATTATACATATGAGAAATGCTGTATGTAAATAGAATGGGTGGAGTCATTCTGCTGGGTGGGAGCAAATACAACGAAGTCTTTTCAAGTTCACTTGAATTCTAAGCAGCAGTTTGGTTTGGTCTTGAACAGGACATTTGTATTTGTTATTCCTACCTCTGGACACAGGATTTTCCAGTCCTAACTGTAAGAAGAAACATACATGTGCATGTAATGTGGATTGGTTAACTTTTATTTGAAACTCTTTTTCATATTATCCTTCTGAATTCAGAAGAATGAATCATACTCTCAAGGGGCAAGGTAGATACTAATTACACCATAGTAAAAGGGGAAGAATGAAAAGTGCACAATTCTTGATCAAGCTGTTGGCTCACGTATTCATGCAACTATACGTTCATTATTCACAGTTGCTTAAATTAATAAGATACAACATGAGCAATTCAGGAAAAGAAGAATGGGCTAAATTTAGCAAAGTATTTGTTTATTACAAATACTAGTATGTCTAATTTCAAACTAATAGAAACCGTTTCCAAACATAACAGTCACTGCCAGAGACTGCTGAAGTATTTCTTTACATTTAATATATATTTCTCAAAATGAAACAGTATGATAAGCTGTGAAATTGCAGGTTTATATATTTTTAAAGCAATAACAGCATTTACAAAACACAGCAGTAAATTTGAACTAAATATGCCTGTGATAAAAATAAAAATTAAACTCAGAATTTAGAGGTGAAGTAGTCCTTAAAACCAAACCAAATAAAAAAATTCTGAAACTGTTCATGCATACACAATCTCCTACAGCAGTTAATAATTATGCAATGAGCCCTACTGCTCGTTCTGAGTTCTGTACATGATATGAAAAAAGATATAAGATTTAGACATGCGCATAGTCAGAGATTTACCCAGCATGGGAGTAGGAGCTGAGTGCACAGGTACTTTTATTGAGAAAAATATTCTCAGATTTAAAAATGTAGCATAGGAAGCAAACTGATGGCATTTGCAGTAAAGGTAACACTTATAAATATTCTGCTATTAAATAACATAGATTCAGCAAATAATTTCTCTTATTTATATTTACTGAAACTGTTGAATAGCACTTATCGATAGGACAGAATCCATTAATGTGACATATTTTGTGGCTGTATTTTGTCACATATAATGTGACATACTTTGTGTACCATATTTTACGATGGTATTAGGAAAAAGCTCCGCAACTTTTTTATATTGGAGCTTGATTCAAAGCCTGTTGAAATAAAAAACATTGATTAGTCATCTGGTAGGATTATGTCTTTTATACTTTAATTTCTGGCATCATCCCAGAAATTATTAAAAGCTCTAAAAATATTATTTTATGAAAGCTGTAACTGAAATACAGTATTTGAATGAGTATTACTTACTTGAATGAAAGGGCTGCCACTATAACGTTCCCTTGAAAAGAATCATACCTGTAATACATAGAGTGCTTATATGGGTTTGCTAAATGGATTAAACTGCTAATAACTGATGGCTATGCTATCTCCTTCAAAAATGAATCCTTGGAAAAAAGAGCCTGAGTCAAAGGAAACCATCTCGTTTCATTTGGTGGTCTGCTGGCGGCTTGCTTTAAGGTAAAATCCTTTAAGAGGAGGTCATCTACAGAAAATGTTCAGATTACTTGGGAGTAGATCTTTGCTACTTATGCCATCTGAAGAATATTGATTTGAAGGAAAAGATACAGAAAATTGATTTTATTTTTTAAATGACAAAACTTTGGAACAATATGTGGGAACAAGTTATCAGAAAAAGCAAATCTGAAGTAAGGAAGCATTGACTTGATTTTTATTTTTATTTTTGTAATTTACTTTTTTTAAAGTGCTGTACACCATTGGTGGGCTCAGACATTCAAGGAAGAAAAAGATTGATGAAATTTCTGTGTTCTGTTCTTGCTGTAGTAAGACAGCACAGCAACAAAAAAGATCTTAATGGTTTTGACAATCTCAAGAGAAGCCTGAGACATAGGATAGGACAAATATTAAAGCTGCTGGGTTGTTACTTCCAATACAGCGTAACCCACAAGTTTTGCATGGTACGGAATTCCAGTCATTTTTGATGCTTGTTTTCTGTTCTCTTCCTCACCAATGCTTACCCTCTGTCTTCACACATTTAGATGATCATTTTCTTCCTAAGGAATGACAAGGAAATGACAATCATCAGTGCTATTTATTTGAAGTTGCTTTTTTTTTTTTTTCCTTGTGAAAACTGTGAGGTCAGAGTAGCTGGCAGACGCAGTCAGCATAGTGACTTATTGGGAAACGTAGGTAATGATTAGACCAGTCATGCTTCCCAGGTACTGTTGTAAGCATCTTCTTTGTTCTTGGGTTTATTTGCGTTTTGGTCAAACATGTATGGCAGTTTAGTGCATGCTGCCAAAGTACTTCAAACGTTTAATGAGTTTTGATTCCCAGTCCAATACCTTACTTGAACAAAACTATGGTGATTTCATTTAAAAAAGGAGACTGCCCTGAAGAGCAGCTGTGATCACAGAAGATGTTGCTATATTTTAAAGTGGCAGAAAATACTGGATTCTCTTATATTCTTTAAATTAGAACTGTAAAATTCTAAACCCCAAAGTGTTGCAGAGAAATCAGCTAGCTGGGATTCACTCTGAAACAGCTCTGCAGAGTATCCCCTACTCAGAGGTTTCTGTTTATTATGCAGCTGTTTGTGGAACTTGCAGGGTTGTTTGTTTATTGTTCCTCTCCAGGTTTGGTTTTCTTCCCATATTTCTGTTGAAGTTATCTCAATTTTCAGATCTTCTGCTTTATTTTTTAAGTTCCTCTACCTATTTCTTCTGAGTTGAACAAGTTTGTAAATACCTTTTCATTTGTTGTTATTTCTTGTTTCCGGTCACTCATCATATGTCCAAAGTTCATCAGTTTGACATTCATTCTGAAGAGCCCATGCCTGGACTGAAAAAGTAATAATTGCACAGATGCTAACATTCCTCAGTGTTCACAGGGACTTCTTGCTGTATTGCCTACATGTTCTGGGTGGAGCTTGCTTGTCAGATGGCAGTCTTCAGCACTGCTTACAATGTGTGCCTTGTGTGCATCAGCCACTTGCAAGGGAAAACTAGTGATTCAGACAGGTTTTAAAATGTAATTTTGTAGTATTTAATGTTTATTGCTGGACTACAAGCTTTTTCATTTTAAGGCTTCTGGTGCAGAGATTTTGCAGGTGTTTTAGCTGCTTTCAGTTGAACAGGATTGCTATGCTAAATACTAGGTGGCCTTCACATGAAGGGTCATAGTAGTCTGTAATAGAAAACTGTCAATGTGTTGACATGGGCTAGCACATTGAAGTGAAATAGTCCATACTGTTAGCACGCTTGCTGCTATGGTTCGTGCCAGCTGGCACTCATCCTGTGTACACGGGCATAGCATGGGTGGGTGCTATTCCCAGTAAGCAGCACTGATAAAGCTTGGCAGTTATGAACGCAGGCTGCATCATGCTGAAGAGTACAGACCTTTTTATATGCTAGAACCTTACAGACTGAACAATGGTTGGGGGATACAGAAAGATTTGGGGTCCCAAAATATGACAGTTTTGCTGCTATTACATGGGTGCATTACAGTGATATTGCTCATAGATGAAACTTTATCCTAAATGGCCAACCATACGAAATACTCTTGCATTCTAATTCTGCTTGTGGATGAGCTGGTTTTGATATCAACAGCGATGGGAGAATTTTACATCTGACCATCCAAATGCACTTGATTTCGCTAAGATTTTCAGGTTTATTCCCGGTCCAGAGACTTGGGATTGTCACAAGGGTTGTGTTGATCCAGCTTCAATTTGTGTCTGGCTTTTTTTTTTGTGAGAAGTACACAATATTGAGACTAGAGAAAGATGAAAATTTTTGTGTCATACTTGAAAGTGTTGGTCTCTTAGAGCCATAGGAACAGAAGAGTTGTAGGAAGGTCCTTCTGCCCTTTTAACCTCCCAGCAATAATCCTGACAGATGATGCCCTTTATCTCAGCTGGCTGCATACCAGCTACACATGGGCGCAAACAAAATTTAAAGTACTGTAGAGCTGGAAGGATAACACTTTTTTTTTTTTCCACAAGAGGAGACACAACACCGAAGGGTGTCTGAATTGTACCTTGCCGATTGAAAGCAATTCTCAGGATTTCATGGTGTGCTACTTTTCCATTTAATAAGATCTTATTTTTTGACTTCCAAGTAGGCTACTGTTTGCAAAACTCATTACAGTTTGTTATTTTCAGAAAATGGGTTCAATCATGATGTAGTTTAGATAAATAAGTTGAAGACTGTCATCCTAAATTGTATGATGTAGCTATTAAACAAAATACATACCACATTTAAGAAATTGCTCTTTTGATGTGTTATTCGTTCCTTTTCTGATTGTTCTTCTGATGACTCAAGTGGAATTTTGGTAATTGCTTGTTGGAAACATTGGAGTGGTTTGAATCTGGATAGGTGTCCAACCCAAATTCATCACCATCTGTCAGCTGTATTTTGGCAGCAGATACTTCCAGCAGGATTGATGTGTCTCAAAAAATTAATGTCTACATATACAAGTGTAAGAAGTCGGGCAGAGAAGGGAAGAGACCGGCATGGCTGAGGCAAGAGATGCTGGTCAAACTAAGGAAGAAGAGGGAACTGCACAGGCAGTGGAAGCAGGGACTGGCTTCCTGGGAAGAGTATAGGGAAGCTGCCCGGTTGTGTAGGGATGGGGTCAGGAAGACCAAGGCACAGCTGGAGCTGAACTTGGCAAGGGATGCAAAAAATAACAAGAAGGGCTTCTACAGGTATGTCAGCCGGAAAAAGATGGTCAAAGAAAGCGTAACCCCGTTCATGAGCGAGACCGGCAAACTGGCAACAGCAGATGAGGAGAAGGCTGAGGTACTCAACAACTTTTTTGCCTCAGTCTTCACTGGCAACTTCTCTCCTCACCCCTCCCGAGTCGATGAATGGCATGAAGGAGACCAGGAGGGTAAAATCCCTCCAGCTGTAAGTGAAGACCAGGTTCGGGACCTCCTGAGGAACCTAAATGTACAGAAGTCCATGGGACCTGATGAGATGCATCCCGGAGTCCTGAGGGAACTGGCTGATGTAGTTGCCAAGCCACTCTCCATGATATTTGAAAAGTCATGGCAGTCAAGGGAAGTCCCCAGTGACTGGAAAAAGGGAAACATTGTGCGTCTTTTCAAAAAGGGTAGAAAGGAAGACCCTGGGAACTACCGACCTGTCAGCCTCACCTCTGTGCCTGGGAAGATCATGGAACAGATCCTTCTAGAAGATATGCTAAGGCACATGGAGGCCAGGGAGGTGATTCGAGACAGCCAGCATGGCTTCACCAAGGGCAAGTCCTGCCTCACCAACCTAGTGGCTTTCTATGATGGTGTAACAAGGGTGAACAAGGGAAAATCAATGGATGTCATCTATCTGGATTTTTGTAAAGCCTTTGACACGGTCCTCCACAACATGCTTCTCTCTAAATTGGAGAGCCATGGATTTGATGGGTGGACAGTTCGGTGGATAAGGAATTGGTTGGATGGTCACAACCAAAGGGTAGTGGTCAACGGCTCAATGTCCAGATGGAGACCAGTGACGAGTGGAGTCCCTCAGGGGTCCGTACTGGGACCCGTGCTGTTCAATGTATTTATCAATGAATGGACAGCGACATCGAGTGTACCCTCAGCAAGTTTGCAGATGACACCAAGCTGAGTGGTACGGTCGAGACACCAGAAGGACGGGATGCCATCCAGAGGGACCTGGACAAGCTGGAGAGGTGGGCCTGTGTGAACTTCATGAGGTTCAACAAGGCCAAGTGCAAGGTCCTACACCTGGGTCGGGGTAATCCCCAGTACCAATACAGGCTGGGGGATGAAAGGATCGAGAGCAGCTCTGCTGAGAGGGACTTGGGGATACTGATAGACGAAAGGCTGGACATGAGCCGGCAATGTGCGCTGGCAGCCCAGAGGGCCAACCGTGTCCTGGGCTGCATCAAGAGAAGTGTGGCCAGCAGGTCGAGAGAGGTGATTCTGCCCCTCTACTCTGCTCTGGTGAGACCTCACCTGGAGTACTGCGTTCAGCTCTGGAGCCCTCAGCACAAGAAGGACATGGAACTGTTGGAGCGGGTCCAAAGGAGGGCTACAAAAATGATCCGAGGGCTGGAGCACCTCTCCTATGAGGACAGGCTGAGAGAGTTGGACTTCTTCAGCCTGCAGAAGAGAAGGCTGCGGGGAGACCTGATTGCAGCCTTTCAGTACTTAAAGGGAGCCTATAGGAAAGATGGGGACAATCTTTTTAGTAGAGACAACAGTGACAGGACGAGGGGTAATGGTTTTAAACTAAAACAGGGTAGGTTTAGGCTAGATATAAGGAAGAAGTTCTTTACAATGAGGGTGGTGAAACACTGGAACGGGTTGCCCAGAGAGGTGGTGGAGGCCCCATCCCTGGAAACATTCAAGACCAGGTTGGACAGGGCTCTGAGCAACCTGATCTAGTTAGTGGTGTCCCTGCTTGCTGTGGGGGGTGTTGGACTAGATGACCTCTAGAGGTCCCTTCTGACCCAAAACTTTCTATGATTCTATATTTCCTCTATATAGATGTTTGCTTGCATGTACTTACCCCAGAACCTCTGTGCTCCAATATGTTAGGGGAACCTCTTTGCAATGTTATACAGTGGCATGGGTTATACTAGTTGTGAAACACTTCTACAGAACAGCTAATTTCACCAGTTTTTCGTCTTAGGGGACAGTTTTCTTCACATTAACTTGGTTACTTGCTACGCTGTTACTGGTTCCAGCCATCAGTTTGCACATAAGCATTAATTTCAGCATCCCTAGAAGCTAAAATTTGGAGTGTATCTTCAATGTATCTATATGTGGAAGTTCTTATAAGGTAATTGCGTAGACTCACTTTTTCTCCACTTTGAGAAATAACAGGCTTCTAGAATTTTGTTGAAATAGAGCATTCCTTCCCTCCTTTCTGAAAAAAGCGCTAGGAAGGAGGCAATGTGTGCATTAATCATGAAAATTCAAGCATGATAATTTTTAAAGTTGTCATCAACTAAGAGCTTAACTAGTAACTGTTATAATCCCTTGACTTCAGGTTGCAAGTCACTCTCAAAAATGAAGCCCTTACCCAAAGTGAAATTTAACAAATTATTGAGGCAATGCAGCATTCATTATAAAAATACTGAGCTGTGTTTAGGTTAAAGTCTTGACCTCTCCTGGCAGGAGGAGTCAGAGAAATGTACTGTAATAATACTTCATCCTTATGCTTTTTTGGATTGTGTAGTAGGATGGATTTTCCAGCAGAGGGAGAAGTATACTGAATTATTGGGAACTGAGCTATAATTTTGGAATCCCCAGTTTAGCAAAGCTTTATGCAAAGATGAAAATTCCCCTTACTTTGCTTAGAAGACATACTTATTTGTTCTGACTGATGTTCTTTTGAAATGTCAGTATATTTTTCTGCCAAATTTATTACCAGTAATTTTTATATAATCATCATTTTAGTATTTTTAAAATATAATCAAATAGCTAAGTGGCTGTTTTATAGGGGTTTTTTCCACATCTATGATAGTCTGGTCTAATGAGTTGCACTCTTCACTGATTGCAGTGATAGCTGTTCCTTAATTCTTAATTAAACGATGTTAAAATATGCTTTAAAGGGACATATGTGTGATAACATTGTTTGTCTAGTCATTGTCAGGGTAACTGATGGATAACGGCTGGGGAAAAAAAAGTACTCTTTGGAACAGTGTGTTATTTGAAGAGAAATGTGAAGAGTACAGCATGCCCCGGGTAAAGAGCAAATTCCTTGATGTGTCAAACTTGGTATATGGGTTTTGTCGTCACTGTTCTTCCTCTACTGGCCCCAGATCAGTTCTCTTCCTTGCCCCTTGCTCAGTAAAGCACTTTAGCCATGTGCAGAGTGCTGTTGATGGTTAGTGACTTGTTGGCAATGCATCGTTTGAAGTATGTATTTTAGTCTGTGGAGCTACTGTATAGTCTTTTAGGTGTTATTTTATGAGAAGAGTAGTGTCATCCCCAAAGACTTTTAAGCAATAGAACATCTTGTTGCAGAACATGATAAATTTTGATCGCTGCTGTCTCAGCAGTTTCAGCTTTGTTTTAAGAGACTATCACACAGAGAGAGGGTGGTAGAAGTTGTTTAAGCTTTAGTGAGGCCACTTTTGCTCTCTGTAACAAAATTAACCAATATGGAAATAATTATTCTGCAATAACTAAATCCTCTGTCCTTCTTCTGAAAGTGGTCATGTTCAGCAGTGAAACTAGTGGCACTGGGAATACTGCTGGATAAGTTGTCCTCAGAGATCAATTCATGTAACATTGTCAAATTACACAATGTCAGTGCAAGCTATTGAAGAACACATTACAATGACAAATTAGAAGTGCAAGGTCCTTTGAATAATGTAGTTCCTGTGAAGGTAGAAACTCATTTCACAGTAGCTCTTGGGACTTCACAGGCTACCTGGGATTTATGAATATGGCTAGCATTTTGCTTTTAGGTTCTGGGGGAGAGGGGTGTGTAGCTCTACAGTAAGGCTTTTGTTTGAGGTGAACTTGCTTGTTCATATGAGAGAGCAATACGTTCTGCTGTCTCCCTTCTACAGGGAATTTGTGTATAACAATTGTTTAGGTAATTCTTTAACTCACAGAATAAGAATTGAAAATTTAATTTAATTTATGGCAATAAGGAGTTACTGCAGCTCTGTTAATAGAATCAATGATGTGTAGGAAAGTACAGTTATAGTACTAATCCTTTGCAGGGATATAGCCTGCTTTAGCTGTCACTGAGTATAGCAACACTGAGCAGGTACTGGATCTCTGTGAAAGGACACCGAAACTTGCATAACCAAATTGTACTGGGACTGAAGAGAAATAAGATAAAAACCTGGATACATAAAAGGATTTAGGAGCCCAGTCCAAAATTGCAGTCCTGGAAAAAAAACTCATTTGCTTCTGAAGCTTGGAACAGCCTGCCAGAAGTCCAGAAGAATTCAATTTTTCTCAGTAACATTTCTTAGCAACTCTTGGTCATGGTTTTGGTTCAATGTTCTTGATAAAGCAAAGCAGTCAGCCTAGTGGCCTTCCATCATTTGGGCCTTTTGAGGCTAATCTCAAGATGTACTCTTAGAATATGTCTAGCAGATCATGCTTCTCGGTGTCTCAGAAATATTTTCCTGGATAATAGTTTCCCTAGTGAGTTGGCATTTTCCACACACAAACCAAACTAGGAAGAAACTATAGTGTGAGGTTTCAACAATAATCCTGTTTTTCAGAAGGTGGAAGTTTAAGCTGTTAGTACCGGCGATGTGATGAAGCTTTGGACAGTACAAAGACAGAAATGTCTATGTATGTTTAGGCAGCTTTTTAATTTGGGGAAGTACTCTTTGTCTGTTCTATCTCAAAGATGATGATGCATCATTGAACATTGTGAATTTAAATCTTTACTAGCAAGTTTCAGGGGTTTTACTGAAATATTTGAGCAGTGTTTATGAAGGCTTTTTTCCCCTAGGAGTCTGGTGGTGTTTGGGAATGGAGTGGCTTTCTCAGTTATTTAGATGTATGTAAAGTGATGTGCTTGCTTTTTAGAGTCCAAGTGTTGGTTTGTTTTTATCTTTTAAATCCTGGATCCGCAGTAAGAAGCACAGATTTGCTTTTGTAACAGTTTAATTGATTTTACTTGCTTACGCATCTACCTCTATCGTCAAAATTGAATAAAACTTAGAACTTCAGCTCTTCACCTGTATTCCACTGAAATAATGTGAATTGGCCTCTTGCTTATGGTGGTACTACAAAGCTGTAATTTTGCTATGGCTCATGTCACAACAGACCTGGAGCATCAGAAGATTTAGCTTACCATGACCTGAGTTCTTATTGCAAAACCTAAAAATGGGCCAACTTGCATGATTTCTTGCTTTATTATGAATATTTCATGACGAGCTGGTTTGGTTCAGTGGTTAGCAAATGGGTTGACAAACATTCAGTGTGTTTTTATACTGGTGGGTTCATCACTTTGACATCTGCAATGGTATTTGAAAATGTAAGATTATTTCCTGAAAGCCATTTGTTAATTTGTAAGTGCTTGTGTTTTAGCAGTCTAAGGATATTGAAGTAAAGTTTTTCTCCACTTTAGTTTCTTGGTAGTCTTATGAGCAAAAATGCCAAAAGTCCCTGCTGAACAGTGTAGTTCAGTGATCCTAAGTCAACAGCAGCTCCTTTGGAGAGCTGTCAGCAGTGATGATGAGGCAGCTGTGTCTAAACCACATACCTAGAGTCCTTTGACCTTCTCCTTTCCCCCTGGGAAATGGCATACTAAACAACATGACATTGTTAAGCTCGATTTAGTAAGTGGACCAAGTGAGGGATAGACTGTGTCAGAGAAGCTTTAAACGTGAACACATATGCACAGAGTTAACTGAGGCCTACCCCAGTTATCACTTCAGCAAGTCAAGCCTGGGGGACTGGACACTTACTCTGACTTGTCTCAGTGTAAGGTTGTGGTGGCAGCTCAGAACCGATGTATAACTGTTTTACCTTGCACAGTCCGCTTCTACGCAGTGACAGGTGTATGCCCACCAGCTCTGTACCCATCCTCCTGAGTGGTGTGGTTTGGTTTTTTTTTGGTTTTGTTTTTTTTTCTTTTTTAAGTGTATAGGTGTCAGCACAGGCTGCTGATCAAATTAGTCCGTGCTGGTATCAATGGTACAACATTCCAGCAATTCCAAGTATTCTCCTGTCATTTGTTAACCCAGAAATCCTACCGAGGCTCATTATGCTTAGTCGTAGCTTGTGCTGTCCTGTTGGCCATGGCTCATTATGCTCAAGTCCTCTTTGCATTGTCCTGTCATCCTGTCATCACTCAACAACTAGCTCTTCATGCAGGCGAAGCTGCTGTGACACCCTTTGTCAAACAGCAGCAATGTGAAGGCTATGTGTAGGTGAGAGACATGTAGTTGTTTGGGCCGTATTTATTTTCACAGGGAGTAATTAGATACTAGCTTGTAGATTCTGTTGGCCAGACCCAGATCTTCAACCATTAAAGTAACATGTCTATATAGATGTCTCTGAGGTAACTGTAGGAAATATTGGTTATTAGTCTCAACAATAGAAACTATATTTAGATAGGAATGATATGTAAATCAAACTTGTAATGAGATGAGAAAAATATGGGAAAATATAAGAATTTATTTTAGTGTAGTACCAGACCAGGAACATCTAAAGGTTGACTGGAGACTGTGTACAATAGCAAAATTCCTTTCTCTTGAAATTCTTGGTAGTATTTAGCAACTTATTTCAGAAAGAACTGTATTATTTAATACAGTGAAACAGCTGACTGAGTTCTAATGACAATATCATCCTCAATGTGTGGGCAGTTCATATTATTAATAAAAAAAGTTGTACAGCTTTTTGTGTTCTGTGCTGCAACATTGGCTTGTAATGCTTGCTTGTGAAAAGTGAGGTTTTTGTTAGTGGACAAGTATGAAAATGAAAGATACAAAATTGTTTTCATCAACAACAAAGTTTTTTTTTTTTTTTTAATTAACCTTTGGAACCCTGCTTAAAATTCTAGATCAATTTAAATATTTGACATAGTATTTTTATTCTTAGACCATGCAGAATTCTTTTTTCCTCCTTTGGCCAAAAATATTTGCTCTGTTCATGAATAGTTTTGATTAACTTGAAACTGGGTTTACCAGTGACTCGCTTCCTTTGTGGAGTGAGTTTTTTTTGCTGATTTCACTCAGCCTGCTCAGCATGAGGGTACACTTATGCACAGTTAAGCTTGGCCTAAGTGCATCTTTGCAAGGCAGTTCCCTTTAGGACCAGTCCATACTACTGTAAATTGAAAGGGAAAGTGAAACAAAGGAGAAAAAAGTGAAATGCAATCATTCAAGGAAAAAAAAATAAAAAACAGGAGGAAAGGAAGCAAGAAAAAGGGAGATGCTATGTGCGTTCAGCACTTTTTAGCATGCTTAGTGCTGCCTTAAATATTTGGTAGGCATTGTCAGGAAGTGGAAGTGGCCTGAATGCCTTGATAATACTCAAAGAAGATAGATAGGCCTCTCTCTCTCTGAACTCCTCCTCTTTTCTTCTCTGACCTCTAAGCTTTTATTTAAACCCAGTCACTGCTGCCAGGGCCTGCTGAGCTCATAATTTGATCTCGCATTCTCTCTCCCTCTCTTCCATTACAACACAGCTTCGCTAAACCTAGAATAAAATCCTACATCATCTGGATGTGCTGAATATGGTGGCATGCATGATGGGGACGTGTAAAGTTGTGATTGCATTGTCACTTTCTTACCCTAGCGTGCTAGGGGAGTGAAAAATACTGAGGTGATGGCAAGGTTTTGATATTCTTTGTCAGGCATTACCTGGTTTTCTCTGAACTTCCGGTCTGTCATAACTGCTGTTATTACAATTGTTAACATTTTTTAAATTTCTTTAGTGTTGCTAATAAATTACTGTATCCAGATCTACAGTTGTGGCTGGGAATTGTGTTTTCCTTTTGCAAGTCTGCTTTTATATGTTTGGTTTTGATGCTTTTATTTCTTGCACAATATAGTACAATTTGCAGATATTTCTGCCTAGGGTCATACTGACTCTTGACCAATTAAACTCTGGCAGTTTTATTCTAGTTAGCATCTATATGTGATGTCATATTTTGTGTACTTCATCTGTACATCTAAATCTGTGTTGTAGTTTGACCTAGAATATTCTTAGGTTATTTGGCTGTTTTAATATATGGAGAGATATACTCTCCACCTTGATCTGCTGTGAGTTACAGTACCTGTCACTTGCATTTTGAAGTCTTGGCTAAAAAGGCATAATGAACACTTAACCAAATGTCCCCCAGTCACATCAGATACCACTCCAGAGATGTTACATTTAGCCCTTGCTTTCTCTCTTACCAGGAGACACAAAGATCTCTGACATTGCCAGGCTGTCTGACTGCCAATTGGCAGTGTGATCCTATCACCTCAATTCAAGTGAACTTCAAGGTGCTTTATTAATGCTTTGTGCCTTCGCTTCTGTTTGAGTAACCATTATGTAACTGATTTCACATACTGCAGCAATGAAATTCACCCACAGGCACCTCCTTTTAAAAATGCATGTTATACAGTAATTCTGTAAATAATCCCAGCAACAGTTTTCCCCTCTACTAATCTCCCATTCCTTCTTTCCCCTGGGAGAGTGAAGGAGGGAGCTGCAGAATGGAGAAAAGTGAGTGGTTCCTTGGCCAATGTGGCTGGACAGGAGAGGCTGCCACACCAGCACCCTAGGCTGGCAGTTGGGCATAAGAGAAGGCATTTTGTGGATTGTCCTGCTAGAACAGATGCTCCCCTGCTCCCTCTGGGGAAGAGCGTGGCCTCGATGAAAGCCGTGAGGTCATGCTGGGCTAGGGGACCTCATGAAGTCCATGTTATTTTATTCAGACCTCATCTGCTGCTCTTGTTTGCTGGATTATTCTAGGCAGAACTGAATATGGACTGGATAGGGTTTATGCTTATCTGGATCTATTACAAACAGCTTCTGGTCTGATTTTATACATTTGTGGGTACTTGGAATCAAAAGAATCTATTTTGCTATACATACAGCTGTGGTGACTGCAACTTGTATTAATTTACCTGAATTGTCTTGGATTACAGCTATGTAGCAGCACAGAACCCAAGGCTGGCTACATGCTATTTAACCAGTTTATTTGTCCATTTTATTGCACTAATTCTATACGTGCATTTATGCAGGGTAAAACTCTTGGAACCGAATTGAGTCTTGTGCTCACGGGCTGTGTTGCTGCTGTGAGCAGAGCAACTTGTCTTAGCTTAAATTCAAACTAGACAACAATTTTACAGTAAGGGAATTGTAAGTTTCTCAATAGAATTTCTTGGTCAAAATTTTAGTGGGATATTTCACTCTTGCATATAGCTGAATATATATTAAATGTTGGGAGGTATTAAAGTATGAATGAAGTAATTTAGACTGTAAGAGCTATGTTAGGGACAGGCTATCAGGTCGTATTCCTCAAGAAAAGGATTATGTTAATGAGGAGAAAAGCTAGGCATGATCTCAGTGATAAAACATGTTTGCTGATGTGAAACTTTCTGCATCAGTTACTCTTGCAAGTTTTCTCCTCTTGTGTGTGCTGGATTACCTCTGCACCTAGTCTCTTTCTGCAGTTTTTTCATACTAGGCTCAGAAGCTGTGAGTATATTATACATGGGATGGAAGGAAGGAGATTTCAGAAAAGTTTAATGTAAGAGAAACTGGAAGTTTTTCTGTGTTTACATCACTGACCTAACACTTCTGGTTAGTGAGCATATTAGATCTGATCAGTTGTCTAATGCACTAGTTACCATGTGAAATTGTCCACACCTTGCATATGGCGAGACAGACTGATGTACTTTTGAAGTAGCCAGCTATTGTGATGTAGGTAGAATTGTCTCTGGAGTAATAACTTACGCCCTGGTACTTGTTTCAAAATAAAATTCTGTAGTTTACTATTTTTGGGGGTGCCCACTCCTTGTTCAGCTGAGGGGGAATATCTCTGAATTGAATTGAATTGCTTTCTCATGTTCCTCAGCACTTAAAGGATAGAGGAGAAAAAAAGTGATATTTGGAGGGAAAAATGTGTGAGCGAGATGAATAAAGAAGATGAAAAAAGAGAAGTTTGCTTATGACAGATGCATGGACTAGTTATGTCAGTTCTTCAGTTCATTTCTCACTGGCACTGCAGAAAGAACAGGTCTCCTGTGGCCTTGATTTTTCTCTTGTGTTAGTGTTGCATTCATAGGCTGGATGCTTGACTAGTGTAAATCAGCGGAGTGCTGCTGGAGACAGAAGTGGCTGAGGAACTGCTCCAGGAGGCATTATTCTGGTGCAAATGTGGTGTAAGCAAGATGAAAATGATAATATTGCCTTTATTTAACTCAGGTCCTTGAGCAAAGGGATGGCCAACAGACAATGTTGTTAGTAGTGCCTGCAGCACTTCTTGGCCTGAGGGAAAATCGAAGTGATCAAAAAAGCAGAAACACTGGAAGTAAAAAGCAGGCAATGAACAGGGTAGAGTCACTAAGCAAGAAACACTTTGGTAAGGCAATCAATACTTCAAGGTAAATTGCAGTTAGTAGAAAGGAGCTGGACCTTGGAAAAGTGGGAAGCACCAGTTGGTTTCACATATCATAACCACACAGATCTGTAGGGGAATATTGCTCCGGCCACTCAGTTGCGGTACATAACTATGTTATTCAAAGATTTTAAATGTGGGCAGCTACTCGTTGAAGTTATCAGAGTGCAGTATAACCCCATATCTGCCTAGGCAAGTTTATGACCTGGATCGAATCTACGGCTTTGTGTTCTTTAAAGAATCATAGCACATACATCCTTTCTACTCCTCTTCCCTTGTTAGTCACAAGACATGAGATCAATAGTCTGAAGTTGTGGGTTTTTTCTTCTTTTTTCTTCAAAAGCAGGAAATGTTAAATATCCTCAAGACAGCATTTGTTTAAAAACTTTTTTAAAGATGATGTGTCTTTAACTGTTGTTACTGGTCCTTATTACAGTAACACTGCAATGGTTAAATGAATATCAGGAATCCAATATGCGAAATTTTGTATATACACAAAGCAAACTCGCTGATTAGCTTTCAAGAATTTACTATCTGGATAGAATTATAAGTTGACGTTGTAGACGCTCTTCCCATAAATGACACAAACTAGTCTGTTGCCAGAAGCAGATAATCAATGTGCCCACTATATAGCTATGGCAGGCTACTGCAGTTAGTTTTCTCTGCGTTGTTCTGAGGATACATCTAAGGAATCAAACTAAGCCTTGTGTGGTCAGGTGTGCCTGAAGCAGGTATCCTGACAGAAATTCTGGATGGTGCAGTAGCTTACTGTATTCCATTATGCCAGGGACACAACAATTTTGGATGGCTTTTTTATACTCTTTAACTAAGTGAGATAGATATCTCTGAACTATGTCAAGCAGGCTCCTTTTGCAGTGGGAAGCTGTGCAGGTGATGCAGGTTTCCAGAGCTCAGCAGGACCCGTTACCTTGAGTGCAGTACTGCACTAATGCACTCTGCACTCTTGCAGAGTGGTACTGTGCTATGCTCTGTAGAAGTACTGCTTGGATCAGCCCAAGACTGGCTGTCCATCCTATGCAAACATATCCTTGGCTTCCTGTTCCTCACTGCTACAAGGCCATTAAGAAATTTCTTAGACTCTGCTTGGTAAGTAAGAAAAGCAGGCCTTGTCAGGTATCTGTGAGAACTTTGTGCCTTTCCACAGCTGAATTTTTAAGTGTCTGTAATGCTGAGTCATGCAACTCAGTAGCTGGGTACAATCAGAGTTAATTTTGTTTTGCCTCTGGTCTTGACTGGTGTCCTGAAAAGAAAGGTTGGATTAAAAGAATGTTTCAAAAACATATCCTGAGGGAACAAATACCACTGATTAACTGAATAGGTGAATGGGCATCATTGCACTACAAAAATACACCTCTAAATTGGATTCTCAGTGCAACAAGTCCAAGCCAAGGAGCTTGACAATGACAGATATTTCTGCGTGTGGTTTATTTGTAGACAACGAAATGGTTCGCTTAGGTTTTTTGGGGTTGTTTTTATTTGTTTGTTGTGGGGTTTTTTTCTTAAATACCCAAGGAAAACCTGGGTATTTTTATTTATTTTTATTCACTTATTTATGCTTTAGATATTAAAAAGCAGGAAGCTTGTTATTTAAAATGGAACAGAATCAGTGTAAGGAGCTGGGTGTAGAGAAAGTGGGGAAAATGCCTGTTTTTCTTTGGTGCCATTTTTGATGTTTCTGAGACCCAAATCATTCCCTGTAGCATGCTGGCTAGGACTGGTTTTGTGTTAAAATTGCTGATCCTCTTCTGTCTGTTGGCTCTATCTTTTACACCAGGCAGCAGAACTCATGATCTGGCTCTCTTGGGTCTACTGGAGAACCCAACCCTGAATGCAACATTGAAGTTTGCAAGTATTTGCCTGTGCTGTATCTAAATCTAGATAACATATACACTCAGACCATGCTCCTATCAAAAAATGTCATGAAACCTTCTTAGAAACAGAGCCCTAACTTTTCAAATTTGCTCATTAGGTTGCTTCCTACGACAACAGGATGCTTCATTTCTGTGGTTCAGAAGGATTCTAGGCAGGAGGCAAACATCTGGGTGTCCCATGTGCCCTGACATTGGCATAGAGGACATTAAGTAAAATAGGAAGGCTGTTGGGCTATTATTCTAGGGCTATGCGCTAAGTCAGACCCGGCTTCTCAGCTTATTTCCTTTACTGCATCTAGCCCTTCATCTCCTATAAACTGTAAATTATATGCACTGGGACATGTTACAATTTCTTGTTTTTTTTGGTTTTTTTTTCCCAGTATCTTTTATCTTAGGTTAGAGACCTCTGAATTATTTCAGAGATCTGGAGTACTGTGTCCAGTTCTGGGCTCCCCAGTTCAAGAAAGATGAAGAGCTACTTGAGAGAGTCCAGCGGAGGGCTACGAGGGTGGTGAGGGGACTGGAGCATCTCCCCTACGAGGAGAGGTTGAGGGAACTGGGCTTGTTCAGCCTGAAGAAGAGAAGGCTGCGAGGGGACCTTATAAATGCCTACAAATATCTGAAGGGTGGGTGTCAGGAGGATGGGGACAAGCTCTTTTCAGTGGTGCCCAGTGACAGGACAAGGGGCAATGGGCACAAACTGAGGCACAGGAAGTTCCGTCTGAACATGAGGAGGAACTTCTTCCCTCTGAGGGTGACGGAGCACTGGAACAGGCTGCCCAGGGAGGTTGTGGAGTCTCCTTCTCTGGAGATATTCAAGACCCGCCTGGACGGGGTCCTGTGCGGCCTGCTGTAGGTGACCCTGCTTCGGCAGGAGGGTTGGACTAGATGACCCACAGAGGTCCCTTCCAACCCCTACTATTCTGTGATTCTGTGATAAGTCTTCTTTACATCAAGTATCTATTTTTTCCCAGATATGACTGTAAATATCTGTGTAAACTGATCAATGATATAGAAATTTTTGTTTCTAGTGCACTGTACTGAAGTATCACTGCTTGTTACTGTGATCAGCAAAACCTTTACTTCATACCTGAACAACGACTGGGACAACTCACAAGAGAAATGCTAACAGAGCTCTTATTTGTTCAAAATTTGCCCTTGACTTTTGTTTTGTCCATCTACAGGCAGTCTTCTCTGCTTCAGGGAACTCAAGTGAGTTGCTTGTAGAAATCCAAGTTAGTATTTTTTTCTCTTTTACACTAAGCTTTTGGGATAATATACCTTGTACGTGTGGAAATCCAGTGAAGAATTTCGCTTTTTGCTATATAAGTTTTATCTGCAGCCTACCTGAGGAAAGATGTATGTTCATAATTTCTGGTATTTCTGCACTAGTAAACACTCCAGTTAATGTTGCAAACAGACTTTCATTATAGCCTTCTTTTTATCCCCACCAACTACATTTTTGAAAAATTTTGCTGTCTCAAAAATGCCATCATTAGTCTCAGCTCAAAAGTTTCCAGGAAGATTTCAATTAAATGCACACAGCTATTATGCAAGTGGGAGGAGAATGCAAAATTTCTATTACTTTTGTTTTGCACATAATAGCTAGAAAATAGATACATATGTACTTAAACTCTGGTGAAACAAGATTTGCACATGCAGAGCTGTTCATCCCTTTGAAGCTTAGAGTCGGATTTTCTTTCTTCCTATCATAATAATTAAAAACTAAACTAACCTAAAATCCAATCAACTTGGTTTTCCCACATTTTGGAAGCATTGTTATAAAATGGGAAATGCTTTGTTTTGTCTATTGTATGGGTGAATTAGAAAGACATTCAGCTGTTTATCCAACAGACTGTATCTGTTTAAGATTTTAACTCTTAAGGATACTCTACAAGTGGATACAAAAAAGCACTTATGTTTGAATTATATTTGAAACAATATTCCATTGCAAATTAAACGTATTTTTTATCATGAAATCACATCAGTTTCAAAGAAACATCTCTTAATTCTCTCTCCCTTCAATACTTTCAATTAAAACTGAAGTTTTGTTCCAATATCTTTTTGAAGATATTTATGTAATTATTTTTTTGTAGTATCCTAATAAGTTAGTGGTATTGGGACAGGAATCGTATACCTTATTATCATAGAATGATTCATATATCTTATTATATCTTCCATGATTTTCCAAAGTGTCAGTAGTATTGGCACAGGAGAAGATAGACCTCATTATACTGCACTGGGATACACTATGTACTGTTACTAACATTTCCTGACAGAGAAACAGACAAGCTGGTGTATTTTTTAATTTTATTTAAAAAACCAATTCTTATTGATAGCCACAGTTTAGCACTCACTGAAACATCCTGTAATTAAAATAAAGATCTCACATTTGTATTTGCAATGGCAAAATCTGATATTTTGACACTTGATGGAAAAATAGAAAATGAGCGCTCCATGAATTAGAGGCAAAGCTGTCTTCAGAACTGTTATGTTAGCTCATAATGTTCTAAAATTTTGAGACAACTGTTCTTCAGAAAAGACTGTGTTTCATATTAAACTTTGAGTTAATTTCTAAAGTGGCATTTATTTTCCAGATTTACTCTAGTTTGGAAGTTCTGAGGTCTTTTGGTGGGGAAGAAAAAATGGCAAATTTTGATCAACTCTTTTTGTAGCACTAATGTGGTCAAAATAAGTATTCTGTATTTTTGGAGTTATTTTACTCGTATAGCTACAGAATTCATAATCCTTGGATTTTGTAAAGGTCACAGTGGTATTAAGCTCTTTCAGTGGTACATTGCAAAGAATACAAGTGAAGGGTTGGTTAAATTCATGATTTTTAACATACTCTCCATTTTTAATATGAGATCAGTGTTGATAAGGATAGAGGAATATTCCACTTATCTGCTTTAAAATTAATGCTATTTAAATTATTATAGATTTTTGTGTGTGTATGAGAAAGTGGGTTTGCAGTAAATATTAAAACCTTTCATTAATCTTGAATATTTTTTTGGTTTTTAATATATAATGTATACCTATGTAAAAAATACAGCTGTTTTTAAATCTCTCAATGTTTTCTATAATGCCCCAGACCTCTGCTGCAAGCACAGCATGATAGTCAAACGAGAGAAGGAACCTGTGTGAATCTCTGCAATATATGACATGCACTGTGTTCAATATAGTAATAAGTTGAGAGCACCTTCTTCAGATACTGAATGCTAAACCTGTTTACAGAGCAGATCTCTCCTTATTCCAGTGCCTGTCTGCCTTTTTCTTTACTTTGCGTCATGGTCAGTCCCTATCTTCTGTGATGGCAACATTTTTTTACTAATCTGACCATGGTCCTGTGTTCAATTTTCAGTGCCCTAGACTCTATCAAAACTGTTTTAATCAGTTGCTGTCCTGAAGCTCTTAAGTGAGAGCAAATATTCCCTGTCTGTCTTTCAATCAGTGCCAGCAGTGCTTTTCCCCAAGACTCATGGAAGAAATCTGCCAAGTGGCAAAAGCAGTCAGTATTAACCACATGTAGATTCATAGCTGTGAGCCTTTAGGTGGCAGGGCTTTTCCCTCAGTGCTGCTGCAGCCCTGGGTGAACCAAAGGCCACTGGGTTGTTGACTGGCAAGACAAACTTTCTCAATGTGTCCATCAACCTGTCAAACGTATCTCTGCCTGCTCCAGACGAGCACTGAGCGATGTCCAGAGAACAAATGCATAGACTTGGCCTCCTTTTTGATTAAAATTGAGCTAATACCTTCTGAATGGTAAATTAGTGGCATGGTGGTGATCAGTTGACAGTTGGACTTGATGTTCTTAGAGGTCTTTTCCAACCTTAATGATTCTATAATTTTATGATTCTAAATAGCAATATAATAGAAATATAAACAATAATTACTTCTGTTGGTTCAGAGCTTTTGCTGTTGGTAGTTTCATATGTAGCTTCTGCCCTATACAGCTTTTAGAATTTCCCAATGAAATTTGACTCTCAAAAATAAAATCCTGTTTCATTAACACATTTAGAAATATGCCTTAATGATGTATGACCTTCAAATGAGTCTGCATTTCAAGTAAACAGAAAGTGTTTTCCAGATGCAGTATGTTTCTGTAGATCAGGCAGTCTGCAGCTCCACTGCTGAAACAGCTCCCACATGCTGGGACTGGAGCAGGTGTTTCTCTCTTCACTCAGTGCCACCTGGTTGACATCTGATTTCCAGATGCTCTAAAGTACTACCTTATAACAGTCTGTTTTGTGCACTCCTGTTCGTGTTCTTATGTTCTATTAGCTGTTTTCAAGATATATATTAGTTTCCTCTGACAAAATAAAAAAAGTGATGGATTTGAAATAAGCTCATGCACCTTTGAAAAGTTATAGGATGTATGTGACCAAGCTTACATCAAGCTGCAACTTTGGAAACTTATTTCTGTGGCCACAAATGATTATACTAGTGCATTGGGCATCTCAGCAGTGCTTATCTACAAGCTTTTAATTTCATCTGTGTGATTAGTACTGTTTAATTTTTCTCCTGAAACCCTGTTATTTTTCTAGCTTTCACCTGCATTTGTCCTCTCATATGTCCCTAATTTCTTTCTATATTCTTGACATCTACAGCAGGTGCCTTTGGCCTGAATGCTCCTCAACACCTGCTACCTTCTTCCAGATTCCCTTTTAATGAGTATCTCAACTGCTACCTATTGGGGGGGAGAAGGGTAATTGTTTACATATTATGTGAAAAGTTGTGGTGATGGTTTTTTTTGACAAGCTAATCTTCCAGTGAAAAAAATGGAATCAATTTTTTTCCTCACTTTCACTTTTCACCTGTGTATATGTGGAAAAACACAATACTTTCCTTTTTTATCCTACTAAATAAATGGACAATGACCAATGAGATAAGATGTGGAGAAAGACTCTCTTACTTTCTTCTGCAGGAATGAAATGTCAGTGTTACTTTGTGTTGCCTTTTCTTGTTTAAGAGAAAAGATGTAAAACATACAGGTCTTTGAAATGCGTTCTCCCTTGTACTACAGTAGGAGAAGAAGCAAAAAGCTAAGACATTTGTATTCTTCCGTGCTTCACCACAAATAATGATTTCAGTTGTGCAACATTGGAAGGGTTATACTGTCCTGAGATTCTGAATATATAGCTGGTTTTCTGTGAAACTAGAAGATATCAAAAGAAAGTTACTGCAGATTCTAGACATGGCAGTGTTGTTGTTGTGTCAGTGATGGCCTAGGATTTAAGAAATAAAGTGTTCATAGGGACAGATAGTCCTTTTATGAGACCAGCTAGAATATTTTCCTCTTCTGTCTGCTTTTCATAACTGATCTAATAAAAGATAGCTTGTTATTACAAAGCTCATGTCTCTGGACTTCGGCATTTTTTCCAATTTTTTTTTTCCACCATCCTCCTTTATCATTGGATTCGACATGTGTCATCAACTGTTTCTCTCACAGCAGTGTTTTTCAGAGAAAGAGCAATGATGACTACTATTGATTTCAGTGAAAGCTATGTATGTCCATCACCTCTTCTGTCCCAGGCTAATCACTTGGGAGTCCAGACCTGATTCTCCTCAGTTTGAGAAGAATTGTGGCATTCTTCTCTATTGGAAAGCTTCCACCCTAGGTACCCTCAAACTATGAATCTGGCTTTCTCAAATAGAGAGTGGGGACAGTCAATTCCAAGGTAAACTTGATCTGAAATTAGTTGTAATGATTGATTTATACAAATAACTGCATCTCTTCACTTTAGGAGTTCTGACTTCTGGGTCCTGAGGCTTTGAGGGCCATGTACTTTTTGAAGGTGGGGTGTATACAAATAACTGAGATCACAACACTATTAATATATATATATATATATTTTTTTTTTACTTTAGAATGTAAATCCAACTTTTTTAGTCATGTTTTTTTTTGTTCACGGAAGTCTGCATAAGTGCTTTGGATAGTAAATCTGTAGCCTGGGCCAAATCACTGTTCTTTCAAAGTTAGCAGACATATGAGATTTTAAGTAGTTTCAACAGTGAATGAGGAGGGAGAAGCTTTAAAGGCCTGTTCCTAAAGGATCATTTTATGGTACATAGACTTTTTATTAAAAAAAAAAAAAAAAGAAGGGAAGGCAATAGTTTTAGAAAAAGCCAACCTCTCTTCCCCAAACTAAAGCACAAATTTCAGCATGCAAGGTGGAGATGGGCACCTTTTATTTTTATCTAACTCGGCCAGTTCTATGGAAACCTTGTTACAGAGTTTTTGGAGTCCCTTTCCTTACAGGGAGTGTTTCCACTCACAACAGTATGACTTGCATCAGGACTGGTGTATGTATCATTGCATATGTTCCCCTCTTATCTGTTAATAAACAAACTTCTTGTTTGCCCTGGGAGAAAATAAGTCTATGAATTTCACATGTTCACTGAAAAAGGTCAGTGTAATATTTTCAATAGAGAAGTGCCAGGAGTACAGTTGTAGAGAGAAAAGGAATGGCAAAAGTATGGGAAATACCTGTCTCTTAATAGTGCTATGGTTTGAGCAACATGTTTGACTGGTATCCAAGTGCTAAATAAACAATTTGTCTCTTCATAATGTCTGTAAACAAATAACATGGCTCATTTACTTTGTGAAGCCACTGTGGTCGCTCTACCTTGTCGTCAGAATCCACATGGACATGTAATACTAGGTCATGAATGAAGAGTGTTTTCTGATGGGCCTTGAAGGAAAACAAAACAAACAAACAAAAGAACCCAACAGTGTTTGATTTGCAACCTTGGAAGGTCTAAGCTCCGCGAGATGTCATTTTCAAATATTTCCTGTGTTTTACTTAGTCTCAATAAGTCAGGCTCAACTAAATGAAGAACTAAATTAAAACTGTCATTTCAGCTCATAAATAACAGATGTCTCACCCATTTAATTATTTATAGTCTTGAATCTTTCAAAAATGAAAATGGCTATACACATTTTTAATGCAGTTCTTGGTAATTTGCTGCATGAATGATAAGATCCCAGCACACAAACATGAAAAATAAAACTTTGACTGACTGGCTTATCTTATGTGACTGCTTCTTCAACCCCCTGTGACTTTTTTTAAATTAAATTTTAAGTGAAATCTAATCACAACAAAATGATGTTCATACACTTGCATTCATAATTTATCTGCTAGAGATCACAGTACAGGTAGTATGGACATTAGAGATTCATTTGCTGCCTGAAAATCAATGCTTTCTCTTTTTGGTAAGATTCATCTTTTCATCTGTGTGAACTGTGTTTGGATGGATCATAAGTCTGAAATATTAATGTTGAAAGAAATTGAGACTGTGCCAATATTAAGAAACCAACATCCCACTCCTCCCAAAACCACCAAACCCCACTCTCCTGTATTCCTGAGCTAATGATAAAATTATGTCACTTTGTTGAATGACTTATTCTCTTTTTAATAACATAGCTAATGTAGTGAAATACACATTTATTGGGTTAACAAAGATTCACTGGCACAGCACACAAGCCAAACATACAGTGTGTGAGCTGAAAGAGGAAACATACGAGTGAGAATGCTACAATTCCCCCTTTCCCCCTTTTCCTCACCTCCTGTGCAGCACAATTTAAGTTTCTTCATGAGAAATAAAAGGGAATCACTGACAGTCCTCACATAAGGAAAAAGCGTTTGGGTTGTCTGGATTGTCTGGAATCTATGCTACGTGGCCTGAGAATATTTTATGTTAGAGCTAAGAGGTCAAGTGTCATTCCTCAGGTGGAAGAAGGTCTACTTTGGGGGTGGGTAAACTGAGAGAGGCAAAAACTCCAAAATGCGATTAGGAAGGAAAGATATGGATGGTTAGAAAAGCATTTGCAGAGGACCTGTTGAAAAAAACAAGCGGGAGTTAGCATCTTGGCAAGTTGCAGGCTGCCAAAAGGCTTAGAACAACGACTAAAGAAATTGTATTGCTGTTTGGTTCACTGTGTGTTCAGGAACACAAAATCTATTTACAATCTTTCAGTAAACAGAAGCAATATCCAGCATCTGATCATAGAATTCTAGTTAAAGCGATCTTTGAGACTCAAACCTTTCAAAAATGCTTGAAGATCAGAAACGTTGCATACAGAAGGCTTTGGTAGTTAAAGCAAAATGCTTATACAAATAAAAAAAAAAAAAAGGAAATCTGACTCGCTCTACCAAATTTCTTCCAAAAAGGAGGGAATTTGCTACTTCTAATCAGGTACAGCAGCGTTCATTAGCTAGGCATTAGTCAACAATGTTTGCAGGTGTAAATCAATATAGATTCTTTGATTAATAGAGTTGCTCTGAATTGCACCTGCTAAAGTTCAAGTCCGGTGTTTTCAAATGGGAACTGCCCCTTGGAGAGGGGAGAGGCTCTGCCAGTTAAAACAGAGAGACTGTACCTGTACTTGGCCTTAAAGGGCAGACTGAGAGAAATAACTTGTACCTGCAGCATATTGAAGGAAGGTATAACTACTTATCAACTCTTGGATTACTCTAAAGGGAATTAGAAAAGCACTGTAGCACTGTCTACCTTTTTGGTGGTTGTTCAGGCTAAACATTTTCCTGTTCGCCATAAAGAATTGTGCTTACAGTCTCTCATCATGATGCATCTAGGGGAGTGTCCTGAGCAGCTCCTCGGAAGCAGCCGAGGGCAAGGTATACTGACTGTAATCTGGGTTTGTGGGAAGTGACAGATGAGCAATCCAGGGTGGAGCTGAGTGGACTTCAGCGCTGATGTTTCTGTTGACAGGGAGATGGGACTGGAGAGTTTGGGGAGGGAGAAGCAGAGGATGGGAAAACAGAGCTGCTGTGGCCTGAGGGAGAAATGGGTAAGAGCAGTTTCTGGTGTGTTCAGTAAGGACCTTGGCGTGTAGGATAGCCAAATGGTGGCCTCCTTGAGCATCAGCGGCTACTAGCTACAGGACGGGGAAGAAAAGCAGCAAAAGCAGCAGGCTGTTGAGTGACTACAAAAAATACAACCTGAATGCTGTGAAGGAGGGAGGATTGCCAAGGACAGGAGAAAAATGTTGAGTCGAGGAGCTGAGGAGGGCTGCTGGGCCTGGCTTATTGATGTAAAAGGCATCTTGTGTTTTGAATATGAATAGCTGAAATAGTCACATAAACTGATTAAGACTTTCTTGGTGCTTAATAAGCTGAACCAATGCTGATGAATAAATGTATAAAAGCACTTTTATACATGGCCAGGTGACAGAGCTAGGAAAATCAATCTTTTGCAAACACCACCCATCCAAACTTGGCTTCCAGCTCAGTGTGTTTTGTAAATATTATGTCAACGTGATACTGCATAACAAAGGAGAAAGAGTATACTGGCATCCATTTGCTCAGCTGCAGGGAAATTTCACTGGCTGTTGTAGTAGGAGAATGACAAATCAGGATTACAAACAGACTTCTGTTTTCAGTTTGCTCTGTGTAAGGATTGACAAAGGTAAGTAAAATAATGATTTTAACAATCTGATTTAAGCTGTGGCAGTGTCCCTTTAATGATGTTTTGCATCAGTGCAGAACTACATATTGCAGCTTTTTACTAGACACTGCCCTTTGTAAACTTTCTGGAAAATATTTTCCATCATTTTGACATTTCATTTAAAATGACATATAGAAGATATTAGAAATTCATGTTCATGACAGGTATTATTTGTTTGACTTTGAAATATACAGAGAACACACATTAATGCACAGTGACTGAAGTGTTACTGGGATGTGCGTGTGCATATTCATGGGACACTTCTTTACTCCACAAGAAACCATTGCAGAATCAGGAGTGACCTTTTATAGTACTAAAAATCTGTGTGTGCAACAATGAATAATTTAAAAAGGGACCAGCTGAGATGACCTTCTTCACAATATATATATACACACACGTGTGTGTGTATAACCAAGAAAGACAGAGTGTTATTTTTCCTTGCAAATGTGCACAATTCCACAATATTTTCTAAGTTGTTTCTGTTTATACATTCAGCACAGAAATTCGTATCCAAACTGTTATATTCATATAGGTAGATCTATATGTTAGCTATAAACCTAAGATAAGTATTTAGGGACTTGTACAAATGTGCCTGCTATGAATGCTATTCCATAGAGGGAGAGCCAGGACCGAAACACTGTCACTGTGTTTGATCTGCAAATCAACTGAAGAGACGTGTCTCCTTTCCAATCCTCTTTTTGGAGTTCCACGTGGGGTATATGAGGGTGTCGTGGGTCAGGGCTGGAAAAGGGGTTACTGTAATTTTATACTGAAGTACAAACTGGGAGTTAATAAGGTGGACACTGAATGGGGTTTTTATTAAAATGCACAGGCATAATCAGAGCAGTAGGTTGTACATTGGTTGAAGCTGTTATGAGTACAACAGAGTATTGATTGACAGCTCCTGTTCGTTGACCAGATAAAGATAAAATCCATTTGAATTTGAATTGACAGTTGCCTTCCTTTATGGTTTAACTGCTGTGTAAAGAACTACTTTTCACATTTTTTAATGACCTAATTAATTGTTTTACAAACCCAATGCACATTGCAGGTGTGGTGAGGAAGGCGTTTTAATCTTTTATTTTTTTCATATCAAATGTTTCCTAAAGAATATATTGTTACCGAGGAATGCTATTTTGATATATACAACTTCTTCTGAGGTTGGGTTTGTCAACAATTTGTATTGAACCTTGGGCTCAGCTGACTTCTATATTTAATGTAGTGGCAAACTTCAGTGTATAATAATTGTAAAGATTTCATATTTCTGGTCCTGAGCTTGCACCTGTGCAATCACTGAATTTACATGTGCAATTGTACAGTTAGGCAATACCCATGTTTTTGTAATGCAGATAACTTTTGTCAGTGATATGCATCGTAGCAAAGAGAATATGCATCTAATGCAGAATAACTGATTATATCATTAAAAGGATGTAAAATCCTTCTCTAACAGGATTAGTAAGTAGGTATCTTGTTAATTGGGATATGCTTTTTTTAAATGGCTGGTCTAGAAGGAACTGTACTGGTCTGCTGCCCAGTCTGACTTGGACCATCTGGAACTGATGTCTGTCTTTAGCACTTTGTCCTGGTTTCGGCTGGGATAGAGTTAATTTTCCTCCCAGTAGCTGCTGTGTTTTGTATTTAGTACGAGAAGAATGTTGATAACACAGATGTTTTTGGTTGTTTCTATAAATCGAGGACTTTTTCCAGTTTCTCTTTTTCATTTAATGAGTATGTGTGCAGGAGGGAGCTTAGCCAGACAGACAGCCAAGCTGGCCAATGGAAATATTCCATACCACAAACGTCGTGCTCAGTTTATGAATGGGTTTGGCCAGGGGGAGAAGGCTATTGGCTCTTCTCAGTTTCCATGAGTTTTCGAATCTGCTCTTGGCTGGGAGTTTGAACTTTTTTTCGGGCTGCAAATCGGTCCTTGAGTGGTGAGAAAAATTGTGTTGTATATAGTTTGTTCTGCATATTTGTTATTATAATTGTTATTATCATTACTATTATTAGTAGTGTTAGTATTTACTTTTCTGTTGTATTAAACTGTGTTTATCTCAACCCATGAGTGTTTCCTTTTCTCCATTTCTCCTCCCTGTCCTGCTGGGGAGGGAAGGAGAGGGGTGAGCTAGCGGCTGTCTGGTGCTTACTTGCCAGCTGTCAGGTTAAACTACAACACTTTTACACCGTATTTGTAGGGTCCCCAATGACTGCTGAATAAAATAAAGAGAGTCAGTAGGGAAGAGACAACCTTGTATATATGTATCTGTCTGAATGCTAGTAAAAGTCAAAAATAATAATAGTAAAAAACACTTATCAGTGAATTTGCAACTAACATCCATAGACCAAACTAGATGATTAAGTCAATAATCCCTTCTCAGTCTGAAGTGTATGAAACTTGTGTGATTGTATTATTTTGTTCAAATGCAAATAAAATAATTTTTCAACTTCCCTATGATATTTTCCCCGTAACGTTAGTTTCCAGTTACAATTGTTACAGACCTTACACTTTTGAATGCCAATGCTGAATTGTTTTCTCATGCAAAGTGGTTTCTGATCAAGAGCAACTGATTATGTACTCTCCCCACATGCATCAGCATGTTGATTATGTGAAATCTCATGAAGAATTACAGTCAATGCCAATCACTGTCTAGCTGAAGGTCAAATTTTACATTCCTCTACTGATGTAATAATTTTTTTCTATACTAATCTATAAACCGTGTAAGGAATCCTTGGATACATGTTCTTAACAAAATGTACTTATGCTTTCAAGTGGTGTTTTAGCATGCAAAAACAGAGCTCTGTTCTTGTTCAGCATGCTATTTCTATAATGTTTATTGATACTGGAGAAAGGAAACACAAAGAAGAGCCCCAGACTAAAGAGTGTTTAAAGCTGAAGAGTGATGCTTAGTTATTATGCCTGTTTTGTGCAAGGTCTGCATGTGGGTACTACGGAGGGGTGTATCTATGCTCAGTGCAATTCTGTTATTATTAGTCATATTTGTTTTTGAGTCTGCTGCTACTATTTTAGCGTCTGAATGGTGTCAGCACTGCAGATGATGCTTTGGGGATTAGTGCTGTGCTTGTGCCCTGTAAGTCCCAGGAGCACAGCACACTGGCTCTTAAGTAGATTGGTTAAGAAAAATATTTTGTTCAAATGTCCTTAATTGGTGCTGCACCTTTTCCAATTTACTTCATTCACATTTAAGATACCTGATTAATTGCTACCTAGTGATTGCTTTGTATTGGGCTCCCATATGAGGCAGTCCTACATATGGCAGATCTAGGCAATCAAGAAACGCTTTCATAAGCTTGATCAATAGAAGGGTATCTTTGTCTGAGATCAGACACCAGATCTGGAAATAGCTATGCAGTGTAGTAAGTCAGTGTTAACTCATGAAATATTTGCCTAGTTAAGCTTGTAGTAAATATAAATTGGCAGGTCCAAAAAAAGGCAGAATAAAAATCCCCTCAAAATAGAAAAATACTGACAGTATCTTTCATGTCAGTTCCCTACATTTGAAGGGTCAAGGCCAGTGAACTGAGAGTTAAGCTATATCATATATGTGATGTCTGCATGTTCTATGAAGACAGCTTATCTTGCATCCATATTGTTCAAATATGGAGACCGGAGTTATGCAAGCAGAATACAAAGATTCCCCTCTTATACTGTATTTCTGCTCATTTAGAATAAAAGGCTACTTCACGCCGCAGCTCCATTCCAAGTTATTACCTGTGTAATAGAAATAATAGTAAGACCTTGTGATTAAGAACTAAACTTTCATTTCCAGATTCTAATATTTTGCTACCAGTTTTCAGAATGCATAATTAGTAGGAAATTAATTTTTCACTTTTTTCAAGAATGCTATACTAACTCCATTGTGTCTACATGGTAGAAGTCCAATATTTTCCCTGGTGAAATAGATGTGTTTCTGTTTAGTTTCTGTACTGGCATATAGCTGTGTACAACAGGAAGCTCACTTAAAAGGCTAGCTGAAAACCTTTTCCTAACAAGATTACATAGGCGAAAATCTTTGTACTAGGAATCATGTCTTTGAACATATAGGAACATTCACATTGAAGGAATTGGGTGCAAAGGGTAACAATAAGTTTTTGCAGTGGGGTATGATGAAGTCAGCAGTTGAGAAAGTAGACGTGGGTAGAGATTGTTATGCATGGCAGCCACACTTCTTAGTCAGAAAGCGAATTTCATTTCAGCCTTTGTCTTCCCTCAGACGAGTTATATATGAAAGAGATTGGAATGACTTGACTAGTATTTCACTAACCGTCATTGCCAAACTTTTTTGTGTTAGATGCTTTAGTGTTGCTAATAAAGAAGAAACTCGGAATATTTGGAAGATTTCCTTTGAAATTGCTCTTAATGGAAGACTAGGGTTTTATTATTTTGTGTTTTTAGATAATTTTCACTATGTGTTGTAAGTAAACTTTCAAAAAAAAAAAAAGTATAGGCTTTTACAATTTTGCTGATAATGAACTATGAAATCCATTTGAATTCTGGCTGACTGCTTCTGTAATATATAGAAATTGTAAGTTGGATTTTTTTTTTCCCCCCATCCATGTTAGATTTTATTTCTTAGGATTCAGTATGATCAGAGACCCAGTCATTGATTCCCTTTATTAGAAGGGAAAATGGTATGTTGTGGGAGGTAGAATCTATCTAGACGGTACCCATTCATATTTGGTTATACATACTCACAGTGCCTGTGATACACTGGTGATGATGTTCTAATAAATATTTTTCCAGTGCTCAGTAATGGAGACGAATAGATACGTTGTTGAAAAGTCAAAATTTCATGTGGACGGGACATTTTCTTGTAAATTCTAGATATGCCAAGTCTTGTGGTATTACTTAAAGGAGGACATGGTGAAAGAAATAGTTATGTATTTTTTATGGAACTGAAGTCCCCAAAATACAGGCTGTGTTCTGCTTTGGCAACCTTGGCCAGATTAATCCCAAATATGTTTTCCTGCAGTTTGATAAGTAAACTAGGATTTTGCCAGTGCAGAATGTTTATAGAGGTTTCTCCTGGTGTGATTTATGTCAGTGTGATTCTTAGCATTGAACTGATTTTTCAGTGAAGAATCTTTTTTCTTGTTAATATTTAATGCTGGTATGAAAGGAAGACAGAAATGGTATTTCTCATTTATTAACTTGCATAGTCAAATTGATGCCATTCTAAGAAAGATGGCATTTCTCATTTAGTCTTTTGATTTGCATAATTTAGATGTAACAAGTCAATGTGGTAAAGAGTATGGTACTCTAGTGTGGTCGCTTTTGGAACTGCTCTGCCCAGTGTCAGTCAGTAGGACAATAGACATGACTGTTCAGTCCAGAACTGGGAATTCAGGATCATGGATTTCTTTCACATTAACCATTCCCAGGATTACACTGCACCTAGCCTCAGTGTCATAGCTTCATGGTTTGAAAAATTACATTTGAATTCTTAATCTTTATATGGAGCTAGTACTGTTGAAATAATTTTCTTGACTTGGGGAAATATCCAAAGTCATAGCTGGAGGAACTCATATCTCTAACAAGAACATGAAGAAAAACCTGAAGACGTGAAACATTTTTTTTAAAAAAAAAAAAAAAAAAAAAAAAAGAAAAGAAAGAAAGAAAACAGCTTTACCTTACCAGGATATATGACAATGTTCAGTATGTATTTCCATTTTAACTTGAATTGCACATATAGTATTAGTATTGTATTATATTCGCATTCACTACAAAGTCCAGTGCTTTACCTTGGCCAGAACATACAAATAGATTTTGCTAGATGAGATTTTGCTAGATGTCCAGTACTTTTCCTTTTTCAATGCCTGTAATAAAGTTTGTGGGAAACTCACATGCCCTCAACTCTTACTGTTTTCTTTGGGAGCTGAAAATATTCCTTAACTTTTGCAAGTGAGTCTGCCTGGCTAATGAAGTTGATCTGAGCCAGCCAGACTCATGATACCTCTACATTCGAGTCTGTGAGAACTCCTTGGCAAGAATCTGCAGTCTCACCCTGAATTAATCTTTTCCGAGCCCCTACCCAAAAAAAATGTAAAAAAATTTTTAAGCAGCTCTGCATTATCCACTTAGATCCATGTCTAGCAGGTTCATTGTGTAAAACAGCATTCTCTTTTGTGTCCTCACACAGTTTTGTTATTAAGCAATAACATGTGCAAACATGTTTCAGAACAATGTTCCAGACTTTGTCTGTAGTTAATTTCTGAATGTCATTCAACACCATTTTTTGTGTCTAGATATATTTGGAAGCAGAAGAAGTCTTATAGCATCCAATTTGATTGTGTATGTTTTCTCTGGACCCTTATGATGTTTGTTTATACTTTTCTACAGGGTAAAGCAAGTCACAACAAAAATATCCTTTGACTGTTAGGAAAAAAAAAAAGTCAAAATATAGAAGCAAGAACAGTCTACGCATGGTATGCCTGTAAGCAATTCAGTAAAACAGCAATTTCAGTTTCATTGTTCAATATTTCACCAGAAATTATTTATTTTATTATGGAATTTAAAATTGCTGCTTCTGTACTGTAAATGAGCATACATATACCGTGTGACTTCATAAGTGCACTCATAATTTATAATTAAAAGAAAGTTAGATCTTATGGCAGATCTAAGACTCCCAGTGACATTCTAGTATTATTCGCTGAAGGTGGGTAAGATGAGGAAAACTTCACTAGGTCAGACCAAAGATCTATCTAGTCCAGTAGGAAATTTTACAGAGAAAGTATAGAAGGACCCTTTTGAGGAAAAAGTCATTGTATATTCCTGCAACTTGCGCCAGTCAATAGTTTAAGGACTTAAAAGGTATGTCCTAACCATCATACCAAATATCCAGTGATAGACCCATCCTTCAGGAATTTGTCTAAACCTTTTTGAAGTCGTTTATAGTTTAGCCTTTACAACACCTGTGGCACAGGTGCAATTTTTCACAGGGCATTTATGTGTTGTGTGAAGAAATATTTCTTTTGGTATGTCCTATGCTTGTTACCTGATAATACAGCTACATAGTCCTGTTTGCACTGTCTGTGCTCATTTCCTTGCACTGCTTCCCCGTTAAGCAGCCTGTCACCTGAGGAGGGAATACATCTGGCTTGAGATGCTGAACCAACAGTGGCTGCCATTTGAGCTTGACTTTCAGCATGGGAGAAGTCTCACTGAGCAACATTTCTCATTCTTAGTAGATATACCTGTTGCTGATGATTTGTTACATTAGTCTTCGTCATGATTATTAAGGATGGAGGTCTGAAAATTCAGAGAGTCTGTGAAAAGAACGTCTGTGATTTGCATGTTGATCATTACACGTAACTATATCGCATTAAAAACACAGCTGTCTATTTGCACAGTAAACATTCTGCGATGATTGTCCCCTGGGTCACTGCATCCCCAGTCTATCAGACCGTTTTGACTGGGCAGGCATTCCCCTTAAGCATTTTTTTTTCTTGCAGATATACTTTAGTTTTGCCTCCTGAGGCATGATTTCTGTTGAGGTTGCCGTCCCTCACAGAGAAACTTATTTATGGTTACAATAGTTTTGATGAGTGCTAATGGTATGTTTTGCCTTTATACGATGCTTTTCTGTTTCTTTTTTTATCCACAAAACATTTCAGGATAAATTGTTCATAGCTCCAAAGCTCCGTGCATTTCTCCCTGTGCCAGGAAGACTAGGAGATGAGTCAGTATTTCTTGATAGCAGCTTTGTGTGAAGCTGGGGGTGAAGGATAGAGAGGATAATGTGTCTGATTTTAGTTCAGCTATTCTGGGCCACCATGCAGACTTAAGCAGCTGCACAGAATCCTGACTTAAGCCACTTTGGGTTTGACTCAAATCCTTCTAGGGAAAGATTTCATAATTTAGGTGACATTTGAAGTCCTCTTTGTTCTTTCTTAGTGTAACCTCCGCCTGTTCCATGATGTAACATTCAATTCGGCCCAGTGTTTCTGCCTCCAGACAGTCAGGCTGATTCTAGGAAAATGCTGTTTTACGAGTGAAAGCACTCAGTGTGTGTCAAAAATATTGATATTCAGTGGAGTTGCTATCTCAGTATTTAGCAAGAGGAGGATTATCTATTGAAACAGAGGTGTAGATTGTTTTTTACAGGCTCATCGCTGGCTTTAGCATGAATGCTTCCTTCTGTACTTACCAGAGAGAAGACCTCTGAGGATTCTTATTCTGTAGTAGAGCATTAAAAGTGACCTGTAAGTGGGGGTCTATCAAAGTAATACCATACTAGGAATATGTAACAAATGGCCTAGTTGACAAAACAGTGTTCATTGCAATAATTTAAAAATTTCAATGCATTGTTTCCCCATTTTTTGTGTCATATGATATGCTCCTGCTTCTAATGCAAAAATGCTTATTTTCTATCTGATCTAAGATGTATACAGCCACTGACTTTTGGTATATATTGTTTAAAATTTCAGTTCCAATTTAATCAAATTTATCTGTGTATATTGCTTAGGTTTTCTCTGTGGGTTGGTTTTTTTTTGTTTGTTTATTTTTTTTAATTCCATAATTTACTTCATAATCTTGGCAATTTCAGAGATAGTTAAAGTTAACATAAATTTTGTGTTTTAGAAAATAGCAGATAGGAACTCTATAGTACTATTGTGGCAGCATGGAACAAGAAGTGAATTAGAAAGTCTGAGTTTAAAATAAGTTAATCACTCAGTAACTATGCTTTGCTAGTGGATCATTTGAAACATTACTTATTTATTGCCATAATAATTTATTAATAAAATATTATTTATGACATATCCATGTATGTGCTAGGCAATTCATAAAATAAGGCTTATATTTACCAACAAGAGGTTACAAGTTTAGATGGGATAAAATCTCACACTGATAAATGGTGATAAATCACCTATAAGTCCTGGGTTTTGATGACAGAAGACTCTTGGAAAATACAGGAGAAATGTACTTTTTTTTTCCTAAACAACATAATGGAATTCTGTGAAAGAAAAGCAGTCTTTTTTGTATTGGAAGCTAAAAATGCCTTAAAATTTGCTACATATTTTGATGAAAAAGTCAGTTCAAATGATAGTATATCTATTACTTTTAAATCTTACAACTTTGGGCAAAAATCTAAGAGCTAATGTATGGATATTCCTTTCTGTTCAAAACAAAAAGAAATTTAAGTGCTGCCAGAGTTTTCCTTTTTTTGTGTGTCTATGGTTTATTTTGGGCAAAGGACTAGAGAAGTGGAAGTAAATGCATGTCATGTTGATTCTTTTGTATTTCAGTAAATATTATTTTCTTTTTTTTAAGCCAGCTTTGGTTCAGTGAAACGAATGCTATGAGAATATACTTGAGCTTTACGTATGTGTTGTTTTCAACTGATAAGAACACTGGGACTGCTAAAATCGGACTTCCTTTCCTGTGGCTCAAGAAATATCCTGTAACATCAGATATCTACCTTAATATTTAGATCATTAATTTTTTATGTTTCAAAAATGCCATTAGGAAATGATGTTTATTTCAAACTAAGGTTCTTAGTAAGAATGTAAGTTATTTTAGGATTTCTTAAATCCACAGTGCAGCTTTTGGTGAAAAGCAGAGGGCAAAGGTAGATCACAGGGCAGACTAGTCAGTAGCTTTCCAGTTAGGGAACGAATATACAATGTCTGGGATCAATCCATATTATTTCTGCCTTGTTTAAAAACCTTTAACTGAGGTCACCACATTCTAGGCAAACCCTACAACTCTGGGGCTATAAGGTCAGTTTCTGTGTTTATAGATGCACTGAAGGAATGATTCATCTGATCTACTCTAATTTGTTTACTTTAGGGTGAAATGAATTACTAGACTCCATTGACTTTTAACTAGATTTCTATTGATTATAAAGGGAGCCTAGGGTGAATATTTCTATAGCCTGTAATAGAATATTAAAGATATTCTTAGATAGCTTTAACGTGTGACCTGTAAGTTACAAACTGAGTTTTATTGTGTGAGAAACATGATGTATTTAAAATCATATAAATCTCCCATTTCTGTGTAAGTATCCGGGAACATACTGTATGTATTGAGAAGTATTTAATTCAGGAGTGACTACCTGATTACATATTGACTAAATCAAACCTTACTGTTTCATCCATCCCATGACCTGCTTGCCAGTATCCTCTAGTACTGCAAGCCCCTTCCATAAGGTAACTAAAATCAAGGTTTTCATAACATGGACATGACTGTATGTTGATAATATAACTGGAAAGCTTGTGCGCTTTCATCTCTGGAGTGACACTCCTTGCTCATACTCTGACGATGTAAGCTGCCACATTTGGTCACAGAATAGCATAGTCAATTGGTGTGGTACCTTCACTTTATTCAGGACAGTTTATAGGATACTTTGTGGCTGGGTCTGGTAGGGAAATGGCAGACATTGTTTTAATTTTTGGAAGAGACTGGAGGATGAAGGTTGCTGAATCATCATCAAGCTCTCCTTTAGTAGATATGTATTCATGATATTACAATTGCTTACCCTGTTTTTCATCTGTCATTATGGACAGTAGTTTATTTGTTTATTTTATTCAAATTACATGATGAATTAAATTTAAGTCAGCAGAATCTGCCCTTGTTTTTTTTTCTTTACTGAAGTTAAATTTACGAAGAACCAGAAAGATACACAGTTAAATGCAAGATTACTTTAAATTCTAAATGCTTTTGCAAATAGTTATTTGTTTCCATGACTGAAGTGGTTGCCTGAAGCCCAAGCTAATCATAATCTCAAATAAAAGAGTAGTTAGTTCCTTTCTTGCCAAGCTGTGAATTTATTAACACTATTAATAGACTTTGCTACCTACTAACCTTACTCTAAAATTACAAACTCTTTTAAAGGCTTTCCTTAAGCCATGAATGCATGACACAATATGACTTTAAAGGCATTCTAGTGAAAGAAAATTCTTCTTCACTAAGTTATAGCTTGTGAACAAGTGACTATAATAAATTGATGTATCGCATATTCTATGATTTTAAACATCTGTACCATTATGAAATAAGTTAGAACCTAAATGGAGGAGAAAACAGTGTTAAGGGATAGGAAAAGAACAGAATCAGCAATATCAGAGAAAGAAGGAATATGCACTTGATGTAGCTTTCTTAATGTTTGACATCATAGATTTTGGTTGTTTTCTGATGCTTATGCAGCTTTTAGCCACCTCACATTACTGACAATGTAACACTTGATAGAGAATTTGTATAATAAATGCAATTCATTTAATCATTGACAATGCTAATACCAAAAGAAATCCACCTTACAACTCTGAATCAGAAACCCACTGGGATGTATCAATCTATCTCTGCCACAAATTCTCACAGAAAAGATGGACTTTGCAAAGTACCATGAATATTAATGAATCAAACCTAGACCTATACAAAGCTAGAGGAACTGGAAACGAACATTGTTCTTGAATGACATAAATCTGTTCAGCCTCAGAAGTCCATTCTCACCAAAAACGAGTTTGACTCCTTGAACATAGTTTGTGACCTAACGTCTCATCTGCTGCATAAAAAATGGGGGTCTTGCCCTCTTGGTGCTAGAATCTCCCTGTGTATCTCTTCCTGATGTAATTCCAGTCTTCAAGTGTTTATAGGCAGGTCCAAATCATATCATTTGCCTGGCAATTGGCAAAACCAGTACTTGTTCTGGTCTTAAACTACACTGGGGAAGTTAAATAGAAAAAAGTGGGATTCCCTGGTCAGGTGTACTGGGTCTGGTGCGCTGCTACAGTGTGCTTCAGGGGTGAGTTTGATGTAGAAGGAAAAGAGAGGAAAAACTGCAGCCACGTAGGTCTTTTAAGGTACCAAACAATAGCAAATGGAGAAGTACATAAAAGATTCCTACCCCATCCTTGTAAGATGTAAAAATCATTAAATGGCAGCATGATTCAGAATTCTATGTTATTAAAGAATTCTTCACTTTCATGTTGCTTCTGTGAAAACAAGTGTTCATTACTGCCAAAATTACAATGGTACTTTAGACATAGCAGGGCTATGTGATGAGCTTGACCGAAGAATGCATAGGGTGAAGGAGACTTCATCCCTCATTACTCACTGAATTTCATATTGCAGAGTTGTTTCGTGATGGTTTCTGTCTTCATTCTTCTGATCAGCATAGGGTCATAAGGTTGTTTTTCAAGGTGGTAGTTTGTGAGGAGGGTTCATCCTGGTCTTAGAAGAATTTATCTGTATTTAAAACCAGCTCTCCTAATAATAGCATATAGTTTGGTTTTGGTGTTCTTGTAGCCATTCTTTTTTCATTGGTTGTTCATTTTTGCATTAGAATGACAGCGCTGTCTGAGATTTAAATTAGATGCAAAGGATGTAAAGCATAATTTCTCCGTTCCTGACTGGCAAGAAGAGTGATAATGCAGTAGGTAAAGAAGTTTTGAGGGCCGTGACACTGAGAGTCTTCTGGGGCCTCTGTCAGTACTTGGCAGTGTTAGCTGACAAGAATGCAAATCTGATTGTCTTAGCCTTTGATCCTGAATCTGGGCAGAACTGGGTAGTGCAGGAGAATAAAACCAGCCAGCTTCTCTGTGGTTGAGTCGCCATAGGATTTAATAATCTTTGATCCTCGTGCTCTATGTAGGGTTTTATATTGCATTCATCCTTGTTCAGTCTGAGTACATAGAGGACATGTACTTGTGTAGAACATAGACTCTGATCATGGATAACAGAAGAGTCTGAGAACATGTGTACTACTAAAATGCAAGATATAATTAAAACAATTCTGCCCTCACTGAGGTCATACAAGTGCAAAATAAAAACTGCTGATGTAAACATTTGCTTTTTTTACATCGTTTGTTCATGACCACAGGCTCGCTGTAGCAGAGCCAGGGATATAAGGGCCAGGATACAGGAAGATGGAATGTTAACAGACACTGCAAAATCTTTTTTTTTTTAATTTTTTTTCTCACCTTCATCTTTGCACAGTGAGACTACAAGGCTGGGCTTTATGTTGCTTTTAGGCAAGTAGGAAGGTATTTTGTCAGTGGAGCAATGAAGTATTCGGTTTCGTAGTTCTCATAAAATTGCCAAGTTGTTCTTTCTGGAAATTATCTGCTTGTTTTTGTCGGCAAGATGCATTTTGGACATTTCTGTTAGTGGTCACAAAATCCTGTGAAACACGCTGTGGTAACAAGATCTTTCTGCCTCAAGGCACTCGAGTTCACAGCAACAAATACCAGCCTAATGCCCCTGAAGACACTTTCGACCTTCCTTCTTTTTAGGCGCTATACAAGGGTGGAAAGGCAAATTAAGAAAGCACTGCTTATATTTCCTTTCTTACACAAATGAACAACATTTTTAATGTGAGCATCAAAGGCAATGCTAAAATTATTAAAATTAATCAGTCAGTCAATTAGTGCTGGAGGAGAAAAGGAAATTCAGAAGTAAAGGGAGAAAATAGAATGTGAGGGCACCTAGAATGAGGACACGGGTTCATTGAATGATCTTATCTAAGAATTGTATGTGTAGTGGAAATGCAGCCCACTACATGAGGGATAATATCTGAAATTCTCCTGATGAGCAGTTCACCACATAAGGAAGCTGCAACTGCTACTCTTTTTGTGTAACTCCTTCAGCTTTCCTGCTTCGTTGTTTATCATTAATCTTTTACAGTATTACAAAGTGAGTTGGTCAGCAAGTAAGCCTTGTGGCAGCTTTCAATTTTTTTAAATTTTTTGTGATGTGATTTTCCCTGGCTAATCAGATGTTACTGATAGATTCACTCTGCTACTGTTACAGGGCAGCTTGGAACCCACAAGTAAAAATCTATTGTGGAAATTAAAAGTTAAAATTCCAGAATACTACCACATCTCCTTTTGAGCTGAGTGGAGGTTTTGTGGATTTTTTTTTGTGGTTGTTTTGTTTAAATTCAAAAATAATTGGTTTGATTTAAAATATTTTTTCTTCGTACCACTTTGATGCTTTCAGTTTGTGTGGTTCCCCTTGAGATCTGACCATGCAGTTTTTTAGAAGGTTACTGTTTTTATTTTAATTCCTTTGTACCTGGCGTTTCCTAAGGTTGCTTTCTCTCTGTAGGAAAGTTACACCCTACAGCATCACAAATGAGATTGCCATTTGCTACCAACTCTTGGATTAAGTCCAGTATTGCTTACTTATCTGAACAGAATTATTCTAGGCTCTGAATCCCCAAAAATGAAGTGCCCAGGTAACACTTTCTTTCAGGACACTGAAATAATAGCTCATTTAGGATTTTAAAATCTGAATCAAGCAATAATATTATATACGTAGGTAAATGTCACTTGCATCACTTTTTTTCAGCAAGAGCCTAAATTCTGCTGGGGTCATTAGTTGTAGTGGCAGTTTCCCTTATTACAGCTACACAGCCTGTTAATATGCCTGCCCATGTCATGTCTTTCACGTCCAAAGTTTTGTCTACTTTTAGCTGTTCGGCACATTATGTAGAAGAAGCGTCCTTTCAAAAGAATGTAGAGTGGTATTCCAGGAGGTCACAGAATTTTTGAACACGCAGAGCATTATGCCTCCATCTAACTGTCTTGTGATGGAATTGCTTGGTCAGGCTTGAAGGGTTGCTGAAGTCAGTGGACTGGATGATCAACATCAGCTGGAGATGTGGCTGAATGGAATGTTTTACAATGCTCTCCTTTCCTGCAAAAATGAGAAAGCAGCACAAGGGTGTACCTGAGTAGAAATCCTCTCTTTGTTTCTGCTTTGACTCTATTCTGTCCATTTGGCTTCCTGAGGTAACTCATCCATTGCCTTTTTAACCTGAGTTCTCTCTGCTTTTAAGCCAGATAGCAGGTGCTGATGGTATTCCCCTTGCATCTCTGTAACAAGTCAGAATGTCAAGTGGGGAGATGAACTTTTCATGCTCATACCTTTTCTCCTTTCCACTCCTACTAGATAAAAGTGGATAAAATATTCAGAAATATTCCAACACATGGCTACAGGCAAAAAAGAAGCTCTATGTATCTAGAGAGCCATCCAATTTATGAAGCTAGTTCCTGCATTCCACATTCTTGGTTTCTTACCTCAGCTGCTTGGAGGTTGGATGACCTGCATGACAAACTGTATTACACGCTGGTAGCCTTACTGGTAAGCATTTACCTTAGTCTATTCTGGTAGTAGGTCGTCTTCTATGCAATACTTCAGAATATTAAGTCAGCTCAGAGCTGTTCTGCAGAGACCACTCAATTAATCTTTATTTCACAAACTCGGTGTTATTTTTATAAACACAATCTAGAGCAAGGTTTTGTAATGCTTGCTGTATATTTTGGAGCATAGTTCTCTGGCCATGTGAGTGGATTTCTTAGACAATTCTGTAATTATGTAATCAGGACTTGGGAATGTCCTGCAACAAGCTGTATCAACATGTATAAAGGAAGAATGTTAGCCTATTTAAATTTCGCCAGTCTTAGTAGTAGCTACAGTCAGAGTCTTAGATGTAATCTGAAATTGCTTATGACCTTGCTGGGGGGAAGGGGGAAAGACAAAGGAAAATGAGTGGGTTTATTAGTTTACCGAGAGCAGCTTGGTGTCTAGGAAATTAACAATGTAATTTCTGAACATCCATAAAATAAAAAAGTTGAACAATGAGACCTCTGGTTTTTCTAGAAAAATTTTTCAAGTATAGTGTGTCAGTGTCACCTTCAGTCACTGATTGCAGGAAAAACGCCAGATGCCCAGCAAGTAAATAAGGTAGCTCAGGCTGAGATAGTTAATTACAGTCAGTAATTTGTAACTCTGAGAAGTGAAAAATTTGGTGGAGATGATGATCTCTTCAGCCCATGAGGAGAAAAAAAAATCAATCTAAAGGATTAGACAAAGAATGTTCAGATAAGGAGAATAAAAGAAAAAATCCAAAACCTTTCATCTGAAGAATCATTGCAATGAACTTTTTATTATAAGGCACAGAGGGACAAGTGTTAAGGGGTAATTTCCTGAAGGACTGCTCCTGAACTCGAAATTCTTTATGCAGAAGATAGTGCTAAAAGGTAGTAATTAATCATTTCCATTTAAATGTTCCAGGCATTGCATGAATAAGATTTAGCTGCATAACTCCTGTGGCTAAATCCCATGCAGTGTTGAAAATGTAGATGATATCTCCATCAAAAAACTCAGTGCCGTGGCAGAAATATTGGAGCCAGTCCCTGTGGGAAAATGGTAGTGTTCTAATGGCTGTCAAATGCTATGAGATATTGTTCCCATGTTTATGTCCTTGCATTACTCTCAGGTTTTGGCTACTGCTCAATGTGATTCGTACTTTTTGTTTACTGAGTAGTGATCACACAGGAAAAGGAAAGTACACTAGCAAAGACATCATAGACCTTTGCTTGAGTAGACCTTCAATTATAGGGTAATCACATTAAGAATGATTGTTTCATCATGTGACTACCTGAAAGATTGTTGTTATGTGACCTCAGAAATGCCTGCGTTTCCATAACATGAAACTTGGGAATTTGCTATTATGAACTGGAATTTTTTCCTTTTAAAGTGGTTGTTTTGGTTTTTTTTACTTTCTAAGACAAACATTTACATGTATGTGATTAAAACATCTGTAAGTAACGTTCCTGACATTTTACTGGCTGTCATCTGTACAACTACTGTAGTAATGTAATGCTGCTTTTGTTTGTCAAAATGTCTTATTCTATTAGCAAAAGATAAATTTATTCTTTTGTATTGCTGGAATATCACTATCCCCATGTACTCATGAGAAAGGTGGTAGTGTCTCCAGACCGAAAACCTAGAGGTATGGACTTGTTCTCTCAAAAATATTATTGGATATTTTACTTTGTTGTTTGAATTAACTTGGAGGACGAACAGTTGCAACTTGCTACCATTCATGCAAATGTTTTTCCTGATATGAATGCAAACTTGGCTAGCAACATGAAGACAGTGCCTAACCTGATTTTATTAGGAAGGATCATTTGAAAAGTGCGTGCTTTATGTAAGGACTTTGAGTGGTTAAGCTGAACGTTGTTGGTAAGCAGTCTAGGAGCTGCTGAGCTTCAATGTGATATGAGTACATGTTTCCAAAGTGACTAAGACAAAACATTTTAGAGCAAAGGTGCAGGTCTAGAACAGCGTAGAAACTTTCTGTCGTCTGGTGGAGATCTGTCATGCAACTGATTTAAATAGGAGTGTCACTTCCAAGAAGAGACTGTGTTTTAAACTTATTTAATATTCTTCTGCGTAAGTACTCACTTCACTTGTAGTATGTTTGAGCTTGGAGTGACAGAGGGGCCTCGTTTGAACTTAATTTAATTGTAGTGCACTGTAATGACTTGATTCTATGTGTTGCTGTCCTTAGCGTGCATGGACAGGTGAGAGAGAACATATTAAGAAATCACTGCAAGTGTAGTGTTTGCATGGTCCTTAGCTGCCTTCAGACAAAGTCTCTCATCCCACGAAGGCTGACTGGCATCACAGCTGTGTATCCTTTTCTGCTTGGGATGCTGATAACAGTATATTTTCTTTTTGCTGCTTAAGAGCCAGTGGACAGCCAGAACTGATCCTTTTGCCATTGTGTGCTCCTGGAGCTGGCACACAGCTGACATTGCTTCATGAATTGTACTTTAGCAGCCACCCAGGGGTCTGCTGGGGTGCTGGAAGGTTTTGAAATGAATGGTTGAAGGGAAGATGTCCAAGAGGTTGTTACAAAAGTGATGAAGGAGTAGGGCACAGTGCTAGTGGGGCTGAGATTCTTGTACAAGAAAGCAAAGCTGGATCTCTAGCAGTCAAAGCACTGAGGGAATTGGTGACACTCCATCCTATCCCTCGTCTGCTTCTGCCAGAGTGCAGCTGCATGCTGCCCTTTACATGAATCAGATTGCAGGGTACTGAAAGCTGGACCAAGCTTCAAAGCTTTGACAGTTACAGTGGAAAGTATTGCCCTGAGCAGACATCCATTTGCTTCTTAAGTGGAACATGCAGTCTGCAAAGTTGCATTTGTTCTTTTTTACAGAGTTCTGGTCTGCAGACCTGTTCTCTAAAGAATTGCTGTGCAGTATGATAAGAGCTGCTAGCAGAGCAAGAGAAAAGAGAGTTCAGGGTGAAGTAATCAAGTAAAAGAAAACAACTTAATAGAAAGTCTTTAATGGAGCTTTTTATTTCATTAGTATGAAAACACTGTGTCAGCACTTTATAAATTGTATTTTTGAAAGGATGGCAGGAAACAATCTAGTATTCTGCAGGTTCTTTTGGAGTAAATTGTGGATGACTGAGCAGATAAAAGAAATGTATGTCCATTTTCTAAATGCTGTAAAAATATGAGGTTTAAAATTTGCAATCAGTTTATCATGCAGTGCTTTGAATGGATAAGAAAGCGTGCTAAAGTAAAAGTAGCGTGATTGGTTATGACTCCAAACCTTGAGGACCTGAGAGACTGGCTAAAATACTCCTCATGGAGTTTTGTGCTAAGATATTGTCTGTCCTTCTGTCTTCTCCCTTTAGGCTCTTGAAGGACATCCACTGAATCTATGATATCTTGTATTTATGAATTATTTAAAAATACACATTTATCGATGCAATGAAAATAATTCAGTCTGAATGTTCATCTCAATAAAGTTCTGTCAGGTCTTCTGTTTGACACTTTTTCATACTCACTGTCAGAGAATGTGTATGGGAAGGGATCCAGCTAAGCTCCTGCTCTGGTGAGATGCTACTCCAGAAAGGAGAATCATGGTTTTAGAGCCCTTTTAACTTTGCAGTCTCTGTAGGGACCAGCTTCTGTTGCTATGTTTGGGGACTGGGTTGTATTTGGAGCCAAGAAAATGCTGTAGATCCATGAGGTTTACTGTTCCGTCCTGGCACAATAAAAAGCCAGAATTCAATGCTTGCATCAGCCATACCATATCTGTCTCTTCTTGCCACCTTCACTAGCTTTACCAACCTAATAAAATGACAAAAATTTCACCCTGTTGCTCAACCATAGCAAGTTGAGGCTTTCTGAAAATTCAAGGGTCGTGGCTTTCCATGGCTAGATGGGTAGCTAATTTTCATTTATGCCTCTGAAAACCTCCTAAAAAGACCTTCGAGCATTTTTATTTAGACTGCTTCAATATGTTACTTCTGTTTAAAGCAGAAGATTCAGGTAATGAGGGTTGTAAACCTGTGCAGAGATGCATGATGGTAATTTCAACATACCCACTGGCAGTTTGAGATTGCTTCTATCTTTACCTGCATACTAAGCCTCATTTCTTTCAAAAAAAATTAGACCTGCAGATTCCCAGTTTGTAGTGACTAAAATTACTAGCTTAGGTAAAGTAAAATAACAAACAAGAATTTAATTGCTAGTCACTTAGCTGAAGATTGTTAATTGTCAGTTGCTTTGGAGCAAAGTTTGTCAGTGCCTAAAAGATTAATGAAATATAATTTAGACTTTTAAATCACAGGTTCTTTTGAAAAGTTGAACTAAAAATCAGACTATGGATTTGCAAAAATGTCAGTTATTCAGAAAATCCTGGCATTGCTATCATTAAGACTGTAAAAGTACTCAGGACCTTGTTGATTAAAAGCTCATATCCAATAGAATGGTACCTGTGACTCAGTGATCTGTATTACACTGGGTCTTTTTAAGCATATCTCTTTTGTAGACCAGTACCCCAATAAAATGGATGATACCAGTACGGCGAACATTAGAACGTTTCTGTACTTGCAAAGTAGTGATTTCTGTTCTAGATGGCTAAGACCATTTCTGTTGTGTTTAGTGTATTTTTGCTTCTGAATTTCATTGTCCTACAGCAAGAATGCCTGAAATTGCAGAGATAAAGGCATTGAAATAAATGTTATTAAAGCACTTTCTGAGCTTCTGGTAAGCTGATTTACATGCAGCAGCTGTGAGGTAAGCTGAAACAGTAATTGACCCCATTGCCCTCTTCTGGTTGTTCAAGGCGGAGTAATCTCAGGGGGACCTGTTCATCTCTGTACCATAGTGCTAGATGACTGCAGAGTAATTATAAGGAATTCAAGTTTAGACTTATAAAGATTTGTCACTAGCCGGTGAATATCATTGGGCTCAATAAAATCAACAAGTTTATAATTAGTCTGAACTATCTGACAGTAACCTAATTTAAAAATGCAAATAATAAAAACATCTACCATAACTTTAAATAAGTCTTAAAATATTACAAATTCCAGTCACAGAAGAGAGTGCTGATCTTGAAAAGCTTGATGCCAATTATGTGCTTCACTGAATTAAAAAGAACTCATGTTATTAATAAAGACTCCAATGATCTAGTCTGCTAGTCCAACCTTTCACCACCTCACACTTTCATTAGAAATGAACTTTTCAATTAAGAACCATCTTCCAAAACTTAGTGCGGAGTTCCAAAATTAAGTTTTCCAGACTGTGATTCAGTCACATCAACTTAAGTAATACAGAACAATCTTGCAAAAATTGACACTGTGACATGTTATTCTCTCATACTGCTTCATGGGTTCTTTCACATTAAGTGATCATCCTGTTCAGGCCATTGACAGTGAAAACTAGATCCAGCTGAGTGGTGAATTTTAGAAGAATAAGCCTCAGAAATAAGCCAGATGTATACAAAAGAGAACACCTATCAAAGGCAATATTGAAATCTGAAAATTGAAATGCAGCTGTCAGAGCTCTTCTGATGAGTACCAGAAGCGATGGATGGAATGAAAAATATTAAAGAAAGCTTGTGCTATTTTTCTTTTTATAGTTCAAAGAACATTTTCTCATCGGAACCTTTTATTCTAATAATCCTTAAGGAAATCTCATTGATTAACTTGTCTTGCGTGTCAAATGTTCACATTTTTGGACTTAGAGGATTGCTTGTGTTGTGATTATCAAGGCTGGGAATCAGGATGTGACGGTTCTGTGGCTAATTTTGTACTGAAGTTTTTGTTCAGTACTGAACAAAATCTCTGGGGATTTATGTAGATATTCAAGCTACATACTCCACTCCTCATTACTTTTAATGTCTATTTTGTATCAGAGTGCTTTGATATTACATATCCAATTTGGTGGGTTCTGGCTTAAATGAGTTGGATAATATGGGTCTGGGAGTTGTTTCAGTTGTAACCAATCTATAGAAAGAATAAGAATTTTAAAAGGTCATTAACTAGTTATTATGTATTGTTATACCTATATCTGCTATGATGCTTAAGGAATTGCAAAAATAGAATGGAAATGTTGTGGTGTTTTGACAAGAACTTCTCTGTATGGAAGGGCTCTGCAGAAGCAGTTTCGTTTGCTCTCCCAAAGCAAGTCAGCCATAGTATTTGGGCTAAGTAGATTTACTGCAAAATGAATGGTGAACTATGCAGGAGAAAACCTAAAATTTTAATTTGTTGTGTTCCTGGAAGAGCCTTTGAGCTCAGATGGCTTCATGTACACTCATGGAAACCAAACTTTTTAATGAAGGATTATTTTTTTTCATTTAAATATCCTCTTTTACAAAAATCTGTCATGTCAGAAAAAGTAAAATAAAGACTTTAGTAATTACTCAAATAACTATTTCCTTCAAATGTAAGACAAAAATGCAGATGCTCTGAGTGTTGGCATGTTTTCAGGTTTTACGAAAGATTCTTTGGACTTAGTCTTTGTTACTTATTAATTAAAATTTTATCTTGGGGAGCATTTGGCATCAGAAGCGTTGAGAAAATGGGGCTTTTGGGGGGCAGGTGGAGACAGTATTCTGCGTATTGGAGTGTGGGTACTAGGTTAAGAGGAATCCTGAGGCTGTGGGGCGTGAGGTCTAAAGACCACAATCTGGAAGCTGCTTCATTTATCAGACTTCTCAATGGGATGTGAAAGTCCAAAATATTTTTTTTCTTCATAGGAGGACCAAGACAAAGCACAAGTCCATAAATGACGACTGAACGAGACATTTTTCCCTTTTCACAGAATTTTTATCAAAGTCAAGAATGCAAACAATTATCCTTACGAAAAGTGTCCTGAATGGCCAAATCTCTCATTGAGTGCTTAGGACAAGAGTCTTCTAAAACATCTCAGCATAAATAGTACAGTGCATTGCTTTGAATTTGATATTGTCAAGTAATAGGCTGGAGGAGTCCCTGCAGTAACTTCCAGTTGTGGTGAAGAAAATCCCTGATAATATTTTCACACCATTTGTAATATTGTTCCTATTTTTTCTTGATGTGCACAAGATATTTAAAACATAACTGGTTTGTTTGAATGTTTTATTCTGGTATTGCACCTCTGATGAACTTGAAAGCTTGTGGGAACCAGGTATTTCTTCTCCCACCCCTCCTTGTGCAGGTGTAATTAAATTCTCATTCTCTAGCACACTTGCATGGTCTGCTGAACCATTACCTTCTTGTCCTGGTTTCGGCTGGGACAGAGTATATTTTCTTCTTAGTAGCCGATACAGTGCTCTGTTTTGGATTTAGTAGGAGAATAATGTTGATAACACACTGATGTTATAGTTATTGCTAAGAGGTGCTTACATTAAGTCAAGGACTTTTGAGCTATTCTCTATCCCTTACAACAGTGTTTTGGTCCTGAAAATACCTCCAGCTGCTGTAGCAGCAATATTTGGCCTAATCTCTGTATTTGTGATACTAACAGCTTTTGGCAGATAGTAGGGCCTTGCGGAAAGTTGAGTGAGGCGTAACTGGGTTGGTATTCTCTTTCCTTCATGTCTTGTGTTTGATGCACAGAACATGGAGGAAAAAGCATGTTCTTGGAGCGAGGAATTGTTTAACTCTTTTAAAATTATAAGTGCAGCCATAAAAGTTGTTTTTTATGAGTGGCTACCACTACTCTCTGCATATCAAATTCCAGCTAGCTCTTTGAGATTGACTTCATTGCAGATACTGAAGAACTTCAACAGAGGATGACGAAAGAGAAAAAAGGATAGTAAAAGACCAAGTGAATAGCAGTGTCTCTGGGAGTCATCCTCCAATAAAATTCTTCCCTGAAGTATTTTCTTTTTCTGTACATGGAAAAGCTAAATAATTCATAACTAAGTGCCAGTCATCACAGCCCAGAAGCAGCACTGAAGAATTCATTAGGGCTCAGAGCAACCATATTAGACAAAGGCTTGGAAAATCTTACAGAGCCGACCAATAGAGAAGTTTTGAAATATTTGCCTCAGAGGAAAGTAGTAAAATTATATAAATAATGAATGTAATAGGAAAGAAGACAAAGGAAGAAAAAAGTTTTCTTATAACAGAAGCTTGAACATTCTATAATGATATTACATTGCAGGAGTAGCAAAGCCATTCATGATTTTGTGTTTTATCTTTTCAAAGACGCAGATCATTATTCCAGTGGGTTTCATAGGCATTTGCCATCAGCAAAGAGAGATAAGGCCTGGAAATCTTTGGTTCTGTTCTAGCCTCTTGGAGTAACTGCGTCCCCTGTAACCTGTCCAGTCTTGGCTTTTCCCTCCATTGGCTTTTGGTTTTTTTGCTGATTAAAAAAATTCTTAGTCTTCATAAAGCATATTTTTCACATGCATTGCCTAGCCTAAATTTTATTTAGACCTAGTTTATTTACCTGGCTACAGTGTCTGACTTCCATATCTTCACTTTTGTCTCTCTCACTCCTACAGCCTCACTCCCAGCTATCTCCTAATCGGGAGTTGTTCTGCAACAGCACATTGCCTCCCCATCACCTCCTCTGGATTCTACCCTGCTCTCTCTGCTCAGCAGTCTGCTTGCTTCTGAGTAGACCTAGTTCCATTTGCTCTCCGTCTTCTTTCTTCTGGCCCAAATGTTCTGGGCTTCAATCTGTCTTTTTCCCCACCCTTCTTCAGTCGCTTTCATTCCTCAGGCTCCTCTTCTCAGTCTGTTCCCCTGATGGACTGGTCTTCTCCTTTTATATTTGAGTTTGAGAGCTGCCTCTTCTGTGTTGCTTGGACTTGGTGATGAGAGTATTGAAACAGCAGAAAAGACCTCTGGCCTTAGTTTACATTGTTAGACTCAGATTTGGCACTAAGCTGCCATGTCAGAGAAAGACCTTCTCAGGCCCCTGGAGCATGTCCAGTCCAGACAGAAAGGCTGTGAAGCACAGCAGAGGAAGCCCGGGAAGTACTGGCTGTGCACAAACCGCAAGGCTTGCAAGTTGGGCGTTTTTGAGTGGCTTTTCATTGAGAGTGCAAATGGCACAAGATCTCTGCCAAATTGCAAGTCCTTATTCTAAAGCGTGTGATTTATTAAAGAAAGCTCTTCAGAACCTTTTAACATTCTAAAAGAATGCTATTTCCCCTAGCCTCTTTCTTGGGAGTGGCTGCAGTGTTTTGACTGAAGTTTTCTGGGAAAATTCAGGCCAAGGCAGGCATATGACACAGATGATCAGAGCTTTTTCACTGGTGTGATTGAAAACAGGATCTTTATTTGGCGCACTACTTCAGCTTTAACTGAGTAATATTCCGTCAGGAATTTTTTGCTGTCTTTCTATGCAGGTGTATATTTTGTAATTTTCTACTTGTAATACCTGTTCCTTAAAGCTTGATATTCTATTCATCATTGTCATTATTGTTTTAGTACTTCAGCAAGCAAGCAGTGACATGACAACACTTGATAATTGCTGTGAAATCTGACTGTAGATACATTACTCCCCCTTAAGTGCATAGAATCCTAGAATGTTTTGGGTTGGAAGGGACCTTTAGAGGTCATCTAGTCTAATGCCCCTGCAGTGAGCAGGGACTTCTTCAGCTAGTGTTGTGTTCTTGCTAATGCTTCATACGATTCTTATGTAAAAGAACTAGAAATCCAAGTGTAAGTGAATATGTCCTTTGAATAAATTTAATAAATGAGAAGAAAACCACTTTGATTTCTTTACATTGGAAGAGGATCAAAGAAAGGTGTAAATAACTTAATCTTTCCTAGCATCAGATAAGGAAAGTGAGAAATAAGATGTACAGAACCTCTTTTTTTCCATCTTGATTTTTCACAAATGTTTTAGCTCTAAGCTGTAGTTGTGAAATTCATGTCCTTCCAAGACCAATCTCAGAACATTTGTAAGAACTTCATAACTGTAGAAACCTGATCAATCTCCTAACCAAGAACAGGGGTCTAGACTTACATTCAAAGGTGTTTTAAAAATGTTATGCTGATCTGATTCATACTCCTCATTGTGTGACAAATGAGATCATTACATTGCTCTCATGGTTCCATTTGAAACTCTGCAGAGGAAACTTAGTTATCAGAGTCCTTTTGAGTAAAAATTGTTATTACATGGGAAGAACTCAGCTTGATTCTTAGATTGCCAAGCTTTGTAGAAAAATCGTTCATGTTTGCAAAACAGCAAAATTGATGTGGAACTTCGTGATATTTAACTGAGAACTGCCTTTTTCCCAGTCTCTTTTGACATAGAATTTTCCTGTTGCCTATTTTTAATTAAAAACTGAATGACTGCCAATATTTTTCAGTTATTTTAGACAATGTGAAAACTTCATTGGAGAAGATTTTTTTGATCTGAATTTTAGATTTGTTTGTAGCACCTTGCTTCATAATTGCCATTTTCGTGCTTAGCAAGCTGGTTTTTCTAAAACTATGTTAGAAATAATTCTAATGCAATTTTAATCTGCTAAGTATACAGGGAGCCATGGTATCCTTATTATGTGTGGATTTTTTTTTTTTTTAGAGAGGTCCTGGGTATTAGACATTTATCACACACTGTATAATATTGTCCATCGTTTCTGAAATGTAGTGAACACTTAAAGTCACTCCTAGATACAGATGCAATGAAAATATACATGTATACATGTACTAGTTTACAGGAATAGATCTTGCCTTTATGGATGGAGTGCTATGTTTTAAACCCAGTTATATCCAATGATGTATTTATCTTAGGCGTTCTGTAGGCTGACCTGCGCTCTGCTGAAATCACCTTGACATGGACAATAAAGTTTGGAGCAAGTGACTGAGCATTTTGTCAACCTCTTATCTAGCAAGTCGTTGAACTGTAGGAGGGAATGTATAGATTCTGTAATAGTTCTGTATTCTAGTAGCAATAAAGAAATTGTTTTCCTAACTTCATTCCCTTCTTAGAACACAGACATGGCTATTATAAGCCATTAAGTATTTAAACTATAACTGTGCTACTTTTTAATCTTTATGTCCATACAGCAGTGCAAATCTTTGAATTGAGCATCTCTGGGGAAAAAAATGTATATACGTAGCTAATAGTCCCCTCTCTTTTTTTTTTTTTTTTCAGTGAAAAGAAGAAAATCATTCTAAACTCATGGAAATGGTTTTGTCCTCTAACTTTGCAAAGTGTTTCCCAAGCCTGTAGAAAGCTAGTATGTTTACTTCTACTGTGATAAACACAACAGGGTATAGCAAGCTGGTGTGGCACGTGTTGTTCCGTGTGTGGCTGTGCAAAACATTCAGTGCTCTTCTACCATTGTGAAATATGTGAAACACTTTTAGGGGAAGATATTAAATGCAATAAGCTTCTGATTCCCAGTTATAAAGTTTTGATTATTTTTGTTCTCTGTAACCTTGTTTGTCTTTCCCTGGACTTGGAATAACAAGAAGACTGTGTACTTGCAAAGAATTTGGAGGCACAAGGACTGTAAAATCCTTCATTTTAAAAGTACATATAGAAGATTTGGCAATGGGGTATGAGCCTCTGTTCCTAGACACAGCCTGGAGTTTAAGCAGGGCTGATAGTGATTAAGATTGGTAATACTTCTTGTCCTCATTTTGTGTAGAGCCATCTGATGAAGACCAGATCTCCTGGCATTCATTGACGCTTGAAGTTTAACTGAGAGGTCTAGCAATGAATGGAAGTGGAGGCGGACTGACCTCCCCATAGGGCCCATATAGTTGAGCTTTTTGATTGGGTTGTATATTGAAGGCAAGGCACATACCTTGTCTATTCTATACTTCCTAAGTGGCTAAATGAAGTATCTTGTACTCCAGACCTCCGGATGGCATTAATTGAAGTAAAAGAATTTTCACTATTGGTCCAGTTATTAGTAAAATCTTGTTCCTCTGCTTTATTAGTTGTTACATTATGATGAACATTCCATAAAAGTGGATCTGTTTTGTCCTGTGTGCGTACTGGGTTTTCCTGTTATCAAAGTGTACCCTAACACTATTTTAAATGTAAGATAAAGGATGAAAAGGAAGCATTGTCTATTATATTTTTTTCTAACATTATAGTGAGGATTTGTAAATGGCTGAAAGCATTTGGTGATACTTACTATATGTGGAAGAAGAAGTTGGACCCAGGGAAAGATGTTAACAGAGGATGGAGAGCACATACGCATCACAAACTGTTTTGCAGTTTAATGTTTGTTATTTAGGGGAGACCGTCATGTAATTTGATGTCATGCAGATTGCAACAGTGAAAATGCTGCAATTTTCTTCGTTAAAGTGTTTGAGCTTTAATAGCAAGTGGCTGTGTTGACAAGTTTTAGATCTGCTAGGGAACTATAGTATGATTCAGTAGCCTGCTGCTCAGTGTGGTCTTGCTTATGATTTGTTTTTCTTCTGTAGGAGAAACACTTGTCTGGGATGGCTGTGTGAATAAACCCCTTAGGAGAGGACACAGAATGTATTCTATCACTTATTTGCAACTACCTGTAATAAAAAACATTTATTACAGTATTTACTATATCAAAGGCACTAAATAGAATTATCTGTGAAAAAGGTCATTATTCAAAAAAACTGTTTTTGAAGAAGTTTATGGTCTACTACTCTTTTTTTCCTATAGCATTTGTATTAGAAATGAAGTTTGGATGTAAAAATTCTAGGGCTGTCTGTTTTTTCTGTCTATGGCCTTTGATGACTGTTTAATCCTAAAATGACATATTCATTTCTGTTTCCCAGTACATGCCTGAAAGGTACAATGTCATGTAAATTCATGACTTCCCATAGCTGGCAGTGTAAAAAGAAGCATGTCATGTTTGTAGCATCCCCCATGCCTCCATAGGGAACTGCTTCTGCATTTTTGCTTTTTCATTCTTGACTCATAACTCTTAAATAATCACTCTGGCAATTCAATAGTAACTGCCAGTTGATGGGCAGAAGGAAGTTTATGTGTCCATATGAATTATTAAATAGCACACCAAGATGTCACCTCATAACATTTTGTTAAAATGCCATGATATTCTAAACAGTTGCCTGAAAAGCATGTTGAAAATGGATCCATTTGCAGATTTGTAGACATCTATTAATGCTTATTTGCTGATAAATTACAATGAATAATTTACTTGATGAATTGCACCTTTTTCTTAGTGAAATATCCTCTAAGAATTGTAAGATTTTTATTTATTTATTTATTTATTTAAGAGGAGCTTGTGTGATATGAGATGAGTACGGGTAGTACCTTACTTATTTTCTGTTCTGAGATTGGATATTTCCAAGAGAAATGGACATATTACCGTGTAAGTTTGAACTGCTGTTTTGTGCAGGATGGGAAGGCCTACCTATCGTGTATGAGCACACAAGCCAGTCACTCTGAGATATTTTTCAGTTGGTTTGCTATACGGGAAACATCCTTGTGGATGTTCATACTCTGATATACCCAAACAAAAAATACAAGATAGATTGCATTTTTTTCACTGAGGGATAAGCAACCTCACCCTTTTATACACAATTACCGTGAAATAATTGGTGAAACTTGGCTTTCTCTGCAGTGAGTGTGCACGTGTGTCTATTGTCTCTCTGATAAACTTGCTTCAGAATATAGTACCATTGAGCAATTATGGAACAATTATGGGAAGGAAAAGTTTCTCCTTAATCTCTATCACGTGTTATTTGTAGAGCTAAGGGATCAGTTCTGGATTTAGTTTTGTAATGCCTTGAAGCATGAGGATGCTTGTTTTTTATTCTGTTCTCACTAATAAACTTGTATTTCTCCTCATTATCCATAGATGTCTAACCTGTCTAGTTTCTGGTATGAATGCCTGAAAGAAGCAAATGAAAAAATCACTTTCTGTATTAATTCATGCTGATGAAACTCAATTAAATGAATACTCATGTAAAGCAAATACAAGAAAGAAGTAAATGTGGCTGAGACAAATGTATTTAAAATTTCAAAACTTTTTTTTTCTTTTGCAGTATTTGCTGTCTCCTTAGTAAATCCCGACAGAATATATGAGTTATCAGAAAACGGATAAATGAGTACCCTCTAGAGGCAGAGTTCAGTTTGGGAAAATTCCAAGATATAGAGAACAGGTGTCAATGAACATAAACAACACAGCTGCGTGGAGGAGAGAGTTGAGATTACTCAAGGCTCACATAAATACATACAGTAAGTACAGTTTGAAAGTCTTTGAATACTGTAGCTTTAAACAAAGTCATTTTCATAAGTATTGAATCTGAATTTCAAATCAAACTTGACCTGCATAGAATTCAGCCAGAGGATGTCCTAATATGTTCAAGTGAGGCTTAATGGAATTGTACCTTGATGCAGAAATCTCTAGCATTTTTGTGGCTAACAGTATTTTAGGAACTATATGGAATTTAAATAAAATCATTGCTGAGGAATTGAACATTGTGAATATTTGGCAACACTGAAAAGTAGGTGTGAAAAACACAGCTGAGTTAAGCAAAGACAAGTGTTACCCAGTGTTTTGGGAATTTTTTTTTTTAAATGGATATAAAAAGACATTAAGGTTTTTTTGGAGGGGAAACTGAAAATCAACTCAGGTCAGTTCTGTAAAGAAGTAAGAATACGAAATGTTTTGTTTGCAACAAGTAATACATCTTAAAATAAAAGATTCTATTTTGAAATGTTAGAAATCAATGTTCAATGTTGTTTTGAAATTTTCCTCTTTTTAATTTTTTGGGTTGAGACTTTTTCAGTCAAGTCACTGTCCAGTGAGTGGCTTTTTTCCAAATTGATTAAAGTCTGAACCAGGCTGGAGTTTACCATTAAATCCATGAATCTTGATGATATGAGCTCAGTTTTCTGTAGGTAAAGACATTTACGGTTTTTGTTGATTGGCATATGAGGAGGCAGGTATATTGCTAATAAAAGTTGTACAAAAACTTTTCTGCTTTTCTAGAGCTGTGATTCATACTCAACAGTACACATGTATGCCTTTCAGTTTGAAAAGCAGTGGCCTATAATCTTGTACCCAGTCAATGATCCAAAACAACTTTGTGGTCTATGGTATTTAAAACTTATATTTATTTTTAAACTCCAGTGGGACAAAACATCTGTTTTCAGCCTCTTGACCACAGTGAACTCACCTTCTGTTCTCTTTAACTGCTTTTTGTGAGGGCTGTTGTGGTATCAAACCAGTGAGAGCTATGTGGTAATATACTGATATTAAAGTTGCTGAGAGTAGAAAGTGCCAAATTATTTGATTTCTTGCAGTATTTTATATCAGAACTGTCATTTGAAGGTCTAAGAGATATTTGTTTTCCATTAGATGCTCATGTTCTATTTGTTTCCTATGGGATACCTATTTGTTTTTCGTAATCTATTTGCATCTTGTATAAAGTGATTATGTATTTAGGGCCTAATTCATGCCGGAGTAAATCAGTAATTATTCTAAAGGTGTCATTGACACTCTGCCAGTGTTAAACTGGCATGTGGGAAGAGTACCAAAAATCCTGTTCTGATAGGTACAGTGGATGATCTGCTTTTTGGTACTGAAGATCCTTGCACTTTTGTATTGACTTTGTAACAGTCATATATGTTTGGAAAACATTTTTTTGCCTTTTGGTTAGGTATTACAGTCATAAGATAGAGATAACGATGCAGAATATATTTCCTGTGTATGTCCTCCTGTGCAGCTGCAGTACTTTTACTAGTTTAGATCCCTCTAGTGCACAAACTTAGGGAGGTGCTCTTATAAGGCAGATTTACCTTAGGGTGTCCATTAACATTTCCCAAAGCAGTTTGTGTCCTTTCTTATGCGATAGGAGAGATATTGATCAACTGCGTAGTAAGTTAAATGGTCGCAGCATTATCATGTAAACTTGTGCTTTCCCTGGGGATTTTGTGTTGTACTGCTGGGACTAAATGCTGCATAATTTCTCTACTTTTGACAGAGAAATCAGCATCCCGATTTCTGCCAGTCTTCCAGTTGATTTTTCTAAGTTCTGTAATATAGAGCAGTACACAATTATGAATTATAAGAGATTTTGTTGCTGTACTTTTTTCTTGTTCCTGTGACTTCTGTAGCCTATTAGACTTGCCCTTCATGTATTTTGTTAGCTGTTTTGAGAAGAAAGAGAACCTTCCTACTGCTAAGCATGTTATCTGCACAGATGATCTGTTTCTAAGGAAAAGTCACATGACAGCATGTAAGCTTCTCAGTTCTGGAGAAATTATCCCACATTGCCTTGGCAGTGCTAATAGTTTACAATAGTCATGGTCTGTAATGGGCCGTTTGCCTAAACGGCCTTTGACAGTTATGCTGAACTTAATGTGTACTCAGCTAAGAGATGATCTTTCTTCACTACACCACTTGCCATGGGAATAGGTCACATTCTGATGAGATGCATTTGATTTTCTGACTGAAACTGCTGTACATATCTTCCTTTATGCTTACCTATTTCTCAAAACATCCATTGAATTATTCTGAGAGCAAATACTAATTATTTGCTGCTGAAAGCTATGTAAGAACACCTCTCTGTATTTCTGAAATCCTTTGGTGACATCTGCCACGGTAAGTTTACATCCAAAATAAATAATGTAATGGGAAGTGATTTCATTCCATGGTCTTGTTGAACTGGCTTTGTGGTAAGACAAAAAAGTGGAGCAGAGGGCCTGGGAGAAGTCTTCAGTGGCTTTTATAAGGTTATGCTATCATGGCTGAGGAAGTAAAGATCTAGTCAATGCATTGGCTTGTTTGACTGCATTGTGCCCAGGTCTGGAACTGACAGCTTGTTGATGTCATCGATATCAGGTCACGCTGTACGGGTACTTCTACACCTCTCAAACACAGACGTCCTGCGAGATTGCCTCTGAAGCTGATCCTTCTTACAGTGTTATGTCTTCTGATTACATATTGGAGGAAATAATATTTAGAAGAAAATACACTGCTTGTGTGATGAGTGGAGCTTGCTTATGCTCTGCTGACTAGTATCATTGTGATAGTATTTGTAGGGATGCAAGGAAGAAGTGTTCTTGCACTGCAGAATGATCTGGGGTTTTCTACAGGATTTGGATGTCTCTTACAGCTGTCTTCAGATAGCAGGTGTTGGTTATGACAGTGCAGACCAGCATAATTGGGTAATGAATCATCAGCCTCCTAATGTCTGTTATTTTAACACCTGTGCACCTGTACTAGGATCCCTGTATAGAGTTGCCTATAAAAGTTTGTGCAAAGAGAAAAAAGCAAAACAAAGAAAATGTGTTATAGAACAACTACTGTCAAGTAAAATTTCACTAGTGGTCAATGTAAGGTTCATAAGAGGCTGGCTCTTCACATCCAGTAGCGTTTGAAGCCTCCCCTGGAGCTGCAGCACAGTTGTCTGAAGCTGTCATGACAACACTAAGCTCCAGAGTCGTTCACTTTGTTTTCCTTGTTGAAGATTATCTTAACTGGACGCCACCGTACTGTGAGTGTGTAGGATCAAAAATTATGTGGCATGAACGCACTGAATGAGAAAAGGTAATGAATATTTTAATGCTCAATGAAAGGTTAATGAACAAGGTAATGAAAAAGTTCTACAACAGAGAGGAAACTGTTTTCCCGAGTAGGTATCTGAATTCCATGCATAGCTATCCTCCAACTGGCAAAGCTACTTGTGAATCGAAGCTCTTTCTTTTTGAAATGAGTATAAAGTCCATATCCAAACTACTGTATATGCAAGCAGATCAGCCAAGCATATCAGCCCCATTGTCTGAGCATCTGACAATGCTCATGAAGTATCTGATGAATATGATGCTAATTCTATTGCACCTCTTGTTTAGATCTCTGAAGGGTAATTTTCTTAAATTGGGCCTTCAGCCATCAGTTCTCATGTTTGAAAAATGGTAACAGACATTCTATTTTTCACTTGTAATACTTGCCCATATGCCACGTGTTAGGCTTCAGGTGAAAGCATCCTTACTCCTCTGTATCATAAAAAGAAATACTGTGAATTTCGACCTGGCTATATTCAGAACCCACTGAAAACATTCATTTGGCCAGAGGGCATCCCGTTAAGCAGCATAAGCAAAGTCTCTTGCAATCACTAAAGAGTTTTCTTGCTGTAATCCCTGCTGATCCTGGGAATCTGAGGTGGGAATTGAAAGCAGATCTTTTTTTGGCTTTGTACAGCTCTGTGATGACGCCTCCAGGGCTGCTAATTTATTAGGGAAAAATTCTGCCAAGCTTTTCACAAAGTAACATTTTCTTTCATAAAGATACCAAATGGTTTTAATGACAATTGTGAGATACTGTTGCAGAAAGTCAGGATGGCAGAATCTCTCAGAATTTTTCAGGAGTGGCAGCTGAATAGCTTTAGTTCTAACCTGTTTAGAAAGACACCAGAAGCGTCTGACGCTAGAAAAGAATCAGAAAATTTTTGCAGATAAATAAATTCCTGGCCTTCCCCTCCACTTCCTTCCATGACACCCCTAATGATCTGATATTTGCTATACCCGGCAGATCATCCCTGTGAGCTGGTGAGTGAATTATTTATCCATGTGTCTATTCACAGTTCTGCGCACGTGTCAGCTTTAGTACATGCTAGTCTTAATAGCATCAGGTTATACACTTCCTCTTGTAGGGATGTTTTATTCCATATCAGTCGAGCACTTCTGTAGACGTCAGGAGTATCTGTAACCTTGGTGAGAGGCCACTTAGCTGCTCCTTGATAAATAATTAATAAATAATACATCAAGTGCTGGCATCTTGCTTTACCCTGTTGAATTATATAGGAAAAACTTTACATGTAGCAAACATTAATTCACACATGACTCTATTGAGCCTATTATCCATTTCAATTTCCACAACAACCCTGCATCTGAGTGAAAGGAATATTTTCATTCTGAAAATGACTAGTGACATTCATGTATTTATTTTCATTTCTTCTGTGTTTCTGCCACGGCTCAGCATTCTTTTGTAACAAATCTGTCCCCTAGCTTGCTTTTTCATTTCAGATCACATAAAGGTGGTGACATTTAACAGAGAGATAATTTGTTTAGTTTTCAGTTTACTGAATGCCTCTACCAACATCTCAAGGTGCATAAATTTTCAGTAAGTGAAAAAGATAACAAAGAATATTGAGCACATCAGGAGCAGTGCTACAGCAACAGAGATCACAAAATCACTTGTACTGTAGCTAATGGGATGGCCTCACAAATGCGCTGACAAAAGGGCTGTTTTAAGTTCTGCATTAGTTGAGCTACCACAAGCCATGCTGACTGTGGGGTGACGGCCTCTGTAAACTCTACAGGCAAATGCTCAAAGTGCAAAGACAAGCTGTAGTTACCTACTGCCGTGACTTGCAGCTGCATCCATTGATTTCCTAGTGCACAAATGAGAGATGACATCAGATGAGCTTTGTGCTAGAGACTTGATTAAATTGGATGCTGTACCAGACAGAAAGGATTACAATGATGCTAGAGGTTCTAAGAAAACCTGTAGCACAAAAGACTAGGCTGTAGCTCTGTCAGCTGAACCTGACAGCATTGCTCTGTGAGGAAAAACCTTTGAAGGTAAAGACTCTAGTCTGATCTACTTTGTTTACATCAAGCTTATGGTTGTTTAAAACGTTTTTGGTGCTGCATGTGTTTGGATAGAACAATATGGCTGACATAATATTTCAGATCTTACACTGATTTAGCTGCTTATTACATATGCACAATACACCAAGTGCACATTTCTTTCTAGGTACTGTAAATTAGCTACAGTATATGAATCTCAGCATGTAATATGATAGCATTTTATTCATGTTGGAAGTAATGATTATATTATGTATTTCATGCCCAAAGAGAAATAGCATGACTTCAGGCAACAGAAATTAACAGTATGAAACATTATTGTTTGTGGTGCTGTTGATGTTTTAATTGTTGATCATTAATCTGTGTTCTTCAACTCCAGTGTTGGTGGAATTATAATTAGTCCAGTGTGTTTTGCTGAAATGTAGAAAACAATCAGTCTGCCACTAATGATAGGGCATGGGGGACTCAAAAACTGAGTATCAAGTCAGTACTTCTGTTCCAAAGTGCATAATTTTTTTCATACTGATATTTCTGGAGAAAATTGTACTTATCAGGAGAATAGCTTAAACTGAAGAAAACAGACGGAACTTGAAAAACAATTTAAAAGACAACCTTGCATGTTTTATTTATTTCTATTTAAATGCTAATTACATGATGCAATTACTGTATCATGGCACAGTGGAAGAAAACTTTGGATAGACATGTTTCTGAAAATGTAAAGAATGTCACTATAATTGATCCAAAGTGTGGCCTTCACTCTCTTGTACATAGGTTTATCTAGTCAATTAGAACTACTTCTACTCCATTTACTGTGTTACTTTTTTTACAGGCAAAGATCAGTTTCATCATAAATTGACATTCATATGATAATGTGTGTGTGCAAGGGCATTCATGAAATTTAAAAACTGTGCATGTGTTTTAGGATTGCTTATGTTGTAGATCCAAACCTAAGTCTGCTCTTAGACTAAGGTCACTTTAAGTTTAATTTCTGTTCCTTTTTCAGCTTTTTATCTCAGAAAAAAGATGACTGATAATGCCAGTCAAAAAAACCCCATAAAAACACCAGATCACATTCTCTTACAGCAACGCAGAAGGAGTTGAAGAATTGCAAATTAGTTGCATGCTTGTACCACTTGTTCAACATGGCAGATGCTCACTAGAGTAAATATGGTTATAAAGCAGCTTTTATGATTTTGCATTGTCTGCAGTGGCAGGGCTTTGCCTGTGTGGGAAAGATGGTCCAGCAATGCAAGGCATGACTGTAAACTTCCAAAATTAAGTTGATGTAAATCCAAGTATGGAAGATCCATATTTCATTGTCTCTCAGTTTAGCTGAAACCAACTGGAAACAGGTTTTCATTAGACAAAAAGAAGAGTCCTTCAGAAGTGACTGAGTGTCCCACTGAGGGTTTTGCACACTCTAACTACACTGACTTCGAATGCATTTAGGTCACACTGATATATTTCACTTTTAACGCGCTTGTAATCTGATCTGACTCTAGATGAAGTCAGTGAGATACTGCTACTTACTATATGAGAGAGGATTGACTCTTTCTGTTAGTGAGACGGGCCAGTTCTCATTTGGCGTAAATCAGTGTTTAGATAACTTATCCTGGCTAAGAATCCATCCCCTTCTGTATAAAGAATAAACTTATTTCCTGGTTTGCACTGATTCTGTAAAATTCCATTAACTTAGTTTCTTTCCTAAAAAAAAAAAGAAAAAAGAAAAGAAAAATTGGTATTCAGGTTTAGCACAGAAGCAAAGAAGTGTTTATTCAGACATTATTTGATATAATTCTAAAACCAGATGTTGTTTCCACACTAATCTCTATAATCAATGATGACATTCCTATTTCCAGCAGACAGCTGAATGTCAAACTCTTAATGACTGATTTTTCAACAAAGTTACGTTTCAGCTCAGTTTCAGATGCAATGGTAAAGCAAAATTATGGAAGTTTCATGACTGAATGAAGTACATATCCTGTTATAGCTGCAACGGTGGACAAAATTTTGCTTTGAATGTCAGCCCACTTTGACCATCAGTCTAACTGCGCTAATATTAATATAAGATGAATAACCTGCATGTGTATGAGATTAAGTAAAAGATGATTTAAATTCTGGAATCTACTTTTATAACATAATTTAATTGGCAAGCTTTAAGATTTGTTAGTTTATGATTAGCACCTGATTTTAAATCAATTTGTGGTAACATATTCAAATGGGGGCACCTGCTGGCTAGTGGAATATACCCAACTTTTAAACCTGAACTAAAACAAAGACAGGCTTATATATCTATCCACAAAGAGACATAATAAATAATAATAATATATCATGGTGATTTAAAACACTCCCAGAATATGGTAAATTTCAGAAATGACACTTATCTTGCCTTTTCTCTGTAGCCAAGCCGTGAAACGTTTATAGCTGAAGTAAGATGTGGTGAATGAATCCAGTGAATACTTTACAAATCCTTCAGAAGAAAGAAAGAGAAATCCTGCCACTTCAGAACTAGCTGTGTGAAGAATTTGTGTAATACTGACAACCCGGAGAAACTCCCGGAAGGGATTTTGTTACAGAAAAAGAATATTACGCAGGAATATGTTCAGACAAATTCTGACGTGTTCTAGTTTGAAGTATCAGGAGTGGGCAATAAATAGCATTGGATGCCATGTGACATAGAAATTGTTAGACACTGCCCACTATTGGTGTTAATCCTTCCCAAGTGCAAAGCAGATTGACACTGGGTAGTTCTTAATATGAAATTGATGTTGAAACAAACCTTGACAGCTGTTCGACTTTTGCTGATATTGTTAAGACAACACTCATTTCATCGATTCATTATTATCATGCTGATTATAGGTCCTGCAGAACATCTACACAACCTAATCAGTCTTTCCTTCCTTGTCGAGTACATTTGTTGTGTTTGTGTGAGATTACCCAGCTCCCCGAGCACCGAGTAGTAGCGTTTCTTGGCAGAATGTGCTTTTGCTTTTAATAGGACACACTTCAAAGCAGTGTGCCACAATGCACCAAACTGCACCCTAAAACAGTATAAATCCTTTCACTTTCATTTCTTTGCTTTTCATTCTTTACACCTTATCTTGGAAGCATTACAGGCAACCAGCTTTTTGACGCTCTCATGCCTGCCTGAAGGTGTAAGTACAACAATACTGGTGCCAAAATGACTAAAGAATCAGAATGAGAAACTCTCTGAATAGAGAATGGGTGGGAGGGAAACAGGAAAAAGAGCAAAGATGATGATGAAAGAAGAGCACTGAGGAGCAAAACTATTTCTTAATCATACTACGAACTTTCTCTTGCAAGTCTTGGATCTCACCCTAATTACAGTAATTGGCATGTAGCAGTGTGATACAGATGGAATTCAGACACATTCTGTACCTGGCAAAGTGGGTTTAAATTTGCATTTGCTAGCTAGCTTGCAGAGAGCTGGTTTTTTTTTTTTTCCTCTGTTCAAGGGTGGGATTACATGGCTGTTAAGAAAGAGAAGACAAGTGAATGCAAATACCTGCGTTCCTCTTTAGGCTGGACTGCCTCAACAATTATGCTTACCTTCCATTCAAAAGGAGTTTGAGCTCCTGCAGGAATGTCCCCATGATAAATCCTCAGAATGTCTTGGAGACTAGTTTTTTGGGGGGAGATGTTGTCTAGTCTGGAAGCGGACAGGAGTTATAGCCATTAGGGGCTAAGATAAATCCTTTTAAAATAACTACAGTGACACTGGATGAAAATCTGGCCTCTTGCTCTACTCTGCTTGTTTCTACTCAGTGAGTTCTCATCAGCTTTGAGGTTTAACAGGTGAAAGCACGGTAAAGGACAATGGCTTTTCAAGAGAGAATTTACCTTCCCTTGGCAGAGAAAAAGGAACGTGCTAATCAAATGGATCACGAAGGCAAAGTACTTGCTGCTTCCCTACAGATCACAACTCTCTAAGTCTGATGATCTGGGTCTGGAGGCTCTCTTCACACCCCCTCGATTTTTGAGAAAACCCAAGGTTAGTTCAGTTCAGTTAAAAACAGGGTTGGCACAAGATACTGCCAATGGCACTGGAGAAGCCGTAAAAACCTGAATGGTTTGACTGAAGTTGATCCAGCTTCTCTGCAGAACAGCTGAGTAAGCTCTAGCTGCCTGGAAAGATCTGGAGAATGGGCAGTAAAATGAAATCACAGACTACTACTAGGACACCAATTCTCACTGTGGCCTTTGAGGCAAAATTTGAAGTTTTCCAATGCAAGCTCCAGCTAAAGAACTACCAAGCTTGCACAGACCTCACTGATTTCAAAATAGACTGTGGGTTCTCAGCACAGCCGTGCATCAGGACATGCCTGTACAGATGAGTTTGAAAGAAAGGAGATTAGCTGCCTTTGTCCTCTGTTTCCAGATCTATAAATCTAGAATTGTAATAGGTCTTGTCTTTCTGTGAGAAAAAAATAAGAGCTTCCAAGGGCCAGGGGACTGTATTCTCTCTCAAGAAAACAAGTCTGTCTTCGTAACAGAGAAAAAAGACTGAGGAGTTATAAACATCAATGGAATTCTTATTCAGAAAACTAAGTGTGCTCTCTCAGGGCTTATTGTTCCTGAATTGTCTTGCTCACATCTGAGAATCACAGTGAGTGAGCCACCCAGCAACCATTAGGGAGGATGGAAAACCTTGACTTTTCCCTGAAAAACAGTTTTCAGTTATCCTGACTGCTTCAGGTGTCAGTGTGTTTCAATCACATGTAAATAACATGCAACCAGTAGTATGTTTGTGCTGGAATATGCAAAGGTTACTCTACAGTAATAGCTTCAATGTCTTTCTGGTATTCATATGGATGACATTGAAATGTCACTGATTAGCAAGCTGTGGTGACTATGAGTCTAAGTTTTGTAATATGCTCTGGAGTTTTAAGGTTTGAATTTTCTGTATGTGCCAATGGAAGAGTTCAGAGTCTCACAGAACAGGCGATGTATGTCTTGAACACTGTTCTTCAGGGATGTCTGTCTTCTACTAACAAGGGCCTGTCTTTTGCAGATCAGTATGTCTGTCTGTGCTTGCATGGCACTTCAGTCCCATAAGGTTTCTCTCTGTGATTGCTGCAGTCCACCTAAATAGGTCAAAGAAGGACGTTATGCTGTTAATTGATGAAAAAGGTGTTTGAAGGCTTTCCTCTGCCCTCAGTGTTTTTTGATTTATCTTCAATTCCTATGGGGCGATTTATATTCCAGGGGCAAACATGTACTTAGGCCATGTCTGCCCATAGAATAAACACAAAAATTGTGATCAAAACCACTGGAGAGTTTCCTGGTAAAAGAGGATCATTCTCATAGGTGACGGTATCCTCCTTCTTCACCTTTGTTAGCGTTAACAACAGTTGAAACAACACAGTGAATCCTTTGAAATGATAAGGAGTTTAAATACAGTATAGAATCATAGAATGGTAAGGGTTGTAAGGGACCTTAAAGTTCATCTAGTTCCAACCGTCCTGGCATGAGCAGGGACATCTTCCACTAGATCAGGTTGCTCAGAGCCTGGCCTTGAACACTTCCAGGGATGGGACATCCACAGCTTCTCTGGGCAACCTTTTCCAGTGTTTCGCCACCCTCATGGTGAAGAATTTCTTCCTAATATGTAATCTAAATCTGCCCTCTTGTAGTTTAGAGCCATTCCCCCTTGTCCTATCACTACACACCCTTGTGAAAAGTTCCTCTCCATCCTTCCTGTAGGCCACTTCAGGTACTGGAAGGCTGCTATAAGGTCATCCTGGAGCCTTCTCTTCTCCAGGCTGAACAGCCCCAACTCCCTCAGCCTGTCCTTGTAGGAGAGGTACTCCAGCTAGGTGGGTATGCTTACTTCATTTCTTCCTGTCACCCACGCAGGGTGTGAAATGTCAGGAGCACACCGTTGTCTTCTTCCCTTGTCAGCTCTTCAGTCTCTGCCAGCAAAGAAAACCTTAGCTTTGTCTTCTTCTTCCAGTGAGTCAGTATCAGTCTGTCTTTCTCTGAGCTTGTTGTGAGATCAAAGGCAGGGGTTGTTGGATGGGAGAGCTACTACAGCTCAAGCTCAATAATGGAGAAAAAGCACAATAACATGGCTTCCCTCTACTCAGTGACCATCTGCCAGAGATGGGATTAAAAACTTGCCACATCTGCAGGTCTACAAAGCTGAAAGGAGGCTCAGCTATCATGTCTTCTCATTGGGAGCAGTAGCTCTGCTGGAACCTAGTGCATCTAACCAGATGCTTTAATTAAAACTATGCTAATTTAACAAGCTACAAACTCTGATTAAGAGGCAGAAAACTATATGTAAATTGTTATAAAACTTATTTTCTCAGTATTCATTATTAAATGTTTTCTAGACTTTGGTGGTGGAACAAAACCTATGGTGATTAGCTGTGGAGGTCATACATGCTGTGCATGTATTCAGCGTATTTCATAGGTCTAATGTTTTATGAGAACTGCAAATAGGTCTAAACTTAATTTCAGTCAGTGAGACACAGGCTCAGGTGTGCTTTTAAATGTTTTCCTGGGGTGGAGCTGCAAAAACAACTGAAGTGTTTCTTCTGGTCATGATGCACAGATATTTGTAGTGCCTTAAAGGCATCCTGGGTTGGCACTGAAAATAGTTTTATTTTAAAATCTTGAACTGAATTGAGTAGTTGTTACTCGAATGCTCCATGATACTTACAGGAAGTAGTTATTGACTCTTTTGTGATACACTATTGCTGTGTGCTTTTGCTGGAGCATCCACCGGTGCAAGTAAAGCCATGTTATTTAAAAGACACCATCTCTTATTATGTGCAAAGTGAGTGTATAACATTTTGAAGGGTGGGTTGTTAGATTTTGGTTTTTTTTTTTTTGTTCATTTTGCTGGTTTTTAAATATACTGTGTTTATGGCACTCGGAGTTCTGAATACAAGCAGGAAGCTGTGAGATGGATAGGTGGTGCTCTCTGCACTTAGAGCTGCATTTGCTTGCATTTCCTGTCATCCTTTTGCATGTCTGACAGATCTAGTATTTTACGGGGGGAAAAAGGTATAATTTTTTTTGAAATTAGGAAAATAAGTCCAATGAATCCGGCTAAAAGGCAGTCTCATGCTGTTGTCATTAATGGCTTCCCCTGAGAAACTGGCAAATTGATAAATTCAGCTTTCCCTCTGTGACAGCCTTTCATACACTCAAGATGTAGTCCTGCTTTAGTCTTCAGCAACGTTAAATCAATCTACTATAGAAATACTTTGCCTTGCTAGCTAGGTACAAAATAGATCTAGAGACTTAGTGCATCAGTTCACTATGTTTAGCTCTAAGTCAATCTTTTGGAAATCACAAGGGCTTAAATTTTGTATTTATGTTGAAATGCATCCCTAATAGAGATGTCTATACTGCTTCAAGCCTCTCTTCTTGAAAAACAATTAATACAGATCACACTAGAACACGGTCTTTTTATTAAGACTCAGTTAAGGAAGATATAATGAGGCCAAACTAGGTGAAGCTTTTAGTGTGTATTATACACAGTAGATCTTGAAAGATCGATGCAAAGTCAAATCTTACTTTGAACCTGCTTTCATCTAGCAGTAGTAATAAAAAACTCTATACTGTTCCTGTACTAACAAGAAGCTCATAAATAAAAAACTAAGCAAACTAAAATACCCTTCCATAAGTAAGAAATGAATTTCAGTTATGTCCCCTATGAACATGGGAAACTGATATTTTTGTTTCAAACTTTTTAATAAAGGCTGATATTTTATTCATTAACTATTACCAGGTGCTACAAAATCATTACCATTTGCCTGCATCTCCTTTTGTTTTTTTAATCTTCTCCAACTACAAAGAATTTTTGTAACAGCTGTTTAGCCAAATTGTCTTCATATAAATACTAAGAGATAGTGTAGTTTCTCAGCATTGCATGTGCTATGTTGCTGTCGTTTGCTGGGATTCCATATGTCAAGTTGCTGTAAAAATGCTGAGTGATACTTTGAAAGACCTATGATACAGTTTATTACTGTGTCTTGTGGTATCTATGGAACAGAGATGCTAACAGGAAATCTCTGCTGTGTAAGGATAGCAGTAACAGCTGGTATGGACTGGTCTTAGTATTCTGTTGGCCAGACTGATAAAAACCATGGTAAATTTGCCTAAGCATTTATCAAAACTCTGAACTTAGGCTACAGTATTAAAGAAAGTTGAAAGTAGTGTAGTTCATTAGGATGTCATTACTGTTCTTAGGCAGAATGTGGCTGAATTAAACACAGATTTATATATCATAATGCAGTTTACAGCATATATTCTCAATGCAGGCTATAATTAAGTAGACTAAGAAAGATGATGAAAAACTTAAAAAAAGAAGATAGGGTGGAAGGAAAATTGCATAGGTCATCCTTACAAAAAAGAATTTTAAATTATATAATTATTGTGGACTCAATGAATCTGACAGCGTCTTTCTTGCTAAATGAAGAGCTCGATTGTTCAGCTCTTGACGCCTCTTGTTCTGTCATATTTATAAAGGAAACTAACTTTTTTGTGTCATTTTTAAGAAGATAAATACAATCATTCTTAGGAATTGAGTGAGATCACTTTTTGTTCCCCATTACTGTTGCTAAGTACTATTATTCTCAAAACACGAAATCTAAAGCAATTGGCAGAATGCCTTCACTTTTATTGACAAATACAATGCATAAAACCCATAACCCGAATAATACTGTTTGTGACAAGTGGTAATGCCAGGGAAACTTGAATATTAGGATAAATCTTTTTATTTTACTTTGTATGTGGCTCTCAGATTCTGTCTTGGCACAAGTTTGATCAGTCTGGCCCTTTTTGCTCATACTTTATGTCAGTTTAGTCATATATTGAAATATTTGCAGCATCCGTATGCCAACAGGAAAGCATGAAAAGCCAAAGTCACATTCTAGCCCCGCAATCTTCATAGATTAAACATTGGCTCATTTTAGTATGGGAAAGCATATGAGTAACAATTGGTGGAGCTCCCTTCACCTCCATCTTTGCCGTCATTCATCACTGCTTCTAGCAAGTTCATTAATGTCTTTCTTCCGTTCATCATTTTCTTCTTCTTCTATGAATCCTGTAGCATTTTAGAAGCCACTAGCACACAAAAGGTTGCTCTTCTATGTTGGTACCATGAGCTCTGTGCCAATCACAGGTGGCAATAATTGGCCATTAGTGTTCTTTGTTTAGTAATCAAATTTCACATCCCATCCCACTCCTGGTATGCACCCATTGTTTGGGGCTGTGTACTTCCTGGCTCACCTCATTAGGTTTCTCTGTCTCTTTCTGTGCACCTAGCTATGCTTAGAGAATGTTTGTATTCTATCATATTTCCAGGTTCTCAAAGTGTTAATTGTACATTATATTCAAGTCACCATTCAGTTTCTGAGGTACAGCACTTGACTTTTATTTTAGGAAGTGAAAACCCCGAATTTCATCTGCAGTGTAATAAATATTCAGGAAAATCAAATTAACAATTTAATTTCTTACCAGCTGGGGAAGGCTGAGTAAATTCCAAGAGAGGGAAGGAAGGAGTTGTATTGGTGTGCTGGGATACCAGAAGGAGCCTTTTCCACAAAAAATAGGCAAGGAGGTAAATATTTAAGGGAAAAAGTATCAAGTTTGACGACTCCCTTCCCTCTTCAGTTTTACAAATGACTGAGTGAGTGTAATTTCTTGCTGAACATTGCATTCAAAACAGCCTTCAATGAGGGGGATAGCTTACGTCATGAATGAGTTTAGAAGTCCAGTGGTTGGTTCTTTTAGTATCAACTGAATTCCTAGGTCAGTGTGTGAACAGGCAGATACATGTACTGATGCTGATACACGCATACACACACATCTATGCAAAGGTGAACTCTCTCCCTTCATAGAAATTTTGGTTTTGAAAGGCTCTAACTTCAAATGACGTGCAGAGTTCACTGATCCAACTGTCAACCCCTGTGAAGTCTGCTGAATTTTGGAAAAATGGGGAGAGTGTTTTGATTTTAAAGGAATAGACTGTTAAATGTAAAATTGCTCTCAGAGAGATGTTAAAGTGTCTGGTTATTTTAATGTCATGCTCCCACTTGAATGCAGCCTACAGCAGTAGGTATAATCTGAAGCAGGTCAGAAGGGTGTCAACTATTAATTGTGCTAGTTATTTTCGTACTGGCGCATACCCATGCAGTGCCAACACTCAAAAGGCCTGTACATCAAACACGTCTGTTCTCAACTTCTTGAGAGCTTGGTGTATGATTCTAGCTGGCCTGTTCTCAGGTTCAAATTCAGTCTGTCATATGCCAGAAGAAGCGACGGGGAAGTTGAATAGTTAGGTTTTTCTTCACTGCTCTCTGTCACCTAAGATCTTTCCTCTCTCAAGAGTAAAGAGGTATTACTCTGGGCTACCTAACAAAGAATGTGAACTTTATTTCCTTGACAAAACTAGAGAAAAGGTGGACTTACCTTTGAAGTAAGTATTTGAAATCAAACTTGTGATAGGATTTTCAATAATTTTTTCAATGTAATTAAAAATTGAATAGAGTAACACTCAATGGGTGTTGGGATATGTTTACATATAGAAATTTATCAGCATAATGAAGCCATTCTGAATTATCAGTTTACCAAGATGACTTTGTTTACCGGCACCTGGAAACGCAAGCCTCAGGAACTATTTGCTAAGTAAGTCCTATCTGTGAACAGCCAAATATAAAGGACACAGACTTGGAGAGGAAACGATAACACAGTTTATTTATGCCAAAAATTACTGCATGAAGCTGGAGTTAAAATGAAAAACTTACATTGATTTCTTTTCGCCTCTGAAGAAGTTCAGAGGTTTACAGGTTCACATCCTAGAACATTACTCAGATTGTATTACATTTTATGGAAATAAGTGAGGATAATTTGACATCAATAATGGTGAGGGGTTAGTGCCACCCATGACAAGGACTGAATCTGCTTTAAGTCAGTCAGGTAAGGGGAAGGGTTAATTATTGCCAGCACACAACAGAACTGGTAATGCAAGTATGAGTTCAATACTACGGAAGACAGCAAACGATCACTTGAAAGTTGCCTATTTTATTGCTCTGGGTTTACTGGGAGTTGAAGAACCTGTTAAGTTCTGAACCTCACAATATAAATCCAGAGTGTTCTGTTGCTGTAACTGAGATTTTTGATATCTTGGAAATGTTTGTTAAAATTTATAAAAAAGAATATTTTTTTCTGAGACCTTGGTAGCAAGTTTCATTGTAGTTGGTAACAAGATTTCTCACTGCAAGATGGATTACTTTCCAGAAGTTTTCAACTTGTATATGGGGAAGACATACTATTTTCCATTTTAAATATATCATAGTTTTTGTGTAGTCTTTGCGAGTGCTCATGATTTCTCCTTATGGAGAAATGATGGAGTGATCCCTAACACCAGTCACTTGTTCTAAAGGAATTACTTCCTCCCCAAAATGCGGTGTTTTTGAAGACACAAAGTCAAACATTAGCCCAAGCACAGAGAAAAGGGGTGACATTATCAGAATTGTAAAGGATCTGAGTCCACCAGGGCACCTAGGTGCCAGAATATCTTGAAATTAAGTTTCAAAGCACTTAATATATGTGTTATTTTATTGTTCTTAGCATACAGGATGCAGCAGTAATTAAATTTGATTATACTTCCTTGATAATTAATGGGAGATTTTAGGTGAAAAAGTCCTTCTGCTGTAGGTCAGTGAGCTGTTGCCTTATAAGAAGTTGAAAAGTTGGTTATTTGTTTCTTCTTATTTGAAGAAAAAGTAGTCACATACACTTGAAAAATTATTTTGAAAATATCTAAGGCAGATGGGCATTGCTAATGAAGATCACTGAACTCAAACTTGGATGAGTGTAAATCCATTTTCAAGCATGTAACTTCACAGAATTTAATTAAAGGATACAATTAAAATTAATAAACAAATAATAAAAATATTAAGGGAAGCCCCAAAAAGTTTTAATCGGTATAGCTAAATGAGTTCTGTTGATAAATACTTAAAAGGCTATAGAAAGAGTAGAAAAATTCATCACAGCTTTCTGACAGTATCTGTTAATCTATTTAGCAGAATTTGAAAGAAATCACTTTGGCCAGGTTCCTGAGCTATAGTTCTTTTCTCCTGTCTTAGTACAGATTTTTAGATAACTTAATTAGTTTACTTAGGTTCAGATTTGGCATTGACTTATTGCTAGAACTATTGATGACATATCTCCTAGTATCACAAGATTTTGGGTCATTTTTAGACAGGTGAACCCAGGCTGTCTGTCTTCTGAAGAGGTTATTCCAAATAACATTATGAAAGAGGAACACTTTCCAAGACAATGTGTGTGGCTGCAAAGAAAGAGGAAATCAGGATTTTGGAGTTTATCATTAAATAATCTTTCAGTTCTCAAGTATAACTCAATTTATTTGTTGGATTTAGCTAGACTATAGTCCAAAAAAGAGGTCACTGGCCTTCATCCAGCAAGGTACTTACTTAAACACATTTGTAGCTTTAAATACATGAGTGACTGGATTCAAATCATGACCTTAAGTGTTTTGTTTGACTGGGGATCCTTTGATTACTTTTTGGCACCAATCACATTCTTTCTTTAAATGAAATTAGTAAAAAAATTAGAAGCCTTAGTTCACTTCCTTGTTCAGAGAACAATAGCACATATAGGGTTCTGCTGATGGAGCTTTGGAAGGCTGAGCAAGACCTTTTGTATTGAAGAAAACGGTATTGTACATGACTTCTGTTAATTAGTGCTTGGTCTGAAGATCCTTATGGTTCTCGCAGCTTGGCCCCAAACATTATCCCATCAAAAAGAATACAGTTATTTAAGGTTCTTATTTTCAAATTCAGTACAACAGTTACTCCTTATCCTTTGAGAATTCCTGTAGACTGTGGATGGCAGTCAGTTCTTGTAAGTGTTTCTGGCTGCAGAAGTCAATAGTTTGTTTGATAACTGAGGCCAGGAAGTCATCCTGAGGAAGTGAGTTGCTCTTTACAGTCGTAAAAATAATAGCAAAAATCGGCTGTTCTGTACAAGAGAATGCCATTTTGCCTCAGCCATGTTCCAGTTTGTTTGAGGGGGCCGTGGTGGTGAGTTACTTCAGCTTACATACAGCAGAGCTTCATGGAGATGAGGAGCTATCTTCTATGTTACAGGGAGGGTTAAGTAGCCTTCACTCTGTTCCAGAGCTCACTGTAATGTTGAAACAGCAGGTTTCAGTCCCTGAGCTCCACCCAGCTTCTACCCTGATCATCATTCCCATAATGTCTCCTTTGGTGATTGCAGGAGGCATGAAGTAGGTGCTATATTTGTGAAGATCTGCTTGGCTTCCTTTTCTGATATTCCCTCTTTACTTTCCTTTAAACAGCTTTAGTTAATTACCTAAATAGCCCATGTGAATCAGATTAGAGAATTTGAGAATCTTTCCATATGGCAGAATGTCTGGGTTTGTTTTCCAGTAAGATTAGACAGTTTTTCAGTTTTTCTCTGATTTCTTCGTTTTCTGAAAAAAATACATTTGAAAAAATCCTGGCCCGCCTCAGGAGTCTTATTTTCAAGAACCGAACTAAATACCGGAAATCAAACTGAGCTGACGTTGTTTTTCTTCACTTTCTTTCCTTTTAAGGTAGAGTATTAGGGTTCACCAGCAGTTGTGAGTATAGACTGATTTGTGTCCCTTGGCTGCTGGCTCCGCAGCCCAGCAGTGCCTTCTGCCCATGTGCACAGGTGGGAGCTGTTGGTAGTGATGGTTACACCACACACCAGACAGGGTGCAAGACCCATGTTATAGAGGCAGAGTCAAATTAAAGGATTTGTTTTTCCTTGCAGTGTACATTGCTGAAGAAGAAGTTTTTTAGATATCTTTCTATTTTGAGATAGATATAGAAAAAACAAGACAAGTAAAGAACATTTTGCATTGGCAGGATGTCAGAATGCTTTGTGTGTGACTTCATGCGTCTTTGCTAGTTTTACTATTTCTGGTTCTGAAGCTGGGAATCAAAACCAGCAGTGTCCTCGAGTTTCATTACAGGAAACTAATCTAATGACCGTATATATGTCCTGTGACTATTCCCATTTTTCTGATAAAAGTGCACCTCTTGACAAGAACTACTCATGGCTGTCTCAAGGATGAGCAGGAAATGGAGTAAAGACATAGTGTTTCATCTCAGATATCAAGATGTCGATTAAAAGGCAGGAACCCTTGTGGGAGATGTATCCCAGAGGAAACCTGGAAATGCTGTAATAGCCAATCTCTGTTGCAGATTTCCTGATGAGAATCTTTTCTGTTTAGATAGGAAAGACGGTTTCATTAGATTGCTGAAGAATGATTGTAAAGAAAATTTCCCATGAGATGGTCACATTTACCTCTTCAAAATTAAACACATCATTAAAAGGTCTTGGCTGAATCAAGGCTAAGGGAACCCAGGTCAGTGACTCCACTTTCATACCTGAATACTTACGAATTAAGACATGTGAGGCTTCTGGAACTTTAGACTATCTGAATACTTACCTGCTCCATCAGGCTGTTTTCGGGTGGATTGTACACATCTGCTTAAACTGAAAGCTGAAACAGATTGATTTTGACTTGATGCAAGGCAAAACTTTTTCACGCTGAGGACAGTCAAGCATTGGAACAGGTTGCCTGGAAGATTGTGTTATCCCAGATTGTGCAGATTCCTGGGGGTTTTCAAAACCTGACTGGAAAAAGCCCCGAGCAACGTGATCTGAGGTCGTAATTGACCTTGCTTTCAGTAGGAGATTGGACTACGACCCTTTGGATGTGATCCTTTCCAGCCTGAATAAACCTGTGATCCATATGTTTTGTACGTGCTCATAGTGAAGAAGATTCTCAGCCACGGGTACTTTTCATGAAAAAAAATAAGATCAAGGAAGGAACTTTAGAATCTTAACAAGTAAAATAGATCATCTGACTCATTACGTAGAAAGCTTAACATGCTTTTTTTTGAAATGTTCTATTCTGCCACGCCATTGAATCTGTTGAAATGTAGCCTACAAAATAATCGCTGAAACTACCCCAGCACTAAACTAGAGGACTTAAGCTAGGTTCTGGTACTTATTCAGATGTGGGAAAAAGTTCAACTGAAGAGATTACTGGAGGTAAGGTAATTACCTTTGGGTAGTGAGATCTTAAGATACTCACAGAGGACTCCACTAGGTAAGCTAAATTTTCCTAGAATTGCTTGTTTCCATTTGAACATAGCCAGAATCCCTGCTCTGTGTGGGAAACTGCCTTGAGGGGGAAGAAAAAAGAAATAAAAAGGAAAAAGATTTGGTCTAAAAAAGCATCTTTGGATAAGTTTGCTCTGTATGAGAACTTGACTTTCATTTATTTTTTGGTTGGTTGTGGGAGTGGAACATAATTGCAGACATATCAAAAATAAGTTGCCATTTAGATTCTGGACATTAGACCAGCTGTTCAGACCCACTTCTGCACATCAAATTGGGTGTTAGAAGGGGGCAGTTAATGTCATAATCCACTCTGGGCTCTTATGTAGAGGAAACGACAACGGAAAATATTTTTCCTTTTACCCCCTACTCCTCTTCCCTTCATGCTGACTGCTGAGAGGTTTTTAAAAGCCTGTTGCCATCACGAGCACATGGTTGGGTTTTACCTTTATCAGGCACAGAGGAGGCAGGCCAGCCTTTTGAAATTTCTCAGCAGTCAGCAAGAATAAAGTGGGCATCCTAGTGGTAGGAGTAATTTTCGGCTTCCTGACAACAATTGGCAGAATGCTGGGAAAAGCTATTAAAAGTGAGGTTCGATCACCAAAGTCTATTTTGGCCTATATTTAATGAGTTGTGTCAGCTAGAATTTACAGTAAGTGGCTAATTGTTAATAATAGGCCTGTCTAAGACACTCTGTGACTTCAGCAGATCTGCACAATACAACCCCATGTGCTTGCTAGGTTTTTCTTTATTTGGTATCACAGGTCAACTTATCACTGTAACGAAGGAGCAGGATGTGACAGGAGCAAAGGCATAGTTAACTTTATAAAAGTTTATTTATTATACATTATTGAACACATTGTATGGGTTAATTACAACACATAAGAATTAAAAATGAAGATGCGACCCCAATATACCAGTGGCATTTCATCACCCTTTCTAATTGTGCCCAGGAGCAAGGCAACAGGTCTGTGGAGAAGAATGCTTGTGTTTAAGGCACTGTGCATCTTGGCTGCAAAGGTTCTTTGTTGCTCTGGACAAGTTAGTACATCTCTTTGTGCTTCAGTTTTTTCTCTGTATAAGGGAATGAAACTTCTTTCCTTAGCAAAAGTGAAGGGTATATGCACACTAAAGTGGCTGAGGGATAGTCATAAGATCCTATAAAAAGGAGTTATGACATAATGACTTAATATGAATAAATATAAACATAACTTTCTTAATCTTTTGAATACTAAGGTTTTGGAGTCAGCTATGTCTATTAAATTAGACCATGCTCAATCTCCAGAAAAAAACATTGAAGAACATCTTGTACCAACATGTTTGTAGCTTGCTTGAAACTTCAGTTTCAAAGTATGACTCTGACCATTAGGCTGGTGCTCAGTGCTCTGACATCCCACTGTAGTGCACGGGTGTAGAGGTAGCCAGGACTACTGTACCAAGTCCATCTCCTGACTGTGCTGTCTTCTCAGGGTAGTCGCTGCCTGAGATATTTAATGTTTAAAATTTGTTTCTAGAAGGTATCCAGAGCTTTGCTTTTCTTTCCTTCTGCCCTTGTCTAGTTCAGTAAAGTTTTCAGGGAGGCATGATTAACTAATCATTAACTAACTGATTTAGTTCAAAGCAAAGAAACTTTAAGACATAAAAAATCTTCATCACTGGAAACGTTCAAGACCAGGTTGGACAGGGCTCTGAGCGACCTGATCTAGTTAGTGATGTCCCTGCTCGCTGCGGGGGGGGTTGGACTAGATGACCTCTAGGGGTCCCTTCCAACACAAAACTTTCTATGATTTCTATGATTTGCAGCAAACCAGGCCTTGCTTACACCCCTTCACTATCATATAAGAAATGGCTGTTGTTTCTGGATTTGCTGCTTGAAAATCAGTTTCCACTCCTGAAAACAGGAACTGCATAGAAAGATTATCTACTTCCCATCTTTTTTATCAGGCTTTTATAGTTTCTGATAATGAACCAAACCTGGGAGACTGCTTTCCTCATATGTTTCCGAAATACATTCTAAGAGTCTAGCGTAGCTTCTATGATCCAACACATTGTAAGGAATCTTAGAAAGTATAGTGTAAATGATCAAACAAAAGTAACAAGAATTGACAAGAATGAAGCACTGGATTTCTCATCTTTTCAACAAACAGTTCTGATTTTTTTTTAATGGTTGGAAAATTGATAGAAACTCTAGACACTTTTTTAATGGTACCTGGTGGGTTACAAAGATAAAATTAAATTTGGTTTCTTGGGCTTTTGTATTGAGCATTTTCTTATTGTAGAAACAAATGTTTAGTTATTTATTTATGCACCACCTGTCTTTACAAAGTATTTTGTTAGTTTATTAATATCATTAAAGGAAATATCCAGGAATACCTTACCATCTTTCTGAAGGCATCATTGTCAGCTTCACAATTAACATATTTTTGCAAAGTAGTCTAGATCTCATCCAAGATCACCTTACTTTTTCACTTTCTATGGCATATTATATTTAATTGGCTCTCAATTATCATGCTGTGTTCCTTCCAGAAATGTCTGGACCGTCTGAAAGGTGGGAAGATGTTTCCCCTTTCTTGGGAGAACAGGTTTGAGAGGTGACAGTTTGTGTCAGGTGAAGGAGTCACTCGAGGGAGCTGTATGCCTGCAGCTAAAGCAGAGAGGCAGTCGTGAGGAGCCAGTGATCCCAGAGGAGACTGAGGCAACCTCCTGTGAATCACAAGGGACTGGGCAGTTTTCTGCAACATGCTATCTTCTTTAGTTGCTTTGATATTTCACTATTTAATATATTAAATCAATTAAGCTGTAGTTCATTTTCTAAACTTTTTTTTTATCTTTTAAGGTTTAAACATATTGTAGGATTCTTTTTATCCTTGCTGTGTGAAAAAGGTCTACATGAGGACTGTGGCTGGCTTAGTGCCTTCCCATCATAAATATATTCTTGGGACTCTAGTAAACCTCTTAACTCCAAGAGTAGCCAAAAGAAATAATTCTAGCAAAGATAATGGTAGTCCTAAGGAGCTATGTTTTGGTAACCTAGCAACTTTTAATGTAGGTAGGCAGATGTTCCATGGGGATATCAGTGGGTTTAGACCTTAATAACTATATTTATTTTTCAGAAGATCTTTTGTTGTAACAGACTAGGTTATTTGCCAGTTTAGCAGTCACTACAGCATCACATCACATGCTGGTGAACTAAGCAAATGCATTTGAAATTCATTTAAATGTGGTTGCCAGAACAAAGGTTATATTGTCAGTATTTTGGTAAATTTTCATTTCTGTGATGAAATTTTTTTAAAGCTTGTTTCCTGGCGACTAGTGTTGTAGCATGTCCCTGCGTTAGTGACTAAGCTCAGATTTTTTTTTTTAACAAATTGGAAAAATATTCTAATGATGCATATGGAGGACATCTCCATGGTGTCATTATGGCATAGGGATGAGTCATGAAACATTAGGTGACGATAGTCTGCTGAGTTTTCCTTGTAAATTTTTTTCTTGAAGGAGGCAATAACATGTACTATTCATATAGAAAAATTATTAAATAGAGAGTTTAGATGAGCTTTCTTTTTAATTAAGACCATTTTAGTGTGGAGGTTAATGTAAACATTCATCTACTTAAAGGAAAAGACAGTGATTCTCCTTCATATTGATATGAAAATGTGTGATCTTTGTGTTGCTACCCAGTCATGTGAAATTGGGGCACAATTTTATTCTAAACTGATGTGAAGTTGTGGAGGATATTTGGCTAATTTTGAAGTCAAGCATGATTGTAATGCTGTGCCTTCATCAAATTTCACAGAACTAATTTAGCCTTCAAAGGCATGAGAGGTTAAAGCTAGGTCAACTGACATCCTTCTTGCACAACAGCGTGTCTTCAGTTAATTATGTTGCATCGAAATGTGTGTTCTGTCTTGTCATACTGACTAAACTAAGCCTAAAATTACTATAAAAGACAAAATCTAATTGATGAAGATGAATGCACAGACTGCCAACATGGCTTATTTAATAGCTGTTTCAAATGTGTTAGTGAGGAGTTTCAACTCGGAGCCCATTGTCCAATGCTACAGCAGATCTGTCCTACAAGCAGTATCTTACCAAGTGTTAGTAAAGATAATAATGTTTTTCAAGCTAAGCTCTATTGACACATGTATGAAACCATTAGAATGTGTCAATTCAGCTGCAATTAGACTTCTAACAATAAGAAGTGTCTGCAGAATTACATATTCATTATTTTACCCCATCAAATAGATTTTAGTGGGAATCAGAGAGCATTTTGTTAGTAATTATTCCAGTACTAGACAGTTCTAAAATATAATAATGCCATATCATTTAAATGAAACTGTTGAGCCCTCTAGAAGGAGAAGATAATGTAATAAATTACATGTAGGTGATGTATGGAAGTATGTAGGGAAATTAAAATGTAGGTAATACATAGTATATATAAAGACTTGTATTCTAAACAAATCTTGGGACACTATTGGTTTCTCCTTTGTATGAATCTTGTTGATGCTCATACTAGTCTGCAGGGGTGTAAACACAGCAGTATCTGGAGAAGAGCATCAGATTAACTGATCTCTCTGCTCCTGTTTGTTCTTTAGGAAATATGCTTACAGCAATCATTAAGTGCTTCTTCAGGTTTGTACATGATATCCTTTCATACCAATAAACTCAGCATGGGCTTGTAAGCCCTGCATACTGTCTGGTTATGTAATTGTGTCACCCATCATCTGCTTTTCTACCTAATCAGTTTGCAACCTCCTTGCAGCTGCAGCATAGCTGCACATTGTGAGACATGACTCCAGAACTCCTGCACAGCTAATCCTATAATTCCATCTTTCTATGTTTGCCATCTTGCCTGTAGCTGTATCCTACATACTTTACATACTTCATTGTCAGCAGTGGTCCTGCTAAGGGTTGTTATCCATCTTTGCTTTTCAGTTCTGCAGTATCATCCCAATATCAGCCAGACGAGCACAGCTGCATCCTGGAGAAGTACCTTGAGCAAGCACTGCAAGGCATGTGATTCAGCAACTGCGGTTTTCTCGTCTGCAGGCACGCTGGACTATATTGCACTGATAAGATGAGATGATTATGAACCAGAGGTCTGAGAGTTTTTTTAGCTATATTTTGCTGCTGTGAAGAGCTAGACATTTCTTGTCAAGCCTTCAGATACTCCTGGTCAGAGCCCCAAACACAGAGCTGCCTGCATGCCACAACATGAAGAAGGCGGATTTTTAGATACAAGGAAATGGAAAAAAATACCAAATTTGAGAAGTCCTAGAATATGACTGTGGTGGTGACCCTTGCAAAAACTGGGTTGCCAGACAACTCTGCATAGGATGCTGTTCCTCTGAGTATTCTAGGAACAAAAGTCAAAAGACCTGTTTAGCAGTGGGTCCAGGGATGCTCTCACAACAGAAAACTTGGAGCAGCTGGCAGCATCAGTTCAGTAAGTATTGCTTAATATTTCCATTGTTTTATGGGACATTTCTGTGTTAAGAACGCTTCTGATGAATGACAGTAATGCAAGGAGAATTTCTGGCTTCTCAGGGAAAATTTAGCTGTGATTTAGAGCAGAAGCCATATGAGGGGTTTGTCCAGAGGCTTCTTCCAGCTATGCCCCTGCCATGTGCTTGTCAAGATGGCTACCAGCTCTGGGGACTCAGGGCAGAGACCAGATCTATTTGTATTTCTGACTATATTGCATGGCCAGGTGTTCTTCAGTGGCTGATGCTTTCTAAAAGTGTATTTTTTTATCATCTACTTATAGTATTTATGGATCAAAGTACAAGAATCTGGGAAAAAAACTAATTAGGCTAATTTTAACTAATTATTAATATTATTAATTAATACTAATTATGCTAACATTATTTGGAACCTTTAGCTGAATAAAAGCTATGCAGAGTTAGTAGGTCTTTGTTAGTGTGATTCAGTGGAAGCTGTGCTAAGTGAAGGGGGACTGTTCTTGGTATCGTTCTTGGCAAACAACACATTCATGAACCTCTGGAATATGTATATCCTTGGTGGATGAATCACTGGAAAAATACCAAGTGCTCTTAAAGAACATTATCTTACTAAAATATTTTCCTTCTTCTGCATCCCACACCTCTATGGGACCGTATCTAGGACACCAAAAGCATAATTGATGTTTTTTGCAAGTGAAAGACCTTTATAAAAATTGAGGAAGAAAATTAAACACCCAAATCTACATGAATTCAGATACTGATGCCACAGTAAATGTTCTTCTGCTCTCTGTGGCCTAGCAATTGTGCAAAGGAGCAAGCATGGCGTATCTGAGTGACAGAAAGGAGAACTAGTGGCCTTGTAACACAGGCAGTGGGTGTGGAGGGAAATAAGTTCTAACACCTCAAAAATGGGAGATGGGGAAAGCTGAAGGCAAACATAATAAGTATCATAATAAAAGTAATAGTAAAATATCATAATAAAAGTACACCTACTTCAAAAAAACTACTATAGACATCTCACAATCTTCATAATTTATTTTTTGAACTTTGAGAAATGTCTTTTGTGTGTAAAAGCTTTCCATGGCTAATTTTAATGCACAAGACCAAATTAATGTGGAAATATTTCAAGGTAAGTTAATGTCAGGCTGTAGTCTCCAAAACATCAGTGTGAGTGCATGTGATGATAGAATATAGGTGCAGCTGCTGCAAAAGAGGGGGACTTTATGTTGCCTCCTCTGTGCCCCATTTTGCTCTGATTTGTCATATTATCCAATGAGACAATTGTGATATCCTGATAGAAACAAATGCCTGTTTTAGCAAGTGCCTAATCTGTAAATAACATCTTTTGCAAGTTATTCCCAGACAGTTTGAATAACTGAGCAGTTTCCTAGCCACATAACTGCAATATGAGGAATTCTGGAATTAGTTTCATACTAAAACACTCACTGTGATAGAGGTATTTTATTTTAAAAATAATTGACAATAGGTGGCTTTCTCTTGATGTAAAATAGGTGATCTTTTATTTATCGTGATGTAAAATAGGTGATTTTTTATTCTTTTAGATTTGAGGATTTGTCTGATTTAAAGTGTGCATTCACACTTCACTTGCTTCTTAAATCCCGGAGCATCTCCTGTGCAGAAAAAGGCACAAGTACCTCCAGAACAAACTGAAATAGAATAATTTCTTCTTTCCTTTCAGAAAAAGGATTTAATTTAAATTTCTAGAAGGGACACATAGGGAGTGTTGTGTCATAATTATCCTAACTGGTGTAACACATAGAAAACTTTGCCATTCTAAGTCAGTTATTTTAAGGTTGTGTTTGGAGCCTACTTTCTTTCTTTGGGTTGTTCGGGTGTGTTAAAGTTAACTGTGCAGGTAGGCAGTTGCAGTTGACAAAGCCAGACATAAAAAGCAAGAAGTGTTACAGGCTACTGCACAGTTACCCCTACTCTCACAGAAACTGAACAAATTGGGAAAAGAAATATATCAAGCAGAAGTTAATTTTTCTTGGTGAGTGTTACAAGGGAATACATCTTGCAAAATAGGCATTTTCTGGGTCTTCCCTAGTTTTATGGGGAATGAAGAACATAAATAAAACTAAAAGTTTGAAAAATGGGATGTTTTTGGACAGACAGAATGAACACAATTTAAAATTATATCCCCACCATGCTTTATACATTTATAATATATATTATATCTGTACAGAATTCTCTAGGTCTTGAGGACCTCTGGATACAATTTTATTTTACTTCTATTTCACACCATAGGTTTACACTTATTAACTTCTACTCCCAAAATATACTGTGCATTGTTTTTCTTTTTTGTCATATAAGTGTGAAAATACTTACAGACTCGTGTAACAATACTTATGAAAATTCATGCACATAAAATGAAACAGTGCATATAATTAATAAAAGGGATTTGGCATTAAAACCTGAGGTATTCAATTTAAAAATTCTGTAGAGTATATAGGTTAGAAATAGGGGCTTTTCTCCTAGTAATTGTTCCGAGTGAGTGAAATTGCCCTTTGTACAGAAGGACAGCGTGAGAGTGCTTGTGTACCACTTACTTCCTTGCACTTGAACTATCACATGCAGAAACTGGTCTCCTGTAAAGGGTGGATATCCCAAAGTGCCACCACCGTTGAGATATCTCCAAGGGCACTATCTGGAAGTGGTCAATGTGCTGGAGGAAAAAAAATAAATATATGAGTGAAGAAAATGTACAATTTCCTGGGAAAAGTATTCAGATAGGCTGAGCTGCTTCCTCCATGTGGTATCCATACGAATAGCTGAGGCACTGTCCAACTGATTTTAATGCAGTTTTTGGCCTTCCCAACTGAATAAACAATTCTGTGGTTGATATCCCAAAATAAATAGATGGGATGGCCTGAGGGATAAATATCAATAGGGGACATAAAAGCAAAAAATGTTTTTTGGCAAGGCCATACAGACTACATAAATGTTTCAGAGCTAACTCTGCATATATTAGAATATGCTTTAAATCACTTGACTCCTTCCACCTTTTAAAGACTTACAAGTACTCAATTTAATTAGTATTGCTTGGTTTTGTAGACTTCGCTGTCAGTAAATGCTGTTCATCTAAAGGATTGTGTAGTGTCTCAGTATATTAGCTATAATTCTCTTATGCATAATTTAATTATTTACATGTAAGTAGATGTTGTTTGAAATTCCATAAATACAATTAATTGCCAGCCACAAACAGATTACTATTGTGCATTAGCACATATTGAGCTATTTATTATTTAACAAAAGTGTAAAACCATAAAATAACCTATTAAAAATATTTGTGCACATGTCTGTTTAAATATTTGATTAATGAAAAAGTCTAACGCTTTTCTTGAAAATCTCGTAGACTAATGAAAGTTAAAGAGCTACTTCCTCATCCAGAGGTGCTTCTAGCACTCATTAGCACTACTATGAAGGGTAAGTAGACATCGAGAGTCAAACAAACTCATCTCCCCGACAAGAGTAAATAGTATACAGAATGCCAGTGCCTCTGTTGACCTTTGCTTCTCCCCAGAAATGTAGCCTGTATCGGAATTTTGTTTCGAGATGGTGTCAACAGAAAGAAGTACAGGTGAAAAGCAAGTTAATTCATGACAAAATTACTTCAATATCATAGAAGATGTGTGAAGTCATTCAGTCCGATTTTTTGTTATAAGATACCTGCTTTGTATGATAGAAATGACCATGTATGTGTTTTTGGTTATCTTTTTACTAAAAATTCAGATTAATTTGTTTAGTGCTTCAGTGCAAAATTAGTCCTGCAAAAAAGTTCTGATAACCTAAATTTTTAACACTTTCAAAACAAAGCTCTTTTGTTTATTAGTGTTTTTTTTCTCAAAATGTATTTTAACATTTATTAATGTTTTAATTTTAATATTTAAATCTATTTTTTAAACTTTTAAATGTTTATAGTTTGGGGTGAAATTAAATAGCCATTTTAAAAAGAAAATTTTTTGTAACAGCTTGGTTCACTGAAAAATACCTGTTTGGATGAACACACATTTTTTTATTTTTAATAAAAAAAATTAAAAACCCAAACAAAACCCCTCAAGTTTTAGAAATCATAAACAGTATAATAAGAGTAGATCATTGTAGCCAATATGGTTTGTATCTTTAAAGAAATTCCTGAAATGTTGTACATCACCTGCTTTAGTAAGTGATAGAATGGAATTTGCTATGTGTGCTGATATTTCTTCTGTCTGAATTATTGGGTTGAACCAATGATTGAATGAGTGAGAATGTTAAAATATTGGGTAGTTTAGAACAAGAACCTGCTTTGCCGTTGTAGCAGGAGCTGTGTTAACAAGCTAAGATGCTGAGTTAATGAAGGTGTTTAATAAGCAGATGGGTGGTGGGAGTGGTTCTGCCTCAGTATAGGAAGCAAAAAGAGCCCTGGGAAAGACAGATGGCAACAGGGCTGTGCTGGATTGTGTCACTGATATGTGGTACTATGTACGATGGAGTAATCGTGGGCAGACTGAGAATTGGCTGAATGGCAGAGCTCAGAGGGTTGTGATCAGTGATGTAGAGTCTGGTTGGAAGTCTGTAGCTAGTGGTGTTCCCCAGGGGTCAGTACTCAGCCCAGTCTTGTTCAATTTATTAATGCATGACCTGGATGAAGGGACAGAGTGTGCACTCAGCAAGTTTGCTGATGACACGTAACCGGGAGGAGTGGCTGATACACCAGAAGCCTGTGCTGCCATTCAGCGAGACCTGGACAGGCTGGAGAGTTGGGCAGAGAGGAAGCTGATGAAATTAAACAAGGGCAAGTGCAGGGTCCTGCACCTGGGGAGGAACAACCCCATGCACCAGTACAGGCTTGGGGCGGACCTGCTGGAGAGCAGCTCTGTGGAGAGAGACCTGGGTGTCCTGGTGGATGAGAAGTTGACCGTGAGCCAGCAGTGTGCCCTGGCTGCCAAGAACGCCAATGGTCTGCTGGGATGCATTAAGAAGAGTGAGGCCAGCAGGTCAAGGGAGGCCCCATCTGGAGTACTGTGTCCAGTTCTGGGCTCCCCACTTCAAGAAAGATGAGGAGCTACTGGAGAGAGTCCAGCGGAGGGCTATGAAGATGATGAGGGGACTGGAACATCTCTCCTAGGAGGACAGGCTGAGGGAGCTGGGCTTGTTCAGCCTGAAGAAGAGAAGGCTGCGAGGGGACCCTATAAATTCCTATAAATATCTGAAGGGTGGGTGCCAGAAAGATGGGGCCAGACTCTTTTCAGTGGTGCCCAGCGACAGGACAAGTGGCAATGGGCACAAACTGAAGCACAGGAAGTTCCGTCTGAACATGAGGAAGAACTTCTTCCCTCTGAGGGTGACGGAGCACTGGAACAGGCTGCCCAGAGAGGCTGTGGAGTCTTCTTCTCTGGAGATATTCAAAACCCGCCTGGACAAGGTCCTGTGCAGCCTGCTGTAGGTGACCATGCTTTGGGAAGGGGGTTGGACTTAGATGATCTCCAGAGGTCCCTTCCAACCCCTACCATTCGGTGATTCTGTGCAACTTATCAACATTTTTGGAATGTTTTATTAAAATCTTATCCTTGTTTGGTTTTCATGTTGTAATTAGTGTAGTTTGGGAATGTATTTAGGAAACTACGGTAAAATAAGTTGAAAACTCTAAAATGATTCACAGTGGAAAGACCAAGGACTGAAGTGAGCATAGAGCTGAATGAGCCTTAAAATTGAAACAATGTATCTAATCTTAATTGACCTCTGTTATCCAGGGAGCTCTGGTAGAACAAATTTTAAGAGTAAAGCTTGCTGAAGAGAGTAGGGATGGAGAATTTTCATTTGCTACTGAAAGAGAAGATGTTGAAAAAGATTTAGGTGATATACTCTGCAAAAGCTCTCCTGCTAATGTCCTACAGGTCTTCAGCCAGATGATAAGTCTGAAGATGTGACTGGCTGCTTGAAACCGAAATATAGGTCTCAGGACCTGTAAGAATGCATCGCTCTTGCTACGACCAATAGCTTCTACCATAAATTGATGTGTATGACCATTTCAGGTATCTGTCCATATAACTAAGAAATAAGTGTGGATTTGAAATCTCAGTAGTATTTCTGTTTCATGTTGGACAGTAAAAGCTTTTAGTTTTTCTATCTTTGTGTCAGTACTCAGAAACATGATAGCGCGAATCTAAGAAGTCATTACACGGAGATGGTCTCCTGTTCAAGTACAAACATCTATCACTGTAAGCTATTTTTCCTTCATAGGCTTGATAGCTCCCCACCCTCCCCCCCCTCGGGAAAAAGATCACTGTGGCAGTCAGTACACTTGGTAGGGGTCTGTAATAGTTTGTAGAAGCTGTTAAGAGAATTGCCTGAAAAAAAGGCAGCAAATTTATTATAAGGTACTTACTGAAGTGTTACCCTTCTTGAGTCACTGCAAGCAGCTCAGTCCAGGATCTTGATGAGATGGGAGGAAGCTGGCTGTCTCTAACCCATGGACATTTGAAAGCGAATATATACCTCAAGTAAGACACATATAGAAAAGTTTCTGGGGTTTATTATAATTTTTTTTTTTGTTGCATAAAAGTGTTGGGTTTTTTTTTTTTTTTTTTTAGTGGAATGAAAGAAGGAACAATGCAGAGGCAGAATAAATGGTAGAAGGAAGATACAACAACCTCTTTCTGTAGTAACATTGCTTTATGGTTAGGAGACAATGCAAAATCTGTAATCATGGTAATTATTTGAACTGAAATAAATAAATTTTGCCTCAAGAGACAGGGCATTTCTACCAAAGCATTCATATTTTGAAAGCTCTTTTGGTTGATGTCATTTTGTAATTTATTTGGCTACCATAAGTGATGAGTAAAGCATGGAATATTTAGTCTGTATTTCCTGATAAAAGTCTTTCCAGGCAGGGAAAGAGCTTTCATCCATCCAAAGAAGGGATGCGTTTTTAGAAACAAACAAGAAATCTAAGTATCAGAACTCAGAAAGTGTTTGCTTTGATTTGTACATTGCAGTTCCAAATAAAAGACAAAGAAGGGCTTTCTTTTTAATACTGCTGCCTTGTCTCTTTATGGAGTAAATGTATTTGTAGAACAATATTTGTATCAACAGAATGCATTAGATAACCTTAGAACAGAACTGTATTTCATACTTTGAATAAGGAAATACAGGTTGGATTCCTTGACTGTGTTTTTAACTCCACTCTTGATGTGGCCAAATGCACAGTTAGTCACCTCTCTGCTAGTTTCTGCTTAATTCATAACAGGACAATACTGTTATTTAATTTATGCTGTTGCAAGGCACCAGATTTTTTTGCACGATACTTATTAGATTCATGAGATTCTCCTGACTACATCAGAGATGGTAGAACAGTATATGACTCTGACAGACTGAAACTGGCTGAGCCTCCTGTAGAGAGTGCTCTGTCCTAAGAACATGCCTTTTAATAAAAAATAATTTTCTGTTTACTTCAAGACTATAGGATAGCTCTTAGGTTACATAAAACCAGTACTGGAAAATTCATATTCTGCTGTGGAGGGAGAAGTCATACAAATGGATGCTTAGAAAGCACAGAGATTAAAAGATTTAGGATACCATCTCTGTAAACTATAATTTAGAGAGCTGCAAGCTGTGTTCTGTAATCAGTGAAATTATAGGCACACAATTACTGTTTTCTTTATTAAAGCTGTCAATATACTGTCACAAATCCATCTTGTTCTCCAAATAACATCAACAACTCATCCAACCCATCAGTGCTCATCAGGACAATATTCAAGTTCAGTACTGTCAAGGTCCTATGGCAGGTTTGTCTAGAAAGACATGAGGACAGCAGCCTTGCAGTGTGGGAGGATATATGCTGCAAGGGAGTGGGGAGGTAGTCTATACTCTTCTGGCATAGCAAGTGCACAGGACCAGCTGAGAAGTCACAGAAAAAGTGGGACAGTGCAGAAATCACATTACAATGTCCAGTAGTCATAAATTCAAACCTTCATTGGTGGGATGTGCAGATACAGTTTTTATTCAGTTGGGCTGCAGGCATGCATCTTTGTCCAGGTCTACCTGAAGCAATTGAATGTATTTGTTTTTGCAGCACAAGTGGGGATGTGCCTTAATATGCTGTAATCAGTGCCAGCTTCATGAGCTCAAACGATCCTCAGTGGTGCACTCAAGGAACTATGTGAAGAAGAAAGTTATTGCACCTGGCTCATCATCATAGCCCTCTGTTGCCTCTTCAAAATGGCCTGCAAATCTTTGCATGGTTGTGCTCTGTAATGTGTTTCCACCAAAGTAAACTTAACAGACGCAAGTACTTTAACCTGTTTGATAAACTGGCTGGCCTAACCTGAAGTAAATTAGAACGTTGTTCTGTTGCAAACTCAAAGTTTGTTTGCTCTAGATACACCTGAACGAGCAGTTCTGTTCATAACCTGAGGAAATGTATTCCTAAGAAAGCTTCCTGGAGGACGAAATCTATGTAGAGCAAGCATTAATATCCAGCACAAAATCTCCCTCTGACTTCTCGTAGAAGAATGTAACTCTGGGTGACACTCAATAGTATACTAACTTTGAGGGAGGTTGGCAAGATCAGAGAGGTTTTGTAATCAATGTTACAGGCAATTATTTGCTATTGGTCAAGAGGTAAGGTCTGAGGCACTTCAGGAAATTAGTTACAGCATATCCTGAGTTGAGCAACCAATAAACAAGACACTTCAAGTTAATGAACGCTTCTGAATTTGTGGGAGTTTTTATCCTCCGGAAAAATTGCAAGGCCTGCTAAAGACTTAGGCTGCGCCAGGATGCCTGGCATACACAGCACATGCAGTATTTCTTAAGAAGGATGCACACTGGCAACTTGGACTAATGCTACTTTTACCAAATGCCTGTGTTTGGATTTTGTTAACTGCAGTCTTTTAAAAACGCTTTTGAAATCCAGATCTACAGGAGTCAGTTGGTGCTTTCCATTTCTTCTGCATACATTAGTGGCTAGATTGTTACTTTATATTTCCAAACAGGCGACTCGCATTCATATGCAAACTAAATTAGGGGTTGAGGCGCGAGAACATACCATTTCTTTTTGCATTGAACTTTCAGGCTTGAGAAATCCTGATGTGCACAAGAATATCTCAGAAATGCTCCTAACCACACCCGCTGGGAGAATGGTTAATTGGAGATTCAGTCAGCGGTAAGTTCTTCTGCCGTCACCCTTTACTTTAGAAGACTCATTTTAACAGGATGGTGGTAGAGTCCCAAGTGTAGTTAAAATCTAAGATAAAGTCTTATATATGCACATATTATGCTATAGGCTTAAGTAATGCTAGAAAAATCCCAATAATTTTACCAGTTGTATTGTCTTTCTACTCTCCAACTCACCATTTCCTCTTTAGAAAAATGTGCTTCTGTTATGATGCAAATGCATGCAGATGTTTGCAGTGTTAGATAGTATTTATTGGTTGGTGTACAGTGGGGAGCTTCTAGCTTTTGAATGGCAGCAGTAACAATACTTGGTGTTGCATGAAACTGTTCACTGAAGGACTGTTATGATATAAATGCAGAGTTTGAAGTAAAGGGAGGAAGGAAATGCAGATGTGAGTTAAAAATTAATAGGTTTGCTGCCCTGTTAAGTTTTGCATTGCTGAGTAGGAATGGCTTGTTTTTGCATAATATTCATTGGAAAGTATGCATTTAGGCAAGTTTTGAAATTTTGGATGTATTGATCAAGTGCTAGTGTCTGTTAACTCGTCCCCGGTTTTGTAAGAATACATTTATTTATTTGGAAATTACGTTTATTTCAGATGTTGCATTGTCATTTTTTATCTAACATTATCTGTTACTCTTCTTTGTAGTTAAACTAGTTTTACTTGCACTTTGCGGGATGGTGGTGGTGTTTCTAGGAAAGCTGGAGGATGATCTAAGTGAAGTTCCCAGAAGGAATTAACTTAGACTGTTTACTTTAGCTGTGGCAACAATCTGATCCCAACTGTCCAGTATCCTAGAATTCAGGTCTGTTGCTCTAGAATGCCACTTGGCTTTTTAGGGCTTTCCAAGCACAGCCTGTGTGAATGAAACCTGGTTGATATTTCATTTCACAACAATGTATCTCTCAAGTTCTGATTTTCTGCTTTGAAATGAGTTTTCATTGTTTATCATCTTCTTTCATGAATATTTTCAGATGACAATATTTATGAAAGTACAATCTCGACCTGTTAAATTACATTTTTGGTTGGTGCCAGAGGCATTTTTAAAGATCAGTATGTCACTCATGGTAGTTGTTTTGTGGTCAAGGGAAAAATCTATGCTTTGGTTGTGTGCCTGCAGAAGCCTGATTGTTTGATCTGGAGTCTTGAGGACATCCCCAAGAGTAAGCAGAAGTGTTGACTGCTAATGAGATTATGGCCTTAATTAAATGTCCTTCTCAAGCCCCATCCTCCATAGTGGTTCTCAGGCTTTTTAATTTTGTTTCCTGGTTTGGTTGTTTCCTTCTCTCCAGCATCTCCTTTGCTTTCTTGTGAGTTTTTCGTTAGCTGTAGCTTATTTTGTATTTTTCTTGTTCCTGATCAAGTACCATCTTTCTTATTTGACCTTGTGAAACTGGTTTCAGTCAGCCTGTAGCATCTGAGGAACACATACAGTCCTATTCACCATGTGTAAAATTATGTGCACAGGTTGACAAATCCAATGTTCAAATAACTGAATCTCTTGTGTAGTGCATAAGCAACAATTCAGAAGCATATGTATATGATACGATCTTCGACTGTCTGTTTTTGCCAGAATGGAGATAATTCAAGCTTGTTCCTTTGTGACCGTTTTTAGGTAGAAAGACAAATAGAGTGACTTTTTCTACAAACAGCATTAGAAAATGTGCTCAGTTCTGGTAGTAGTCAAAGGTTATTGTAACGTATTCTTTTCTCTTCAGATAAAACAGTTTGAGGCATGGTGAAAATGCTGTACCATTAGAGATTTAATCTTCAAATACCTTAGTTACTCTATATAATTTCTCCATGAGTGAAAAATTGTTTGAATCCAGCAGAAAATGGTGAAACAATGAGTGATTGAGAGCTGAAACTAGACAGATTCAGGTTGGATGCTAAATAAAAAATATATAAGGGCAAGGAGGGCTACCAACCGTTGGAATAGACAGTTGAAGCTCTGGAGTGTGGTGGATTTTCTATTCATACTTCCAAAACAGGATTGAAAATCTTGCTTTAGTCACATACAAGTTATTTGGCTCAGCACAGGAATAGCAGGGTGAGATTTAACAGTCAGTGCTATACATGAGATCAGCCTGTATGATCTAATGGTTTCTTATGGCTTTAAATTCTGTGAATGAGAGTTGTAAAAATGTGTTGCCTGAAGTTTCTGTATATCAAAATAAGGTAACTTTTTATTCTGTGTTTGGTTCAAATTTGAAATGGCTTTGCTTTTTTTTGTCCTTCCCCTACAGGGGCAGCACTGTGCTCAGATTCATATGTCTGAAAGATGTGTATTAAACACAGAAGTAGCCCAAGGTCAGTAGCTTATGATATTTCTTTTGGGCCCTGGTGGTCCCTACAGGAGACATCTGAAATATGAGTAGACTTAACAGCCTTGACCCAAGCACAAAATGTAACTTCTGGCACCAAAGGCTTTATTAACCAGTGGATCACATAGTTATAAACCTCTTGGTTCACTGCTTATTAACCCATTTAAGGAATAAGAGGAGTTTGAGGTTTTTCACTCCCAATGCAGCCCCTGTATTATCAGAAGGCCTGAAATTATGATGTATATTTACAAATATGGAAGAAGCCTTGGTCCATTAAATTAAAATCATGCAGCTTGTAAGAGTGGCTGTTCCTTCTGCATTCTTTGCATCTAGGAAGCAACTGGGAAACTTAAAATGGAAATATACCCCTTGTTGCCAAACATGGCATGTTGTTTGTCATTGAAAGGAAAAACAGACTGACTCAGAATATGTCACCACTCATATAAAACTGCTGTGAATGGTTTTTAAGTTTCTTGTCTTGTGTTAGCCTACTTTGAGGTAAGAAAAGGCAGGATATGAAATAACATTTGAATTGCTACATTTTAATAGTACTTTCTCACCCATTAGCACAACTTACTGTTAGCTAACTAGATAAGGAAACTTTGGCATTACTCTATTATTATGGCTGTATTGCTATAGTTATGATAATACAGCTCATGTGAATACACACTTCTGAATTATGAAGACAATTTCTGAACCCTTCCCAAAGGGAAACTCTGTCAGTATTAGTAATTTGGTGTGTATCATTATGAAAGTAATGCTGTGTGAGAAGTTTACTTTATTTTCAGTTTTGCTGGACATCCTCATCATTCCTGCACAGATACTTTGTCCAAGCATAACATAAGGAACTATTCCAATTTGTCTAGTGTTTCCAGGCATTTATTCAGAACCCAAGGCACCATGATTTGGTGGAGCTAATTCAGGGAGGCAGAACAGCACCAGTGCAATAGTCTAATGCATCCTAGGTACTTTAATTTTGATGTGCATATTCTACATCATCAAATATTAGGATCAGACATCCCAGCCTGGGAAAACCTGTAGGAAACTGAATTGTGAGATCAATTCTTCTGCAGAGTGTAGGTGGGTTGGTTTTTTTTTTTTTATATCTGTACTGGGCACAGGAGGGAGGTACTAGGAAGCAATGATACTCTAAAGATGCTCACCACATTTATTCTGCAGAGCAGCTTTGAGTTTCTGCATCACTTTGATCTGAGGATCTCGCATTAAAAGGTGAGCGTTCTACATGCAGATGTAAACTGAGTTATGGTTACATTCAAGTTAACTTTAAAATGAAGACATACTGTAAATTTCTTTTTATGATTTCTGATATAAAGAAAAAGCTAATTACATATACAGTCTGATTGGGAGAGTGAGCTTCTACCTTATCCCACTGTACAGTTTCCCAACGGGTTACTTTTTCCCTTGGGAAGTAGAATGTGTAATAGGCTGAAAAGTAACAATTATAATGATGTTTTTATGTTAGGGACATCTGACCACTAGAGAATCTGGCCTGTGAACTAGTGTCATACAAGCTACCATAAAATACCTGCTGGTATTTATTTGTATGATTATTATCAGGTATGGGTTTGAACTAGTAATCTGGAGAGAAAATCCTTTCTACATCCTTACCAAATTCTTGAGCAACAAGTGACCCCTAGTAAAACTGTCTTTAGCTACTTTTAGGTTTGAAGTATGTTTTTTGCTACTAGCTTTCTCACTTTGAATGGAATAGACATTCTGACAAAATAATTGTTAGTAATTGTTGTACCAGTGTCAGTTTTAATAAACCATTCAAGTAGAAAATATTTTACAGATCCAGCCATTTCGTATGTGTCACCAGATAAAACTTTCACATCCTTCAGCACCTGCATTTTAAAGCTAGCACTTGTATTTTTCTTTCATGGTATATTTTTTTTCTTGTTAATAATAGAGCTGTCATTTCTAATAAAATATGAAACAACCATCCAGGGAAATAACACCAGTGATAGATAGAGCAGGCTGAAACACTAGACTGAGTGAACACAAATGCTTAATAGCTTGATATGATTCTGTCATTAAACTGAACCTATAGAGGGTCTAGGACTGAATGCACTGGGGTGAAAATGCTTTGCGCTTAGGAGACTGATTCAGCTTCTGTTGGGCTGTTCGTCAATGGAGTCAGATGAGGCTTCTGTGATTTGAAGGAGGTCCTTCAGTGAAGGAAGAGGTGCAGTCAAAAATCAAGCAGTGTTAGAGTGACCAGAGGGAGAGTCCATAGAAAGACGGAGTTCTTGTCTCATCCTCTCTGTCAAAAGATTCCCTTTGTCACTCACTTTATTGAAGAAAAGCATAAGTCCAATCAGAAAATTTGCACACAAAGACATCAGAGGGAGCTCTATAGATCTGACTTTTTCCTTTATATTAGTAGCTAGGATCCAAGGCAGAAGGAACAGTGCAGTAAAGAGATCACCGTCTCCCTGTTCTGCTTGGAATAGATATGGCCTTTGTAGGAAAAATTTCTTTTACATGTGGATTTGAGGAGTGTATATTCTCTCTCTTTCAGACCTCCTTAGTAAGGTTTGTCCAGTAACTCAAGATGCACACTGACAGCCACCTGACAAATTGTTTCTCCTTTCTGTGTTTGCTTCCTCCTTTCCAAAAAATGGAAATGAATACATTTGTATCTTTACAAAATACTGTGACAGTTCTGGATGGACAGTGCATTAGGAGATTTCAGTATCCCTGTTATTGTAAACACTGTTGTTTCTTTGCCCCCAAATATTGAAGACAAGTATTTTTGGGGAGTATTCCAAGTGGATAAGAAAACTAAAACTGCCTATTTAAATGATAATTATGCTCTTCTCATCCTCCAAATAACAGCTAAAATGTCTGTGTTTTTCTCATTGAGCAGTCTGGTAGGCTAATGGACGATGTCTATTTGCAGTTAAAGCTATTGCAATGTTGACAATTAAACATATACGTGGAACAGGGTAATCAGTATGAATGCAGTTCTATCACCAATGTTAATTATCTAATATTTTCCAGCTTACGATAATGTGAAAATTCCTTAGGCATAAATGAAAATGAACCCATCAATTACAATTTTTCTCAAGATAATGGCTGACAGAACATTCGCTGCCCTACAAAAATGGAAGCAAGAGAAAAATTAACGAAATTAACAACTTAGTTATTCAGGCTCTATAGTATATAAATGTAGTCATATATTACATGATGTGCATTCTCATTTGCTCATGGGCGGAAGTTTCCGAGTTGGTGACTGGAATTACTCATATAAATCTTTCGTTTCAAGACGTTTGTATGTGCAGTCACTTCTAAAATTTCTAAAGAAAACACTGCTGAAAGCAGCAGAACAAACTCTGGTCTTGAACGTAGGCTGTGAATGAGAGCACAATTGATCTAAAAACTGTTGTATACTATAATAATTCTTAGAGATTCACTACCTCAGTGCCTAGGAGAGTATGTTCTGCTTTACATAGAAACAAGGCAAATACTCTCTGTCATGTCTCCTTTATATTCTGGAACAACTTGCCCTTTTCATTTTATTTCTCATCAGCTGAAGACTAATCTCAGTTACAATCATTCCAATCAGACATTCTTAAATGACCTTTAAATGCTAAGGAGAGCCACTGAAGATTATTTGTTAACCTCCGTTCTCCGAACTTGAATAAGCATCGTAAGTGAACAGGGAGTGAGAAACCATGAATAAGCGATAATTTTCAGGAAAACTAATCTTGGCAGTGTTGTAAGCCCTGTGATCAATGTTCATTTTGAAGTTTATCTTCAAATGAAATCTGGAAGACACTAAATTACACTCTCTTTTTAAAAAATAAAGTTGAGAGTAGCAATGAACTTTCAGAAGCATTCCAGAAACTGGGGGACACATAACTGTGGCTCTGCTGAGCTCCAAAGGGAAATGTAGGACTATATACACTATGTTGCATGATATAAATATTTGGATTTTAATTTTGTTGTCCATAGCTAATCTTCTTTAAGTATTTAGGTTTCTTAATCAAACTGCAGGAAATGAACTTGCTCTCAACGAAAGTCCCAGTCAGTGAGCTCTTTCTGTTGCTGAAACTGATTTTAGGTACCTTATCACAGGTATAGGTCCTGCATTCACTGTGTGATGCAAGTTGAAATATCTTAAATATCTGAAATATGTTCCTTCAGTTTCAGAAGAGTGGGTTAAGGTTACACAAAGTTTGTGGCAGAAGAAATGTAAGGCTGCTTTCTCAGTCTTCTGTGATAATCCATGTCAGGCTTAGCTCCATTAATGACTGATGCAGAAATTCCAGGCTCTGCTCTGTATTTATAGAAAAAAGAGATAGTTATTAAGTTGGATTCCTGTAAGAAAGCAAGTTAAAACCTCTACCAGCTGTTGACCGTCAATGCCAACAGTTGATGTAGGTCATTATACCACTCTTTTGCATGTGACCAAAATAAGGAATTATATTTGCTGTGTTCACTTTGAGGCACTTAATGATTCTGAATATGAGCTTAGCTGGCAGAGCAGGCTGAACATACAGTGTTTCTCCAGTAGGTATTATGTGTGGTTTTGTTTTGCTGGCAACTGTGCAAACCTGTTTTTGCAAGCAAACTTTGCAACAAGAGTATGCATGAACAGAAGCCACGTGCCCATTCAAAGCTGATTTGTTTTTTTTCCCTTTCCACTCTCATAGAAAGCACACTAGCAATTACATATTCTGTGGCCTCTTTTGGCTTTCCAGCTCATGAAACTTGCTGGACCGAGTTCTCTATCTTGTAGGTTAAGGGATTCAGGTTTATTAAAATGTTTCTTTATATTGACCTTGTAGTGTTTAAAATAATAACAGTTTCTATTTTTTTCCTGCTCAACATCAAGAGACCTTTCTGTGCCCTGTATTTCTCCAACTGATTTTGGTCTAATATAGTGTGTACTGAACGTAAAGAAATCTGTAACTATTTCTCCTCTGAGCAAGCATTAACTAACTAATCAGCTTCTTATGGTTCCTCATTTACATCGCTGGAAGCCCATTTACACTTTAAAGGCTTGGATTTCAAAGTGGTCAATGTTAGTTCAGTTGGTAAGTGCAGTAATTTCTTGCCCAGTTGCCAAAGCAGTAACATGGTAGAGATCTGTATGTTTTCAGCATAGTAGCAAAATGAAAATGGAGGGGGCTTAAAAAAAATTGTGGTCTAATTAATTATTACATTCATGTCTGCAAGTTGTTGAAAGTGAGCCCCTGCAAAGTTGAAAGAGGGCAAGGGATTTATGCACTCTGCCACCAATCCTGATCTCTGGAAGATAACATATTATCCTTACTAGAGGAATGCCAGCATGTGCTAAAGCTTACCAAGCAAATCTCATTTCCTTGCCATGGAAATGGATGCTGCTACTTAACGCAGTTTGAAGATCCTAATTTTAATGGAGATATTGTCAGTGTGTTATAGAACTGCATGGCCGTGGTAGAGCTCTGATGCTAAGGTTGCCTGACACATGGAAATGGAGATTTGATGAAGGCTTTCCTTGCAGTGTCTCTCACTGTAAAGTTTGATTGTTTTAATTCCTTTAATCAAAGTTTTAATCAAGTTGTCATGTGGCCACACTGTGGCTGTAATTGCATATATGGATTTATGTGAGCCATATTAAAAATCTTGCAACAAAAATCTTTCTCCTCATAGATGAATAGTCTTCTAGCTTTTTGCTGTTACACGATTGGATGTAATTGCTTGTCAGTACGTAACTGCTTAGGAAACATTGCTCCGTGATTCTAGTAAAAGAAAGAGGAAAAAATTACAGCTTGCGTTAAGCACAGAAAACCAGGAAGTCAGGTAGAACTCTGACTTTAAAATGTTACAAAATTCCAAGTGAGTATGCTGATTGCTTACATGGGGTATGTTGATGTTTTAATTACATTGTGTGATAGAAGAACAATACATTCATTTTATATTTTGTTTATCCTAACAACAAACAGGAATTCTTTCTCGTAAGGTCTAGATCTTAATAGGCAAACATTTCTGTAATGTATCATCATTATGCCTGCATTTTTGACAAGATTGTGTTCCATTTTCTTTCACATTGAATACAATTGTGCTAATATATACAGATACAGAAGTGATAATTAGGTCTGTTAGACACTTTTAAGTGTCTGCCAAAACTAAATATTTCCTTCCAAAAATGGGATGTTTTGGCCCACAAAGTTTTTCCTTTCTCTTACCTCATTCCACATAATATGAAAGAAATTCAGTGTAGTCTTTGTAATACTTATTCCATTTTCTTTTTAAAAAAAACAGGAAGAACAAAACTCCCAAACTTGTTTCTGTTGTAAAACAATATTAACAGTTCAGCAGAAACAGAAAACGCTTGAAGATTGAGTAAATTCTCATTTTTAACTTTCATGTATATTGACTCATCTATGGGACATGAAACAGCTTTAATAGATAATCTAGCTGATCCTGTAAATATAGGCTTATTCCACACAGAACATTTTCTTGTGTTTTATGCATCCTAGCTTTAAATATCTCAAATAGTGGACCACACTTCCCTTGTAGACTAATTTACAGGCTTAAATATTTAGTGAGCAAGTCACTTGTGGCTGTTAATTATCCTTAGTGTTATTTGCACTGTGATGGGCAGCAGGGCTTGTTGTGCTAGTCGATGTAAAAAAATGTAACAAAGTGATAGTCCTTTGTTTCCCTGAGACAAATGACCTCTGTAAATCATCAAGCTTGTGTGATGTGACCAATGCTCAGAAGCAAAAGTGCTGTACTGGAAAGACCGTAGCAGACTCGACATGGGTCTGTCCTGCTGTTGTGACCAAAGAAGCTCTGCCTTCTTTGCTGTATCAGGTGCTGTCTGCAGATATCACTCCAGTTTGCCACTCCATCTTTGCATTTGCTAAAACTGTGATTGGGTAGCTCTGTGCAAGAGTATGCAAGCCTTCCAGGTTTCTGCCACTTTTTTGAATTGTTTTCTCCCCAGCATATTGAATTGTCTTCTTCCAGTCTCTGTCATATCTTTTCTGAAATATTGCTAGGTAACAAGCTGATGGCTACTAAGTCAAAAACCTTCAAACTTTTAACCAGAGCAAAGAGATATTTCCAGCTAATTTCTTGCCTAAAAAAAAACCTCCCAAACCCTAACTCTCTCTATAATTGAGCAGTGCCAGATAGTTTATAATGCCATTTCTGGTTGTGGTCTGTGGGCAATGATATAATATAAATTTACTTTGCATAGTACTAAACAAAATTATTAAACTTGGAGAGGTTCTGATTTCCATCAAGAAGTTTCACTTGGTTAATTATGGGATGCAATGGCCAAATGAAGGTAAATAAATATGATTTGTATTGATAAGTTCATATGTTTTTATGATAACAAATAATAAACCATTAGTGCTATAAAATGAGTTGCAGTTTTCATCAGAAACCACAAAGTTCAGAGTAGTATGATCCATGTTGATTTGTTTGTAGGCAGATTGATGTTTCTTCTATACAGACATCTGTCCCTTAAAGTGCAGAATTTTTCATTGTATTGCGGTAAAAAAGCACTGAACAAAAGTAGTTTGGACTGTATTCTTTAAAAAAAAGTTCCTTAATCTCTTTTTGAGTTTTCAGATCATGTTTTAGTCAGCAAAACAAATACACTGCTCAATGTTGTAGGCAATGATAACACCAGGATAAACAGGGGAAATGCTTTTATTAATGTGATCTAAACATTTAATTGCCTTCCTTGTACTTTAATCTTATCTTTACACATTGAAGCAGTGCATATTGTACATTTTTGATCCTCAAAGGACAGCTTTTCATATGGCACTGTAGAATAAGACATTATCACCAGAAACCTGACAGGCCTGTAATGTTGCTTGTCAGCCGAGGGGCTAGAAAGTTTGTTACAATTATGGAGGAGATGTACAAAAGATCATGATTTGCAAAAGGCAATGCTGAATACCATTTTATAATTAAAGAGAAGGGGTAAAGTCAAGATGCGCTATGAGTGCTGCGTTCCTGTGAGAAATGAAGTGTCAGGATTCAATAAGCCCCAAAGCAGAGAGCTCAGTCTCCCGATGATACATTTACCATCAGGTTAAAATTAAAGAAACAAAGCTTTAAATTCTGAATGATAAAAAGACTATAATTAAGAAGCTTAATCCCACATTTTAGGAGCCATGTTTGTGATAAACCGATTGTCTAGAGCAACAGTTCTTGTGTTGTTCAATTTAAACTCACTTTTTCAGATTACAACCATGTCTCTGTTTAGACTTGCATATGTAAAGAAACATAACCTGAACTAAGAAAGGAAGCTTGTTTTTTCACCAGTGTTGTGGTTTAACCTGGCAGCCGGCAGCTAAGCACTAGACAGCCTCTTGATCTCTCCTTTCCCTGCCCCCAGTGGGATGGGGAGGAGAATGGGAAAAAAGTAAAATTTGTGGGTTGAGATAAAGATGGTTTAATAAGACAACAAAGGAAGGAATAATAATAACAATAAAGAATATGCAAAACAAGCAATGCACAATGCAATTTTCTCACCACCCAATGACCGATTGCATAGCCAGTCCCCGAGCAGCGATCACGGAACTCCCGGATTCCTGCTTCCCCCAGCCAACTCCCATTTATATACAGAGCATGATGTCTATGGTATGGAATACTTCTGTCAGCTCGCTTGGGTTAGCTGCCTGGCTGTGCTGCCTCCCAGCTCCTGCACACCTGCTCGTTAGCTTAACATGGGAAACTGAGAAAACATCCTTGATATCTTAACAACAACTAAAACCATCAGTGTATCATCAACATTCTTCTCCTACTAAATCCAAAACACAGCAGCTACTGGGAAGGAAATAAACGGTGTCCCAGCCGAAGCCAGGACAACCAGCTGTTTTAGTTTCCTCTCTTCAGGCAGGTGGTATAACAGCTGGAGCCCCACCGCTATTCCAGTTCTAGGTTAGGTTTTTCTTGCTTGAATGTGGGTAGCTAGGATTGCAGGCAGTCTAGTATTTCAGATCTAGTTTCACAGAATCACAGAATCACAGAATCACAGAATAGTAGGGGTTGGAAGGGACCTCTGTGGGTCATCTAGTCCAACCCCCCCGCCGAAGCAGGGTCACCTACAGCAGGCTGCGCCTGTTTTGTACAGCAGGTTTCACCCATGCTTAGCATGTTAATCTCAATCTTTTTCTGTCTATGTTGGGAATATATCTCCTAATGTATTTTAGAACTATGCTTGTATGTTTTTGTGGTAGCACAGTACTTATGGTTGAATTTCAAATGTCTTTGTGAAAGTCTGGAGTGAGTCTCCATAATTACAGAATCCATTCCCTCAACACAGAATCTGTTGGGACTTCCTGTCATCCATATGATCTATTTCCATAAATATGGCCATCATTTTATCCCATTTTTCCTCTATTTATTTTTACTACTTCTATTCCTTCTTTTAAAATGTGCTATAAAGCACTGTATGCTGTAGAGCACCCAGAAAAAAAGACATGAAAATATGACTAGGCATAAATTATTACTCTGCCGTTAGGCTGTACAGCTTTCCTTGGGATGTGCTGCTATTTAGGCTGCTAAAGCCTAGAAGCCAGGCTAAATTATTACACCCCTGTATAAAATCTCTCAAAAGATTGTTCTGTTTCAATCCTCCTGGCAAATGGTAATATGGTAGGTAACATGAACACAGCTACATGTGTAAGTCCTGAATTAATATTCTGTTATGTAGAAAAGTAGTTAAAGAACTAAATAAAATTTCTCTCTCATCTTCAAACTTTGATGGCACAAAATATAAGTATTCATTTCAAATAGTGTGAGCATATTTCTTTCAAAACACAATGCCTTTCCCAGTCCTCTAAGCACCATTTTGTTGTCTGTCTTAGAAATGCTGTTCTAGGCAGCTAAAAAAAAATTCTTTTAATAGAATGTGAATTATGTATGTCCTGGCCTCTTCATCCATAACTCTTGTAAAGGCAGAATTGTATAGCATATTTGTTTTAACTAAGATCTGCTACAGGCCAATATCTGAAATTTAGACCGCTGACATATTATATTTTGACCGTGTGTAACTAATTTGTTTGATGTGACAAGAAACTTATATTGTCGCAGTACAGGAGTGTGTCAGAGAAATTTCTACAAGGCTTCTGATGTGTGACACTAAATTACAGACAGAATCTTGTTTTATCCTTTTGCTATTTTTAACAAATTCTTGAGAATTGACATCTCCTTTTCCATCTTGAATTTTCTAGGGATTGTAGGCTTTAAATATAATCAAATGCACAGATATCCTTTAAATATTACTGTTTCCTTGTAGCTGTTGAAACTGGCAATGAGTTTCCTCATGCCATTTTTAAGGGCAACAATTTATCACTATAGTCTAAATGGTGTTCTACATTATTTTTTGCCAGCAGATCTTCAATTGGACTTTCATTAACTTTTGTAAATGCAAACTATTTGAAAAAATGCAGTTTCTGTACCATATCGGCATATTCCACTTTAACTTTCTCCAGGCTAGGAGTGCTATTTCTCTTTCTCAGTTTCATGTGAGCGTGGCACTGTTGCTTTTAGTGGAATCACTTCTGATTTACAGTGGTCGAAACCAGGCTTTAGGGTAGAATAATTGCCTTGGTAACAATGTAAAACAATAAGCATCTTCTGCAGTCCCTTCTGTGTAGATTTATGTATGATAAGGGTGAGCGCTTGGGAAAGGTGAAGACAGTATTAATATTATTGTGTGTTTTTATATATGCCTTCTGCTTGGTTTTTGAACTTGAGGGGTCTATGGGAAATCTAAGAACTCTTATCAATTACTCTAATAATAAATTCGTCAAGACACAGCTCTTGTAATACTTTGTTCTTGGTTTTGATTCAATTATTTTGACGTTACTGAAATGAACCTAGAAATGTCTCTCCACTGGGGAATACAAACACAAAAAGAACAACATAATAAAGAAGTCATGAAGAAAGCTTTGTGAAGTGCCAAGTGATTCAAGAAACAGACAACCAGAGTGTTTCTCATTTCCTGCTGTCCCATCTCAATATACTTCAACAAGTGAACCGTGTTTTACCATCAGTGTCGTCCATACAACTAGAGCAGCTTTGCTCTGATCAGTGATCCTTTGCCTCTTACTGAGATGAGCATAAAGGATTTTGAAAACGGGATGGGGGAAAGAAGAGCTAAGGAATTCTTCAGGGACAAATCATCTTTAAAAAACCCTGTAGTTTAGAGGATTACTGGAAAGGTCTGTCTGCTTTGATTTGCTTTTCATGTCATTTGATGGAATGTGAAGAAATTATACTGGAATGAAATAGAGATGATAAAAATGTGAAGAGAAGATACAGATATTTGATCACTTCCAAATGTGAGACTGAAAAGCTTTGTAACCTTTCACATTATTTATACAATTAAATTGTATTAATGCAATGATTATTAAGTACCAGTTCCTTGTATTCTGTCTTCTACTTTACATCACAGCCCTAGTTCAAATCCTGAATATCTTAGTTTAACAGACAGCTGACAGTTCTATGGGAATTAGTCTGCATAACAAAAGAATGATCTGTACTATTCTATTTCAGTGGAGGCCTCTGAAGCTTTTGCTGATGATCTGCATGACTCCATGGATGTTTAGATCACACTGTAGTTTTATTGTGCGTGGTCCATTACAACTTGGACTCTTGGAGGAAGGAAAGTCTCCGCTCTAGCACATCTGTATTTCCCATCTTTAGATTGTTGCATCTAACAGGGTATGATGGTACTCAATTATGACATGATGATACTGTAGTTATGTCATGGACTTCTATGATGTTAGTGGCAGAATTGCATGTAATAGTTTTGTTTTGGATTATTTGTCCTATGTTTTCAATTTTCTTATGTTGACTTTATTTGTTAGTTTGGGCTAGTAGGCCTGGACTGCTTTGGGCAGGACTCCTGTACTGCTGGATTTCCTGGACATGTCATTGTTCTTGATGACAGAAATTCTGCTAGCATGGGATTTTCAGTTTGACAATATTCGCCCAGGATTTTTGAGAATCTTGCAGCATGGTCCATGCTGTTTTGCTGTGGCTGTAAGTTAGAGGAAGTCTGGATATCTTGGAGTTGTCTAGTTTCTGCTCAAATGCTTTCTGTTGTTCACAGACAGTAGCTGCTCTGCTCTAGGCACCCCCTACAGACCTGCCATCCCTTTTGGTGCGAGCACACCCAGCAAAGCTGTTACTGTCACAGTGAAGTGAGCTAACTCTGTGGTTTGCTGGTGCTGTGGGTGCGTGGTAGCTCCATCACATCCTGGATTCACAGGTTTCACTGAACCTATACTGTATAGTGTGTGAGCACGAATTTATGCCTAGGGCAACTTGGGCTATTTTATAAACAATAATTTTAGGTTCTAATGTACTTTGAAGCGCACAGTCTCGCGTATTACATAAAGCTAGTGACTTGCTGGATCCTGTAAAATGTTCATATGTATGGGAGAAAAGACAACTCTTCCCAGGTTTGATGTTATACTTAAATTAGGGTGTCTAATATAGTTGTTTTATATCTGCAGATAAATGACTTTTTTATCAACATATTTTTGATTTTAGTTTTTTGAATGAAGTAAGCAGATATTGGCAAAAACTTAAGATTTCCCACTAGCCTGACTGTATCTCTACAGGTAAGTTGTCTAGGGAAGAAATATGTTTGAAAAAACAACCTTAATTGAAAAGATGATACTGTCAGGTGTGTCTAGCATAGTGCAAATCACAATATTAAGGGCAAATCTATGTCCCTGGTGAAAAATGTTTTCAATCACAAACCTATTACGTATAGCTCAGTATAGTTTGACACTGCTGTCAGGCTGTTTTGTGTTGGTTGTTGTGTTGTTTCTTTTTTGAAATGGAGTTCAAGCACTGAGCTCTAAAAACCAAAGTTCTTTCTCTTTTCTATGTGTGCCATCTCCATATCAGGTTAAGGTCACTTAAAAGATGGCCCTAGGCAACCTTGTATTGTGGCTCTGTGTACATAGAGCTGACCTATTGATAATCAGATGAGTTTGATGCTTAGATGGGCCACTTCGTGGTGGTACAAATACTTACCCAGGAGTGGCAATCAAAACAGTACATGAAGACTGAGCTTTCATTTCTTTTGGGACTTGCTTCTTGTCATCTTTTGGAAGCCATTAAAACCTTTGCTTCCATAGAGTACACTGATGATGCTGTGGGCAGGTCCGATCTGAGTGTGCATCTAACAACTGCAAAAAAATTATTCTGGCTGATAGCTGAGAATGGTTAGAGTGATAGTGAGATATGGTTAGTGTCATAACAAACCCACAGATCATTAGCAGCAGATGTAAATAAATGCACTTAGGAAGACATTATTTCTTCACATATCCATTGTGAGAGGTGCAGTTCACTATTCAGCAGTGCATAATGTGTGAAGATAACAGAAATCACTGTCGATGGATAAGTGATCTGCTTTTCAGATAGGCAAAGACCTTTGCACTTCCCACTCAATATAAAGAGTAGGTACCCAATGGCCCTGTAGATGAGACGATTAAGGCTTCATTCTAGTCATGTTCTGCAGTATTACATCAGTTACTTTGAGCGAATGTAATGATCTATTTTAGACCTGCCCAATTTCTGGTGAAGCAGCTTAATTCCATATAATTTTCTATTTGTTACCATTACTAATTTAATAGTAGTTTTTATTAATTTTCAAAGTAAATACAAATAAAGATTACATATCAAAGCTGTTGGATTTTTTAAAATTCTCTTGAGCCATACACTTTCCCCAAACAAAATCCTGAGGTAGTAGTTTGCTACTAAGTGCTAATGGTTCTAGATGTATCGATGCAACTGTTCTTCATTTTCCTCAAGAGAAGTAGAGCTCTTTTCTTCAAGTAGGACACACTGGAAATAAATGATACTTCTCAGTTGTGCCTTGTGTGACATCTACCAAGCTGGTACTATTGGATCAGTCTAATTTCATAGATAATGTCTGACCCACAGATGTGTATGCTTAAGTGTATGCTCAAGTGATCTGGACGTCCACACATCCATGGGCCCCGATGGAATGCACCCACGAGTGCTGAGGGAGCTGGCAGATGTCATTGCTGAGCCACTCTCCATCATCTTTGAGAGGTCCTGGAGGACAGGAGAGGTGCCTGAGGACTGGAGAAAGGCCAGTGTCACTCCAATCTTCAAAAAGGACAAGAAGGAGGACCCAGGGAACTACAGGCCGGTCAGCCTCACCTCCATCCCGGGAAAGGTGATGGAGCAGCTTATCCTGGAGGCCATCATCAAACAAGTGGAAGAAAAGAAGGTTATCAGGAGTAGTCAGCATGGATTCACCAAGGGGAAATCATGCCTGACCAATCTGATAGCTTTCTACAATGACATGACTGGCTGGGTAGACGAAGGGAGAGCCGTGGATGTTGTCTACCTTGACTTCAGCAAGGCTTTCGACACAGTCTCCCATGATATCCTCCTAGGGAAGCTCAGGAAGTGTGGGCTGGATGAGTGGTCGGTGAAGTGGATAGAGAACTGGCTGAATGGCAGAACTCAGAGGGTTGTCATCAGCGGCGCTGAGTCTAGTTGGAGGCTGGTAACAAGTGGTGTCCCCCAGGGGTCGGTACTGGGCCCAGTCTTGTTTAACTTCTTCATCAACGACCTGGATGAAGAGTTAGAATGTACCCTCAGCAAGTTTGCTGATGACACCAAACTGGGAGGTGTGGTAGATACACCAGAAGGCTGTGCTGCCATTCAGCGTGACCTGGATAGGCTGGAAAGCTGGGCAGAGAGGAACCTGATGAAATTCAACAAAGCCAAATGCAGGATCCTGCACCTGGGGAGGAACAACCCCATGCACCAGTACAGGCTTGGGGTGGAGCTGCTGGAGGGCAGCTCTGCGGAGAGGGACCTGGGTGTCCTGATGGACGACAGGTTAACCATGAGCCAGCAGTGTGCCCTGGCTGCCAAGAAAGCCAATGGAATCCTGGGGTGCATCAAGAAGAGTGTGGCCAGCAGGACGAGGGAGGTTCTCCTTCCCCTCTACACTGCCCTGGTGAGGCCTCATCTGGAGTACTGTGTCCAGTTCTGGGCTCCGCACTTCAAGAAAGATGAAGAGCTACTGGAGAGAGTCCAGCGGAGAGCTACAAGGATGGTGAGGGGACTGGAACATCTCCCCTACGAAGTGAGGCTGAGGGAGCTGGGCTTGTTCAGCCTGAAGAAGAGAAGGCTGCGAGGGGACCTAATAAATGCTTATAAATATCTCAAGGGTGGGTGTCAGGAGGATGGGGCCAAGCTCTTTTCAGTGGTGCCCAGTGACAGGACAAGGGGCAATGGGCACAAACTGAGGCACAGGAAGTTCCATCTGAACATGAGGAAGAACTTCTTCCCTCTGAGGGTGACGGAGCACTGGAACAGGCTGCCCAGAGAGGTTGTGGAGTCTCCTTCTCTGGAGATATTCAAGACCCGCCTGGACAAGGTCCTGTGCAGCCTGCTGTAGGTGACCCTGCTTCGGCAGGAGGGTTGGACTAGATGACCCACAGAGGTCCCTTCCAACCCCTACGATTCTGTGATTCTGTGATTCTGTAAGATCTATACAGCAAAATTGGAGACATTTCATAGCCCTCTGATTTGCACTCTCTATTACTTGCTTGTTCGCAGTTATACTTAAAAAAATTAGGAAGTTATAGAATCAGAAAGATAAAGTCAATTTCCTGACAGATATGTAACTATTTTATGCAGGATATTTGTGTGTGCAAATGATGTATCTTTTTTCTCACTATCTTGCTTCTCACAATGATTTTGACAAAGAAATTAATTGCAGACAACAACCAAAGAGTCTCTAAATTGTTCGAAAGCCAAATCTTGTTGTAAAAGAGCTCATAAGAAGTCAGGAGCTTTGTAAATTATTTCTGTCCTTAGATGTTTGGCTGAATGAATTGTTTCCAATGAACCATTACTTGTGCCTCTGGAGTTCCCGTAGAGGAAATTAAGCATTAAATTTTAAGTGTTAATTTTTTTTCATTTTCCACCTGCAATCCTAATTGCAATTTTCAAAGTTTGCGTCCAGTGAGAATGGAAACATAGGTTAAAATAGAAAAAGAGTTAAAATTAATACAGCTAAGGGTCATAACTCAGCACTAAGAAGTGGTTGGAACTTAAGCAGAGTTATGTTAGGACTGAAGCCTGCTACCTAAAAAAGAAAGAGAAAATTCTTTCAAAAGGCATTTTCTGCAAACGTAAGATTTAAAACTCCTTCAGTCCAGGTCAGAGACCACTTTACAGCACACTAACCTAAGGATTAATCCTAAAAGTAATCAATGAGGATGAATTTACAGTGTCAGGCTGGAAATCAGATACTTTGCTGTGCTCCACTGCTGATGTTTGACTTGGACCTCGGTACTGCTCTCGTGTCACCTCAGGAACAGGAGAGTGGCAGTGGTGCTGCATGAGTTGATCCAGGAGCAGCAGACTTCTCCAGGCTGTTTTGTTTCCTAGAAGGGGACAGGAACTTGCTCTTGTATTATGTTCTGAATGTACCAAACCAGTGGGGTTCTAGAAGTGTTAAACCTGCTGCAGGTGTGTGGGATTGCTTCAGTGGAAGGAATGTCAGGAGCAGGTCTACCTGAGTGGAAGAGCAGGCTATAGTTTGTGATGGAGCCTGCTGTTGGAATGTGCATTATGCTTTCGTTGGTGTATAAGTAGATTTACCAGAGTAATGACTTTAGGGTCTGGTTTATTATCTTTCTCACCTGAAATTTCTTCAATTGTTATCACTCAACCAGTTATTCTTGCAGTAACACAGTTCTGTATAAATTAGTTTAGGTTTTTCATTTCTTATAATGCTTTTGAGCCTTAACACCTGTATCAATAAGATATTTTACTGACTCTGTACCAAAAAAGTTGGGTTTTATTAAGCTTCTTGAAGACCTGTGTAGTATAGCAGGTCCGTAATGGTTAATGATTGAGTTGGTTAGTTCTCATGGTCTGTTACAAAGAGAATCCCTGCTTCTTTCTTCCTTGAAATGAAGATAAACCAGTTCTTGCTTCACAATGATGTGGTGTCACGATGAAATGATACGCTGGATATTTTAAACAAGACACTGGGATTTATCAGGTTACTTTGTTTTGTTTGGGTCTAGAGGATGGGCAAGATGAAGCAGACATATGCAGTTCTAAGTTCTACTGTCTGCTGTTATGTTCTGTCCTGCTTGAATGCATTTTAGTAGCAAGCGCACCCTAGTCTGTTATGCCATATGCACTGAACAGAAGACTGGCAATTTTGTATCTCACTTCAGGTTCACAGAGTGCTTTGTAGATGACTGGTGATCCTCACAGCAGCTCTGTAAGACGGGACATCAAAGGTACCATTAGTCACATGTCAAGTGGGGAAGTAGGGCCCTGAGGCAACTGATGCTACAACTGTGAGTTCCGTCTAAAGCAGCCTAGCTGAGGTTGTACTTGTTGAGTTTTACTTTATAGAAAGGTAGGTGGGTATTTTTCTCTTCAAGGAGGTAGTTGTTTTCCGTTAATTTTGGTTTCCTCCTTGAGAGTTGGAGGCATTGGAAGAAAGACAAAAATTAAAAGCTAATAAAGGGAAACAAATCATCCAAGTTTTCTTCTATGACTCTTCTGAGGATGAAATACGTTTGAGGCAGCTCAGGGGTATAGGGGAAAGAAGTATCCTTTAAAATCCAGTTTTGAAGTAATATCTTTCATTTTTCCTTCAATAAATCAGCATTATTGCAGCAAACTCTGTGCTCCAAGCAGCAGGATGCAATCTTCTTTTCTAGAGACACTTAGCAGTTCCCATCCAAGCCTGTACTGGTGGGGCTGCAAGCCCAGCAATGAGCGCTCCTGCAGACTAGGCTAAGGGGTTCTGTAAACTGGAATTGCTCAAGTGAAAGGAACAGAGATTCACCCTGTGTGCCCAGCACACTGTGAGACCACTAGAGACCCCGGTATATCTTAATACTGGCTCAGGGCTCACTTCTGATTCTTTCTTTCTTTGTTTCTTCCTGTATTAGGTGCTGCAGAGGTAACTGAACAAGAGCAAATCTATTCAAATACAGAACTAGATGGCCTTTTTATAAAAAAATGTGCCTATTCTCTCTCTTTTTGCCCAAATTTCTGAAAGATTTGGGAAATCTGCAGTTGAAGTGAACTATGTTCACACTTTAGGTGTTGATTTTAATATGCATGTCATGTTTGAAAATGTCAGCAGAAAAGACTTAGTAATACTTGTTGCATATAAATCTGAAGTACATAATTGCTCCAGCTGACATGTATGAATGCACTTTCATTATCGTGTCAAGAGGACACTTTGTGCTTGCAAATGAACAATGTTTGGGGTTGGCAATAAAACGGGAAACACTTGCTTAAATAAAGTTTATTACAGCTTTTTAGAAAAATGTAATTATGAAGTGTTCATACTGAATGAGAACACCATTTTTGAAGTGTTAACTTCAATACAAAAATAGAGTTCTGGTTTAAAGGGGAAGACTGCATGGTATTCAGGGTTTACCAAAGTAAGCACAATACAAATGTGAAATAACGCTATTTGATTTGCATATCCACACAATATTCAGTGGGTAATTGAGCTGGTTCCACAATCTAGCCAAGGACTAGCAACCCCTACAGTTTCTCATGTCAGTCCACTTAATTTAGTGACCACAGGGGGAAAATGCATGTGTAAATGTAGAGATGTAATCTGAGAATCCAAGGTAAAGTGTCTAATGCTGTAGTTAAATCTAAGCAGTAATACTAAGCTTTACCTGCAGAAAAGATTCTTCGTTTAAAACCTAAAAAAAACACCAACAACCCAACCAAAAAAAAAAATCCCATAGCACCAACAAATGTTTATTAGGTAATGATGGAAAGCAGTAGTACTGCAAATTTCATTTAGTATCTATACACTGCCTTAATTTACAGACAGGGAAACTGAAGAAGAAACAGTAAGGCAAGGAGAGTTACACTGGGATGTTCATTGAAGTTGTTTGGAAACTTCTAATACTCACTGGTGCTAATGGATCTCTGGCCTGTTGTGTGGCTCTCTGTAGATATGACAAGTTACAGAGAACTAAACAGAGATTTATATGACTAACATAATCCAACAAATAAAATTATTTGAGCTCTAAACATAGCTTTCCAAGTTGCATGGGGTAAACACATCCAAAACTTCTGTAAATTCCAAGGCATCAGAGATGGTATTCAAATTTGTGAGCTGCTGGCTACCAGCCTTGTGCCTGGTCCATTTATTATACAGAACACGTGAGTTAGGCTATAATTCTGACTCGTGTGTTGCTCTTGGTTTAAATCAAGACCTGCTGAATTATGGGTTGCAATCTCTGGAGAAGCACTGGATGAGTCTCCTGTGTAATTAGTTAATGTCACCTCTGCTGTGGAGTTAGGCAGTGTGGGGAAATGAAGGAGATGAAGAACCAGCTGGATGAAGCACGTAGGAGAGGTGCCGGAGGGTGTAGTCTCAGCTGGTGGTGGACATGGCAGTCAGCAACAGCTGGCAGGACCTGGAGATACGCCCACCTGGGGGCTGGAGACAGGATTTAGCCTGGGAAGCTGGAAAATGTATTGATTCATCACCTCCACAAGACACCCTCTGCCAGCAAGACTGTGATGGAGCCTCTGGCATCAAATGAAAGCTGAAGCCCTGAGGGAGCACAGATGGCAGTATTATTTTTCACTGTGATGAATTCCCTCTTGTAAGTACTTTTTGCACACCCCCATGCTAGCAGGAGTGAATCTGATCCAGACTGCTTTCAGGAGTTAACAGGAAATTGTTTAACTCTAATGTCTTTTGTGGTTATTCAGTATTTCTATAGCTATGTAAAGATAATCCAAAACACAGCACTATACCAGCTACCAGAAAGAAAATTAACTCTGTCCCAGCTGAAACCAGGACAGAGTCTTAAAACAATGCTCTCCATAGAAGAGTTTCCCAATTCCATGTTTTCCTTTGTTCTGTGACAGATTTTTCAGAAACTCTAGCCATGCTGCTGTGTTTAAAAGTATAGTGATTGTTCCAGCAGTGAGGGAGATTTTGCACGAAGCAAGTAATAATTTGTCATATGAAAGCATTGCTGTCCATTTACAGAGAGAGTTTAGCTGCACTTCCCTGTAGCTCCTGGGTTTTTTTTTTTACATTTGAAAAACAGGTTAACTTTAGTCTGTCTCCTACTTGTCTACAGATGCATTTCTGCTGTTTGTTTTGTTTCTTTTTTTTCTTCAGGAAAGAAGAAAAATAAAATCAAGTCAGTTTAAAGGTCTTTCCTCCTCTTTAGGACAGGAACTTCTCACTGAAATCTTGTCTGCTCTGCGACTTCTCCCGAATATGCATTCTCTGGCTTTGATAACCTCTTGGAGGTTTAGAGATGCTCACAGAAGTCTTTTCTGGCAATGCTCATGCCTGCAAAGTGGCACTTGTAGTATGAGTGCTGCCATTCAGTGAAGATTCTCATAAGAAAAGATTTCTTGTCATGTCCATAGAATTGCATATCTTCACATAGCTTCAAACCTATAGGGTATCGAGGAGTTCCAGAAAGGTGAGATGCCATATATCGCTGTATGGGATCACCCTCTCATTTTCAAGCTGTTAAACTAAGAATGAGGAATTCTCGTTCCTATCTGTGTTTATTTCTGCTCTTTCTTTCTGGTATGCCAAAATGTCACTCTCTAGTGAGAGCTGATGGTAGCAAATCAGGAAAATTTGTTTAAAATAACTTAAAAGTTGTTATAGTTTTTTTCCTTTTATACTTAATTGCATGTGCAAGTGAAGAGAGGCAATCCTCTCATAGAGCTAATTTCATTTCCCTTGCCGAATCAAGCAGTAGATGCAGAGATAGAAAATACAATAATCTCCCTAATGAAAGCTGAGGTTTATTACTAAACATACACACTCTTTGAAAAGATTATATCTAACTCAAGCTGGTTGAAGTAAAGTTGTATAGCACTGGAGCTCTCTCTCTCCATCCTTAACTTGCGTTGTACATGTGCAGTACACTGTCCCTGAGATCTCAGATAGTATTTGTACTATGAGTTTTAAGCACAGTAATCAGAAGAAAAGGTAGAGCCACACTGAACTCTCAGTATTATTGATATTTTTTGATTAGATATCACTTCTGTAAACTACTGGGTTTTGTCTGCATTGCCAACTATCGTATGTTAATTTAAATCAAAATAAAAGAGACAGTAGGATGGGCCTCTATTGATGTAGCAGATGTGCTATTGTAAGGACAAGGAGCTGGAAAAAAACTTTCTATTGACCTCATAACTTTCCTATAGCCTGAAAGGAAAGCTGTTCCCCACCCCCAATGCCTGATTTTAAACTGCTGGACCACTTCTGTGGTGTGGTGTGGTTTTTTTTTTTATAGAAGCTGTGGATAAACCTTTAGAAATAAAAAGTGATCTTTCATGTGTACACAGACATACCTTGACATACTAATGACTGATGGGCTTTGCTGTGATGTTGGTGTGAATGCTAGAGGAGGCACTTCCACCTCACAAAAAAAAGGGGAAAATTCTGCTAGCTTTACATAGTGGCTCAGTGGACATGACATCTTACTGCTCATGATACAATGTCTTTGGAAGTCAAATGCTTACAGTGAAACAGGCACAGACATAATGCGAACTAATCATTACAGTTCTAAGTGTATGACAGCAAGTCTGGTGCTGAAGAGTGCCTGTATCTGCTTTAAAAATCAGAGGATAGACAACTGAGTGTTAATTTTAATTTAAATGAGAAGGAGGTGGTTTGTTTAGGATGGGCTGAGTGTGATCCAAATAATATTTTAAAGTTTTGTTTTTTGTCAGGTACAGGTCAAACATGTATTCATGGATCTAATGAGATCAGTAGTGATAATTCTATTGATTTCACTGTCTACAGATTTATTCATAATGTGTGGAGAATCTCTAGAGTGGCAGAGAAGATGATGTTATTTTTTCAAATTACTATATATTTGGACATACCACAGCACTGCAAAGAATGTGATGCATCATTTATTCATGTGAGCTGGTTATGTTGAAACATACTGTTAGGTATCTTACCATAAAATAGCAGCGTAGACTTGGAGATGAGGAGTTTAGGTTCACTTTACAGAGAAGTTGCATGTTGATCCAGATACCACTGTATGTTCTGATTTTATCTGCAACCATAACATGAATCCCAAACTTTTAGAAGGAGACACCTTTACATCTAGGCCAACATTCTCCACAGCCCTACAGACAGACTTTACCCATTGGTACTTGTGGCTAGCTCAGTGGTTTGACTAGAACATACCTATTAGACAGGACTGAGTTACATCTTGAGGTAAAGGCTCTAAATGATAAAGCACTCATCTCATTCTTGGGTCAGGTAGACTAATGTCTAATCTTCCTGTGAAAATTTTACATTATTCTTTTTAACTTGAAGTCTGCTGATGCCATTTTCCCTCCATGTAGTTTTATTATGCAGTTCCCTGTAAGTTTAGAAAGTATTACTGCAGATCCAGCAATTCAGTGTTTCTGATGTTTTCACTTCTATAATTCTCACTTTTTGGGATTGTGACAGCAAATTACAGTGTAGCTTTAGAACCAGACAAACAGCAGACCCAGTGGTTACGTGTCTGCACTTAAACCTTCGTAGAAAACCCACAGTAACTTTCGGTGGTGCCATACTTTGTTTCTTAACAGTCTGAGGAAAGAAAAACAAACCCAAATCTGTTTCTATAAAAAGATTATTACACCATGTATATTTGTACCAAAAAGCACAAAAGAACACGAACATATAGCCCCACACAAGACATTGCTCTGTTGCTTACAGGAAAGGTTCAAGACTACTCTATTGGAAATATAACACTCATAGAGAAAGAATGGCTGCAGCTCTAGGTATTAGCTTAATGACTGTTTGTGTGTTCAATTATTTCATTATTAGCCCCTACTGTGTGCTCAGCATTTGTGACAAGAGGGAGAGTTTCATGGATACAATCTTGTACTTCCCACTAATGACGAAAGATTACACTTCCCTAAAATTTAGTTAGCTTTCTGTATGTAATCTTGTATGGAAAATGAAAGATACCGCAGGCAATTCTCTATTGGTAGAAAAGGGAGAGGGGAATGACTATTTTGCTTTGGGACAGAAGAAACTGGAAGCACACACTCTCTGGAGACATGTAAATAATCTGTTTATTTCACCTGCAAGAATGCATAGGAAAGCATAACAAAATTATAGCTGATATGCTGTGTGGATTTAATTACAAACTGATCAGGGGGTTGCAAAAGCGTTGTTCAATTCTTTATTCTTTTAAAGTGTTATTTTATATTGTTTTAGTAAGTCCTGTCATGACAAAAGCAGATATGAAAATGCCAGTCTTTCTCAGATTTTTGTGAAGTCAAGTGTCTTTTAAGGTGTTTTAAATGTGAGTTCAGCACATTCATATGGTTAGTCTCACCATCGGGTAATGTTTTAGATAAACTTAAGGAAAGGATGGTAAAAATAGGTTAAAATTAAAGTAGAACAAGTCATCTCCAATCAATACTGTCTTGAGAAGGGTGCCAGGTAGTTGCTATAATTTCTTCTGAATTCTGTCTTGCATCCAAATTCCAGAGAGAATGAGACCACCATCATTTCATAGTTGGAGTGTCAATCCTGGTCATTTCACCCTCGAATAGCTTGTGTCCAGTACCAATGCGGAGTTTGTGCAAAAGAGGATATCATACTTTCTAAAGATAGGCTGAAGTTGTGGAATAAATATTTTCCTGTGTTTTTTGTTTGGGGTTTCTTTGGAGTGTTTTTTGGTATTATTCAGGAGTTTGGATTAGTTTGTGTTTGGTTGAAAATTAAAGAAATGGAACATGCCAGTTTTCTGTTCCATCGGGAATATGAAACCATATAGTTATCAGTTCAGCTTTTCACCACCAAAACTCCATAGGAAGCTACTGATTTTAAAAGTGTAGAATCCTAAGATGGTAGATTCAGAACTGACCAAACAAACTGAAGAAATACTTAAATTCCGTAGATCGGTCCTAATGTTCTTCTGGCCAGATGTTTCATAGTTTATCTGTAACCCCAATTAACCTTGAATATCTGTTCTGATATTGCACCACCAGGAGACAGCTGACATGAAACATGGTCATAGTGGTAAGTGAAAACTGAGCTATGGAATTAGGGCAGAGTGGTGGAAGAATGTGGGATACACAACGGTTATAGAGATGATCAGAGGTAAAGAAGTTAGGTAAGAGGCACTAGACTGTGCTTCAGTAATTGAACCATTAAAAGAGAAAGAGAAGATAAATGTTTTCCAGACTTCAGCACTGCGGGAAAGGAAAGCCAAAAGGAAGCAGGTCCACCTGACTGGGAGGAGGAATATAAATGGGGAGTTTTCAGTGTCAGATTTTCTGTGCAAAAGAAGATTGCCAAACGCTATGCTGATGTGGCAAGCAGATAACGTTTGAGATGTACAAGACTGAATAGGACTGGTGCAATGTGGAAAGATACATTATTAACATAGAACACTCACTGTAGTTCGAAACAACAACTTGCATCTACTGTGCTACCTCCCTATAGCTGATGTATCCTGTTTTGAAAGTATGCTTGCCTCATTTGATTGTTATCACCAAACTGGCACAGTGTGTGTCATAATGCGACATCAGTGATAGCACTGCCAAATTCAAGGGAACCTGCTTTTCCTATGCCTTAAACTATCATCTGCCTAGAGGTTTGCATGGTGAATTTATGGCTTTCTGTAGATTGTTTTCTGGCTCCTTGACCATAATTATCAGTTGAAATAATTATCAATGACAATACAATAATTCTTAATGCTAAGGATTTTGTACAGGAAGCTGGAGTTTAGAAATAAAAGGAAATAAAGGTTTTTTCATTTTTATTTTTTCCCCATTACGTTGCCAGTTTCTGTCACTGTATATGCATGGTACTTGGTAGAGAGAACCTAGCACACTGAGAAGAATGTAAAGGAACTTAGGACATGTCTAAAATTGTGAGTGTCCTCTAATCATTAAGACGATTATGACGTCTAGTGGAATTTCTTCCCACCACCTTCTGGAAGATATGTCGACAGTACAAATCTGTGTTGAGGATTTTGAATTAGTAATTTATAGAGTATTTGTGGGTACTGACTAATAGCAAGCAGAAATTTGCTTTTCTGGTAAACTAATTAAGACAAATATCAGAAGTAGAAGAAGACAAGAAAGAATATATAAGGATGAAACTGAGACGTGAATCTGAATGCTCCTTTGTGAGCACTAGCATTTTGTTATGGTAAGCTTTACAGAAAATCATATATTATCAAGGTGAAATGTTACATTCCATGGTAATCATAGACAAATTTTGAAGGGTTTATTGTAAGGCAGTTTTCAGTTTTAAAACACGCAATGTTTTACATATAAAGGGAGTATGGCAAATGGTCAGTCCCTTTGTGTTTTGGAATTTTGGGAAAAAACATGCTTTTATTAACAAACATCGATTGATCAAAGTAAAACAGTTTTGTGAAAATGTAGCAGAGGTGTTGAACTTCTGTCTCAATGCAGATTGCTTTCTGTCAGAAATCTGCACCCTTTTTTTTGAGGTTTTCTGCAGGGCCAAATAGTCCAGGAATATTCTTTGCCAATGAGATGGAAACTATTAACAGGAGAAACATAAAAATTCAAATAACTCCAGTCTTTCTGAAATGAAAAGAATTACGTTTTATGGAAAATGTCAGAGAGGTCCATTTCATATTCAACTAGCATAAGATCAAATTCCAAGTGTTGAATAATGTTGTGAATCAGAAAATCATAGGTCAGGCTTTCGATCTTTTGTTTATATGCAGAAAAGATATCCTCTGACTTCTAAGCTCCTTATCATTTTTCTGACACAGATTCATGCGATAATTTCTGTGGCACTGGGGCTGCTCAGCTGTTCTCTTCTGACCTAGTTATTTCTGATTAGCTGGGATGTAGTCACTCCTTGAACAAACCTCATCAAGTAACTTGAGACTGAGTTGCATTTAGCTTGAACAAACAGAGAATAAATCTGTATCTCTGATTTCATTCATCCATTTTGATCATCCTGTTCACCTGAATTCAGTACTGGTCTGCCATATTGAAGTATTCTTTAATTTTTGAGTTGAAGGCTGCCTAGCTCAGATGTGATGGAATAAAAATACCAAAGTCTGAAGTAGACATGGGCAGGAATACTATACTTGTGCACCCCTAAAGTCCCTGGGGTTAGGAAAACACTTAAACTTAGTTGAAGTAATTTCCCCCCCCCCCATATGTGCAGAAATCTATAACTGTTACTTCAGTCTCCCATCAAACTAATGCTAGGAATGAGGTCTCTGACACTTTATATGTGATTTGGCATGGTGCTTTGCAGTACGTAGGGAGCTTTATTCAAACCTGTAAAGAAAAGATTTTAATTTCTAGTGTTCCATGCTCAGTCAACAATATTTCCTTGTTGTATAGTCATAGCCAAACACTTGTTAGTAATAATACTAGCGACTGTAAGTACAAAACCAACTAAGCAATGTTGGGTAAACTTGGCTTAGTACTTAAATGATAGTGCACAATGGCACAAACCTGTTAATGTTTGACTAGATTGTTAGCTCTTTTCATCACTGTGAAAATACTGTCCCATGTTGCATGCATTTGTTTTAAAAGCATTTTGAAGTTCTAACTGTACAGTGATCTGTATCTGTACTAAGGCTTTTGTGTATGAGACTGGTTTGTTCTTACCAAATGAATGAACAATTATGTTTTCAAAAGAGGACTGAGAGACAGTATTACAGAATCACAGAATGGTAGGGATTGGAATGGACCTCTGTGCTCTGTCACCCTCAGAGGGAAGAAATTCTTCCCCATGTTCAGAGGGAACTTCCTCTGCTTCAGTTTGTGCCCGTTGCTCGTTGTCCTGTCGCTGGGCACCACTGAAAAGAGCTTGGCCCCATTCTCCTGACACCCACCCTTCAGGTATTTATAAGTATATATTAGGTCCCCTCTCAGCCTTCTCTTCTTCAGGCTAAACAAACCCAGCTCCCTCAGCCTGTCCTCCTAGGAGAGATGCTCCAGTCCCCTCATCATCCTCGTAGCCCTCTGCTGGACTCTCTCCAGTAGCTCCTCATCTTTCTTGAAGTGGGGAGCCCAGAACTGGACACAGTACTCCAGATGGGGCCTCGCTAGGGCAGTGTAGAGGGGAAGGAGAACCTCCCTCGTCCTGCTGGCCACACTCTTCTTGATGCACCCCAGGATTCCATTGGCTTTCTTGGCAGCCAGGGCACACTGCTGGCTCATGGTTAACCTGTCGTCCACCAGGACACCCAGGTCCCTCTCCGCAGAGCTGCCCTCCAGCAGCTCCGCCCCAAGCCTGTACTGGTGCATGGGGTTGTTCCTCCCCAGGTGCAGGACCCTGCACTTGCCCTTGTTGAATTTCATCAGCTTCCTCTCTGCCCAACTTTCCAGCCTGTCCATGTCTCACTGAATGGCAGCACAGCCTTCTGGTGTATCCACCACTCCTCTCAGTTTTGTATTAGACAAGATTGAAATAACACACTGGTAATGAAGGATATTGAATTACGTAAGTTGACTCCTGGAGTGTATTCCTGCATAATGGTTGTGGCCATTATAATGAAATAGTATATTAAGAAAAAAATATTGTCAATAAGGTATTTAAGCCTCCACTGCTGAACCTAGAATACTTATATTTTACCTTTTAAGAGTGAATAAGGCACTTCACCTTATCAATCTGCAATTGGTTATGAGAAAAACTCTGTTCCTTTAGTGTTGCCTATCAGCCTTAGGGTGAAGGTGGGGTTAAATTCCTCTGCCTAACACATATTTGTTCTCATCATAAAGCTAATCTTGTAATTTCTCACAAGAGTGGCAATCTTGGCAGAAATGAGCTAGTACAGAGGTTAAATTACCTCTCACCCTAAAGGAGGCAAAAGATATTCTTGGATGAATGGCTCAGCATGATACACATTATAGATAACTAAGGTGTTGCATAATACAAGTGTTGGCTTTTGCCTATGGAAAGAGCTTTAGTCCTTTTTCTAGTAGCACAGCTGTCTGGAAAATTATTCAAGGCTTTTTGGAATAATTCTGGAAGTTTTACTGGAAGTCTTTAAAATCAGACTGTCTCATTTTATATTGTCTGTTGACTACCAATCTCAGAATTTTCAGTAGTAGCTGGATCCATTAATGCAGTGACTTTTTAGCTGAAGAAAGTACGATGTTGACTTTTTTGATGAAATGTGCAGTATACTGGAGTTTAAGTAACGTTTTTTGATTCATGCAACAATAAGTGATAAAATCCCCTTTTCAGCAGAGCAATCAATCTAAAATTTTTAAAGACAGGAAACTGTGTAATGTTTTCAGTGATTACTTAAAATTGAATTATTGAAATGAATGAATCTAAGAAAAGGTAGATAAAAGCCACAGATCAGTTTCAAACAGATTTTTCAGTCTGTTTCTTGATTATTGTTTCTTGAAAGTACTGATTCTTCTTTTCTGAAACAGACTAAGTTGTAATAAAGTGTAGCGCCATAGAAGGAATTGGATAATAATCCTTAAATAACTTATTTAATGCCTATTGCACAATTACTTTTATCTAGTAGTGGAGTATTTTTCATTATTTTCACCCAGTCGATATGAGAATAACAAGAAATTGCTAGCTCAGCAGAAAGTAGGGGTATTAAAATATACGAGTGATTACTAAAAGCCTTAAGAAAGGGAAGTATTTCAAGGAAAAAGTCTGGATTGAAAGAAATTAAAGTGCCTATTAAAATTATTAAGATAACACAACTGTGGCTCATAGTTCAAAAAGCCAAGTGTTTCTTGAGAGTGCAATATCCCTTCATTTGCTAGTAGTGCAGAATTAAGGGGAGAGATCCATTTTACTCGTGCTCTTTGACATATCTGTGGAAAAATTGGTTGAATTCAGCAGGTTTTTTGGACATGTTTTGGTTGGACATGGGAGACATGGTGCTCAAAATGGCAGATAATTTAATAGAGAGGCAAGATGAATGGTATACTTCACCAGTGAAATTATAGCTTTACAGAATTAGAAGTTTATATAGTTAGGGCTGTAGGCTGGTGAGAAGGTCTTAGATGGTAGTTGGCAATCACAGATATCAATAACTTTTGTATAAAAGAATAGAAACATTAATTGAAAAGAGCTGGAATATATTGATATTGATTTTAATCTCCTGGTTGGTTCTGAAACATTTTTGGAAAATCCTTAACTGCAGATATATATCTAAGTTGACAGTATGATCTACAATTTCATGTTGATGTGAGACTTTCATGCTTATTAAGAAGTTGTAGGAAAAGCAAATCTGTTCTAGAATGTAGTATTGAGATGAATTTTGGGGCGAGTAAGGGCCAGTCTAAAAAGCAGAGTAATAAGGGACTGAATTTCTGTTGAGAACCAACTAATAATAATTGTACTGAAATGGCAGAAAATTCAGTGAATGAGATAAATGAAAGACAACTGATTTGTGAAAGTGAACCTTACAGTTGCCCAGAAAAAAGTCAGAATAACTTATTTCAGACAAGAGAAGAGCTCTCAGTATGAATTTTTGGCGGTAGGAAAGAAATGCCTTTAACGGAAAACTGGCCATTCAGTGTGAGGAGAGACTATAGTAGGAGAAAGAGAAACAGAGAGGAAGGGGAGAAAGCAGAATGCTTTTCTGTTCCTTATCCCTTGGTGATCCCCCATTCCCAGAGGGAAAGGGGAAAAAAAAAAAGGTCAGGGAAGCTAAAGATCAACAGCTAAAGCATTATTTCTTTGTTTTTAGGTATTGAATGACTACAACTGGCTTTTCTCCATGATTTATTTTGTAAGAATCTGCTTCATAATAGTAAAGTGAGTTCAAATGCAAGTTACAAAATACCATTTACATTTCTGGAAGGATTAGTAGCTCATAATTTCAAATCAATAGTATTCCGAGACTGAAGTAGGCTGAGCTTGGGACTTCCAGGCTTTTTTTGTTTATTAAAAAAAAATGAACTATTTTAATCAGTGCTTTTTCTTCCTATATAGGGAAAAGTTAGCTTCTATGACATCTGCTACAGGAGTGAAACTGAGTTTCATCCATTAGTTCCAATATCTGGGCTTTGTGTATATGGGTGAGTAGACATCTGAGTTCGATGAAGAATGCATTTAACTGAGTTTCTTAATTCTTTTATCTAGGTAATCACAGCTATTAATAGAAATGGCTGAAGGACAAATTTTTTATAAAATTTGTCAAAGATAAACAGTTGTAGTAGAACGGTCTTAAAAGGTAACAATAGCAATGATCATAAATCTGGAAAGGTCAAGAAATCATGGAATGATAGAGTGGTTTGGTTTGGAAGGGACCTTAAAGATCATCTAGTTCCAGGTCCCCCTGCCATGGGCAGGGACACCTGTGACTAGACCAAGTTCCTCAAAGACCCATCCAACCTGGCCTGGGAACACTTCCAGGGAGAGGGCATCCACAACTTTCTGGGCAACCTGTTCCAGTGTCTCACCACCCTCATAGCAGAGAATTTCTTTGTCTATCTAATCTAAATCTACCCTCTTTCAGTTTGAAGTCATTACCCCTAGTCCTATTCCTACAGGCCCTTGTAAAAAGTCCCTCTCCAGCTTTCTTCTAGGCCCCCTTCAGGCACTGGAAGGCTGCTATAAGGTCTCCTCTCAGCCTTCTCTTCTCCGGGCAGAACAGCCCTAACTTTCTCAGCCTTTCCTTGTAGTAGGGGTGTTCCATCCCTCAGATCATTTTTGTGGCCCTCCTCTGGACCTGCTTCAGCATGTCCATGTCTTAACTGTGCTGAGGGCTCCAGAGCTTGATGCAGGACTCCAGCTGGCATCTCACCAGGGTGGTGCAGAGGGGCAGAATCCCCTCCCCCGACCTGCTGGCCACGCTGCTTGTGATGCAGCCAAGGATTCAGTTGGCTTTCTGCTCTATTGAGTGCACATTACCAGCTCATGTCTAGCTTCTCGTCCACCAGTACCCCCAAATCCTTCTCCTCAGGGCTGCTCTCAATCCACTCTATGCTCAGCCTGTATTTGTGCTTGGGATTGCCCCAACCCATGTGCAGGACCTTGCACTTGGCCTTGTTGAACTTCATGAGGTTTGTACAGGCCCAGTTCTCAAGCCTGTCAAGGTCCCTATGGGTGGCATCCCTTCCCTCCAGCGTGTTGACTGCACCGCACAGCTTGGTGTCGTCTGCAAACTTGCTGATGGTGCACTCAATCCCACTGTCCATGTCACTGACAAAGATGTTAAATAATGCAAGTCTCAATATCGACCCGAGGAACACCATGCATCACTGGTCTCCACTTGGGCATCAAGCTGTTGACTGCAACTCTTTGAGTATGACCGTTCAGCCAATTGCTTATCCACCAAGTAGTCCATCTATCAAATCCATGTCTCTGCAGTTTAGAGACAAGGATGTTGTGCAGGACAGTGTCAAATGCTTTGCTCAAGTCCAGGTAGATGATGTCAGGTGCCCTATCCACCAATGCAATAACCCCATTGTAGAAGGCCACTAAATTTGTCAGGCATGATTTGCCCTTAGTGAAGCCATGTTGGCTGTCACTGATCACCTCCTTATTTTCTGTGTGTTTCTACCATCAAAAAAAATATAGAGTTGCTGCCATCATCGTTCTTGTTCTGACTTAATATAAGGAAGTAAAAGCTCCGTCGGTAGATTCTCTACCTGTTCTGTGTCTCTTAGCTGCAGAAGTAGGTAATGTGAATATGCTGCCCAAGTTCTACATTATCAAGCTAGTAATAGATCAATTTCATACTATTTAATAAGGATCTTTACATGCAGTTCACTGGCCTTGTTATGGCATTCAAACACTTTCTTTCTCTTCCAGCTTTTGATAATTTGAGTGATGTTTCTGATTTCTTTTTGCTGTCTGCAGAAGCAGCACTAGCAGCACTGGGAAATGACAGAGAACTCCCATCATGATATTAATGTCTTCAGACACAAGAAGTACCTTTAAAGTTAAAACTCGTCTACACCTGATCTACATCCATCACCCCTTGAAATACCTGATATACTGATAGTGTGGGAAATCCAAATAGCTGCCTTACCCTGAGAAAGCCAGCAACCCTGCTTTCAGAGGAGCCGCGTTTGCAGAACAGTTTCATTTTGTGCAAATCTCTCTCGGATTTTTAAGAGAGATTCTTTGTTGTCTCTCACCTCCCTGTACATGTAGATTGTGTGTCAGGGGGCTGACACACAAAAGACCTCAATCTCTTAAGAAGCCGCCACCAGAACACCTAATAAACTGGCAGTTTGAATGTTTAAATGAGACACAGCAAGGGAGGGAATTATGCTTTTAAGAAAAAGGTGGTGGGTAGACTAGAAAAAAACTGAGCTCCACTGACAAGGTAGCTGGAAATGTAGTACTTGCACTAGAAGGGAGATATTGATGCAGACATCAGTAATAGGTGAAAAATGGTGCTCAAATTGGGGCTGTTAACAGGAAATAGAGAAAGTATTTATGGCTGTAGAGAGAAGCAGGTAAGGAATCAGGTTAGGATTAGAATTACATTAAACAGATTGTCTTCTTTGGAGGATGCAGTGTTGTCTTGTCTCCGCTTATGATGATTGTTTGAGCAGTATTTTTATCTGCGTATGTAATACAGAGTTGTGCACGAATGAGCCCTGAAAATTAGTGTTTGTACATCTTGCAGATGTTTTATGCCACTACAGGTACGTGCATCTTCAAAACTGTACAAGGCATTATTTGGGTTAGGGATTCAGAACTTAATTCCTATTCCTTTATTCCTAGATATGTCATCAGCATCTCAGATTGCCTTGCTCATGAATGAAACGAGGAAGGTGAGAAATTGCAGGAAAAGTTTTGTTCTGCTTTGTGCAAGTGATGTATTTGAACATTGCTGCTACAAATGCACATTTACTTTGGTACCTGTGTCTTTTTCAGTAAGGCCTATTTATTTAAAGCTGTGGGGTCATAATTTGACTCTCCTTTTTCACTGGTCATGTGCCACTTCTTGCTGCTTAGAAATTCTAAGCAAATACACTTTGGTTTTAGGGGTTTTTTTAATTACTGTAACCATAATTAACTAACTCATGCTCCGTGCAAATACAGTTTCACAAAGTGGTGGATTTCTCTTGGGCTGTATGTTTAAGTGTTGTTCACTGGTACTAAGAGACTGGTTAAATAAGTTGCATGTTATCATTTCAGCTCTGTTGGCTGACAGACAGCAGTCAACAGTTGCAAGTGGTGGAAAAGCATTTCTACCATGAGTAGAAAAGTACAGTTTAATATCAAATGAAAAATCTGTGGGAGGAAAAGTTATCCTCCATGGGTACGAACTTTTGTTTATATGTTTATAGAAAAGTGTGTGAAAAAGAGCATGTACAGGTCAGAACTACTTGACTTTGTCATGATGTTGAGAATGTTCCACAAATAAATCATATATTACTTCCTCTTTATGCTTGTCTTTCCTATCTGATGTGGCGTTAACAGTGGGAAGGTATTCAACTGCAATCTCTCCCATGTGCATCTTCTCGTATCACCATTTGGTATCCGGTTCATTCATAGTGTGGAACAGTTAAAAAAACATCTCCAAATTTCATTTTACAGGGATGAGTGCTCTATAGATAATTGTATAGAAATTGCGATGTTTAATCATACTGCAAATGCAATATTTAATCTGCATTTAAAAAAAACATGTTAATACAGAAAGCTTTTAGAGGGTGGCAGTTCCAGAGCTGCAGCCCTTTGAGAGTCTTCTGGTATTTGTGGCATATTTTCAAAGCCTGGTGGGTTTGAAAAATCTGTGGACTCCCTTTTTAGAAACTGCTTTGTGTAGTATTGCTGAGAAGATTATTTTCTTTCTTTGCTGCTTTTTTCATGTGCATTTGTGAAAGGGGGAGAACTCTAAAATAATTGATTCTTTAGTCATTTAGTTCAGCATAAGGACTGGTGAAGAGTTCATGTCTTAAAAATTCAATTTGATGGTACCCAGTAGTTCCAGGATAAGCCTTCTTGCCAAGCTGAAGACTTGTGTGAATTAGCTTTATATTATTTTTACGATTTTTTATTTGGTGAGATTTCTCTTATTTCTTTACATTATGAATATAGTCATGAGTGCATTTTTACTTTTAAAAATACCTGTATGCACTTAATATTGCAATCTAAGCTGTTTTATAGTATGTATGAAATTAAAATAAGGGAATTATTAGAAGTTTTTAGGTTTGCCTGAGAAAGGGCTTATAAAGAAAACATTTTGTGTTGCTGTAATGTAGCATGATTTTTTCCTTCATTTCTGTGTCTGATTTCAGTCTTATTATTGGGAAGTCTTTAAGATAACAGGAATTTCTATACATTAGAAAATCCTGTGGGATAACAACTGAAACTTAATTCTACACACACCACCTCATTACAGCAGCTTTTTCTGATTGCATCTTGAACCTGTTAAGTCATGGATAGAACTACCACCTTTAACTCAGTGCTACGTACTGTTGCAGTTACTATGATGGGCAGTGATCCTGGAAGCAGAAGGTATCTATGAATGTCTGAATTAATGCAGGATTAAAGAGGCATGGCAGTCATTAGTCAGAATTATTGTTAATATGCAAATGTAAGATGATTTATGGAAAGCATAAGAGCTTCCAACATTTTTGTCTGCTCTGAACTTTCAAGCATTTTCTAGTATGATGTTTATATTCAAAGTAAATATATCCAGACTGATCATTTATTTTTTCAACTGTCTGCTTTCCCATTCTGTGTTCAGAAAAGAAGTCTAATAAATTCCAGCATTTAAATTTCAGTGTAGTAGAGGGAAAATAAAATGTAGTTAAAATATATATGTTATATATTTATATACACTCTACAAGGAAAATGCAGGTCGTCATCTCTACCTGTGCTGTTTCCGTATTGCCAAACGTCAGTGGTGACAAAGCTTACTTTGCAGTATCCCATCATGCCATCGTCTGGCCTAAGACAGGAGCTAGATGCCATGGTAGTAAAATAACTGCACCTGGTCTATTCTTGCACTACTTGTTACCAGCACCAGAGGGGTCTGCATGGGCTCTAGACTGTAGGTGTATTTCCTTAGCTAGTCTAAAGCAGCTTTGTCCTAGCAGCTACAGGACTGTAGGAAAGGTGCTTTTGTTGCAGTCAGGTGTTTGCTGTTGGGAGACGAGACAGTCTGGGGATGATAATGTTGCCCTGTTTACTGCTGTTTCTTGTTTATATGATTTGGTTTTGGAGCTCAAAGACTGAAGTGGCACAATGGGAAAGCAGACAGAAGCTGTTGGTTGGTGTGCTCTCTGAAGACTTAAACCCTACTTACAAACAGAATCTAAAATTCTGGCAGGCCTTCTTTGCTCTAACTTGGTTGCAGACAGATTTTCTGTACAGATGCAATATATGTTAGATCGTAAATATTTATCAAATGGAAAATCCAGCTCGTAGTTTGTTCTGTGCTGTATCCTTTCTTCTGGACATCTAGTTCTGTAAAAAGATTTCTGTGCTTGTAACACTGTTTGGGCTGTGAGCACACAACATGAATCATGCACTTGAAAGGATTGGTTTCAGATGTGTTTACTGCAAGGCAGCCATTTCAGAAAATGTCTGGCCTCAGGGGAAAAATTTCTAGGAATTAGCATTCACATGCCACCACATGGATTTACTCTAAATTATGAAGCTTGCTTGAGTGTCTCTCTATACTGCTATAGACTGATATGTGCTGGAGAGGAAGAGCCACCCATATTCTCAATACATGGCATCACTGATCTGCAGAGCTTGCTGTAAGTTCAAGATTTTGTCATGCATTCCTTTTGGAAACCTTAACCAAAGTCTCTTTTGCTGTCTTAAGAAAGATGGAGAGAAGAGGTCTGTTTCTCACTGAGATAGTAAAATACCTTTCCAGTGCTTGAATTTATTCCATGATTATTTTCCATGGAAATTGGACTTTTTTTTTTGTTTTCAAAAATGAGTGTCTCAAAAAAGGAGCCATTATATGTCAGTCACTGTATCTTTCTTCCTCCCTAGCCCTGAATGCTGGATTCACTCATGCCTTTGGCTACCTGTTTTGCTGATAACTTGCCAGTTAACAGGTGGCAAGTCCCATGTTGCTGTATGTTGTTAAATAAACAGTTTTCCAGATGGCTATAGTATTACATCTTTAAGTAAAAGTACACAAGCTTAGTGTCAGCTTCTTATTTATGGAATGCTTTTGGCTCCTGAATTGCTTGTTGAAATTGTTGTAAGCCATTTGGTCACTGAGAAGTAATTGTGTATTACTGTAGACAACAAGCTGTTTGCATTAATTAGCAATCAAAGCATATTGCCAAATGGGGAATAACATGTCTTTGACATCTCAGCAGATCCTGGTAACTGAAGCAGTGCAAACCCATGGATTCTCCTTTGCTGCATGTTTATAGTAAGAACTTCCAGTCCATCTGCCCATATAGCCATCTGCAAAATCACTAGGTCAACAGCTGGTAGAAATAAAATCTAAGGTTGGAGAAAGAGCGTATGAAGGTACAAGGGAGCTTGTAAAAAAGACATTATTTTTCGCAGTAAAAGTAGCTTTTGTGAGCTTTTCGTTTTCCATAAAGGGACAACTGTGTATGTTGTCTTGTTTGCAAGCATGATCTTTTCCACCAGTTCAGGAAGAGATATCATAAGTGTGATCATAAGTAACTTGAACCAGCTTTAGAGAGACACAATAAAGCATGACAGACAGGCAAATGTTCTAAAGATAGCACAGTAAGCTACCTTAGATGGGGCAATGTACAGACAATAGATGGTACTTGATCACATGGAATTAACCTCAGAAAGGATGAAAATCTTACCATACTCTGTCTCTCCCACTGTAGTTTTGACGTTGTTGGGAGTTAAAGATGTTTGTCTCTGGACAGCAATGCCTCTGCAGAAGCTCATTTCAATGTAGATGTCCTTAGCTTGAACAGTTAGATGTGATATATTTTTTTTGTTAAAAAAAGTTTAAAGAGCATTAAAAGACTGGGAAAACTTTGTAAGAGATTAGGAACTTTGTTCCATGTGGAAAAAGAAGAGTGAAGATGAAAAAAAATCTAAAATTGACACTACAAATAGTGCTGTGTGAGTTTTCCCCTTTAGACAGTTAACTTTCCCCTTCCCTTGTAAAATATGAATATTTTGTGATATCAAATGCATTCTAAACAGCAATTACACACATTTTTAAAAAGAGTAGAAAGGAGGACCCTGGAAACTACCAACCTGTCAGCTTCACCTCTGTGCCTTGGAAGACCATGGAACAGATCCTCCTAGAAGCTATGCTAAGGCACATGGAGGACAGGGAGGTGATTCAAGACAGCCAGCATGGCTTCACCAAGGGCAAGTCCTGCCTGACCAACCTAGTGGCCTTCTTTGATGGCGTGACTAGATCAGTGGACAAGGGAAGGGCTACGGATGTTGTCTATCTGGACTTCTGTAAGGCCTTTGACACGGTCCCCCACAACATCCTTCTCTCTAAATCGGGGAGATACGGATTTGATGCGTGGACTGTTGGTGGATGAGGAATTGGTTGGATGGTTTCATCCAGAGGGTAGTGGTCAATGGCTCAATGTCCAGATGGAGACTGGTAACAAGTGGTGTCCCTCAGGTGTCCATGTTGGGACCCGTACTGTTTAATATCTTCATCAATGACATAGACAGTGGGATCAAGTGCACCCTCAGCAAGTTTGCAGATGACACCAAGCTGAGTGGTGTAATTAATGCACCTGAGGGACACAATGCCATCCACAGGGACCTGGACAAGCTGGAGAAGTGGGGCCGTGTGAACCTTATGAGGTTTAACAAGGCCAAGTGCAGGGTCCTGCACCTGGGTCGGGGCAACCCCATGCTATAAATACAGGCTGGGGGATGAAGGGATTGAGAGCAGCCCTGCAAAAAAGGCCTTGGGGTACTGGTCGATGAAAAGCTTGACATGAGCCACCAATGTGCGCTCGCAGCCCAGAAGGCCAACTGTATCCTGGGCTGCATCCCCAGCAGAGTAGCAGCAGGTCGAAGGAGGGGATTCTGCCTCCTCTGGTGAGAACCCACCTGGAGTCCTATGTCCAGCTCTGGAGCCCTCAGCACAGGAAAGACGTGGACCTGTTGGAACAAGTCCAGAGGAGGCCACAAAAATGATCAGAGGACTGGAACACCTCTCCTGTGAGGAAAGGCTGAGAGTTCAGGTTGTTGAGCCTGGAGAAGAGCAGGCTCCAGGGACACCTTCTTGTGGCTTCCAGTACTTAAAAGGGGCCTACAGGAAAGATGGGGACAGGCTTTTTAGCAGGGCCTGTTGCGATAGGACAAGGGGTAATGGTTTTAAACTAAAAGATGGTAGATTCAGATTGGATATAAGCATTTGTTACAATAAGGGTGGTAAAACACTGGCACAGATTGCCCAGAGAGGTGGTCAATTCCCCATCTCTGAAGACATTGAAGGTCAGGTTGGATGGGGCTCTGAGCAACCTGGTCTAGTTGAAGATGTCCCTGCTCACTTCAAGGGGTTGGACTAGATGACATTTAAAGGTCCCTTCCAACCCAAACTATTCTATGATTCTATGATATGCACTCAGAAAACCCTGAGATTCTTACTATTTCTTGGGTAGAGCTGTTTTTCTTCCTCCACAAAGATTTTTGAAAATGTTCTTATTAGTAGGAAAGTTTCATGTGAAAAGTTGGGACTAAAGAACCCAGAGTAGTCTAGACTTAGTGGCAAGTTTATATGGAGGGTGGGAGCTGTGGGTTTAAAAGTTTAGAGCTCTGGAGCCTGACATGCCTCCTTGCTTGGTAGTCCCAGCTGCAATTTTTGGTCAGGTGTTCCTGTTTGCCTTTTTTTTGCCTGATGACCAGAGAAATCTTTGTTGACAAAGTTTATTAGGTTTTGTATGTTTCTAGGAAAAATTTATTATGAACCACATACTACATTCATTTGTCTTTTAAAATCAAATTAATGGTATAAGCTTAAGGTGGCTTGAAGAATTATCTTCCTGGACCTATGCAAAATAACTGCATGTGTCACTGGGAACCGTTGTGCTGCTATGGTGGATTGGAATGATTTTCTCTATGTGCTTTGTAGTGCAAGTGAGAAGACCAGTTCTGACTCCAGTGCTTTGAAATATTGTGGCATTTTAAATTATTCAATGAATGGGAATTGAGTGCTAAAATAGTTTGGGGGCCTTTTAAATAGTTTGGGAGCCATGTTTTGTTGCAGTAGCTACCCAAAGCCAGGCAGAACAGCAGTACCTGTGTGAACACAGGGGCGTATATTTCTACCTAGCTAGTAAACATGGTTATTTGAAATCCAGCTGTGCCAGTGTGGTTTCTGCCTATTCTTTTGTGTTGTGTAGAGAGCAAAGACACAATGGGAAAGAGCAAGGAGAAATACATTCAAGTGCAGATCAGTGCTTTGCATTTTGACTTTTTTTAATGAAAGCATGGATTGGGAAATGCATTTATTCATTTATGCTATGCTTAAGAATTAGAAATATTTGCTACTAAAATTGCCAGGTTCCCTGAGTTATTAAGCACAGTATAATGAACCTTTTGCAGAAAATAACTAGAATGTGATCTATGTCTGCAGAGGAAGCAAAGGAGCAAAACACATTAAAAAATACATAAATGTAATGCAAAATAACCTTACTTCCACTGTGCAGAAATTTATAATTGCACTGATCTTGTTAAGCTGCTCTTCCAGAAGATGCTGCACATTCTATGTAGAAGTACTGTATGATGATGAGTGTCATTCAAAATTAGGATCTTTCGTATTCAGAGTGTTTCGCGCATGCATTTAGTGTGTGCAGACAGGAACGTTTCAATGAAGCAAGAGATCTTCTAGACCAGAACTCTCAAAAAACAACGCGCACCAGGGCTTTTGGAGTGTACTTTCGTAGTGTTTCTGAGTTTTGGTTTCCCTTCCCTTCCCTTCCCTTCCCTTCCCTTCCCTTCCCTTCCCTTCCCTTCCCTTCCCTTCCCTTCCCTTCCCTTCCCTTCCCTTCCCTTCCCTTCCCTTCCCTTCCCTTCCCTTCCCTTCCCTTCCCTTCCCTTCCCTTCCCTTCCCTTCCCTTCCCTCTAATAAGTATTGCTTTTTTGTTTACTTTCAAAGGGCAGTGCACTGACATAATCTTTTAGGGTCTTATTTAGGGTTACATTGGAGGCCACGGCTGCATTCTTGGATTTTAGTGGCTTGCAAGGAAGGGATGTAACTGAATTGATTTGGGAATCACTACACAAATTTCTGTGACAGGATAAGCAAAGCTAAAGCATCTTCACCTAAAGGTACAAGCTCAGTGTAACTGGCCAATAAAAAAATAATAAAAATTCTATCTTTCTCTGCTGTCTTTCAGGATAGCATTTCTTCTGGAATGTTTTTCACAACTTAAGAGAAATCACAGGCCTTAGCTGCATGTGGCTTTAGTTAAAGATTCAAGACTTGTTACTCTTTCTTAGCTTCTAGGGTAAACTGGTGTCCTGCGTACTCCCTAGGGAAAATGCAACTGTGAGCAGAGGAACAGTGTATAATGATGAAGGACATTTAATGAGGTGTCATTTAGAGGGGACTTTCTGCCAATAGTGCATACATCTGAAGGAAGATCATGGACTCAGGCAGCTTTCTTGCCTGCTCGGACAGATGTACAAAGCCATGTATATGCCTGTGAGGTTTGACCAAAAGATAAATATGTGCGTGAGAGGTAACAGAGTAGCTCATCACCACCATGCCTGCAAAAGGATGGTAGTAGCTGAGAAAAGTGGAAGGTGCGAAGAGGGGAGACTGGAATGGGAAGGGTGGGCAATTTGGATCTCAGCGCTGGCTGGGTCCTTTGTGTTTGGAGGAGCTGGCGTACTGGTAGGCTGTCCTTGGAAGTGATGCAGCACGAAGACTCTTGTTGACATGCACAGGTCATCTAATCAAACTAGAAGTCCTACTGTGATACTATAGACATCTGTTCATAAAGACAGGTTGAATTAAGAGTGCTATGATGCCTGGAAAAGAGCACCTCAATCTAGGACTTGAAAAGAAGAGAGGTTTGGGGATTTTTTTGTTGTGTAAAAAATGTTTGCCTTTTGTTATTTTAGAAAATGCATTGGACATTTTCAGAATTACTTTTTTTGCACTACTTTTTTTGTTTGTTTATTTGAATGATGACCTAAATTAAAAGAGGGGAAAAAAAAGTGAAATAAATGGATTTTAAAATGCTTCCAAAGTAAGAAAACTGTAATTTTAATTTTGGTCAAAGATGAAGTTTTAGGCTTTGTTTCACTGAATTTGTGATTGTGCTCTTTTTTCTAAAAGCACGTTTATTTGCATGAGGGCTGCATTGTAAAGGGGGAAGGTGTGCCTGAGACTGAAGATGAGCAAGATGCTTTCAGCTTGCCTAGCTTTCGTCACTTGTCAGGAGCAAGTGTTGCTCTGTTGCTGAACCTGTTAATTTCACTGTTACGCAGCTCTGCTTTTCCTCAAAAAACTCCACCAGATATATTCAGATGTCCTCTTGGGTGAAAAGCCACAGAACTAGAGGGGAGTGTCCCTGCTAACTCTTGCACTGTGGAGCGGGTGCATTTTTGCTTTTGAACTTGGTATGGTATTTTAATCTTGTATCAGTGCAGTGTTTTGGTCTTACACTAATCTTGGCATTGTTCCTCAGACATGAAGATTTTAGCCTGAAACAATTCGTTCAATAGGTAAGATATTTCATGAAACCAATGCCTGCATACTTATGTTCCCTTTAGGTTTTTTTCTAGTCACACTTCATTGCGGTGAAAACAATTTATTTACTGCCCTTGCTTGCTAGGATATTTTCTTCTGGCAGTGAAAATAAGATGTCTTTTTCAATATCTCATTTGATCATCAACATAGACAGCCATCAACAAAATATTTACATTTTTCAGTGATGATTATGGATGAGGATGCATAAATCAAGGATGCTTTACATTTTATAAGCTAAATTGACAAAAAGGAATTCAACCTGAAATTTCATTAGGACTAGAAAGTGTCAAAATGACTGTGTGAACTCTAAGCATGGCAATAAACATTGGGAACTGTAAAAATCAAGGCTTATACCCTTATTATAATTTGTTTTCACTACTTTTCAGATAATTATTCCCAGTACCTCCCACTGATATTAGGCATAAAAGAAGGTAAATTGTACCGGTTATCTTTATATCTAGACCAACAAAAATTCTCCATGCTCCAGCAATTTTCCAAAAATTGTTAAAATGAAGTGTTAAAATAGTGGTGGTCTGCACCACTTGAGTACTGATGTGTTTGGGATTGATTCTATCTTTTTTTTTTTGATTATAGTCTAGATTTTTGGATGGGGCATATTACCAGAGACTTGCTGAATGGGCAAAGTTAAATCTGCTTCATTTTCCAAAATTATTAAGACACAGTGTAGCCAATATAAGTATTAGCTACAGTTTGTCTCTGTAATTTCTGGTAAGTGAGGTCATGTTCTTAATTCTTTTATGTGAGGTATTCTTCCCTCTTAATTACTTTGAAAACTTTGTTTTAAGACCACATGTCTGTTTAGATGCATGCTCTACCAGTATCTGAGTTACCAGATACTTGAGCAAACTTCAGAAATTGCAGTGGTATCTACTGCCTTTATAGTCTTATATATGCTTTTATAATTGTTTCATGTGTTCTCACTGGTGTTCTAATAGCATCCTTAAAACACTGGGCTCCAGAAATGAACTGGCTACCTCTCACAAACCAGCTGAATTTTCCATTTTGGTGATGGAAGTGCTTTCCCACAATAAAGAAGCAAAGTTTTCAAGCACAGCTGTCTGTGTAATCATGATACAGTACAGTAAACATAGAAAGTATGGAGTGGCCATCCATCCTTTGTCACACTAATCTGTTGATCTTACAGGAGGTATAGAAAAACAAACCAAACTAGGTAAAAGGAACTAATTCTTTTTACACATTAGAAATGCCAGTTTTAAAAACTTTACTTCTGTTGTTGTTTTTTTAACCTATATTTTGATGCTTGAGTTGGCAGTGTTGTGCAAAGAGATGGCTCTGCAGAGAGATCTGGGCAGACTGGATCGATGGGCTGAGGCCAACTGTATGAGGTTCAACAAGGCCAAATGCCGGGTCCTGCACTTGGGTCACAACAACACCATGCATCACTACAGGCTTGGGGAGTTGTGGCTGGAAAGCTGCCAGGCGGAAAACGACCTCGGGATGTTGGTCGACAGTCAGCTGAACATGAGCCAGCAGTGTGCCCAGGTGGCCAAGAAGACCAGCGGACTCCTGTTGTATCAGGAATAGTGTGGCCAGCAGGAGTAGGGAGGTGATCGTGCCCCTGTACTTGGCACTGGTGAAGCTGCACCTCGAGTACTGTCTTCAGTTTTGGGCCCCTCACTACAAGAAAGACATTGAGGGGCTGAAGCGTGTCCAAAGAAGGGCAATGAGGCTGGTGAGGGGTCTAGAGAACAAGTCTGATGAGGAGCAGCTGAAGGAACTTGGGCTGTTTAGTCTGGAGAAGAGGAGACTGAGGGGGGTCCTTCTTGCTCTCTACAACTACCTGAAAGGAGGTTGTAGTGAGGCGGGTGTTGGTCTCTTCTCCCAGGTAACTAGTGATAGGACAAGAGGCAACGGCCTCAAGTTGCATCAGGGGAGGTTTAGATTTGATATTAGGAAAAATTTCTGTACTGAAAGAGTGATCAGGCATTGGAACAGGCTGCGCAAGGAGGTGGTGGAGACCCCATCCTTGGAGGTGTTTAAAAAAACCTGTAGATGTGGCACTTCAGGATATGGTTTAGTAGGAATGATGGTGTTGGGTGGATGGTTGGACTTCATGATCTTAGAGGTCTTTTCCAACCTATGATTCTATAATTCTATGGCTAAAACAGAACAGCAGCTACTTGCTTCTGCTGATGGGAAAGCCCAATTAATGCAGCTACAGTAGTGTTGAATCCATAAGCGATCCATGATGTTGATGCAAGATAGGTCTTACTCCAGTGGGGCTTACTTTAGTAATTCTACTCAAGTGCTCTGTCAACTTTAGCTTATATACTTATGCAGTGGGCTGAGACTTCTATGGCTTTGGAACAGCTTCATGGATGAAGATGTCCATCTGCATAAATGGATCCCAGCTCGATTTCCTTAAATTGTTTTAGTGTTTCTCAGGAAAGGACACAGGCTGTATGCTCCCAGATGTGCTAAAACATACACGTTAAGTCAGTATTGTTCTAACACCTCTTCTGAACAAAGAATCTTTCCTACACTGGAAACTTAAAAGCAAGTATGTGGGATCTGAATCTGGAATTTCCTGAATCCAAATAAATGGTAACACAGAGCGAGCAGAAAAGTTTCTGAGGGTGACAGGCTTGTATACTGCATGAGATGAAGTGTTGAACTTTTTTCAAGCTGGTGACCTTTTTCATTCAGGAGGGAGGATGTAAAACCTGACATTTTTCTCTGATCACCTTTCACAAGAATAAAAAACCCACTTTAATCGGATAAGTAGAATTGCTCCTTTTTTCTTGTTTTGAAACGTTCTACATTTGATTGCATACAGTAACTTAGAAAATTACTAGGGAGCCAGAATGCCCGGTTTTATCTGAAATTATGTAGAGTTGGTTTCAATAAGTTCTTAAAAATAAGAGATTATATAAAGGTTTCACTGTCTTTAGGTGGGAGCAAGTTACTTGTCACTGCTGGTAATTGTAGCTAGTAATTATTGTCAGAAGTTAAAAAATGCCTCCTGTGTCTTTTGGTCATAGCTGTGTCTTCCAATATGCCCCCTTAACGCTTCCTTGTTTTCAGTCAGAGCTGTGTTTAGCATGGAAACACTACGCACAATATCAGTATGCCCAACATGCATCAGTTTTGTCAAGTGTATTGTTCACGAGCCACATAGAAACCCACATTGTTGAAGGGTATAAACACAGAGAAAGCTAACATTCTTTAAGCAAAAATAAAATTATTTTCAGATAAGACAACTTCTGCCAGGCTACTTTCTGTCCTTCCGGTGGTAAAATAATGGCTTTTGTCGCTAGATTTTGATTTAAAACTGGCATGCTGGAAGTATCTATTTCAAAGATGAAGGAGAAGTGGGACAAAAAGAGATTGTTACTTTCCCCAAATCAGTTTTATTTCTGTCATTACAAAACAATACCTTTACAGAAGATGTCTTTCAAAACCAGCCAGCACTGTGACAGATAAGTTATAGCTGTTCTGATTATTCATGCTGATATCAGCAGGTTATTCCAAGAGGACTTTATTTCATATTGTTAAAGCTGTTCTCTAAAAGAAACAGTAATCTTTCTGATGAGCATGGGGAACAATTTCTTCAATACCAGTCCAATTTATTTGGACCCTCTGATTGGTGCTTTCAGCTAGATCTCCAAGGACAATATTAATTATTCATTAAGGTACTTGAAAAGAGAATATTTGCATAGCCATACTGTCAAAATTGATGAGGCTTTGCGTATGTACCATAGGAATAGCTTTCAACCTAGTACTAAAACTAGAGCTGATACTAATAAAATTGTTAAAAAAAATTATCTAAAAAGCCAACAATAATTTGAACTTTCTCGTAACCACAGGATATTTATTTTTATAGTACCCACAGGTCCTATTGAGAGATCATGAAAATATTCTTCCTACAGCTGGTCACGTGAGTATAGAATAAAAAAAAAACCCTCAAGAACATTTGTATAATAAAAGGTCATAATGGGGATAATAGACAGTAAAAAGAAAGAAAGAGATTTTGTGTGAGTGGGAGGAAAGTGTAAGCCTGGCATTTAATATACTTATGTCCACTTGGAAACACACAGACTGGTTTTATGGGAAATTGTAGTGTTCTGTCAATATATGCATGGGTGGGCAGAGGGTCATCTGGCTACTAAAAGACTGAGATACTTCTCTTTGTGTGTGCATGTTAAGGTGCAGTTACTTCTAAAAAAGTAAATAAAAATTATTAAAATTCAAACGTTTTAAAAAATGGTTAAAATATCTAAAAAGATCTTGGTGATTGGGAAAGCTGCAAAGTGGCTACATTATGACTTGGCTGCAGTTCCCACAGCTCTTTTTCAGATGAGGGAACCAGGCTAGAACATGCTTGAGCTTTTAATCTTATTATATTCCTTTCTCCCAGACCTTGAGCTGTGCAGGGGAGAAGCTCTTACTTTAGACGATATAGAAAAAGAAAGGAGTGACTTCAGGAGCCATTGCCTGAGTCTCATAGTATGTTCATTCACTTTCTTCGTGTCCAGTCACAGTAGCAATAGTACTCTGTGTAAAACACCGGCTGGTTCATACTTTCTCATATGACATCCTTGCTAGCAGAGAAGGAAAGTATGTTCCAAGTTCTTGAGCTTAGGGGAATGGTGTCAGAAATTTTGGTAAACATCGAACTAGAACTGGTTGGTTTGCTACAAAGCAGGCTTAGCAGCCCTTGAAGCAGACAGCTAAAACTCTGGTATGAGAAGGAAATTTTTACTCACAAGGACGTAACAATATTTGTAGACTCAAGTTTCAGAAGGTGCTGAGTTAAAAAACCTGGCCCCTTGCTAAGTACTACTCAGGTTATTCCTTTTGCTAAAACAATGTGAGATTTTTGTTTAGTTACTGAAGTTCTGCCTTTGCAGTTACTCTAAAGGGGTTGTACTGCATGTGCCTTCCTGAGATCCAACACGAACTCGTGTTCTGTGATCTCAGAAATATCCTGCAGTCAAAGGGTCGTTGTAATGGAGATGTGTCCCTTCCATGGCTTACTTCTGCATAAAGCTTTGTCTTTCAGACACCCTCTTTCCATATTGATATGAACAGAAGCAGAGATGATACATACATGACATCTCTGAGCCCCAAAGGTTATATAGCTTTCCTTGTTCAGAATTAAAACACTGGAAATGTCAACAGTAGATCAAGAACTGCATAGACCCCTTGTGATTTATTACATATCCACAGCAACTGATATCTGCACTTTTACTGAGAATTTCAAGGTTAGCCATAATTATTAAAAGAAGGCAGCAGATTGTTCTAAATCTTAGGATTTTTAAGCCAATGCAGATAAATGCAGATGGCTGTATTGCATCGTGTACTTTGAAAAAGATTCTTTTACCTGCCTCTGTATGAATTTATATGCACCTCTGTGAAGTGTCAATTTTTTTTTGCTGAAAACACAAAATTATACTAAATATAAGGAAAGAAAATAAGGAAATATTTGTACAACAACTTCAGTGTTTATGCACTACAAATCCATTTTTAATTCTATCTTTAATCTCACTTAAACACCTTTTGAAAAAATAGTGAATTTGCACTATTAAAACCATTTGAAAACTAGAATATAGTACCACAACAATCTGAGGTCAGTTTTAGTATGATTCTATTGAACGTTAAAGTGTGTGATTACACTAGAAAACTAATTTTAGCACAGATCTATGGAAAAAAATTACAATATAAACTCAAATGTTGCCAAATCCGTTATGTTTCCATTATAAAAGTTAACTAAATAGAAAATAATATACGTAGATAATGTTGTAGTTCAGAAGCAGACACAGAAATTCAAATAATTCCTGGTTGAGAATAATTCCTGCTTGAGTGCTACAGGGTTTTAAACTCAGCTTTATCATTCTCAGGAATTGCAGAGCGAATGTATTTGATGATGCAAGGTTTGGAAATTTCTTAATATGCCAAGATACAAAAGATCAGAGGCCAGATACTGCAGCAAGTCAACCTTAGTTTCAAGTGTTCTTGCTTTTGTACATTGTTCTGAAGTTTTCAGTCTCATGGAAGGAATTTGGATGTTCGATTTGCACTGTAACTAAGGCCAATCCAGCATCGCAGTCCCTTGAGAATATGTCCCTTTGAAAATATGATAATCTTATCTAAAATCTCATTTACTTTTTTTTTGCCTTTAACAGTTCTATACAAAACCTGAGTATTATTAAAATGTCCTTTAAAGTGAACCTGACAATATTGGGATTCCATTTTGAAACAAGGGTTGAATATAATTGAAGACATTAGGACAGAGATAGACTGACTGTAATGAATGTTAGAAAAGGCACATATACAACTCCTGTGCTAGAATTGGAAGGCACCTAACAATGGAATTGGAAAAATGTAGTGCTGCATTATGAGAATATGGATTTCATCAGTATTCATAACATATGCTGATATTCTATCAGTGAAATGCTGCTATAAGCAGCAGCCCATTTGCATGCAGAGCAATGCTCTCTTAAATAGGAAAATAAATGAGGACTTAGTCCTGATGTGGGAAATGTTTCAGACTATTTCCTTACATTCAAAATTCAGCAGCCTTGGTATGATTGCTGATTTCCAAATTTTTAAAGAAATAATCATGAGATGAAGTAAGTAACTACAAATGAAATAAAAATAAATATTTCAAGGAAGTTTTGATAATCATTTGGGATTTCATCTGATGCAGTATTAGACCTCAAAGTTATTACACTGCATTACCTCTCCTTTTCTTTCACCTCTTTCTTTTCCTCTCTCCTTTACCTCAACATAAAGTCTTTAGAAAACGTGCCCTGCAAGACCTTGCAAACAGCCCAATATATCCAAAACATGTTGGATTGCCTCTGCTTGGGTTAGACAATTTAAATTGGACTTACCTCTCTGATCCACATTGATTAAAACATACAAACCAGCTGTATTTCTGTTGCTTGCACAGATCCTGCTGGCTATGTGTCTATGCTTCTCTGAATAGAAAGAAGTTTTGCAGACATTTCTTCATACTTGATTTTTTTTTCCTGAGGATTTTTTTTTGTGGCTAAAATTTACAGATAACTTGGACTGTGTGCAGACATATTAGGTTAGAGTCATCCTTAGATTTTACTCAGGTAACACTTCAAGATTAACTACCTGTACTTCAAGGCTGTGCTGATTAATCTATGGTTGCTAACACCTTCCAATAATGTAGTTCAAAATCCAAGCTGATCTTAGCCTGCATGGTTGATTTCACCTATTAAAAGAGCTACAACTGCTACAATTGAAATTGAATTTGACATCAGAAGTCATCCAGGTGTCCGTTAGATAACAGATGAGTGTGAACCAAGTTTACCAGTGAACGAAAGTCTCATGCTTACATACAGATGTTACAGACCTATCCTTTAGCTTGAATAAAATGGTGTCTTAGGACAAAGTCTGCCACAAGTATCTGAAGACATGTGTCTGTACTAGTAATGAGCAGCAGCAATTTCAGTGTTTCTTTTTGGCTGTGTGGTAGAAACATTTAAGAAACCTGTATAGTTTAACAGAGAAAAGGAATCAGTACACTTTTGCATAGTGTTCATTCCACTTAATAGAGGGTATTTCCACCCTACTAAAGGGTAGTAGATGAACTGAGGACGTGAATATTATCCTTTAGCAAGACATTTTGTTGGAAATAATTCAGATTCTGTTGAGACAGTGTCTATTTGCTTTAATATGCTTTTTTCTTATGAAGATTAAGTAGATAACTTTTTTTAACTGGTGAAGTTAATTATTTTGTATATGGAATTAGAGTTTTAAATGCTGTTATCAATCTATGCAAAAATAGTATGATTTGACATGAGGTCATGTGACTGTTTCTGTAAAATTCTATACTGTATCTCCAAAGCCTACACCCAAAAGTGGAACCTCAGAAGTGGAAATCTCTACATTTATGGAAATAATGTGAATGCTGGAACATCCCCATGTTTTGTAGTTGTGGTTTGTTGAAATGTCAGTGTCCAGAAAGGTAGACATCTTGGATGAAGAGCTTGATCAGTTTATTACTACTACTGCTTTAATTTGTAATTAGTTTTACTGCTACCAAATGTTATTATGAACCTTAGCCCCAGGTATGCTTCAAATCTAAATTCTCACTGAAGTCTAACTTTCTGTGGTTCTTTACTGCCTCCTTGACTGATCTGACATTACTACCAAATGTGGCTGAAATATTTGATGCTTAAAATTACTTTGATTTGAGGAAAAAAACATTTGAAACTTTAGGAGGAAATACCTGCACTGAGCAGATTTCCTCTTTAAAACAGTAAGATTTTCATTTAAATAAACCTGGAAAAAAATATGTCTGGGCAGCCTGTACTTTGCAATTTCCACTAAGGATATAGTAGTCATTATAATTAACAAATATTTAGTAACCAAAGATGGAGAAATTAACCTCTGCCAATAGCATGGCATATTTTCAAATAAGTGCTTGGGACTTGCTGGAAAAAAATGAAAGGTTAAAATAGTCTAGTCTGCAGCTAGAACAGTCAGTGTTTCCTTACAGATGACCTACACTTTCAAAACTACCCTGTTTTTCATTTCTTGTGGCAGAAGCTGAAGAAAACCACCCGTTATTTAACTGAATGCTCAAGAGAGCTTGATTGTGATCTTTTAAATTAGTTTCTTCATCAGAGGAATGTGACTGAGTTACATACTGAAAGCACGTTCCCCTAATAACTTTGTATAATGGTGCTGGTATGATGGTCTCTGTTGATGCCTGAATTCATCTTGATGTTGTTTCCTAAACCAGTGCTACTTTGAAACTTTCAGATAACGTTTCCATGGCCAATTGACTTTATGCCATGATGCAGTGTCCAATTAAATAGGTTAATTGCTTTCTGCATTTATTGTTATTGCTTTACAACTAGTACTTACCAGTATTTGAACAGAAGGAACTTAAAAGACAAAAATGCAGCTAGGAGTCAAAATACAGCTGGGAAGGAGAGGATCTTCAGGAAGGGTTCTCTGGTCTGCAGTACTGACTAGTAGTCCCAAATAGATTTTATCTAAAAGTTACCTTGTAATTAATGCTGCTGACTTGAAGATTGTCTATTCAGTTTGGTAGACAAGCAGCATGACGCTGTTTCAAGGGATTATTTTACTGGTTCTCTGCAATGGTGAAGACAGTGTCAGCACTTCGATTACATATCCTTCTCTCCATGCTCCCTATACAACTATGCTACTAGCTAACACTGCAGCCTTTCTCTGTCAGGATCATTGTAACCTCCACAATATTAAGGTTGTGTACTTTCCTAGGTTGCCGGACTCTCAGATTGCCTAGATCTCTCAATTAATGCTGACACATGTTAATTTTTTAGCTGCCACGGGATATTATTTCCTGTTCCTTAAATCATTTTATTCAAGCAAAATAGCCATGATTATGATCTTACTGAGCTGCTGTAAATTAGAAGGCATTGTGGAGAAACAGGTAGGAATTAGGAACAGTTGGATGAGTTTAACAACAGCTGTTTACTGTTAAAATAGTAAAACCCAAATGGGAATCATGTGTGCTGTGCATTTTGCAATACTTATATATTCTCTCTTAAAATTATATGTGAGTTGAAATTAATGAATAATTAGAAAAAGATTTTTTTTATAGGCAAGTAGCTCATTGGCATTTAGTTTATTGTCATTTCTCATTAAAAATCTCCCTATAAAATATTTTGAGGTTTATCTCTTCCAGTCTTTTCTGTTGAAGCTGTCGGATGTTCTATGAATAATAATCTCTGCAGTCAGGTCTCTGCTCACCTGCAGCACAGCTGAGCTCCCTAAAAGTCTGCACTTCTCTTGGTGGTCCGATAAATCTCTTATTAACTTCCTCCTCTGAACGATGGGAGATACAGGTTTTGGTTTCTGTCTCCAGCATCAAAAGAAAAGAACCTTTATTCTGTGGGGTTTGGAAACATGGAAAATACAGAAAATGGGTCCTGCCTGTCTGCCTAATGGATTTGGCCCTACAGGGAAGCTGGGTGGTGGACAACCTAACCTATGAATAATCTTCTCAGCCTTGGCATGGGAGGAATAATAAGCAGCTTAGTATTGAGCAACCTCAGGTGCTCTGTGCTTGTTCAGTGGCTGAAATTTAAAGGACTTTATTGGCAGAAACCAAAGTGAGGTAAGTGTGCCTCCAGGGTCTGACAAGGGTGTCAAGGGAGTAAGTTCTGCTTTTGCACCTAAGCGCTATAGGTGACGGTACAGAATGTCTCTCCTGTAACGTAATGCAATTATCTGGTAGTGGAAAATTTTTCTAGGTTTATAGCACTTTGCCAGGATTTTGTGGGCATGATACTTCCTGGGTTTTTTTTCTGCAACTTTTCCTAAAGCTTCACATCTGAGTGTGATATCCGAAAATGCTGTTGTGGTGCCAAGAGACATTATATTTCCAGATTCTGTGTTAACATTTCTGGAAATATATTCTGCCAAAGGCAGTAATTAACATACTTGGGCAATCTACTGCACGCATCAACGAGCTGAAATAGTGTGCTGCATTTGTTTCCCTGATTTAATGGGTCTGCCCAAAACCCCTGGAGGGTGGTTAAAATAGCTGGATTTGAGCCTGAGTCTCAGTACTACTCCTTAGCAGACTGACTCTGTATATCGGTACTGCCTCCTCCTGGATGAATCTAACCTGAGGTAGAGGAAAGGCACGTACACAAACAAGTAACCCTGGGAGAAACTGAGGCATGGCTTTCTGTGGTAACACATCAGCTGATTTACAATGACTCACCACCTCTCTTTCCAGACATGAAGAAGCTGTGTGAGGACTAAGCCTGTCCTCTCATTTTTTTGTAATGTGAGAGCCTATCCACAGGTATCAAGTAATGTGCTTTACATCCATTCTTAGCTTAATCTGCAGTTTCTTGTCCGTATGTCCACATCAACAAGTGCATATTGATGGCTGATAGTCTAAAAATTACCCAGATAAAAGAAGTCATGTTACATTTATAAATACAACCATTTGCAGAAAGGGTATTCTCTCTCCTCGTGCAGAATACATCCTGCATTGCGAACTGTGAGAAAAGTATATGGGATCTGGATACAAAGGTTCACAAATCTAACCAAGAAGCAAAATAATTAAAGCATAACAATACTCCTAGCCTGTTTCTGTTACAAAGAAAAATGTTTTATCTTAATTTCTGAGTACTTGACTTTGTAGCTTTACTGATGTTCTTTCTTTTGTATAACTTAGTATATTTTCCTTGCCCAGAAAAATGTTATCGTAAAGTCTCCAATTGTCTGTGTATTACAGTGAAAAATGTGAGGGCACAATGTCATATTTTTACATTAATGACTTGCCTTAATTCTCCCCTCTGTGACCCTGCATTAGTCAATTTAAGACTGTGTTGCCAGTGAGACGGGAAATCCTGTCCTGTACTCTCCGCTGTCTATCTCTGGCTGCAGATTCCTGTCTGCTTCCCTTGCACTAGCATTAGTATTTGTATGGCTGCAAAGTATATCAAATCAGCGCTCTGACAGATGTTTGTTTTCTTGTTTGATTTTTGGACTGACTGCAGCCAGCTATGATGCTACATCCTGAATAATCTGTCTTTAAGTAACAGTTAAAATTTATCTTCAACCCATCTACAGGAAATCTGCAGTTGCTCATATATCATTCTTAATCTCAAATGCAAAGAGAAACGTCACAGGTACTACATATCAGCCTTGGTCAGCTATCTTCCTCTCCCTCCTTGGTGGGCAGGTTTTAAAGGGAGTGACTCAGGGAAGACAACCAGAATGAGATGTAGAAATCTAACCTGGGTATGATAGGCAGAGAATTTTTAAAAGGGAGGATGCTGACAGAAAGGACAGCCTGGTTCCTGAGTTACGGATGAGGAATCTGGTTTTAAGACTTCCCAGCTGAGATCATTGACAAAATGGTGCTGTGGTTCCTCAGGGTTGTTTGTACAGTTAAAGTGCTGTGATAGCTGGGCACAGGCTCCTAGCTGGAAAGTGCCTGGCTGGCTGAGGGGATGATTCGTCAAGGTCTGGGGAGCAGCCGGACTTCATGAGTGGGAAGACCCCTGTGGTACACTAATGTGTGACAGCCTCAAAGAGTCCCCCACTCTAAAAGAAGCAAGAAGGGATGTCTTCCTTGACTTTGCCTTGAAATCCTTCCCCTTTAAATGCAAAACATCGGTATCATAGTGTCAGGTGCTATTAGAGCTTGGAGAAACTTGGTGTGACTGTGCTGAAACACCATTTTGAACACATTCGCAGCAATAAATATATTTGGCAGTATACAAGCCCTGATCTGCAACTGACAGTTGAATTTGTGTCTTAAATATGCATCGACGAGCTCTTTAATGACTCAACGTTACACATCAAGAGCTTCTACTGTATGGTAAGCCTGTGATGCTTAAACTGAGGTCATGGCTGGATCCGTCTGTAAGTCAGTCAGCTATGCTGAGCTTGCCAAAGTTATGTTGGTATAAATCAGGGCGTGGCTTTAATTTGGGGGCAGTCACTTAATATTGTCGCTTCCAGTTTGGTCAGTATAAGAAATTTTTCACTCTCATAGGCAAACTGCTTAATAAAGTCTCACAATAAACAAAAAATGAAATTTTATCTTCTATTTCTTACTAAAACAGGTGCACTGAAGGATGATCTGAGTAATTAACTAACAGTGCATGATACAAGGAATAACACAAGGTAAATTAAGTTTGCATCACTTTTAATTCTACACAGAAGGAAGCCCTGCTACAGAAGTACAGGAGTGTTAACAAAGTTTGGAGAAACAATTCCTTTGCTGTTAAACTACAACTTTTCATAAATCTGTTCTTTCAAAAGAAATGAAAAAGTAATAATGGAAAGCAGGAAGAACTTTGTGACAAAATACGATCTTGCGAATTCATTGATCAGTCTCTGACAGGACATTGCACTGTGATAAGAGTCAGAGACTAACCACATGAAAGAAGTCAGAATTGCCTGTTGTTAGAGAAATTAAAAGGCAGCAGGGAAAGACAGAATTCTGTGTGGAGGGCATTCACCAAGAGACTCCAAAATACTAGAGAAGGGAGAGGGATAAGCAGAGTTCATGCTCAAACTGGCCTAAACTTTGCTCCTCAGGAAAAACTTGTCAAAATATCGCAACTGATGGTGCTATTCATACTCTGAAAACAACCTATAATGAGGCAATGTTTGGCAATGAGAAGGAGTTTGGAGAGCTACAATATGTCTTTGCAGAAGCTTGCAAATGTTGGTAGAGTGTGCACAGGTTAGTTAAAGAGCTTAATAATGACTTAATAAAGACTTAATAGTGGCACTTCGGGACATGGTTTAGTAGGCATGGTGGTGTTGGGGTGATGGTTGGACTTAATGATCTTAGAGGTCTTTTCCAACCTATGATTCTATGATTCTTTAGCTCAGAGCATTTCCTTCATTAAATAAATGGACATGATTGTAGCAGGTGATGAATAGACTATGAGTCTGAATGTAAACGGGACAGTTGTTAACTTTAAATTGGATGTTAAGTGCTGAAGTCAAGTGTTGTGCCTGAAATTATGTTGTTGGAATTCTAAAGAAAAAAATACATTAGGAGCTGAGTGAATGAAACCCAAGACGGCGGCCTTGACTACTAAGACTACAATGAAAAACTATGTGAGGAAATATGAAAAGTAGGAAATGAAATATAGTAATGTCATCCTATTGACTAAAAATATATATGGAAACCATCGTTGTGATCGCGATGGCACAGTCTTTCAAACAGAAGAAGACAAGACAATTGAGAGAGAATTTGAGGACCCTTTCAGGAGACAGGGAAGTTTCCACAAGAATATAGGAGCGATCTAGATGAGCCCATTCTGCACTTCATTCTTTTAGCAAGGGTGAAAAGATCTTGAAAGCTCATATATTAAGAATTGAAGGAGGAATAAAAGAGAAGTCTGACTTCCTGGGAAGACTGTCCTGGACAGTATACCACATCAATTATCTGAGTGCTATTTAATTAATGAACATCACAGTTGTCACTTTTGCCTCTGAACTGAGTTCTCTTGGATAAATGAAAGAGTAAAGGACAACCTTCAGCCTTTTAAGCTAAGACTTCATAGACTTTTTGAGCAGAAAAATATGATACATGCCTCAACATCCAGTCTTCTTGGAAACCAACCATCAGAGCTGTAAAATCCTTATCACCAGCAAAGCATTGGAGAAAGTCTTCTTAATTACCTCCATCTCCACAAGGTACTACCACGATACTAGTACCATTTCAGCTGAGCTGCAGGACAGAAGATATAGCGAGCTGGAAAATGAAGTATTTATACCTACTTGTTCTTAGAAAAAGACAAATTAGCTATAGGTATTTTGTTACCTGTCTCTGCAGCATTTGATGCAGACAGCCATGAATTCGTGCTACCCTGTTTCAGATGTGTGACAAAAAAAATTACTTTCTCATTGTGTTGAATATGAGTCCTCATAATAGACATTTTCAATAGCGTTCTGTTCTTGCCTGGCTACAGATAAGAGATAAACACTGGTTATGAAGTTTAACCTTCCTCTGTAGGATGCTCTGACTTCCAGAAAAGTACATTCTTCTAGTGTGTACTTCAGACTGAGCAATGGATGTGAGTAGAATGAGTCAAGAGATGATACAGGAGTATCCCTTCATCCTGCAGCTGGAACTATGGCTTTTCGTTACCTTGGAAGTCTTCCTGCGGTAGGAAAATATGGTATTACTGATGGACTGCTGAAGTCTTTGTCCACATGGATGTGGGCAACACACAGAAACATAAACATTTTCTTCACAACATGATCAAAATTTTGAAGAATGCTCTTTGCCATTAAGGCATACAATCCTAATGTTTCCTATAAATGAATGAAGAAGCCATTTTATGTATATTTCTGTATAATCTTTTTTGGCAATATTTGCATACAGACAGTGTTTTATGATTTACACGTAGTTAGGAGATATGGTATCTGCATGAAATCCATAGTAGGATAAATTTAAGATGTGCATCTCTGAAGATTTCTTTGTGCATCAGCTGGTATATCTTCTTCATTCATATTAGGGAGGTATTTCAGTTGTGTGATCAAATTTTGGTGAACTGTGGCTTATAACAGACAATTAACAGCTGTTAAATGGGATTATTGCAGGCTGTTATCTTCACATAGCGTTGATTCAAATACTGATTTCACTCAATTTACTGCTCATAAGGCCACCCTACTGCTAGGTACACTCTACTCATGATAAATGACAAAATACATCTGAAAAGAATATGACCTATTTAAAATACATGTCAGTAGATTTTATGGCCTGGTTTGCAGCTCCTTGACACAGGTCACAATTCCAGAGTGGAGTGTTACGAGTAGGAGGAAGAGGTAGAGTCTGTTGCCAGACAGAGTAGAGTCTGGTAGCCCAACAGAATTGTGAGAAAATTACTTTTGTAATGTTTCTTTGGCTGTGATTATAAATACGATTTTGATAAGGAAAACAAATCATATTTCTAGCCTTTTGATTGTTTCACCTCTTGAAGAATGCCACTCATGCTGGGAGATATGATAGAGTAAGAGTCATCTTTGAGTGATGTGCTGCATCTAAATGATGCACATCTAAAGAGATGCAGTTTAAAATTCAAAGTAGACCCTTTACATGCAAAGTTAACTATCATTTCCTTCTCTCTGTAAACCTTTTCCTTCTCTCATATTTCAGATATGGCCAACAGTAGATGCTTCACTCTTTCCAGGTTAACTTCAGGATGCAATAGTTTTCTAAGCTTTGCTATTGGGTAGATGCAGCCACAAGGCAGTCAACAAGAACATATAGTGGCTGGACACAGGGATTGCTGTTTTGGAAATGTACAGGCTTAGACTGGCCCGTCAGAACCAGCTGGGAACCTATATTCTTAAGATGTGATTTCTCATTAAATTTTGTTTCAGCGTTACAGATGGTGTATGTGGTCCTTCGGTACCCACACTAAGATCTTGACAATTGTTCCTTGAATGCTTCTATGCAAAGGAGTGCTGCGTATTTAAAGGAGTTTGCTAAGTTTATGCAAAATTATTACATATAAACAATTCTTTTTATTCTTACCTCTAATGCTTATGAAGGCAGCAAGATACTTTTAAAAGGTATTTCTCTTAGGTGTGACTTTTGTGCTATTGTCCTGTTGTTTGGTAAATGTCTACATTTATAGGCGAGTGGATACTGTCAAATGTTGTATGAGGAGAATTTTAACTACTCTGTGATTAGGAATGAAAGGAAGAAAAAAGATTGCCTTGTACTTTCAGTTTTACTCGTCTTACAATGTCTATGAGGAAATTTATCTTTCATATTTAAACAAACAAAAAAACCCTACATATAAAGTAGTAAGCTTACTGATAACTGCAGTGAAAGGCCATGCAATAAAATGGGATATATTATACGTTCTATTCAGTCTAATTCTTTGTCTGATTAGCAATCTGTAAGATATGTATTGGATGTTCTATAGTTAAAGTTTAGACTTGGCTTTCTAACTAAATCCTAAATCTAACTATTTTCACTTATAGTAAGTGAAAATATTAAACCTACTTTTATTTTCAATAGCCTTGTATAGCCCAGAGACCCACAAAACTACAGCAATATTCTTTCATGTAATGCTTCTCAGATACTTCGTAAGTTTTATTTAAGTGGGACACAACAGGGGAAATTAAAAGTTTATCTGGATGCATAAAATAGTAATAAAAATTGAATGAAGTATCACTGGGAAGTGTTCGACATCTCAAGTTTAAATAAACGTAATCAATCACGTCAGCATGGCATTTTCTTCACCACATACGCAGCATGCGTTGTTCTTAATTACACCCAGATTTGTAACACAGAAAAATTAATGACTAAGGGATTAGAGTTGCTATTTAATGCTCAGAAAGTCTTACTAGGTTGAAGGGTTTAAGAGATTCTTTTTTTCCTACAAGTCGAGATTTATTGTGGTCTTATGCCAGTCTCTTAAACTTGCATTACAAGCAAAGCTCATCCATTTTCACTACAATGGTAAAGTAAAACATATTGTTTTGTGGGCTTTCAACAGTTAAGAACAGAAACATAACAAGGGATGATAAATGTATGGCTCTTTGATTATAACTACCATAAAAGGAATATATTTAATGTACAGTTTTGCAGAAAGAAATTTTATTTCTCACTTGCTCTGCAGAGTAACAAACAATTATATAAAAATTATTTTTAAGTAGTCTGTGCTTTAGAGGACATAATCATATATTTTAGGACTGTGCCACTTGTTAGGCACAAGAGGTAAGTTGTTATTAAACCAACAATTTTCTGATAAATTAAGCCTGTTTTCTACTCATGAAAAATCCCAAAGCAGACTTTGATTTTGATTGTAATCATTTGAAAAACACTTTATACCTTCTGTGGATTGATTGTAAGTATTTGCTTTATTTAGAAGCTAATTTTTATTTATAACAAGTGACCAGTTAAGGTAAGGCTCACTTATTTTCCTCTGCTTGTGGAAGACAGAAACTTTTTACACTAAAGAGGAGCAAAATTGTTACTAATGACAGATAACCATACTCCTCTCTAAGTCTGCCTTTCATGTCTGAAATATGAAATGAAGAATAGCTACTCTCCAATAAGTTTTGAACAAAAACTCACTCACATCTGCACTCCTGACGAAACAAGCAAATCAAAGTTCAGGCACAGGTGAATAAAAAATGTGTGGGAACTGACCACAAGACTTGCGGGTAATTATTCCCTATATTCATCTCAGTCTTGCTGTTAACTCCACAGGGCTTATTGATGTTCCCATTGAAGTCACCTCAACTTTCATTTAAGAGAAATCCTTGAAATCAGAACCTCCATGGGAGTGTCTCATAGCCTGATCAAGTCTCTTAGAGATTATAAAAGTCCTGCAGAGACCTTTGGCAAAGGCTGTGTTTAGAGGAGTAGCATGTGACACGTAACCAATCTTGATACAGGCAAAAATAGCTGTCTTGGAATACAGTTTATATTCTTGTGCCTTTTTGAATGAAATCTTATCCACAGTTATTTTTGGAGTTCAGTGCAAAATTCTAATGAAAACTATGAGGGTCTAGAGCCTGATGTCAAATATTTGTGCCTGGGTCCCATCGACTTAGTAGTCTTTGAAATTCAAGCCTTTCTTCATGTGCAAGTCAGTCTTTATTACTGGGATAGGCAGATAAGCACTAGCAGGAAAGTCTTGTAGTAAAAATACTGTATGCTTCAACATCATAAAAAGCTCTAAAAGATTTTTGAACCAACGGAGAAAGTAATAAATACATCTCCGCAAAACTTTAGCTGCCTTTTCAATCTGCAGGCAAAGACACCTTTCACTCAAACAAGTAATATAGGTACAGTGCAAATAAGCTTATACTCACTACTAGATTCCATTACTGCTAAGAGCTATGCCACAGGCAAAGCAGGTGGGGTGTGGGGAAGTCATCTTTTGATCTTAGCGCTAATCAGAACTGCAGCAATATGATTCTGTCAGCATTAACTGTAAGTGTAATTAGAGACATTATGTTGTGCCTGTTTGCATTAGGTGGTGTATGGCACAGTACGTTGTGGAAATAACAATTGAAAATGCTGTAAGAGTATAGAGGCAGAGTGGAGGAACAATGCTGGCACTGAGGGCATGAGACAAAGCTGCTAGAAGTTTGGATTCATGCTTATTCTTGGACCTGTGTATTTTTAAATAATTCTCATTTTTTAATATGTAGTTAATAGGAATGGTTAGTGTTTTTCCTTTACTTGGAAACATCTATTTGAAACTTGTCAGAATAGTGATTATTTCCATTACATGTTTGTACAGATCTGAAAAAAAGACAGGGTCACACTACTGTAATTTCAAAATTAGAAGACAGTATTTGTTAGAGACGCTAAACAGAATCCATGAAACAATGCATATTACGCATATGGCATGTTATCGTGGTAGCAGTCAAAGTAAAGATTAAGGATGAAATTCCAACTCAGTAGACTTTATTGTCAAAGCTCCTGACAATTTCAAGGTGGCGAAGATTTCAGTCTGCATATTTCAGAAGTGTCCTGAAAACACCGCAGACTGTTATCACAAAAGTAATATTGGTGTTCATATGTCCTATTAGTGAAGTAAGGCCACAGACACCATCACTTTTATTTGTATTTATATGATAAAAGTGCATATTGTACAGAAGAGTAATTACTATGATTAATCAATTTATCTTTGTTTCTTATACATATGGTTCTTTTTCTGTGCATGGAAGGGAGTGCAGAATTCACAATAGAAGTGAAAATAATAAAAAAGGACATGGTATGACTGAAATCATAGACAAAGCACACTAATTTATGAGTAAGACATCTCTGTGCCAAGTTTTGAGCCATTTGTATTGATATTCATGAATAAAGTGGAATTGATACAGCAGTATTACAATCATGTCATGCACGCGTTCAGGCTCATGCTTATTTTAGGAGCAGCCAATAAAAAATAATGGAGTAGTAAAGTATTTTTTCTTGGTTAAAGAATTTTAGAATAAGAATATTTTAAGTGGAATTCTCTGGTTTTATGGTTTCTAGGGATGTTGGACAAGGTGGAGAGATTTCATTCAGGAAGAGTTTCGTCTTTACCAGAAATTATTCTAAAGAGCCAAACAACAGGCATCTGCCACAAAGACATTCAGAAAGTCTTATCAATGTTCTTTATTTATTGTATCTACAGCTCTTGTTAGACCAGGTACGTGCACAGGTACGTAGGCAAAAATCTGTGTTAAAGTTCGATAAATGCACACTGCATATCCAGACTGTGGCCCTAATTGCAGTATGTATGCCATCAAAAATGCGGTGGTCATTCCCAGCACTTTGGATTTTGTATTCAGGATTGTTGCACACGGAAACCATGTGGTGTCTGTTGGTACTGCAATCACTCCAGCGAAGGAAGGTAGAACCATAGTACATGAAACTCCAAACTTCTCTTTGCCTGATTGTTTTTCAGAAGCTACTTAATGTAAAGCAACATCACTATAATTTTTTAAATTAGCTCACAGAAGTGTCTGACCTCTGACCAACCCATAACTGCTTTTTGAAAGATTAAGCGGAAACCAGGTATGAATTTGAACTACTAGCTATCATTGCATCAGCATTTGGTATCACTATGATAGCACAGAGAAAGAGAAATAATAGAAAACCAAGAAGTGGAAATAATAAGATTTCACTGAAGCATAATTTGTAAGATGCTTTGTGGATTTTTCTCTTCTTTCTGGATCCATTCACACTCAATAAAGCAAATGGCATGTGAAATGATCAGCAATGATTCATACAGCATTGTAGGTAGCTGGTTTGAGAGGGCCAGATGATCTGTTTGCTATTTATGTAGTCAACAGACAAAGTTCTAGGAAGCTTCTAAAGTGGTTAAGAGACAAAGAACAATTTGCCTTTTCACTAATGACAATCAGTGACTTATGTACCAGCTTCAGAGCTCAGGCGAATGGACTAATCTGATTTGTTCCTTTCAGAGTCTTAATGTCAGGTTGTCTGGAAAGTATAAATTATTCTTGTGCAGTAAGACCCCGGAAAAAATAATCTAAAGTAAGTATTAAAATAACTTTGTTAACGTTAGAAATAGGCAAAAAAAGAAAGTCTGGAGAGGCTGGCAGTTCAGATATCAGCACCAAAGGACTGCACAAAAATCCCAGCTCCAGATTCTTTCAAACTTTACAAAAGTCTGCATCCAAATGTTATCATTTGAACCAATCTTCAACCAGCTGCATAATTGCTCATATAGCAAAGACCAGTCTAGAAATTAATGTCTGTTAAAACACCCAAACCAACCCCCCAAACCAAACTCAAAACATTTATTTACTTTGCTTCTGTGAAGTAGGAGTGTTTGGTTATGATGTCTGTAAATTTTTAAAAGATGAACTTTCAGTGTTTTTATATAAGTTTAAAATTTTCTGGTTTTCAGTGTATCAAATAATACTACAGGTGGTAACTTTTTCCTGTTTTGTCCAATTTGCATCTTTGTAACACTTGAAAGATAATTCACTGCTTTTAGCAAAAGAGTGACAGGCAGACAAATTATAGGCTTATTTTTCAAAGATTAAGAAGTTTTGAAAAATTGCCCAGTAAGAAAAAAGGAGAAAAAAGAGAAGATTTCATTTTTGGTATGTTCAGTGAAACCTTTTGGTCAGATCTAGTCAGATAATTAATCTTTGTTAGCTGTTGCTTTTAAGCACTAGAAATAAAGAAGACTGTCCTTGTGTCTTGGGAGAAAAATCAAATATTTTTCCTATGTCACTCTTGTTCTGGTAGGTGAAATAGCTTCTTTTTGTGCTTTCACATGCCTGTATTCCAGTCTTCTCAGAGGGGTTTACGAGAAGTAGTGTGGGTAATAGGTAGTTATCTGGTAAAAAGTAGGAAAGGAAAGACCTAAACCTTGCTTTAAATCTTGAAAACTTAGAAATTTTGCTATCTCAGAATAGTGCATGCCAAAGCATCAGTACTTTGCTTTGCAAGTAATATCGTGCTACAGACCTCTTGTGAAATTAAAAAAGTTATCTGAGGAAGATCAGTGTACTTGCTGAAAAAAAGGAAAAAATTTAGTAACCGAAACGTCGTAATTGCTTAAGATTCAGGCTCAAATGGATAGTTTATTAAAAAGTAAATAGATTTAGTAAATGATGGAAGATCCTCTTTTCTAAATGAAATGTTTCATTTAGGAAAAGTTGAAAGCATTACAACATTTGTGAAAGACTTTACAAATATTTTTGTAGTGGAGCTGTCTTAACTTTCCCCAATAGTGACAATTGTGGCAGGGGAAAAAAGGAAATAGGGGCTTTTATTACCTTAAACCTCATCAGAAGTTCTTCCCAAGAATAAAAAAATACAGTGATGTAGTCAACCTGAAATTGCTTTTCTTTTGAAAGCCTGCAAGTTTCCTTGTTATTTTAAGGTGACCTGATTTTTCTGTTTGTGTGTGTGAAAGACGAGGATTCACCCCTGAAACTGAAAACATGTAATTGTAAATTCCTACCTTTTTGTTCCTGTGCCCTTCATTAGGCCACTTGTTTGTCTGTCCATGGGTCACAGGTGAGTTCCTCAAGAGCACGTGAAGTCTTCCAGTGATGGTTTTTTCCTTTGAGAAATCAATTATCCTCAAAGCTTCTTGGGATGTTGCCCTGTTCTGTCCAGCTGGGAAAACACAGAACATAATCTGACAACTAATTTCCACAGCAAATTGTGTCTGCTGATCTGCATCACATATTGGGAGGAGACTGCATGAGATTCTGCCCTGTAGGTAAATTCAACTTGTCTTTAATTTATTGGGTTTTTTTTCTTTTGCTGCTGTGTAATTATAGACCTTACCTAAAATGATGAAATGCTGGTTCCTGGCCAAAAATTTAAAGCGACATATGTGTATTTTCCACTAGGAAAGTTGATATTAGCTCATTAACATCTTTCACAGATGAAATAACACAGTGAGCCAATGTGAATCAAATGTTCCCAGGGGGCTATTTTCCTCCCACTGATTGGAGAGTGATGAAAACACTGAGTAAGAGGTCAGCCTGCATCTGATTTCAAAAAGTGCCCTACTGATGGGGAAAACATCTGATATCAAAAGACCATCATCCAAGTGTAATCTGTACTGACCTGGTTTGTGCTAATCAGTGAAATCAACCATTACAAAAGTATTACCATTCATTATAATAATGAATCTGATCATTTTCCTATATGGCCCTTTTTTACACTCTACAGAAAATCCATAGTTGTATTGTTCCACTTCTATTGATAATCTACTTGATGAACATCGTACTTGACAGTTGCTTTGCAGCTGAACTGGCAGTATCCACCATCACCAGAATCAGAGTTGTTGGGTTACCTGGCTGATAAACACAGACAGGGTCTTCATATTTCAGGTTTCCAAACAGATTTCTTCCTTGTAAAGCCCAGACCCTCTCTACCATCCTGCATTTTTGGTACAGTTCCTCAGCTGCTTAAATGCCTCTAAAATCAGAAAGAAGAAAAAAAAAAGAATTAAAGACTAAAATTCAGCACAACAGATGCACAAATGAATATTGAGATGAATATAGTGTGGGCTCAGAAGTTAACTGTCATCACTCCCCATTGCATTTTTGTCTGTTCCGTGTGCTGTGCACCTGTGGCTTGCAGACAATGGATTTGATTGCACTATAGAAAACTGCCAGTCAAGTTAAAGCTGCTGCTGCCTGTTGCTGTGTCTTTGTTCTCTCCTGTGAGCTCTTTGCATGCTTTTCTCCTTTTTTTTTTTCCTTTTTATTTTTATGTTGCCGCTGTGTGGTCTTTTAATTATTATATTAGTACTCTTTTCTGCTGCTTTAGAGATACTATAAATGTAGCAAAGAAAAAAAATGGTTGCATGAAGGCATTGTAGACTGTAGGCAAAAGAAAATAGATATTCAGCAATCTTTGAAGTACACAGAAACAGGACCAGTGTTGTAGTTACTGGAGACCACCAGGCAGTAGAAATGAATTAACAGCAGACTATCCCCTCCCCCCAGATCCTATAATCAAAATGAAGTGAACACCTGCACTAAATAAAATTGAGCTGAACCAGCAAGAGTATTAAATTCTGGGCTTGATTTACGGCTATGTTACTCCAGTTTTATGCTGGCATAAATTCCCTTTAAAGCGATAGTGTTACACAGTTATGAATTGGGAGTAATGTGGTTGTGAATCAAGTTGTTCAGGTTCTTTCCTGAGATGTCAGCTCTTGTTTGCTTTGGAGTATCAATACAGGTGCCACTTTATCTCCTTTCTGATAGACATAGTGCTAGAGATGCAGAGGACTATACGATTTGTGAAAAATACATTTTTTTTTCTGAAATTTTCCATTGCTTTGTTTCACAGTTTTTTTCAGTTTTGTAGTGACTTGTCAGGTCTAGCAGAAGCATATTACCGATGGACTTGCTTAATCCACTTGTATCAGGAAACACTGTATATGGACATTTCCCATGGAAGAGCTGGCCTGGCCCTTACTGGGCACTGTGTCCTTGTGCAACCATTTGTGTACGGGTTTTTGTGGAGCGTGCTACAGGATTGCAAAGGAACTTGCACAGAATTCAGTGCCAAATTAAAACCATAGAGCGTGGGGAGTATATGGAGAGAACTATACCTGTAGCTCCTATGTTCTTATTACATTGTCTTCACAGATCTGCCTGGTCCAGGTGTGCACAGTGTCGAGTCTATGTGCAGAATGGACACCATGATCAGTGCTAAACGCTGTCTTGTGGAGGCACTGAAGTGTAAACAGGTGCCAGATAGTTCTGCTTTATATCACTAGAGCAAAATAATTGTGTCTTGCTTGGCAAAGGCTCTTTACTCAGCTTGACCTGGCTGGGTGTGCCTGAGAACCCACAATGCTCAGTAGGAGAGAAAAGCCATCTTGGACTCATCTGGGTTGAGTTTCCACAGAAGATTTGGGCTAATTATTTTATAAGAACAATTTTGTCCATCCTAATGATGGATTGCAGAATTTTCCAAGTTGTCATATCCAGCCTAGCCACTTGATCTGTGCTACATATCCTATTTTCCTGTCTTTTATTCTCTATGATAGACCCATGTGTTTTTAAGGAGACAAGTGTTAAAAAATAGGGCTGTATGAAAGATGCAAGCAGATAAATAAAGAGGCGTGCAGCTGCAAGTAAAAATGCTACAAGATAAATTAGCTGCGAACCTAACCTCAGTTCCCTGTGTCTTAGGGCTTAATTAAGACCTTTTAAAGACTTCCATGGACTTTAGTAGGCATTGGATGAAGCCCTTAATCCTTTATTTTAAACTTGCTTTGACCCAGGTTGTTTAGTTTTGCAGGAAACAAAAGTGATCCCCGGCCCCTGCCCCCCCCCCCCCCTTTTTCCTTTCCAGGTACTAAGTAAATAATTTCATCTTTTCAGGACTATAAAGACTACCTTATCCTTTCATTGAGCCATACATTGGTGGTTTCGTTATTTATTATTAGTTTCTTGCTAATCCTGGATAATTTATAACAAGGTAATACTTTCTTAGTTCTGGGAAAGTATTTGCAATACATAGTCATCCTGAAAGAAAACCTTATTTCCTTTTGTGGTTTACTTTTCCGCTACAGTTTGCATTCCAAATATTTTTTCTGGAAAATTTTCATATATTATACTTTTTAGATCATTGAACTAACTGCTCTATTATTAATTCAAAAGTTCTCCAGTGAATTCTTGCTGTCCTAGTCTAGGAAAAATTTTAGTAGCCCATCCTGTCAGTAGCATTGGGCTTTCTGTTGATATTTCAGATGATAACAGGCAGAATGTTGCAACAGTCAGTCTGTCATATCTCAGTAATCTTCTATCCAGTATTCCTCTTTTTCACGCATATTACTGACTTTATGTTAAGGTCATCACAGAATCACACAGAATGGTAGGGGTTGGAAAGGACCTCTGTGGGTCATCTAGTCCAACCCTCCTGCCGATATAGCAATAAGGCAATAAGTAAGATATAGCAATAAGGGATTGCAGTTTTTAATGTGGAAAAGACAAAGTAAGATTGGCAAAAGTAAATTGAAAATTCAAATTGAAGATGGAAATGGCATCAGCTGAATAGAAACTGTCAGAAAGTAAAAAAAAATTTATTAGATGACATTTTGTTTTGAATATTTTGGAACAAATTAAGATTTTGCTTGAAAAATATTTTGTATCAGAACTGGGCTTCTAAAAACTCTTAAGTGTGTGAAAATGTTACTTTCATATTTATTTTATTTCATTATGCACATGCACAAATTTAAGATATTCCAAAACTTTTAATCAGTCTTCAGATTCGCTCTTGAGCTTTTCAGACACTTTCTCTAATACGAATGTTCAGTAGGTGGCCCAGGTAGATCAGCCCTAACTATTCCTGTTATTGGTTTTTTTAAAGTTGTATAAAAAAGGGATTAACAAGTACAAGTATTGCATCCAGATTTGTGCGAAGCAGCAAGCAGAAGTGTGGCAGAGTCACTGACCATGTTGTTAAGACAGAAGATTGTGTGTTTTCTAAATACGTACATGTTACTAAAGTGATAAATGTGAGCAGCAAACAATGTGAAGACAATCTGTCCTCTAATGAATTAGTTTAATGGGGTACATAAAGAACTGAATAAAAAACTCAGCAGTGATATGTACTCCTTTTCCAGAAGCTCTTACTGGTCAGTTAGACAGATACCTTGGGAGCTGTAGAGACTGCACACTTTCAAAGACAGCTTTTATTTGTTCTGGGTGTCCACCAGTTCTTTGTTCTGGTTGCCTTCTATATATTTTTCCTTATTTCAGTCTGATAACTCTTCCATTTACTTCAGCACTTGCTTCTCATTCTCCAGCTGTTACAGTCCTTGCTTTAGTCGTCTTTCAGGAGTCTTTGGTTTGGCAGTGGCTCAGCTCATTGTTGGAATTGTTTCGGGATCAGTGCTAGATTGCTCGTAGTCACTGTTGTCTATACAGCTATGGGTTTCTCATCAGGCAGTTAGGCCTCCATCTTCCAGTCTCTTTGACTCTTATGGCTATACTAGGGAGAAGCAAAGAGAAGATGATGTCCATATTCAGGCTGGGAACTGTAACAGGAAAGTGGGTACGTTTGTGCGGGGATCACTCATTAAATTTCGACATTCATGCCAATGTACTATGATTCTGAGTTTGTTTGTTTCAGATATTTTGTTTGTCTGTGAGACTGGGTTTTGGAAGTAGTACTGGATTGTGTGTTTTTATAATTTTAATAGCCAAGCAAAGGATACAGCGTATAACGCTCGCATAATCAGACTTCTGTTCTTGCCCAAATCAGTGTTTGTCTAAGTGCAGAATAGTAGGAAGTAGCTATAGAGTTCCTTTATGCATTAACAGAAATATAATTGGGGTAGTCTGTGTATCAGCAGTATTCTTTCATCTAGTGAATAATTATCTAAAAGAGAATTTGAAATGACCTAATTCTTTAACAAATACTTTTCACATAGGCTGTTATGTGCACTTGCCTGCAGTGGAAGTTTGTCCTGATTCTGGTACTCATCAGCTAGTTGCTGACAGGGACTGCAGGGATCTGCCACAAAGATGGGCATCTGTGCTTGAAATGTTACCCAAAATCAAGGTATGATCAGGCTTAGAGCAGTGACTGAAAGTTGGGAAGGTGTCAACAGGTAGGATTTTAAATGAGAAGTAGTGGAGCAGCTTTTTTTGCTACTCTTCATATGCTGTCTTTCTTGTCTGCAAATAAAGGGCCTTACTCCTTACACCTGTTCATTCTTGAACATTTTCTAAGCACCATGTTCATACATAAACATTTTTTTTCTCCTAAAGAAGGAGAATTAGTGAACATAATGGGAATGTCATTGTATAGCAGTTATTTAGTATTTTAATTTCAACAATGCAGATTTAACAAAAATTAGCTCATGCGGCTGGGAACTTTTTACAAGTCCCTCCTTCTAGAGTGCAGGTGGGTTTCAACTTGCTAGGCTCAAAGCAGACACTAATATAGACTGTCAATTTCTAGTTCAAAGGAAGTTGTTACAGCCCCCTGGGTAGTTGCTGCCTGACAGCTGAACTTCTTCCTCAAAGAGGTTAGGTATACATAGATTTAGGTATACATAGATAAGCACTAAATACCCCAATGACACATCACAATAGTTTACAAAAAATAGTAGAGAGACATAACCTACAATACATTGAAAATGATTTCTCTCTATTAACTTAGATATTATGAATTTCAACCAATTTTCTGAAGCTTAAATTCACCTTACAGATTAAAAATGCTCCAACCTGCTACAGCCAGTTATAGGACTGGGAGATCCTCCTCACTTCCATTTTAGAAGGACTGAGTTGTAGTTTAGTGGCAGTGCACTCTGCAGGTGATTTTTGCCTTGGAGAGTGGTACAAGACTTCCTTATGCCGTTTAATTTCACCAGATATGCTATGTCGGGAACTAGAGGCTGAGCAGATTTGCTGGAATGCTCTTTGCATGCTGGCTGCCGCTCATCTGACACACAAGGCTGCTCTCTCTTGGGCTGGCAGTGCAGGCTGCATGGGGGCAAACCAGCCAGCGGAGGAATAGCTGGGATGCTGCTGGGGTGATGCTGCTGACCCAGCAATCATTAAGAATACTCCGGGAGAGTTGCAGGCAGAGTGCTAGCAGGAAGACTCTTACTTGTCGGTGCTCTGGCACTGTCCAGCTGTCTTGGATGAATCGGTGTTGCTCTTAGGTCGAATTTAAGAATCCCAGCTTCTCAAGCTATTGGTGGCTAAAAAAGGCTTCACCTTACCAGAGGATGTGCTGGAGGTGAATTACTTCTTTGTGGTTTCTTTTTCAAAACTAGAGATGAGAGGGTAAATTCACTTGCAATCTAACCTTGGTGACAGTATACTATGGTTGAACGTGGTTGTGTGTCTTACAGTAGATTCTCAGAAGTATGCAACTGCAAGACATGGTCACTGTGAAACACAATGTGCATGTGGACAAATCATACATGTGGACTTGCATGAGCAAATTAGATTTACAGGTTTTACGTGATTGTTAAAAAGCTAGTGGCAAGTATATTTTAAGGTATATATAGACATGAGACTTTCCTATGGTGTATATCAAGTATCAGAACTCAAGTCTCCATGAATCGTCTGTACTCTAGAAAGAGACACATCACTTTTGATAAATGGACAGTGTTTTTCAAGCAGTGTTTATATATTCTATATTTATTTAAATGGACTAACAGCTTCCAGAAACCCATAGCAGTTTGGAGTCAATGACAAAGATTTATGGATCTGTAGTTGGTTCTGTAGTTCAGCCACGGCAATGAAGGCTTACAGCTGTGATTATCGTCTGCTCAAAGACTGAATAGCTAGTTCAAAGATTCCAAGGACAACAGAGATGTCAGGATTTGACCTTAAGCCATTCCTCGTCCCCTTCCCATTGCTATAGTTCATTAGGAAAAATAGGAAAGCCCCATTGCTGTAGTGTTTCCACCAAAGCACTAGAAAGGTTGAAATATGTCCCCAGAACACCGGGCACAGTTGCTTTTACAAACACAAGTGATGTTTTCATTGAGTCTCCTCCATTCAGATGATAACTGATAACCCACAATCCCATTCAGACTGGCAGTGCAAAACAGACCAAATACCAGGATACTGCTACACAGGAAAGGGAAAAAATCTGGAGGAAACATGTCTGTTAAATATGTTCTTCAGTGAGACTGCTGCATATTTTTAATACATTATTTAAATGTCTTCTTGACAATGAAAGAAAGTAAAAGTTAGAAAGCAGTGATTTGTTGACACTTGAAGGGCTTTTAATGATATGTTAAAAATTTTACCAGTGTTAAATCTCATAGCTGATCCATGACATGCACCTGTAAGAAAGTATATTGGAAGACACTAAAGGGACTGTTTAGTCCAAACAGAAACATTGGGTAATTTTTAAATCTGGAACAAATCTTCCCTCTAAATTGTCAGATTACAATCTCTAGTGATGGAGAGCTGTCAGTATTGTATGGGAACACTATGTGTTCCAGGGAGTGATTAGACTTACTTCATTAAGCATTTGGTGTAATTAGAATGGAACGTAGACACAGGATAAATGTCTTCTGCTCTGCAAATAAGAATCTCAGCTTCTCATTAATGTTTATTGAAACTGATGCTTCTAATGACAAAATGACTGAATGGATTTTTTAAAAGCATTTTGAACATTTCCGCATAGATGAGAAAAGGAAAATTTCCATGAAGGCAGGATCTACTATGCTGAAGTCAGTTTAGGTATAAATATTATTCAGACCTTGAATAAGTGGGTGCCTGATGGAAACACCTGTTTGACTGTAACTAATTGCAGTGGTACAGTTGGTTGTTTGCATTTTAATCACGAAAACTCCTCACAGGAGTAAACCCATGAACATTAGGGAGATTGCAGAAGTACGCAAAGGAGTGCTGTTCAGTTAGAGAATTTAGAAGTGCAGTGATTCACTGACAGTCGAAGACTACCTTCTGTGACAAAAAAGCCAAAGAAATAAGTCTTAAGCCTAAACTATGCTAATAAGAAAACAGTAAGAATTGTCCCTGATAGACTGTCTGCCACACTAGGCAACTGTGCAGGGAGTCTGGGCCGAGTTCTTCATATGTCAAGCACAGGACAAAACTCTTGTGATATTTTTGAACAAATTCTCCTTCAATTTTCCATTCACTCTATGTCTAAGGAGTCTTAGACATCAACATGAGTTGCTGAGAAGAAAGAAAACAGGCAGGAAAGCTCATCTCTTGGGGTAATCCTCTTAGTGAAGTTGAGGTAAAGTCTCAAATCCTGAAAATCCCACAAACAAAGCAACAAACCAAGCCAGGACCCCATTTAGTCCTTTCAGTCCCAACTTGCTCTTTTCTTTGCTGGCAGGACACTGTCCTCTGAGAAGTACACAGTCTCGCTGAGATGATGTTGAGATGTGGAAACAAACTCCACAACTCACATAGAGTTATAAAGCAGGTATGTTTATTACGGCGCCAGGTGCAAGGGGGATCGCTCCTCCTAACTTGCACACCAAGTCATAAAGCATGCACCTATTTATTACAAAGCTTATCTAAGTAGGCTGGACTATTGCAAATATTTCTAGGAATTTATTATCTTACTCTGCCTCTCTTTAGTGCTTGTGCTGGTGGTCGTCTGTGGGGGTCTTCTGGATGAAGGCTCGTAGTCTTCCTCGCTGTGTGCTTTCACCTTTAGCTCAAAAATTCCTGAGTTGTCTGTGTTGGCTGAGTCCCAAACCATAGAACCAGTTTCAGCTAGAGAGTTGCTTCTTACAGACAACAAAGTTCTGGTTATCAGTCCTTGTTTCTCTTCATTTGTCTCGCAAGCAGTCCTTGTTAGCTACATTTGAGCCACAACAGTCCTTGTTAGGAAGATTACAAAGAACAGAATTAAACTAAATAACAGTGTTTAACTCTTACCTTAACATAGCTGCAAAGCTATATAACAAAATTAAACTAAAGCTATAGAAAAATCGAACTAAATGTCAATTTCCCACATCAGTGTATGCAACTAATGTTGCACTTCTGTTCTAGTCTAAACGCTTTCCAGGCAGTCCAAAGTGTTTTTTTTTTTTTTTTTACCTGGAATGTAGTAGGGTGCTTTTTTGCTATCCCTTAGCATTTTTAAATCAAATTTTGCTTTGTAGTAAAAAAAAAAACCAAACCATGCAGAAGTTTTTTAGGTATTTCAAATCTAGTGGTTTGACAACCTCTGAAATGGTTTCAATTTCTTTGCTCAAAAATTGACTGGAGTGGATTTGAGATCATTGTAGCCAAACTAGTTAGGACTTAGAGACATAGCTAAAGTTAGACATGCGTGCTGCATGGGATAAAACTGAAGTGTACGCCTCTTGCTTCCCTGAGCTGTATATTCCCGTTCCAGGCAGAACATCCACTGAAGTGAACCAGAGAAATGTCACATAAGTTAAGGCAGTTAGGTGGCACTCTGCAGAAGGCAGTGCCTTGGTTTGACATAGCTGGAAAACATGTTGATCTCACCTTGGAAATGTTGGTTTTACCTGACTAACACATAAGCAAGATTGCAAGATGGGCCTCTCATGGGTTAACCTCAGACGGCAACTTAAGTACCACACAGCCGCTCACTCACTCTCCTCTGGTGGGATGGGGGAGAGAATCAGGAGGGTAAAAAGCCAGAAATCTCATGGGTTGTAATAGGTAAAGTAGAAGGTCTGCATGCAAGCAAAGCGAAAGAAGGAATTCATTGACTACCACCCATGGGCAGACAGACGTTCAGCCATCTCCAGGAAAGCAGGGCGGTTACTTGGGCAGACAAACACCATTGCTCTGGATGTCTCCCCTGACATTCTTCTTCCTCCAGCTTTATATGCTGAGCAGGACGTCATATGACTTGGAATATCCCTTTTGTCTGTTGGGGTCAGCTGTCCCAGCTGTGTCCCCTCCAGCTCCTTGTGCACCCCCAGCCTTCTCACTGGTGGGGTGGGTGAGGAGCAGAAAAGGCCTTGAGGCTGTGCAGGCACTACTCAGCAATAATGAAAACATCCCCGTATTAGCAACACTGTTTTCAGCACAAATCGAAACCATAGCCCATACTAGCTGCTATGAAGAAAACTCACTCTGCCCCAGCCAAAACCAGCACAGCCTCCATTAACAAAACTGCTTTCTTTGTTCTTAATAAAAAAATGTAAACAGGTATATGTGAACCATATGAGACTATTAGAAGGTAAATTAAATAGGGAGAGGAAGCTAGGTTGGTTTATAGGGAACTCCAGGTTCCTTTCCTACCACTTAGAAAATCTAAGTGGGTGACTTGCGGCAGTTTGCTAATCCAGTCACAGCGGAGGTGAAAGAGTGATCCTGTGTTGCTTTAGACCTCTAAGTTATCTGACTCAGACTCCTTATATTGCCAGTGGGAAGAGATAGGTTTCTGACACAGTTCTTCTGTTCTTCTATTAGTAGGATAGTATTGATAGGTATTTTTTTCCCCATCCTTTGCTAATTATAATGGTAAGCTTTATGATAAATGTTGCTTCCTTGGCTGATGAATCCCTAATGTTTGCTATGAATTTTAGATGATACCATAATACAAGCAATGAAAAATGGTTATTGGCTGGTAGAGTTTTTACTGTATTTATATAGTTGTGTAATGTCAGCTATGATCAGACCATAAATGTCTCTCAAGACTCAGTTCTTAACCTGTGTTCAGCTGGGGGTGTTGGTCATCCTGAGTTCTGTGCTTAGCTGCTTGTACATACCATAATCTGCAGAGAGCACAGCAAGAAGAAAACAGGACAGTTTTTCTTAGGATACCAGCAAGACCTGAATCTTAGTATTCACATGTTGACCTTTCTTTTTTCCCCCCTTACTCAGTTTCAAGGTACAGGTTATTAGGTAATTTAAAATCATATGGAGCCTTTGAAGAATGACTTTTAACCTGCTTATTAAGTTAGAATTTAATTTTATGTAAAATGGCAGTTCACAGTGTCATAGTGTTCCTGAGGGGTTCACGTTTCGCTGTGATGTTTTACATTAATACCTATGTTTTTCATAATTTTGGCACACTATTACATGCACTTCCAGTGAAAGGTCATAATTATATGGACAAATTCTCAAAGAACAAAATTTTGCTTCAAAGCAATGTGAACTATACTCATTGTCATCTATGTAACATGGTTACCTATAAGGTGCTCACCTTACCCATATAACTGCTATTTAGTGTCACCTATAATTTTCTAATATCCTGTAATATTAGAAAGATTTTGTAGTAGAATAGATTTTAAGGAATATATCCCTCTACTAGTACAACATAAAACAGAATGTAACATTTTTGGAAGAAGAGACATAAGGCGGTTATTTGCTCATATCAAATGCAGAAATATCTTTAAAACATTACTCTTGGACCATTGCTTGGCATTCTCATAAAAACCTCTGCTTTCAGATATTCTGTGGACTCCACAGACACAGTCCTGCACTTCTTTGTTATTCAGCATTAGAAAGTTTTCTAAAGTCTAAATATGATGTGCAACAGATTGATTACTTTTTGTCCTAGTCCCAGTGGATGTGGGCACAGTATTAGCTTCCTGCATGTAATGGGCTCTAATTATATTTGAAGATTACTATCACCGCTTGCTTTAATCTTCTCTTCTCTGGACTGTTATACTGTTCTTTCAGTCTGTCTCGGTGACTTGCTTTCTGGAACTCGTCATATTTCTGAAGTTGTTCTTTTGTTCCGTGTCTTCCTGCAGAAATATGGCAAAACCAACTATAGTATTTACAGATGAGATCTGAAAAGAAATCTTGCCATTGCTACCTATCAGCATGACCAGTAGTATTGCACGAGAGTTCAGCAAGATTTTGAAGTATGTATTTAGGAATTTCTTGCATTGCATGCTTAATGTTCATGAGACAGACTTTGGAGTATGAATCATGCATGTGATAGTAACAATTTGTCCAAGAATTTGCACAACTGGTGTAAAATGCTTCCTCTGCTCTGTATTATGAAGTACCTTCTGCAAATGCACTTTGTGTTCAAAGGAAATTATTTTCACTGAAAAAGTAGCCCATTTTTAAGCACAAGGCTGTGTTTTCTGATTTATTTTTTTATATCAAATGCAAGGTATTTAACTTTTGCAGCTATTTGAAATGTGAAAGTAGCGTTGTATTCTTATTTCAACTGAGGTGCAATTTGAAGGTGCGAAGTTTCATGAGACCAAAAACATAAAACTGTTTCAGACATTCTGTGATCTGTGCACTGTGAATTTTACATTACTTTGTTGCTGCCAGTCACTTTTGTTTGCCCTGTAGAAAATGAGTTTGTGGTTTCGGTTCAATTCCCAGTAGACAGATCTTTGTTTCCGAACATGTTACTCCAGTTGCGGATATCTCTGTGAGTAGATGGGCCATGCAAACTGAGCTCATCTGTGGCTCCCAAGGGCAGTTCTTCCTGGTAGGTGTAGATATGGATCACCAGGGGATAGAGAAAAATAGTAAATGTTTTTTGGATAAACACAATCTCTCTTCACCAGGGCCTGTGATTTGGGAGTGTTCAAATATGGGAGATTGGTACCAGTACAGTGACACTGTCAGAGTCATATGAATGACTGGAGTGTTACAGAAGTGCTTAAGTTCTTTGTGAGGTTGAATTTGTATTAGCAGAAGGATCCATTGATACACACGTGTTCGTGAATACCGCTGTTCAGTAATTACTGTGTAAACCTCTCTGAACAGGAATTGTACGTATCATGGTAGCAGCTGATCATGACCGTGGGACCTCATGAAGCAAGACACCATACACAGTAGAGCAAGAAACAGTCTCTTCTCAAAATGCAAACAGTTAAAACACCTTGAAGGGTGAAAGGGAAAATGGTTTAGAGCATAATGAAAAGCTAAATCCACACAGAGACTTGTATGCTCTTTTGCATGAAAACCTCACCTCAAGTAAGCAGTAGCAGTAGGATTCATATATGCAAGAAGAGACTGAATATAAAGCTTCAGGGACTGTTAAAAAAGGAGCAGTGCTGTACTGCTTGACAATACAACAAAGCTTGGCTCTAGGCAAAACAGAAGCGGCTATCTCTTCTTAGGTCTCAGACATGATCTTTTTCTAGAGTTAGGTGAATAAAGTCAGTTCTCTCTCATTAAAAAACAACCACACGTGCCAAAAAGGAAATTTCTTACACCATTTTAGAAACTGTCCATTGGTGTGAAGATCCACCTGGAAAGGAATATTAGGCCAGGGACTTGAATCCCAGTCTCCTCCTGTATGGGCGAATGCCTTTGTTGTGCAGTATTTTGGGTTGGTGTCCTTCAGAATCTTCCTTTGAAACCAAGACTGTTTTAATTTAATATTGTCTGACTTGGGGGGGAGAGGAATGGGAAGAGAAAGAGGCTGAATCTAATAATTAGAACCATCAGCTGGGTGGCAGAAAACTCATATTTATGTTCCTACTCCTGTTTATGTTCCTACTCCTGTTTATGTGTATATCTAATAATTATATATTTATGAAGTATGAAATTATGTATAGAGAATATATAATTGATGTATACACACAGCAACATGGGATTCAAAGAAACCCATGCAAAAGTTGGTGCATTTAGCATTTTTGTTAGCCTGCAAAAAATAGAGGTTTTGCAGTTCCCTGCTTTTCTCTTGGGGCTATAGTCTCTGTGATCTGTAAAAAGCAGCCTGCGTGGCACCAGTTGGGAAGCAGCTGATTAGCCACAGTGTGACCAGACTCCTCTATGCTAGCTTGCTTTTTAGATCTGTTTGACTGTAGAAGATATTCTACGGTAGATTGACTTGGCAATGTCCTGCGTTGCAGTGTGGACACTCCTTGGGCAGTGCCTGGCCTGCTGGGATATATGTACTAGCTGGGCATTAGTCCTAAGGGCATCAGAAATGGTCTATGTCAGCTTGCATAATTAGGAGGTGGGAGAAAATTATCTAAATGAGTTCTGAGACCCTTCAGAGGTAGTCCTTGAAAACTCTGTGAGTTCACTGTTTAGTGACTATGACGCTGCTCTTGGGGGAGGGGTTATATTTTTTGCATAGGTATGAAATTGTCCACCTCCTGAGAAGTTTTACTAAGTGGGCAATTTTTCACAGATAATCCAACAGGTTTTGTTTATGTTCCCAGTAATGAAAAGGAGGCGTTTATGTTTCTACACCAAATCACTTCTGAGCCCATGACAATCATTTTCCAGTTTTGAAACAATACAGCTAAGAACTGGTCGTTGCTCACATACTGCCTAATCTTTTCCCATTTGGCGAGAAGAAGAACTATGCTTTACTCCTTTTGAACCTTTTCTAGTTCTGCAGGCTTTCATTTAATTTAAAAATGTGTAGATGTCTTTAAAATATTGCAAATTCATGTTCATCTAAACCCAGGACAAACAAGTTGGAAAAATTCATCTGCCTTCTCTAATAGAGTATAATCCCAAGAATATAAATGTTATTTTGCTTAGAAAATAGAATTGGCATGTAACATCTCTAAACTAGGTTAGCTATTCAGTAAAAAAACAACCTGTGCAATCTTGTAAGCTGTACGAAAATGAGAAATTCTGAACCAAGAAGCAATCTGTGTTCACACATCATGTTGTTCTTAATCACATTAGTCTCAAATATGCATAGATGATTTTTGTACTTAAAGCTGCTGCTGTTTATTTTTCGATTTCTTCATCAATGTCAGATTCATACAGCATTAGGAAATAATTTGCTGAGGTACTGGCATATATTTTATTGCAAAAATGTAATCATGCTTGTCAATTATAAAAATGATTGCATTATATGTCCAAGTTACTTTTGCTTCATATGGTTTAAAAGAAAAAGAGGGTCTTTGAATCTTCCCGCAGCAGAACAGCTTTAAAAAAATGTTTAAATTATTCATTAGTCACACTAACATTAATAGCATCCAATGACTGACAAAACTATGTCCTGTAACAATGTGCAATTGTTTGTTACTAAAAAGGATGCAATTCTGAGACATCCGTCATTTGGTAAACAAAACTGTATTTGTGTGTCTTGAATCCACGTTTGCAAGTTGCTGCTCTGCTCATTGAAACTCTTGCAATGCGATAAAAAGATTTTACTGTGCATGCTGGGAGTGATGCAGCCACTCCAAAGTGAGGGTCATTGTCCAGGTCATTCCAAAGGACTGATGTGCCTGGTACATCCTTGTGCATTGTGCTATGTTAGACAGAAAATCCAGTTTATAAAATGTTTTAGGATATTTTCACCTAATTTACGTGAGAAGATGATTTACCCTTGTTCTTGTGCTTTATGAGTCTTACTGTACAAGGCTCACAGAGGTGAACATTGAAACTTTGAGCTTTGTGAAGTGAATTCTCAGGAGCAGAATGAGCATTCCCAGTGAAAAATTGGGAATCTTTACTTCATGAGACTGAATCTGCTGGAGGGCATTTTCAAGGTTACCTACAAGACATCAGAGTTCTGAGCTCAGGTTTGGATGTTGTAGCAGGCCTCAGACTGTGGCCTTTTTGGTTAGGCAGTGGATGGGAATGAGGAAAGGACAGGTACGGCTAGTGGGGCCACTGGAAATGGAAGGGGGAGAAGAAAATACTACTGGGAGAAGCCAGCAGCAGAAGTAGTCCCTATTTAAATTTGCTGTCCTTATGCAGTAATTAGAAAGTAAAGTGCAGGAGAACCCACGTGTACGTGTATTTCATGCTTTGAGTACATTGTTGGGTTTTTTTCACCAAAGGGAAAAGTAGGTTGTAGGGAATGAGGAAGAGAGGCTGACTGACCAAGTCAAAGACCAGGGCAGAGCAACTCAGCTAGAAGGGCCAGAATCAGCGAGAAATTCCATGCTCTGAAACTGGAAAGAAAGTTTTTGTTGCAGGTGAGCTGCATGACTGGACTCGCAGAGTGCAACAGAGGAAAGATTTGCAAAGCAGAACAGACAGGGAATAGATGTTGGATTTGTCCCAGATTTCACGTGGCTCTAAATAGTCCTGTAAACAGTTGCAGCTTAATTTACCAGGAAAATCCTTTGTTATGAGAGTTCTTCATCCACGCTGATGTATTATAGACCCGGAAAAGCAGCTAGAAGTGAAGCACGTGTCACCATTCTTGGGCACAGCTGTAGGTAACTTAGAACTTACAAGCTGTATTTTAAACCACATTTCTATCTCTCAGAAGATAGGCAGGGAAGAATGGAGGAAGAACTTAAACTTTCTTGATGACGTACTAAAGAGAATAGAGTATTTGAAGAAATGGATGTTAATATGTTGATCTCAAACCCTGGGTCATTAATTCCTCTGCAGGAATTCTTCTCAGTAGATTGATCCGCAAGTTAAAGAATAAAAAGGAAAACAAAAAACTCGCAGCTGTACATTTCTTGATGTGAAAGTTTTAGAGAAGCATGTAGAGAGGACTTTTGCTCTGTGACTTGGGTCAGCTGCAAACAAGTAGTTTGGCTACCTCTTCCTGAAGACTGAAAAAGGAAGAGGCATTTGTGAGTGAGTGGTTATTAGACACAAGTTTACACAAAGTGTGGAGATTATATGCTGCTTCAGTCTCATCTTTCCTACTGGTGGCTTGCTGCTGGCAAAGCAGATGTTTCTCACAGGGTATTGCTTGGCTCTTTGTAAACAGCTTCTTTCAGAGACATTCCCAAGAGCATATACTTTTCCTGTACACTGGTGTCTCTCTCCAGTAGCCCTTGTCACCTTTTGTGACCCGAACTGTTGCAAGCCTTATGTGAAAGTTTCATTTCTTTTGAATACATGTTTGGTTTAATTATTATAATTAGCTCTGCAGCATGAGTTTTTTCTATTTAAAACTATTTAAATTATTTCTTGACATATCTTTAGTAAGTAATGTTTAGTAACTGGCAGTATCAATTTCACTACAACACCAACAGAAGCACTTTCTTCTGGAAAAATATTCAGTATATATTAGGAGGTAACCACTTTTGTGGATCTAAAGTAGTAGAAAAATTAGGGCATGTCATATCATTGTACCAAGACAGTACTATTAAAAGGGAAAAAGTTAACATTTAAATACAATTTCATGAAACCTATTAAAATCCTTAGGCATTTGGGAAGTAGAGGAGGACAGGATTTATTATTATTATTTAAATTTATAAAAATTTGAGGTTTCTCTCTGTACTGGGAATTCTAGGTTTCAGCTACCTTTAACGAGGAGACCTGGATTCTCTTGGAGTTTCATCACTTTTACAATACCGTGTTTCATGTCCTACTTTCCCTCTATCTGAGATCATGATAATATCTCACTGTCTCACTAGCATAGTGAGACATTTGCTAGGACAGTGAGATATTTTACTAGGATAGTGAGCAATTAAGTGTGACAAATTAAGCTATGCAAGTACTTTGAACTTCTCATGGGGAAGCTCCTATTGAAATATGGGCATTGTTTTTCTGAGCAGGTGGGACAGTAGAAGACTGGTTGAATTTTGAAGCTCTTTAGGAAGGAAAACCAGTTCTTAACAACACCTTTACTGTCAGCTACTAGTTAGAAAACTTGGAACAATAGCCGTATTATGGATTTGCTGTATGATCCTTGACTTTAAGGGTGTATCGAGCGATTCCAGCCTTCTGCTCTTGCTGCGTTTATAGTCTCAGAAATAATGGCCTCTGTATTGTTTCCCTAAAGCCTATATTAGAACAAAGTGTAATAACATTGGTGCTCAATTCAGAAGGTGGTAAGGCATCAGTGCCTGCAGCATTATTCACAGTATGAACACTATATCTAGTGCTGACTAGATGCTACTATATCACCAAGTGACAGCAAACTTGCTTGAGTATAGTTGATCTAAAACAGCTCTCTCAAGCAGAGCCCTACAGGAAAGCACAAAAAATTGTGGTTTGATTAATGTTAATCCAGTCTTGGTTAAAGATGATCTATATAACTAGATGCTGTTTCAGTTACTTTTAGGAGATCAAATACTTGTTGTTAAAATTGTCTGACCTTTATATAGTTTCAATTGTTCTGAAGAAGTATCAGAAGATGTGGTTACAGAATCTTTTCAAGACATCTTAACTCCCAAAACAGCTCATGGGGCAACAGTCAGCTTACAAACAGCTCTTTTTGCATAGGTACCTGGCATACTGCAAGGGAGGGGCATGCAATCAAGGATGCAGTAAGATCCTTAGCCACATATAAAGACTGAGGCCTACTACAGGTAACATAAACACTGTTCTATGATAAGCTGATTCTTGATCTTTCACAGTTTGTCCTTCTGAAGTATTATGCAGCATCCTCAATTTGCTCCCAGTGAGACTGGTGGAGTCTGCTTTTGCTTTGCATGGGATCAGGACAGGCACACACTGTAATGAGTGTTTCATTCTGTTTCTGAAAGTCGTTCTTCTAAAGCAAAGAGTGCATTTGTCTTCCCTATGTGTACGTCCCTGCAGTCCCAACACCTCCACAGTTGTTAGACTTGGGTCTGGAGGATGAATTGGAGAGTGGGTTTAGCAGAACTACCTCAGGAAAGTTACTGGTAACTATTGTAAGTTTTTGGCTTTTTTCAGAATAATTCATTCTTGCCATTGCTATGAGAACTGCCTGTCCCTTTAGAGCAATGCAATCTGCTTAAAATCATATCTGATACCTCCACGTCATTCCAGCATCCATGAAAACTCCTTTTGAATCTATGTATTTACTTTTTTTTGGTCCATGAACAAGGCTGTAGTATTTTCTAAAACATACTTTAGGGTTTAGTTTGCAAGGTGGCAAGAAGATATGTGCTCCTGATTCCTAGTTCTTCAGTTGAAGGGTGCTGAGCTAATAAGAAGCAAGTATAGGACCATGTAGAACCCAATCCCTTTCAGCCTTGTTTGTTCGTTGGGGATGAGGTAGAATCAAATCTAAACGATACAGGCCAAACCAACTCATGACTGAAGTCCGTCTAAATGAGTTGAAACCTTGGACCCACATGATGAGACATGGGATATGCTTTGGCACAGCTGGCAAATGAGGCAGCCATTAAGGAGAATTACAAGAAACAGCTGGAGGAGCTAGAGCAATGTTTTCTTTCTTACGTAAGTTAATTAAATGAACAAGGTTGTAGAAGCCTTTTTCTTCTGTAGAAAAAACAAATACTCTAAAAATGACTTTTCTAATTTTCTTCAGTAAGAAACAATTGTTTCTCTGTGTGTGTCCCAGTAGTCCCAAAGTCTCTGTAGACAGCCAGAAGATTTATATTTGAGTGAAAGCCACTGCATCACACACAGGAGCTTGCAAAAGTACAGTAAACATCCTTCAAACAAATTCTCATGTGCCCTGACTACAAAGTAAATGAAAAGCAATACACAGGGTTGGAAAGAAACCACATTTCTAGGTTGGTTTCAATAGACTCTTAGTTTTCACAGTGTATTAGTACTCACTCCGAGTCTGCTGCATCCTGCTTTCTCCCCCACAACACAGCTGAACTGCACTTTGTCTACCACTGTGACATTTTATGGAAAACCAACATATAAGAAAGTTTATCTTTAAAACAGTAAAAATAATAACTCTTGGTACTTGTGTGGGGTCTGGTTAATTTAATCTCTTAAAATGTAGTCAGTAGAGACATAAAAATAACAGTTTTCTCCCCATGCTAAAGAAGCAGGAAAGAAAGTAGATTAAAGCAGAGTCCAGGGTTGGTTTAAATACCCTGAGCCATACTGTGCCATTGATTTTTGAACAGAAATGCCCATTGAGCTCAGTGGGGATTTCTGCTTAAAAATCAATGGTGCAAAATGACACCCTCAGATTAAGATACAAAGATGGAGGTTGAGGCTTAATTGGTGCATTCTTGTTGGGATAGGATTCCCCTATAGAGGGAGTAGCTGCTCTTTTAATTAAACAATAAATAGTAAGACTTGGAGGATTTTTCCTGCAAGAGGATTGTTATTCTAACGTTGTTCCTAATGCAAATCTTACTGCATATTAGATTTCACTAGTTTCATTAAAACAAATGCAGAGACATATTAAATATTTGTGGGTTTCTTGGATTTTAGGTAATGGGAAGAATCTCTATCAGGAACTAGACTGTACTGCTTGGGCAGAGGCAGGCATAAGAGTGTAGTTCATGTGGTAGTACTCTACACATCTAATAGACTGAGAAACAAATTAAGACATTTTTGGTGGTGTTTTCTGAAATATTAGTAATTTCATACCCATTAGTTAACATATATCGGATTCTGTAAGAAGCAGCAATTACTTGGCCTTACGTCAGAGATGGGGAAATAAAGGACGGCATCGCTGTGCATGACTTGCCTGTGTTCTGTCAGGAAGGGGATGGTAGTGGTGGTGGCTGAAAACAGTGTCCCCTTCTATGAAGGCAGAGTTAGAAAATCTGCTGTCTTCTCCTTGGAGGAATGCATGGCGCTTTTTTAAGAGGACATATTTCATGAAAGGAACAGAGATGGCCACAGAATACATTTTAGGAAAAGTTAATTGCACCTATTATTGTTAAAAAGTGGATTAGATGATGAAAGGCCTTTCTGAAAATTCTATAATGACAGAGGGAAAAAGAGGATGTGTTTGAAGAAAAAAGTTCCTGCAAATGGTTGTCAAGCAATGACATAAAAGCTGACAGTAAAATTCCAGATAGAATTCTTATGACTTTTGCCTGTTCCTATCTGATTGTGATTAAGGTAGCAGGAAGAAGTGGTGCTTTGAATTATTGCTGTAATTCATCTTATAGGTCCATAGGGCTAACAGAAAGTTTGGTGACTTCTATTGCCATTAAAAAAAGCAGTTCTGGATGTTACTCAGAAAATAAATCTATTGTGATATTGTAAAGAAAAAAGAAAGCTTACAGATGCTGAGACAAATTTTGACTTGAGGCTTGTCCTGCTGACATAGACAGTGTAACCTAAATACTCCTGACTTTAAAAAAATAACCAAACCATTATTTTCATGAAAAGAATTAAGACAAATTTGGTGGGAGTCGTGCAGTTGTTATAATCTGGTGATGGACACTTTGAGACAGAACTTCACAGATTCTTCCATAGCCTAGTCAGATCTGTTCAGGATTTATTTCCTTCAGAAATGTCAATCTTTTTTCTTAAAAGAAAATATCTCGCATAAAAATGTGGCTTTTTGTCTCTGGCTTCCACGACTTGAATGTATAAAAATTGAAATTTTCATTTCCTGAAAAATATAGGGGAAAGAAAACAATCTTTGTTTACAACAAATCAAAAAATTAGGCATAGGCAAATGAAAGGGGTTTTCTCTTTCAGTCATCCATTCTCTAATGTTTCAAAACATCTGTAGGGTGTATATGTTGTTTAATTTATTAATACTAGTGAATACATGTCTAAGATTCTTTCTTGCTCTGAGGGCATATTGGTGTTTCAAATCAGTAGTTTTTTCTCAGGTATGACTGTACTGCGGGGAGAAGTTTTTCTGGTCTTTGGCTGTTTGGTTGTGTTTATGCCGTGTCCTATGTTTTGTGTAAATAGTTTTTAAGTGGTGCTTGAAGAGGAATTCATTCAACGGGAAAAAAATGACCTCTTAACTGTGCTTTTGACATCGGCTCTGATGCATCCCAGTTTGGCCTAAGTGAGCTGGCTGTTACTTGGCAGGTCTGCATATAGCTCAGCAGTGGCTGATGCAGCTGTGCCCGTTTGGCACACAGGTTTTTAATTTTGCAGTTGGTGGCCAGCCAATAACATCCAGTTCTGTACGCTTTCTTGCAAATGGGTGGGGAAGGAGTGGCCCATGGTTGCTGTATATGCAAAGAACAAGCAACATGGCCTTCAGGATTATAGTGGGGGAGAAGATATGTAGTCCAGGAATAGGCAGGTGTCAGGTTGGAATACATGCCTGATTTCTCTTAATTCCTCATGTAAAGGGTTGCATTGTTCCTTAGGCTGTTAGCAGCGGATTGAAGAAACTGCAGGATATGATATTATGTATGTGAGGTTTTTTTAAGCATCACAGATTTTTCTAAGGTCCTTTGAAAAATGAGTTGTTTTCTAGACAGTTTCCTTATGAAACTCCACAAAATTTCAAGAACATAGAACTTGTGTACTTTAGGAAGTGTAGGAGAAGTATCTGAAGAGTGCCAAAGCTATAGTGTGATATTCTCTAGACAGTGCATTCTAGATCTAGTGTTTAGAACTGTCTGTCTGTGTTGGAGGCTGTTTCTGTCCAGAACAGATATCTAGCCATGTGTTAAAGCCATTATTGTATTTTTTCTGTGCTTCTGTAGACAGCATATTCTCCATTTCTTTTTCATCCTCTGAATACAGGCATCTTTTCATCTTATTGAATAACTCAGCAGAGCATTATTACTAGCAGAAGCGTGCACAATGAAAAAGTGAAAAAATAAGAGATTGCTGTGTAAGGGAAACTGGGTGATTGGTTCCTCTCAGATGAGGCACGATGACTTGAAGCATGTGCCTGAGACTGCCTCACTCCAAATGTGAGGGCAGACAGTCAGTGTGTGCCAGAAGAAGGGGCACAACTGTGTTGCAGCACAAAATCTTCCCCAAGAAACTTGATCAGCTGTTTGTAAGAGGCAAAGAGTCAAAATCTAGGGATCTGGACACCCTGTCTGTCAGCTGCAGTTTGTGTGTTAGAGAAAGACATAATACCTTTATGTTTCAAGCACTGATCACCGATTAACTTTTTATTGTTATTTATTGCTGTCCTCAAGCATGGAATAATGTTTGAAGGTGTGGTGTCTTTTCTAAACCTTTGCTTTATTGGAAAGAAAAGTTCCTCTAGTGACTTCACTCTGCTCATGTTCCTTTTCTTAGCCTTGCTGATGCTCAGAAAAAGACCTGAAGCTGTGAAAATGCTCTTTTTAAAGTTAATTCCATTCTGAGCCATCATGTCTTTTCAGGCTCCTTGGCACTTAAGCCCCAGGTCGCAGTGCAGAGATAAAAAATATGTAGGTTCATAATTAGCTTATAAATAATGCAGTATTCTCATTTAGACTTCATTCTTTCAACATGCCCATGGATTATTTTTCTCTGTGCAGTTTAAATTGCTGAGCACTCTGTGGCCTAATATTTCTACAACTTGGTAGGTTAATTCCCTACTACAACACACTCAAAGCCCAAAGAATGCAGTGGTTGGGAGCCTGGGTAGGCATTGTGTTTGGTTTTCATTTCTTTTTCTGTCCAGATTGTAACAGATAAATGATACGGTGCTTGTCTATGGGTATGAGCTTGTATGGCTGGAGTCTGAACTGTTGATGCAGTTAGACTCATTCTTCACTCCTCTCTAATCTCAAAGGTTTTATACTGTAGATTGAACTAGATTGAGGTTGTTTGGGGCTGAGGTGCACTAATAGGTAGTTTAATAGAATAAAGAGCATGAAAGGGGTGCAGAGTTCACATGAAATATTTGGACATAAAAATGTAAGCACCCTTCTTCCCTGCAGTTTCTTGGTAAACAACTTCCAGTGCCTCTTAAAAAACCTGAAAGGTTAGCCCATTTGGAGGGAAAAGAAAAAAAAATGCACAATATTTAATAAAGATATACCTTTTCTTTGACAGATGTTTGCTACTCAGGTTTAACAAACCAGAATATTTTAAATGGCTACTGGCAGTTTGCACAGAGGAAGAGAGGGTACATGAAAAAAAATTTGCCCTAATTACCAGTCTGCTTATATTTGTGCTGCATAGGTGCTGCTATTGCTCACTGAACATGGTTCATGCTATCATTTTCAACAGAGATTTCTGTGGCAAAAGGGCAGAGGGTCAGAAAAACTCCTTGATCAAACACTTGGAGTTTTTTATTATGCATCCTCCCAAAGTGATTAGAGGGAGGGAGGAAAAAAGAAGAAATGTTCTATCAAAAGCAAGAACTTGTAACCTCTCCCTTTGCCTCCACACCTCAACACCTCCCACATAACTCTGTGGTGGCCTGTTCCCCCTGGAACTCAGTATCACACATATCCAGAAGCCGTTCTATAAATGCAGGAGCCTTTCTCGTGCTCTGGCATATTTACAGAACAGACGCCTACCGTTGATGGGAGACTGAAAATGAGCAACACTTAAATGCCTTTTCTTTTCCTTTTGCATAGATAGAAAGGTGTGAGATCCAGTCTAGAACAGGAATACCGCTGCAGCATCAGACCATCACTTGTCTTTGAAGAGTTACGGAAAATGAGTGCAGTACTAGAAGGCTGGAAAAGAAGAAATGTAAAACCTCTCACTAAAATGAAAGGGAGGGAGAGGGAAGGGAGCCCATAAGTAATAATCTAGTCCTGTTTTATAAATATCTGAAATAGAACAAATGGTGAAAACTGTTTGGATAAGATACCCTTAGAATAGTTATCAAAGAATAGTTTGTGGTCAAAATTAAGGAAGTATTAGTTGAAAACCATCTCACACTGCCTGGGTTTGGTTTTACTCAATAGAACTTAATGAATTATGATGTAATGGAAGACCTGAGTGATGGAACAAGGAGTGAGTTTATAGGATTTGAGGGAAGGAAACAACAGTGTGGAAGCAATAGCCAGCATTTTGCAGGACAGGATTAAAATTTAAAATTATATTATTTAATCAAAGAAAGAAGAGTTTGAAAAGATAGGATGAAATTCAACAGGGATCAGTGGTGCTGTGTTATGCCGTTTACACAGAAGTAATCCACAGAAGCAATCAGCAACACAAATACAAGAGGAGAAGCCACTGGTTTCCACTGCTTTAGGGGGATATTTTTTTTATTTTTTTTTTAGAAAAAGCAATGGAATTTTGGTGGTTTATAAACGGCTCAAGAATCAGAGGTCTTGTACTTTTTGAAAAGATCAAACACAATTCTGGAATGAAAAGAGCATATCTAAGCCACACATTTTACTAACCTTGATTGAAGAGCCTATAGCTATACTATACACATTACAAACCTGCTGCTGTTCTCCAGTTTGGGGACAAGAAATTTCAAAACTGATTTGAACCGTCATTTATAGAGGACCTAAAGAGAAGCAAGATTTGTCTAAAATTATGGAATGTGAAGAAAGATTTAAAAATTTCAGGATTTTTAGGTTGAAGAGGAGTCTGAGATAACAATTGCCTACATAAAGATTAGTGCAAAATGAAAAGGTTTATGTAGGAGTCTGTGGTGACTGTAATAAGTAATAGACTTAATTCACAGCAAGAAACATTCTTTCAGGACTGCTTTCTAAAGCAAAGATAATAATGTACTGTTTGGGGAATTCTGAAGTTTCAGTTGTTGGAGTTCTCTAACAAAAGGGATGGGAAAGTGTTTTAGGAATGATAGAAGTATAATTGATCCTGCCTTGAGCAGCGCAGTGATTGGTGCTGTGCAACGATCTCCCAAAGCCCCCTGGAGCTCTGTTTTTATGTTTTTATGCAACAGGACAGTGAAAGCAGTGTTTGGGCCAGAGCCGCTCATCCATTTCTAAAAGACAATGTGCATTGTTCAGAAAGCATGTAAGTGTCCCATATTCCCGCTCTCAGAATTACTAGTGAATGGTTCATTGCGCTGCTTATCATAATCATCCTTGTTTCTGATAAAACATTTCATCTCAGAGTTCCTTTGAATTTACCATTATAGGATTAAACACTAGTTTGTGGCATAATTCCCAGATTAGCCAGGACTCAGTAATGGAATTCCTTGGATGTGTGAGTGACACTAACGTATTTGCTGTGTTGGTGTAAATATCCATCAGGAGATTTTTTTTTTTTGCATTATCTAGTCTGTACACAGAGTATATTGTGTTTTTGCAGAGATTTCATGGGGATAAACAAAGACTGAATGCTTATGCAGTAGTAAGTGATGGTGAATAAAAAATGCCAACTTTCCACATTCTTTGGTTTAATAGGAAATGCCTTAAAAAATAGTTCTCCATTGTTTTAGATAATTTGAGGGAATTGGTTAAAGTTTCTTTGATCTTTTAATTAAGTGACCAGCTACAAATGTAAGACAAATGTTTCTGACGTATCACAGAGAGAATTCATTCATTAATAAAAATGAAGAAATAGATTAAAGTAAATGCAAGTACTGAGTTGTTCAATTGTACATGGAGGCATTTAAAGCAGAATGAGATGGAACTCCTAGTTAAGGTATGGCCATTATATACTATATGAGACCACTTTAGATTGCATTGTGGGCAGGGTCTAGACCTTTCAGTCATTTACTGTTTCTGTCCAGGAAATCATTGTGCTTATGTTTGAATTGATGTTAAGCCTGTGTGTGCATTCCCAGCAAGTCCAGATTTTGGTTTGAAATATCTTAAGCAGTGAAAATCTAAACTTTCCATCTCAGTAGACTCTGATTTAAACCTCTCACCTTTAGACACATCAGAAGATCAGGGAGTTTTTGGTGGCATAACATAGTTGTATTTCTTTTTATTTCCTTATTAATTATGTGATGTGTGTCTTGCTGCTTATACAGGAAAAAACACTGTTGGTCGACTTGTAGCCTATTTCACATCAATATGGCGACGGCAATGTGCTCCTTATCTGCTCCATAGATCAAAGTTCAAACATGAACTCATGGCTGCACGACAACTTCCCCTGCCTGAGACGGACTGATCATTTCACAGGATGCTTAGTTTAGATAGAGTTAAGAACAGTGATATTAGGGAAAAAAATCAATAACAAAGTAATACTCGTTAGCCTTTGTGAACAGCAAATGTGGAATAACATTCTGATTCTCTGAGGTGATATTTTGCTGTTGAGTTCTTTGATCTGCCTTGTTTTCTTAATTGCACATCTTTATTTCTGAAAGGGCTTTCACAGACAGAAACCTCCGTAGGACATTTATTTTCTCTGGCTATCCTTGAGGGCTCTTTTGTCAATTTATTATCACAATAGCAAGATATACACATACAGTAAATCAACGTAGGTTAGCTTTTAATAGGAAAGGCATTCTACATTTCTGGCATCAGTCTGTATCTTCTTTCAATTATAATGTCTCTTGCTGGGCTAAGCGTTTGTCTGGCAGGTATGCGTATTGGCAGCAACTTAATATTCAAAGGTCAAGCTACAAAGATCTGGCCAGTGTGATGGCATCTCTGCTCTTTAATAATCAGATAGGATGTCTGTGGTGTCTTGAAGTACTTCTTCTAGGTGGCAGTGTACCACTGCAGTAGTTAATTGCCTGTTAGCTTCTTGGATCAATGTAAAAGAGAGATGTGAAGATTTTTCTAAAGTGTGTTTTCTTTTTTCTTCCCAACACAGCTCTATTTGAGCACTTTCCTCTGATTTATCCAAGAATAACCTGAGTATGTGAGAGGAAACTTCAATACTCAATTTAGCTAGCTGCCTAGGAGTTTTTTCCCTAAAGATGGGTGGAGGGAAGGGGGAAATTGTGCCTTCTCTACAACGAGGGTTGATGATTATTCACTGCATACAGTCACTGAGAAAAGGTTCTATATTTCCTCAGCTGCCCCAAGGTGCCTTGGTGCTGTGCCTCCAGTGGGGTCAGTGATTCTATATAATTCTTCAGTTTTCTACCACGAAGAGCTGAATTAGGTGCTAATGTATTCTGCAAACGTTTTGGAGCTGATAGAACTATATAGGTCTGCTTCCCTGTCCACTCATTACTGCTTTTTTCTTGATTCCTCTCTCCTTTCCCTCAGATATCCAATGGTTCCACATGCAGCTACAGAGTCTCCATTTGTTTGCAGCTGAGATGAGCATGCTTATTTGCTGGACTTTTAGGACAGGCTTCACTAAACCACCCCTGACCTTAATGGCCGTTGAGGAGGTTCTGTTTTAATGCTTAGCCACATGCTTTACGAATAATTCATATGGATGCAAATTTCCGCTACTGTGGGTACAGGATGCAGCTGTGCATGTCTGTACAGAGTGTGTCCACTGCTTGTATCTGGGGACATGATGCACCCATTTTAGGTAGATATCCCCAGGTGTCAGAAATCTGGGCTAGTGTATGTAGGCCATGAAGCTGGCTTGTTTTCTAATGTGCCTCCCTGAGAGTCTAAGAACTGCAGGATCCCAACACTTTAGGAATTCTCATATCTTTAAATTCCTTTCTTCTTGATGTAAACTTGAATCTTGAAATAAGAAAAAAAAAAAAAAAGCAGTAAAAAATGTATCCTGGCTTTCCTCTCTTTAAGGATTTTCTTCCGTCACAGTCACAATTCCCAGAAGACTTAGGACAACCCTACTTCTCACATCAACTTTCACCCTGTTGGGTTTTTTTGGCCACAGTCATGTCATAACATCCAGCGTAAATGTTAACGTTGGTTTGGGAGAGTCCTAGTGGCTCACAACTGTTCTACTTCCCTGCAGAATCAAGGAACTCTGAAGCACAAGAATTGAAGCACTGTGATTTGCTAATTTGGGGATTTATTTCAGCACTTCAGCATTATGGGGAAAAAGGTAATCATTGCCTCACAATACATTTTTCATTTGCCCTTTTTCACTATCAGGATGCTATAACATACCAAACCACCTGTCAATATTGTAATAACAGTTCTTACCAGGATGCCTTTGAATACCTTTCCATCCCAAATGACCATATCTTTCCAAATACCTATGACTCAGGGGAGAAGGAAGGATTTAAAGTGAATCCAGTGTATTTACAAGGATGTGCTATACTTACAAAAATAAAGTAACTTCTGGTTATCTTATCACTGTAAAACTGATCAAGTACTTTAAGCAAAAGACTCCAGATGCATCGGTGTACCTATGTGAAAGCTTTTGAAAAATTAAGGCTGATGTGTTGACAGCTGTAATACCACTAGCTTTTAATCCTTGGTTTCTTTTTTCATTATTAGGGATTCCAGGACATGGGTAGCAGAAGATTAGGTTTATCCACTAACAATATAAAATACTGTAATCCCTTGAAAGTTTAAAATCTTTCTTGGGCTGGAGAAGGAACACTTTATCAATATGTACAGCTAGTGGCCTCTTTAAAGGATAAAAAGCACATCTCCTAGCTTGGGAGAAGAAGAAGCATTTTGTATTGGCCCAAGGAATTTCAGTTTTGAATCTGTGCTCCAATTCATACAAAAGGCCTAAGTGAAGCTGCTATTTTTTGTTAGTTTTGTCTCTCCATTAGGTATTATTTTGATTCAGGGAAATATATGGGGTTTTCCTCACACATTGCTTCCCATCTATAGCTTTCTAAGAGCTTTACAAGGGTCAATAAATACTATGTAACCATTCTGCCAGGTATTGATCAGCTGCAATGGGAGCCTCTGGAGGTTCTCACTAAATAAGAACCCACAAAGATGTAAGCACCATCCAGAAACCTGGGAAATTGAATTTAATTGTCTCAATGTTGTCTAAGTGTCCTGGTTTCAACTGGGATAGAGTTAATTTTTTCTCCCAGTAGCTTGTATGTTTTGGATTTAGTGTGAGAAGAATGCTGATAACACTGATGTTTTTAGTTGTTGCTAAGAAATCAAGGACTGCTTTCCCAGATTCAGCTAATGAGCAGGTGTGCAGGAGCTGGAAGGGACCATAGCCATGCAGACAGCCAAGCTGGCCAGTGGAAATATTCCATACCATAGACGTCACAGTCAGTTTAGAAATGGGGGTTGGCTGGGGGGCAGGAATTCTTTTTTCCGTGGGTTTGAACTTTTCTCGGAGTTTGGTCTTTTTCTGTGAATTCAAACTTTTCTGTAAGTTTGGTCCCATTTCTGTGAGTTTGGCAAGTTCTGCGAGGTTTGCGAGTTTGGTGAGGTCTGTGACATTCATGAGCTCCAGGAGACCCACCAGTTCCACAGTCACTGCTAGGGGACTGGCTGTGTGGTTCCTTGTTGGATAGTGAGAAGAATTTTATTGTGTATGTCTTCTTTTGCATGTTCATTATTATTATTATTATTTCCTTTGTTGCCTTGTTAAACTGTCTTTAGCTCAACCCACTAGTTTCACCTTTTGTCCATTCTCCTCCCCATTCCACTGGGGAGGAAAGGGGATGGGTGAGTGAGCGGCTGTCTGGTGCTTAGTTGCCAGCTGACGGGTTAAACCATGACACTAAGTGATACTTTCTCACTCACAAGTGATGAATTAATCAAATGAGCTTAAGCAAAAGGAACTTCTTTTAAAGTGCTGGAAGCATAAGAACATGACATGAAGAGCTGCCATGAGACAAACACCCCACCCCTAACAGCTAGTAAGCTAGTTGCCAGCTCATTGCTCTCCCTTTCTTCTCCAGTTACAGCACACTCACAGAGGTGAATCCCTGAGAGGGGTGCTGAGTTTCTGTGACCTTTGAAAGGCTGGTGAGGGAGATGGGACCAGACCCTGAATCAGGTGGAGCATGGAGGTAGAGCTAACTAGCATTCCCTCTCAGAGTGCAGCTCACACCAGCAGGACTGGTGAGTCTCTAAAACGGTGTTTCACGAGAGATATGCTGTAATGAGGTAAAAGAACAACAGATTGGTTGAACCAGAGGAAAACAAAATCTTCGAAATAGCTTTCCTCCCACCTTCTGTCAGTGACAGTCCTGTCCTCTGACATTTTGGGATTAAGTCCCACTTTCTCTCCTAAACTGGAAGACTTTGATATCTGCCTGTGCTGCAACAAACTCTCCAAGGACCCCTGTGAGTCACTAGGGAAAGTATCTTTCTTTCAATCCCCTCAGCTTTGGCCATGTCTGCTCTTTAAGGTACATTCTTACCACAGGCTTATTTATTGTCCTGTTCCTCCCCCCCCCCCCCCCCCCCCCCCCCCCCCCGTTCTGTGCTCTAGAAGATCTCACAGCAGTTCTGCATGCTGAATTTCTCTCTGGGAAGACATACTACATCCTTTCTCTCCCTCTCCTTTCCGAAGGGACAGCAGTCAGTTGATGGTGACCAAGCAGCCTTCCTCTCAGTAACCAGGATCACCTGTTTTTAACAGAGCAGACAATACTGATACACTAAATGGCAAATAACCAAGTAAAGGGCATAGCACACATCACAGGAGGCCTCACCAGACTTTTTCTAATCGTGGTATTTCTCATTAGCCACTGCCTCTTGTTGCCTCCACCTGCTTTGCCATCAGTCCCACCAGATGAGCTGACTGTTTGCTGTCCCTGTTCCTGCCGGCTGTGCACGCTCACCGCCACTCCCCCCGACTCGTTGCTGAGTTCCCCCCTGCCCAGTGGGCTGCTTCAGTCGTCCTCGCTGCAAGGCTCCGACAGTTGCCGTGAGGGCAGCGAGTCTGCTTTCCCACAGTGCTCATCTGCTGATCCACAACGTGGGTAGCCCCTGAAGTTAGTTCAGTTCTCGCCGGAAGGTGCAGTACTAAGCAGGAAATGCCCAGATTTCATGTCACAAAGCAGAGGCTTTGTGGATGGAGTCTTTCTGATAAATCCTGGGATTTTCACCACCGTTTACTTGTCATGAAGTTGCAAGTTGCAGTATTAACTTCCACTGACTCCTTCCCCTGAAGCAGATCCGGCACCATTGAGGTGTTACGCTTTGCACAATGTGATTGCACATTAAATCATTCCTTCAATTTCACATTTTAGATGTTTCTAACATAACAGTCTCAAAACATGGTATATAAATAGGCAAGGAAAATGCTCCTGTTACTACAGTTCTCTTTTGTTTCTGCTAAAGGCCCCAAAATTTGTCATGTCCATGTCCCCCACCCTTTGGACTTGCTTTCCCTGCTAACATCTTTATCCTGCTTTAAGAGAGACAGAAGTTATTTGTCCAATGAACATAGTCAGTTAACAGCCATATACACAAGAGATACCAAATCTTAGGACTTTTCAGCATGTCTTTTTAGCTGAAATACTTGGAGGCAGATCTCAGAAGCATTCATCAGTTTAATCCGCATAGTAGAAAAATACATCTAGCAACCAGTGCTGCTGGGACCCGACAGCCACTCTGTATAAAACTGGAACAGTCAGCCATCAATTGTCTGAGAGCAAAATACGTCCCTTTCTGCAGCACAGCACCATACCCCATGTGCCCAAAGGTAACGGAGCCTGCTTAGCTGCCTGCTGCTGTAGAAGCGATCTTTATTCTTTGTAGAAATGTATTTGTCAGATGAATGTAGTGAAAATGCTCTGATCTCCTAATTTAGATATTGTTGCCTTTGTTGGCGTGGCGACCTGGTTCAGGAACGGCACGGCGACCAACTCCAGGCCGCTCGGGCCATCAGCTCGCAGACACCAATGTGGTGGACAGCAAATGGCGTTTATTGATGGGTAGCACAGTATTATATATCTTAGGTTTACAGCGTCACTTCCGTCTGCTTACACCATGGGCTAAACGCTACTGGTTATCAGGAGAGGAGGGGGGGGCCTACCTTTCCGTACAGCACGACATCTTCCGACCGCCAGGCCCTAACTATCCACATTTCCCCCTTCCTTATGCTGAACTAAACAGGTTAATATAAAATACAAAAGTGTTAATACTTAACCTTAAGACTTAAACTTAATATCTGGCCAGACTTAACCTTACTTAACCTTAACTACAATTTAAAAAATGTAAATACTAAAATCTTACGATTACAAAGATAAGGTACCTTAGACAAATGCATTTGTAAATTAGCTAAAATATAATCTTAAAAATTCTATTGTTATTCTTATTCTATATTGTACAGTAGTGTTAAAAAGTATATGCTATAAACTTGAATAGAAAACATAAGGCACAGTAAACGGGTAGAAGTTGAGGTAACTTTTAGGGACGATTGAGGATAACACTGGGTAGGTACATTTTTAAAGCAGTTGTTGGTGTTCTACGAACATGATGTTAACTTTCTCTAGCCGACTCTTGACGAATGACACGATCTTGTTCAGTATACAGGGTCCAAAAATTAGTGTCATTACGATCATCGCGATCGGCCCTATCAAGGTGGATATTAGGGTGGTTAACCATGGCGAATGGTTAAACCACGATTCGAACCATCCTTGTTGGGCTTCTTTGTCTCTTTTTCTTTTTTCTAGACCTTCTCTAAGTTTGGCCATGGTATCTCTGACTACTCCGGTGTGATCAGCATAAAAACAGCACTCTTCCCCTAATGCAGCGCAGAGGCCTCCCTGTCGCAAGAAAAGAATATCCATTCCCCTCCTATTTTGTAACACAACTTCTGATAGTGAGGAACTTCCAGGCTTGGACAGAACGTTTGCTGACTTGTCATCTTCTTTTGTCGTCAGGGTGTGCGGGTTATGGGGGTGTCCGATGATCCGGTCCTGTGAACAAAAACTCACAGTTTTCATTAGTTTTATTCTGGCTAGTATGGTGCGAACAGCCACCTGGATCGGGGTTAGATGCTCTTCCTTCGCGACATGCTTAATCATGTCCGCGATGCTTGACCCCGCTGGTAGTGATCGCAGGATTTCTTTGGTTGTCGAATTACACTGCTGACGTAAACATTCTGCTACGACTGGGCCTTTTGCCTCCACAGGCAAGGCCAATGAATCGACTGCTGCTTGGAGACGATCCACAAATGTTGTGAAACTCTCACTTTCACTTTGCTTAATTGTGGACCATGGCGATGGTTTGGCAATGACTCTAGAGGCTATGCGAATAGCTTCTCTGGCCGCACGAGCAGTTGTAATGACTTCATGGGCCCACAGGCCCTGGGCTTGTGCCTGGGGAGTAATCATTGTGGGATCTGTGCCCATTAACCGCTGCAGGCTGGAGCCGTGCAGTGGATGGTCTGCCCCAGTTACTTGGGCCAATTGCCTCGCACAGATGTCCTCCCATTCTTGTTTAAAAACGATCATCCCTGCCCCGTCAAAGATCAATCTACAAGTTTGTTTTATATCGAACGGGAGCATATCGTCTCCCCCGAAGACACCATCTATGAGGGCGGAGACAATGGCAGAATTAAGGCCCTTATCTGCGATTGCCTTAACAATCGCTTGTATATCCTTAGGGTTTATCGGTGTGTGGACCCTCTGTCCCCCTTCCGTCACCCGGACCGGGAACGCTAGTGCAGCCGATGGGGTCCAGTCGGCGCACGTAATCTTTATTTTCCTCCAGTCCGTGAGAGGGATTTCTCCCCCTCGCGGTTTCTCTTTAATTTGGATGGGGATATTTTGGCTCTTGACTTTATTTATCTTTGTTTTCTTCTCTTCTAAACTTAAATTAGTTACGAGCCACTCATCCCCGCTAGTGTCTGATTCGGAGTTGGAACTCGACTGACTGGTTACTTCCGGTCTCCAATACATTTTTGCCGAGCTCCGGACCCCTCCCCTATGGGTGGGCCACTCCTCCCCCCGCCCGGGCCCGCCCCACCCTCTGCTCGGCGGGGTGCCCACCTCACAGGCGCACCTTTTGAAATGCACGCGCTGGTTGGCTCTCTGCCCCCCGCTGGCCCCCCTTTCCCCTTCTAGGTCGCTCCTACCGCTCCTCTCCCCCCTGTTCTCCTCCGCCTCCCCTTTGTGTGCGCTTGAGAACTTTAGCGCTTCCTCCCTGTTATCACCAAAGGAATTTTCGTCCCGCCTTTCCCCTTTGTGCTCGGTGCCATCTTGGGGCGCATAGGGCGGTGGTGTGGCCCAGACTTTATCAGACTCTGTTTCTTTCGCGGCGCCCCTAGCCTCCTCGGCTAACCCGCCCCAGAAGGATTTAGCTTGTTTCTCTCCCTCCGTAAGCGGATTGGGGTCCAGGAGTTGAGGGGACGTGTCGCCCTCTTGCTGATTTTTAGGCTCAGCAGAACCGTTATCGTCTGGGGGGTGTGAAGTCTGTGTAGCTGCCCCGATTCCCAATTTTGGGGTAGCTAACAAACAGTTCTTTGCCGCCTTCCAGGTCTCCTGCTCTTGTATAGCTTTTTGCAGGGCCTGCACGACTTTCCCCCACGACTTAAGCTTTTTCCCACAACCTGAGGACATCGTTTCCTCGGCTAACGCTTTAGTGCACTTATCCCACACCTCAGGGTGGAGAATATCCACCGGCTGGTCAATGACCCCAATTTGAAAAAGCCTCGCAACTGCGAGTGTAAAATCTTTGGGCTTACAATCAATTCCCCACTGCTTATGTAATTGCGATACGACCTTCACAAGGGCTTCCATCCTCCTTGTTGGTCCGGGAGTGTCCTCCCCGCCGGGCTGGTCCTGCCGCTCCGGCCACCGTTCACCCGATTCCAGGCGAGTCTTTCCCGGGTTTCGGCACCACTTGTTGCCTTTGTTGGCGTGGCGACCTGGTTCAGGAAACGGCACGGCGACCAACCCCAGGCCGCTCGGGCCATCAGCTCGCAGACACCAATGTGGTGGACAGCAAATGGCGTTTATTGATGGGTAGCACAGTATTATATATCTTAGGTTTACAGCGTCACTTCCGTCTGCTTACACCATGGGCTAAACGCTACTGGTTATCAGGAGAGGAGGGGGGGGCCTACCTTTCCGTACAGCACGACATCTTCCGACCGCCAGGCCCTAACTATCCACAAGATATATTTTGCTCTTTCCTTTATTGGAAGTTATCCCATATGCCTTGTAACGAAGAGCTGAACTTATTTATGCAAATACAGAATGCAAACTGAATTAACTGAAGACTAATAGAGAATCCAATTTTTATGCATTTTTCCAGCAAGTAAAAGAATGTATATACAGCCTGATTAGTGAAAAACTAGACTTAATAATTATTTTCTTTTTAAAATGTGGTTTCTTGTTTAAAATACATCTTTATATAACAGTTCTGAGGTGCGTTTCCCTTTTAAAAAGATCAAGCCCAAAGAATAGTTATACATTTTCTGAGCTTTGCCAATTACTTAGTAGTAAGACAGCCATTGGGATCAGGAGAGCCAAGGAAGTGTAATCCCCTCCATGGAACAATTCCCTTCTTGATTTCTTGTAAAGTTTAAACTGAGATTTTTCAGGAAAGCGAGTCAGCCTTAATGCTTTACCATTACAAACGTAGCTTCTAGAATAGAGGGATTAAAGTATTTACTTCAAACCTAGACTCACAGCAGCAATAAATTTATGTGCACATCAAAACTTGATTCTCTTTATTCTTGTGGATAAGCATATGGTTACTTTGCTGAAACAATGCCTCAGGCCCTGAACTTGCTGTTGCATTGTGTGAGTTCTAAGGTTTTTTCGTGGTAACTTTCTGAGGAATCAGGGCTTTGGATAGGAGAAAAACCCCTTAAAAATACTTTATAACTGGACTTCTACAAATATAGGTGACATGTATATACTTTTCTGCCTAAGGTGATTCTAAAAGCCTTACAGATTCAGTTGTATTTTTTTGCATATGTATTTATCATTAAATGTGCAATAGCTACAGACCAAGAGGTCAGAGAAAATTAAAGTCAGCTTACAAAGAAGCGATGAACTTGTTTCTGGAATCTGTAAGTTTTTATTTGCATCAGTATTCTTTATATGCATCTGTGTGCGTATAGATACATTTATATGGGTGTTTTTAACGTTAGTCAGAGAAAACAATTCTTTTACTGAATTAGAACTTAAATGGAATAGTTTGCTGGTGTCCTAACACAAATTGCTGAATCTGTCCTTAGAAGTCATTATTTTTTTTTCAAGCCTGAGTAATTTTTGAGACACTTCGAAATATGATCCCGATTAATACCCATTGGAGTCAGTGGGAGTCTTTCCAACAACTGCAGTGGGCACTGAATCAATTTCATTTCAATCTCTCTACTTTTCAGTCCATTACTTCTTTTTTCAATTTAGTGAACTAATCTTTCTCAGTTTAGGAAGTGTTATAGCAATAATGAGCCAAGCTTGTTTCCATATATACCTTCAGACATGTGAACAGTTCTGCTGAGTTCTGGGGGTTATCTGTATGCATCATCGTCAGTGTGTGCACTTATATATTTGAGGGATTGGGACCCTAAATACAGAAGTGAATCAGGAGAAAGTTATTTAGCAACTCCATTGCTTGCTTAGTTATTTAGCAACTCCATTGCTTAGTTTTCTTCTCGGGGATATGGTCCTAATGGCCAGTTCAGAAGAAAATTTCTCAGATAATAACTAGGGAGAAAGGGAAACCACACTGCACACTACTTGCCCAGTAGAACAATTTCAAGAATCCTCTGAATGTATTTGGAGCAAACTGAAATTTCAGTATGAACCTCCTGAATCTTTTTCCCTGTAAGCCTCTGCCACTTATGTTTATAAAGCCTTATAAATTTTTTTGTGGTTTTACCCTATGTGTTTGAAAAGAATAAACCAATATGTACACTCTATAATCACCTCAAAATACCACCCTGTGATTTTAAAAAATAAAACAATTTTTCTGAATCCTCAAAAATTAAGAGTCATGGTGAGACTGCAACATATACTTTGTCTTTACTTTTCTGGGTATGGATAAAATACAATTTATTTTTGTGTACTACCCTTCACAGAGAATATCATCACCAGAAGAATGGCTTGAGGCTTAGCTGGACTGTGCTGCTGAAGATATCTCCAAATATATTGTCCTCTCAAAATCCATCTTTTCTCCAGGTCAGCCTCTTCCAGTCAGGAAATCATTGGGTGATGCCACTGATTCTGGCTCTAGAGTGAAAACCTGGATAAAAGTTATTGAAATTTCTATAGAACAATAATGTCTTTCTCCATCTTTGACATTGTAAGTGATACTATATTACTATACTGCCAAAAATACTACACCTTGTGTAGTGCTTAAAGTTCTGGCAGACTGATATTTCCGTGTTTTCAGCTGCAGAGGAAACCCTTTCTTGTTTCCATTTCTTAGTTTCTTGTTTCTCTACTTGGCATGCATGTTATTATTTTGATATAGATAGTGTGTGATACATGTGTTTATGTATATACACACATGGACAAGCTTACATGTGTATAATTCTTATATATCCAATTTTCTCTGACAGCTTAATTTCTCTGAAATTTTCTGTGGTTTAAAACTCACTTATTTTTCTGTTTTGGGCAGGGAAAGGGTCTCATTATTTCTTTGCAAACTGGTGTGCTGCGTGGGTAATAACAACAGCAATTCATCCGGTCTGTAGTGCACAGACTTCTGTGCCAACTGCCAACTTCACCATGTTCAGAAATCATGAGTCAAGTGCCAGGAAAAAAGTTAGAATGGTTTTAAATATTATGACACTTTAGAAAAATCATGCATTTGTGCATCTCTTGCATGGCCTGTTTCTTAGGTGATGCATTTGTGGATCTCTTGCATTGCCTGTTTCTTGTGGGATGCAGTGTCATGTAGCTGCTTCTGGCAACTAAGAGACATAGCAATGTTTTTCCCCTGGTCATTATTCGTGATGGTTATGTTATACTGATTCCAGGCAGGGGAACTATGATGCAAGCATTGCCGATCTTGAACTGAAAATACTGCGTGCCTTCCCTCCTGGGGCCTGCCTTGTGCTGTCCTATAATTGCTAGACCCTGTTCAGCGAAGCATACAAGCATATGCTTCATTTCATTGTAGATCTGCTGAAGTGTTCTCTCATTCAAGCAATTACTGCTACCATTTAAAGACTTGACTGTATTTTGGTATCATACACTTTTTCTAGGCGTTTTCCAAATAAGGTGAAAATTATGTATATGGCCTTCAGGCATTTAAGTCATAAGGCCAAGATTCACACTTTTCATGTCAAGAAATATTCTTGTCTTAGCTCAGTAGAAAAAAGAGAGATATTTTGTAATTATCTTGCCTTTTTGTAGTTTATCCTAAGCAAATGTTTGAGCATCTGAGACATTTCTATTTTTGGTGAGTAATAGTGTCAGTCTTTTTTGCTTCATTTGCTTTTCATGTGAGATTCTTGCCAGGCAAGGGCAAAATATTCAGGTCTCATTTACATTGAAAATTACTCTCTCATGGTTTAGGGGAAAAGATAGAGTTGTTTTTTTCTGACAGGTGTTCTTTTGTTGATGATAGTACATGCAGCTATAAAGTTATGTTCTATAAGGCTTTAATGCTTTCTATAAGTGCATAGCCAGTCTTTAAAGACTGTAGATGTTAAAGACCTCTTCTCCAGGAGAAAAAAAAGCAAGGATCTGTCTTTGGGGAAGAAAATGACCTGTGATAGCAGAGTACTTTGATTGTGCAAGTTCAAATCCTTGATGGATTCAATCATGTGAGAAAAGTACAAAGCAGCCATAGGTGAATATAATAATTTTTTCAGGCTGAGCATCTGAAAATTCAGATGATTATCTGCTACTTGGCCTGTAAGTCTCATAGGAGAGAGCTTTAACTGGTTTCACCTCAGCTAGTAGTGCAACAGAATTAGGGTTCCATGTACTTTTTGAAGAGATTTCTATGACTGACTGTGGCCAAAATTATTGAAAGTTTTCTAACAGTATTTTAAATCTTGAGCTGTTTCAAATCTGGAGTGATATTTGGTTTGGCGGGCTTAAATTTTGAGTTTGGCACATTTACCTGTTTTTTTCGGAATGACAGTCGTTTACATCATTTTTGTTATTCTTAAAACACTCTCCTGCCACTGTAGAATTTTTTTCTTCAACAGAATTTCCAAACCTGAAAACCCTACAGAACAAACATATGAAAATTTCCAGTGGTAGGAATGCTTTCAAGTACCTTTTAGGTGATTTGCCAGACAATAATTACAGAGTGCTTCACAGCTTCTGGAGCTTCTGGAGGGCGTAGTTTCCTGGTTGTCAGACCTAGATACCAAGAACCAGATAGTGGGAGGGAAGAAGGGGTAAGACAAGTTTAAGAAGAATAATCCCAGTACACAGAGCTCTTGAGTAAGTTCAGAAGCTCTGGAGAACAATGATTGGCATGTGGATTGATTTTATGAGTGGGAAAGGTTTGATACTGAGTAACAGAGAAAATGTCAGGGAGATCTTTGCCAAATGCAAATCCTTTGGGACTGGGAAAACAGGGGAGGAGACAGATCATAAAGCACTATCTTTATTTGTACTTTAAAACTGTGAACTTTTGTCACTAGCTATTGATTGTAGCACTTTAAGTACTCCTGTTGTGCTGCCATCAGCTGCTCACATCTTCCTGTATTATCTGCTTGTCACATAAATCGTTTTATTGTACTTTTGTTATAAAAGCTACTATGAACTGGACTGAACATGTGCAGTGATCTTGCCAAGCTGTGTGCAGATGACAAGGCCAACTAGTGACAAGCTCACTTGATTTGGTCCCTGTGCACCACTACAGAAGTTCAGTCTGGAGACATTTATTGGATCTTAAAATGCTTGAACAGAGGTGACAAGCAGACAGTTGTATCTGGATCCATAAATTGTAAATAAACAAGATTTACTGGGTGCATAAAACTATCACCTTTATGTCAGTTGAAGAAGTGAAGCTGGTATGTTTTGCTGAAAATGAGGATGGTTAATGATGGTGATGAAAAAACTACAGACTCGCCCACTGACTAAGCCTTTGTTATGGAATGAACTGATTTGTGCTAGCACATGAAGGAAAATCTTATACCCTAAACTACAGCCTTTTTTATGACCTTATCTACGATATATTGTTTTTGAAAGAGCAATCACGTTGAAAAGGGCCTTATCAGCTACCACCAGGCTCTACCAACTTCCTTCATCTGTCTTTAAAAAAACAAAACAAAACAGCAAAAATCAAATTAACTCAGAAGCAAAGGTGGTTTCTCTCCTGAAAATCTACTAAAGGGTGGGACAAGGTGTGCTTCCAGTGACTTGTAACACCACTCCCTATTTCAACCATAAACTTCATGTCCTTACCTGCTGAACAATAGGTGTTTTGGGCTGGATGAGTGGTCAGTGAAGTGGATAGAGAACTGGCTGAATGGCAGAACTCAGAGGGTTGTCATCAGCGGCGCTGAGTCTAGTTGGAGGCTGGTAACAAGTGGTGTCCCCCAGGGGTCAGTACTGGGCCCAGTCTTGTTTAACTTCTTCATCAACGACCTGGAAGAAGAGTTAGAATGTACCCTCAGCAAGTTTGCTGATGACACCAAACTGGGAGGTGTGGTAGATACACCAGAAGGCTGTGCTGCCATTCAGCGTGACCTGGATAGGCTGGAAAGCTGGGCAGAGAGGAACCTGATGAGGTTCAACAAAGCCAAATGCAGGATCCTGCACCTGGGGAGGAACAACCCCATGCACCAGTACAGGCTTGGGGTGGAGCTGCTGGAGGGCAGCTCTGCGGAGAGGGACCTGGGTGTCCTGATGGACGACAGGTTAACCATGAGCCAGCAGTGTGCCCTGGCTGCCAAGAAAGCCAATGGGATCCTGGGGTGCATCAAGAAGAGTGTGGCCAGCAGGACGAGGGAGGTTCTCCTTCCCCTCTACACTGCCCTAGTGAGGCCTCATCTGGAGTACTGTGTCCAGTTCTGGGCTCCCCACTTCAAGAAAGATGAAGAGCTACTGGAGAGAGTCCAGCGGAGGGCTACAAGGATGATGAGGGGACTGGAACATCTCCCCTACGAGGAGAGGTTGAGGGAACTGGGCTTGTTCAGCCTGAAGAAGAGAAGGCTGTGAGGGGACCTTATAAATGCTTACAAATATCTGAAGGGTGGGTGTCAGGAGGATGGGGCCAAGCTCTTTTCAGTGGTGCCCAGTGACAGGACAAGGGGCAATGGGCACAAACTGAGGCACAGGAAGTTCCGTCTGAACATGAGGAAGAACTTCTTCCCTCTGAGGGTGACGGAGCACTGGAACAGGCTGCCCAGGGAGGTTGTGGAGTCTCCTTCTCTGGAGATATTCAAGACCGGCCTGGACAAGGTCCTGTGCAGCTTGCTGTAGGTGACCCTGCTTCGGCAGGAGGGTTGGACTAGATGACCCACAGAGGTCCCTTCCAACCCCTACTGTTCTGTGATTCTGTGATCAGTGCTCTTCAGTGCAGAAGCAAAGGACACTTACTGGGTATGGAATCAGACTGATCACACACGCTATGGAACCATGACATTTGTGTTACTCAGCCTAGTACTTACGGTTTCACTCGATGGTCTGTGATGCCTCCTAAGTTACTGAGTAGGTCTGCATCTCTATTCATAGACAATCTTAAGGGCACTGCATACTTGATATTTTCAGGTTTTCTCTGTGCATTGTTTGAAATATTTCCATGCTCTGTTGCTACCTAATGTATACTAAGAAATCATTAATGATCAGCTAGTTATGGCAAACTGTTGGTTTTTATGCATTATGTTCTACCCTATCAGTATATTTTATGATGTTTGTGTCCTATTACTTCGCCTCTCCAGCTGCTACTATTGAGGAAGGGAATGCAGCCACTGCATTGAGCCCTTGGGGGGGTACTGCAAAGTACTTAAGCAGCTGCAAAATGGAGTGCCATCGACAATGCTCAGGCCGTCTTTCTGTACGTGGGTGACAGGCATTTCATAGATAAAGGGTCTTTCCATAAAATCCTAGAACGAACACTGATGGCTAACACACGGTGGTACTAAGGCAACAAAAAGCGTCTGGGTGAATCCCACTTGGTTTCTAGTATTTTTATAACACATCACAAATTGAAGGATGTCTGTGAAAGGATTTTACGCATGGTAAATGCCTTTTTCCGCAGTTGGTTTCCATTTTAGTGTCCTGTTTAGAAGGATGAAGTGACATCTTTGTAGCATCTGATTTCAGGATGGACCAGGCTAGGACACTGATACTCTTGTGTCTTCCTGTCTGTGCCTGACAGTTATTCAGAGACCTAACTGTTGGCCCTTGGGACACTGATATATTTAATTGGATTGTGAAACATGACAGAAGTTCATTTTTCAGGCTTTAATCTTGGGGAGTTTCCAATGTATATACAGACAGAGTTGTAATTCTCAGTTGTTCCAGAGGCCTAACAGATTCTAAGATCATTATGTTCTTTACAGCACAGGGTGTGGCTATAAATTATGTTGGGGTGAGCTTGAATAGAACTTTATGAGCTGAATTCCACTAAGGCCCTCAAACCTTGTGCTGTTACAGTTGTAAGCAAGGATGCAGGAACTAATTAAAAGGAGAAATTCCCATACAAGTGCATATTTTCAGTAGGATATGGTAGTTCTGTGGAATTAAAGCTCCCTCACATTAGTTTTTGCTATCATTCTGTTCTAAGGCAGTTTAAATTTTTGTTTTCATATTATATTTTTGTTTCTGCTTCTCAAAGTCAGAGTTCTGGAGCTGTAAAATCAAGCTTCCAAAAGCTGAGGAAAATTGAAATGTCACACTCTACATGGAGTTTTAGGAGTTCGACTAAGAATTTACCTCAACACGGACCATCCATTCTGATGCCTAATTTAGGAACTTTCAAAATCAGTTTAAAATCTTTTTGTTATAGGTTTCATATTCTTTCAATCTCACATGTTTTTTTATCGCTGAATTGCCATGACCAGAAGAACGTTTATGAAAGGCATTGATTTGTTAGCTGCAGTGATTACTGTTCTTCCTTCCTCTGCTGTACCAGGCACCAAATGGGATGCAGAACTTTATGTTTTGCCAGATGCATTAGGCTGTTGTACTGTTTGTCAGACAATTCCTCATGTCCATAGAACTAGAAACACTCTCCAAGACCTAATTAGATTTATGTGGAATGGTAGCTGAGCCAGCAGCACTATATACCTCTAAGTGACTATGTTAATTACCAACCAAAACATAAATAGTAGCATGTCTGTAAGCAGAATACTGGCATGCTAACTACATCTGTGACAAATCAAATCAAGAGAAATACCATTATCTTGCTTGGGATTCTGCTTTCTACTGACAACATGTTTCAATGTTACTGCAGGCCAGTTCCTGCAGAGGCATTTCATTACTCTAATATGTTCTTTTGCAACAAAGCAGAGCGCCATACAAACTAAAACCAACCCCTAAAAATGCTACTAAGATCGTAATTTATAGTTGAACGAGATAAACAGATTGCCCTTTTTCCTCTCTGTATTGCTCAGGTGAGCTATGTCCATAAGTTTAACGCTGTATCTAAATACCTTTGTTTACATGCTGTTGTCATGATAATACCAATGAGCTCTTTCAAACACAAATATTGTTCACAGTATTTATAATTTTGTCTTGATCTGGGGCTTGTTTGTAGCAGTTTATGAACATTCTCATAGAAACTAAGTATATTCAGCCATCTATGCATCTCTTGTTTTATAATCTTCCATGACATTCTGCAAAAAGTACAGAAACCATTAAATTTTCAGTCCTATAAGTGAGATGAAGCACATGTACAAATTTCTTATGTACAGTACTCCTGGGGTTAGGGGAAAACAAAAGCAAATAGAAACACATATTTATCCCTTTGTACCTTTGCTAAATGAGAATCGATATATTCAGTTTGATGATCAAGATCTGACAATTAAGCTGCATAATTAGCTAGGCTTTGGCACTGATGTTTTGTAACAAGGAATAAGGAGTGGTTAGATTTTCGATATGTAGTATTACTGCTTTAAAATCAAGGCTAATGTTGTTTTTTTAAACATTCTGAATGCATTAGAAGCAAAATATCCTCAGAGGGACATAAGCTCAGATATCAAGCACTTTGCCTCACTACATTTTAATTAGGAAAACCTGAAAATAAATCCTGCTGCTTTTTTGCAGCCCCTTTCCCCTGTTTGTTAAAGCTTTACCAATGAAAATGAGTCTTACATGTTTACGTAAAAAGGCAAGTGGTATAATTAAGGACTCTAGTAAACCAACCACATTATTTCAAATATTCTAAGCCTGCAGACTGCTGGGGATGCCTTCTTTCACAGGCCTTCAATTGAGTTAGCGACATATACTTCAGCAATTCCCCTCTGTTCTGATCCAGATTTTAAATTATATTCACATGTGCTATCCTAGCTCTTTACTTCTTTCACTTTTAATTTGAAGGAGAAATTTAATTTGATTGTTTTAGAAGAGGAAAATATTTATACGTGAGAAAGCAGACCCTTATTGTCTTCCTGGTATGGGCTGTGTACAGAACCACTGTACTAGGTACTGTGTTCTGATTCTGTTGCTTCAGCCCCAGTGTGGAGTCAAAGAGCAGTGTTGAAAAAATCTGTCATACTTCTCCTCCCATCATGAGTGCTATTATATTTATTTACCTTTATTTAAAGGGACTATTTTGCTTTCACAAAAATACCAGCTTGAGAGCACAAAACCCCACAATACCTGAACAAAAACCCCAGACTTTTGGTGCCAGCTTTCAAGCCTGATTCTGAGGGATTATATATTAAGAACAAGGAGGTATAATAGCCAGGAGTGTTTGCCAGCTGCTGCTATGCAGCAATCTCTTAGATACTTTTCTCTGCTATGCTGAGTACTGCACAGTACATGTCATTCAATAGTGTGGTACGTGACACCATTGAAAATAAGCTCTTTTCTTATATTGACTTTTTTTTTTTTCAGTTCCTATGTCCACTTGATATTTCGCTTTTGCTTAGACCACTGATAAATAAAAATTGTTGTTACCAGCTGCAATGATTATAGCAATTTACCATCACCATTCTAAAAATGAAAAAGTGATCAGTACATGCTGCACCTCTGCAACAACAGCTTTTGTCAGTGCAGTAGAATAGGTGTGTTCTGCCCCACTGCATTCATTCTGAAGTGCTGTGTAAAAGTCGCACTCACAGGGTAGTTGTGCACGGCAGCCAAGGGGACTACTTTGATAAGAAATAGCCAAGCAATGTGCTTGTGTGTCATAGACTTTGGAATCCTTCTTTTGCAGGAACAGCAAGGCAGGTTTTGGCTGTGGGCAGTAACTATATGCTACAGAGAGTAGCTCTCTTTGAGTTAATTTTCAGCTTTCAAGTGAGTATCCTCTGGTCCTGGAAATTTGTTACCATTCAGGTTTGCATTGGGTTTTTTGCTATAAAATCTTTGTTATTGAAATGTTCTCTCCGACTCACCTCCTATTAGTGTGGGAATATTTAGATGTTGTCATGAATGAACACAGATGCAGTAAGCAGACTTTCTTTGGGAATGGCAGGATGCCCTTTTTCTGCCTTGATTATCTGTTGATCACAGCAACTGTCTGGCAGGCTTCCTCCTTCCATTATGTTTAGAAAAGATTTTATTACCAGCTTTTGTGCCTGCAGTAAGTTATTCCTCAAAATCTCTCACCCGCTTTAACAATTTTGCATTTAACTTGTCAGAATTTAGGCATTTTTCATAGGCATTTCAATGCAATTTTTACTTTTTTCATGAATGTTCTTTTGCTGCTAATAATTCTTCTTAGTCAGCTATTAAAATCTGCTAGCTTAGTTTGGTAGTCCTTTCAGTTTTTAACACCTTATATACATTTACTGTGAGACTCTAATATGATATCTTTATACAATGTCTGTGCTGTTTCCAAGAATTTTACTTTCAGATGTGCTGATTAATGAGCCTTCTCTCTGTTATATTACTTTTGAAGGGCTAAAGTGTCAGTGATATGGATTTTTTTTTTTTTTTGGCTTTTCCATCTGCAAGGATGCTGAACACAGTGGCATTTAGTTGTCATTACAGAGCTAATTTCAGTAGTTAGCTTGTGAACTGTGGTCTTTCCCTGACTGTGGGTAAATCAAAAGCTATTTAAGACTTGCCCCTAATGGATCAGGTTTTTCCTGTTGTCAGTACGCCAGGCCTTCTAAACAGATGATGTCTTCTCTGAAGCTTGTTTGCTCTTTATGGAATATTTGAAAGAATTGGCAAAATCCATGCCTATTCTTTCAAATTTTTGGATGAGATGTTTGAAGAGAACATTCTCAATCTTTTTGTGCTGAAGGTCGACTAAGAGCTATCCTGATCTCAAAAGCCCTGTTAGAAATACATCTAAGCACAACATCTTTTATCAGTTGCTTAACTATGGTTAATGCCCCAGACGATCTTGCGCAATAACCAAGATGCGAGCAACCAGCACCCTGCCCACCGCACAGCCACCGCTAGGCCTGAACAGCTCATGCTTGTGGGCTGCGGTGAGCCGCACTGAAGCTGGCAAGCAGACCTCCTTGCAGAGCATATAGAAAGACCTCGCAGAGGGTATAACCTCTGCTTCCGCATAGTCAGGGTTCTGCCACTGCCATGAGTTCTTGGTGTATGAGCATTCACTGATCATGCACTCTCCTGGGCTGCAGGAGAGGTGTCCTCTTCAAAGTACCAAAGGAGAGGGAAACCAGAAAGGTGAACATATTTAAAACAGATCTGTAATGCTTGCTTACATCAGACAATGTGCAGTCTTACGAAACGTCGCTGTGAGTACTAATGATTATATTCGACATGATGTATGTGTATATATGCAGATTCAGAATAATCAGCCAGGTATCTACAGGAAACCTCATTTGCCGAGACCAGCCGTGAGTACTTTGTGAGTGGCAGGTGTCATAACCTTTGTGCATCTGAACTATGTAAAGGTTAATTATATTCCACTCCACTGCCACTACGGTTACATTCATGGGGCTTTGTGCTTGATGCTGCTCTTTAACTAAAGTGTCACTGTAGAGATGAATTGTATTCATGCAGAACTGAGATTATTCGCATCAATTATGGTAAGTTATTATACTCAAAAAGTAGAGATAGGAAAGATATTTAGTATAAATTATTAGGAATATAATACTTTTTTTGGTTTGCAAATATTTCAGTAAATTAGCTTTATTTTCTGATAGTGCATTTGGTTTTTTTTTAATATTTCATTGCTTGTCTGAACAGGTAATTTTCAGCCTATGGATTGAAAATTGATCAGTAAATTTTGACTTTCTTATCTACTGTTTACCTTTTGTAATGTTATCTTTACATATCAGTTAGAAAAGTCGAACTTTCCAACAATTATTAAATGAAATATTTTTAATAAGACTTTTTGTGGGTGTTGGCAAATTATTATGTATATCCAGAGTTACCTAAGTGTTGCTTAGTATTGACGTTACCCAGCCTATTGGACTAAAATCAATGCCTTTAAAATCAACTTTCAAACAGATTTTTTTTTTGCTAAGCTCTTTAGAAATTTTTGCTATATATTGCTTTTTGGGCTGGCTCAGTCTAAAGGAAATGGTAGATCACATAGTCTGATTTCTTAAAGGTCTAAACATTTCCTGCTGGTTTTCTGTATTTAATATGAAAGCTTGTTTCACTACAGAAGTTAGATGTGCTTTTACAGATCTGGCTTTATCAATTTAAGGTTGTGCATTATCACCTCCGTGTTGAGCTGACAACATCATGCAGAACACCCTGTGAATTTCCTTGGTAAAATCCTGTAGTAAGGTGCTGATATTTCCCACTGCCCTTGGAAATTAGATAGATGTGGTCACAAAATGAAGAAGAGGTAGAAAAAAAATAATTCTCCCTGCAGAAGTGTTCTGGCTTGGCAGAATTGAGAGGAGCAGGCTCCTTGTAGCCTGAAGTGCTGCACGGTGGTGCTAAAACCTTGATGGGGGCTTGCCGAGTTAGAAGCTGCTGCTTTTACGTGACCATGTATTAGCACAGGGCGAGAAAATAAACAGACCACTCCCATCACAGGGAACTATGTGATATTGCTGCCTTCATAATTGTGTAAGCCTTGTCTTACCAAAAGCCTAGCTGTAGCATCAGAAAGCTATTTCAGAATGTGACTGCTCAGCAAAGACCTTACTATTTTCAGCCTAGATTTATTGTGGTTGATTTATTCCTGTTTCTTATTGTGCTGGTTTTGCCTATACTTAAAATGTCCTGTTCCCTCACAGTGTCCGGGCTGTTTTGTTGTTTCTGATCAAAAGGTTCGCCACTGCTTATCCTAAAAGCACTTCCCTGCATGCGATCCTGTTTCTCTTTCTACTGTAAGGGTGTTCAGAATCGTACATTGTTTCCAGCTCAGAGTTTGCTGGTGTCATTGACATCAGCTTTAATAACTCTCCTTCTTTACTTAACATTCTTCTGTTCATACGTATATTTTTCCATGGCCAAGTCAAAATGTAGATAACACTCTAATTGTTTTTCTGTTCGTGTGTCCACTGTCATCAGCTTCAAAGGATGGAGCACATAGTTTGTCAAATGCTTTGAGATCTTCAGGTAAAAGGGAAAATATGAGGAGAGTTTGTACTACAGCAGGACTTAAGGGCAAAGTACTGGTGTTGCTAGAATCTTTTTCTGAACAATGCAAATCACTTTTTGTCTTTCTTTTATTGTAGCAACTGTCTTAAAAAACAAACACCTGCCTGTCAGAGTGTGTTTTAGTGGCACGATATGGAAAATCAGGAAGGCAAAAGAGCAACTACCTGTGGAGATAATAACCATGATCAAAAGGAACTGTACTGGTAACTAAGGCAGGTGCTATTATGAAGTGTATCTGTGGCTCTGCTTTCCAGAATCTCTAGATGTGTTTTTCCTTTAGGAGAGGTGCTCCACTGGTCTTAGCCACTTCACTGATAATTACCAGACATTCTGCTATGTGATGTGAAATGTCAGAACTCACTCCTGTGATCATGCTGCTACTACATGTTCACTTGGACACTGAAATTACCACAGACTGGATTATGACTACTGTATGTTTTTCTATATTAGGGAGAGATATATACACAGACATTGAACAAGCAGCATTGGTTAGCAGTGATGCAGGGCCTTTGAGCATCTTTGCAGGGAGCAACTAGTTCATGACTCTGTCCGTTTACTCGAGGGTCTTCTACCAAAATTCCTCTCTCTGTTTCTATAGCTGATTTGAAAGAGTTATTGTTGATAAGGTCCTTAAGGGTGCATTGTGAATAAGAGTGGAGTTCACGTCCAAGCCATCTATATTGTGTGTTAGTGCTAAAAAGATTAGCCCTCAGGCATGGTGAGTCTGTACTTAGTTCATAGAATCATAGAATAGTTTGGGTTGGAAGGGACATTTAAAGGTCACCTAGTCCAACCCCCTGAAGTGAGCAGGGACATCTACCACTAGATCAGGTTGCTCAGAGCCACGTCCAACCTGACCTTGGATGTTTCCAGGGATGGGGCATCGACCACCTCTCTGGGCAACCTGTTCCAGTGTTTCACCACCCATATTGTGAAAAAGCTCTACTTTATATCCAGTCTAAATCTACCCTCTTAGTTTAAAACCATTACCCCTTGTCCTATCGCAACAGGCCCTACTAAAAAGCCTGTCCCTATCTTTCCTGTAGCCCCCCTTTAAGTACTGGAAGGCTGCAATAAGGTTCCCCTGGAGCCTTCGCTTCTCCAGGCTGAACAGCCCCAATGCTCTCAGCCTTTCCTCACAGGAGAGGTGCTCCAACCCTCTGGTCATTTTTGTGGCCTCCTCTGGCCCTGCTCCAACAGCTCCATGTCTGTCCTGTGTTGAGGGCTCCAGAGCTGCATGTAGGACTCCAGGTGGGCTCTCGCTGGAGCAGAGGGGCAGAATCCCCTCCCTCGACCTGCTGGCCATGCTTCCCTTGATGCAGCCCAGGATATGGTTGGTCTTCCAGGCTGCAAGCGCACATTGCAGGGTCATGTCCAGCCTTCCAAACACCAGTACCACCAATCCTTCTCCTCAGGGCTGCTCTCCATCTCTGCATCCCCCAGCCTGCATTGATACAGGGGGTTGCCCCGACCCAGGTGCAGGACCCTGCACTTGGCCTTGTTGAACCCTAGCTATCAACCAGCTGCTGGCATTCCAAGCAGCTTAATGTCAAAGCCTGCAAAAGCCATGGCGCTTAGGAGAGCAGTAGCTCTCAAGATTCAGAGGTGCAACCTGGTGCTTCTGTTGCAGTATTTCTGTTACTAGAACTGCTGTGGGATCTGAAGTGGAACCAAAACCAGATAAGAAACCTCTAATCGGAAGAGGTTGCAGTTGCTTTCAGAGTACAATATTTAGGCTACACTGAAGAACTGGTAAGGTATAATAATGCTGGTGTACTCTTGACCCCACTTCAGCAGTCAAATCATGCTATTTATTTCGTGTGCTGCTTTACAAGGCAGTTGTTCATTATTAGTAAGCCTAGAGACCCACTGTTTTCCCTGGGACCCTAGAGTATGCTAAGGAGCAGTGGATGGTTTTCGTCTTAAAGCTTCGTCAACAAAATATAATCGCAGAAGTTACTTCAGGCGAGAGCCCCAAAAGCTTATTTTTCTGGACATGAAGCATGCCACATCCAGCTATTTCTATATAGATCATTTAGGGTTCTTCAGAATCCCAGAACCCTCTGAGTGCTACAGTTAAGGGGTATTTCATTATTATGCATGGTAGTAGTAGCATGGTCTGTTTTGGACAGGGAGATTCCTGTATTGGTTTAGTTTAAAATGTCTGTCTTTTTTGTCTGAACACTTGTGTTTGCTAATGTAACAAGAAATACTTCCTCCCAGTTTTTCTCTAGTAGATATTTTTCCTGTTTAGATGTATATAGCTGCTAAAAATGCAAGCAGTTTAACTGTTAGAAAGAATACTTTCCCAAATGTTAATGAAACTGTTTCTTCTTTCATAAGAAAGGTAGTTTTTGCATGCCTGTGCCTTGAAGATCACCAGGAAACTGCTGCAGTAAATCAGATTTATTCGTACCAAAGCATAGACTTTTTGCATAGTAATGTTTACGGACTAACTCAGAACTTTCCGTGATTCTGTGGCTGGTTTTGTTACATTTCTTGCAGGATGGTAGTGACTGTTGCACTGCATGTTATGCCTCCAAACTTAATGGAGTTTGCTCCTCAAATTACTTCATAGGCTAGTGCGCTCCTCATAAGCAAAGGACTGGGTAGAAAGAGCAGTGTTTCCTTGTCAGAAAGCTACAATGTCAAACAATATCAAACCTTTCAAGTGTTGCTTTGCAAAGGCACAGCAGAGAATGAGGAGCATGGAACGAAACTGAACAAGTTGTCAAACTGATATGAATCTTAAGAACTAAAGTTCTTGCCTTAAAATGGTACATAAAATCCGCAAGATGTACTTTGCCCAGGTTTTGATTGTTGAACCTGAATTCAGTGGTAACACCACAGAATGAGGAGAATCAGACTTTTTGTTCATCCTGTTGCACTGAGGTAACAACTTTGACTTCAGCTTAGTTAGTCCTGCATCCCGTGGTGCAGGAACGTGTTTTTGCAGGATACCTTTTGGTAACAGAGTTTGCAGTTTCTTCCTGCCATTGTGCTAGAAACACACACTCCTGGTGACCTTTCTGAACGATTATAAACTATGCAGTCACTATATAATGTAATACGGCCACCTGAAATGTCCCGTGTGAGGTGAAGGTTGGACGCTGTGAAACATTGCAGGTCTACGTATGCAGTAAGCATATGTATAACCATGACCTAGTTAATTAAGTGATCTAAATCCCCAGTTCTTCCATCTAAGTTTTCATAAATAAATCCAAACCTTATCTATAGTAGATCAAAACTCATTCACTTTGGTTTGATTATGCATCTCTTAGTGTAGGACCAATGAAACAGATTTTTCCAGAGATGAGAAAAGCTTGAATGCAGTGAGTTTCTTCTGATTTCACAACAATATTAAACTGACATATCTCCGAAGAACCAAAATTTGATCTTAGGTGTTATGGATTTCTACTAGTATACCACCATCAGTTTGCCTGGATTTACTCCTGTCTTTTACTGGTGTGCAGTAGAACAGCTAGACCCTTTCTATTTTAGATCTAACTGTTGCAGTTGTTTGTGCAGTTTAAAATGGCTGAATGGCTGATGGCTCACCATTCATTTTCTGTACAAGGCAATCTGAGATTCTGTGGCATTCTAGTCACGATACGTAACAGAACCCCAAAGACAGATTATGCAGTCACAACGATGAAAATTGATTACTAAGCACTCAATGAGTCATCTGCCTTAGGAAGTAACTACTTCAATCTATTATTGTTGATGTCCTGATGGGTCAACCAGGACGTGAAAAGGAATTTGCATTAAATTGATTTGAGTGTTTTTTCTAGAAATAACGTCACTCAATCAAAGGAAACATTCAGACAGAGCTAGGGAGAACTGACTGAATTTGATTTGGGAAGGCAGAGCAGCAAGGGATGAGAAGGCTGATTCAGATAAAAATGTAAGTGGGATTTAGAGCACCATAAACCTCACATTACAGAATGAAGGTTTGGAACAATTCTTAACAATTTCTGAATGCAGATTGGGCTGCACATTATGAAAATCCTTTATTTGCCTATTGATCTGTGTGTGTATGTATCTATATACACACATCACCCAGTTATGTGAATAGCATGTTTATGTGAATAGTGTGCTTATCTATGCACTCACCATAACAAGTTGCCATCAAGTAACATAACAACATGGCCAGTTTCCAGTTACCTTGGATGATTTTGCTGTATAGAGCTCATATGAAAACTGGAAAGCGGAATGTTTCTCTTCAAATATTTTTTTTCTTCTCAGAGCTGAAGGCTTTCAGAATGAGCAGCCCACCACTCAATAAAATTCAGTAAGCGATGAATCACACTGAAATGTCACTTCCTTCTCATCAGTCTTAGTCTTAAAGTAATTCATCCTCTCTGTCATGCTGGTAGTATGGTGTGGGTGTGCTGGCATCTTAAATTGTAGTGGGTTTCTGCTCTGATGTTATTCCCAATAGCTTTGTATCTTCTTCCAAGATCATTACTTACATTGTTTGAGAGTCTAATTAAAATCACATACTTCAAATATCTCACTCCTTACCATATACATGGTTTGTGAATTGTTCTCTTCTTGATTTTTATACAGTCAGTCTTTATTGCCCATTCCAATAAGTTTTACCTGAGTAATGATATTGTGATTTGGCCTAAGAATTTACAGCAACATCTTTTTAAAACATGTGTTACTGACTTGCTTTGTTTCAGTTTTGGCTTTCCACCATGAGGCATTAATAAAGCTGTGATAGCTGAGGGTCGATATTATTATAATGGTTTCAGAGAGTCAGGCCTCTCAGAAATGTCTCAAGCTGGAACCCCCAAAGTTGTGGCATTCACAATCATTGTCACAGATGAAAAACACTGGCTTTAATAAGTGAGGCTTAACTCTGAAGCAGTGCAAGGGGGAAAAGGACAGAGAAGAATGATTGGAAAGGCATATGGTAGCACACTAGTGCAACTCTACAAGTATCAGGATGTGCAAGCACCAACTCAGTGTGCTGGATACAGGATGAGCAAAATCTCTCAAAGAATGGAGGAAGGACCACAATCACAATTCCCTCTGGCAAAGCTATAAATGTCATCTCCTTCTTTAGGGGACTTAGCCTTCTCCTGTCTGTTTCAGACAGGCACAAAGCAAGCGGAGAAATTGCCCTGGATGGGAGGGAATTACGGAGATGCCCATTATTTCAGGCCAACAGCTCAAAAGACCAAATTGTATAACAGTTGTCATTAGAAACATGAAGAGTTCATAGAAGGATTTGTTGTGTAGACGGTTGTACCATCTGTATATGTTCCATAATTAAATATTAAGGTTTTCCTGAGCCATAATGTACATATACTGAATATATAGAAATATGCATTTTATTGAACAAAACCTATATTACTTTAGCAGTCAAGAGCCTAGCAGGTAGCAAAAAGTGGTTGTGCTATTGTGAGATAAACCCTTCCACCATCATATTCACTATTTTTCTGACCAAAACCAAAACATATCAACTGAAAAATTTGGTATCTTGATGGTATATATTGCTATTGAGTAGGGAAGAAAAAAGAAAGTGTGAACTTAAATGAATTTTCCTGTGTTCTTGCTTTATTTCACTCATCATTTGTTCTCGTAATAGAACAAATATGCTACTTCTCCTCTCCCCCTTTCCAAATATAGGTGCTTATATTTCTCCTTCAGGCAGTTAATTGGTTGATATTGATGAAGATTCAACATTAATAGATTCTTTATATTTACATGTCTGTGATATTGAGTTCCAGGCATGTGCAAATGATGGGGAACTGGAGTTAGGTGGTTTTGACAACACTGTGAACAGATCCAGCAAGTAATTAAATATCTGGGGATAAATGGAAAGTAATTGTCAAGCTGCTTAAAATATACTGGTGGCCACTTATTAATGTGTAGTTTTGGAAAGACCAGCATTGCCACTATCACCTGCCATAGCTGCATTACTTTATTTCTCATAAACTACACCACCTTACAGGAGCTGAATTTCCTCTCTAATAGTGTATCCAAACAGCCAGTTCCTCAGTGTCTGTTAAATCTAAATAGTAGCCATTGAAGGAAGATCCTAGAGAAGGCCATATAATTTCATTTGGTGCTGAGTGTTTTACCAATTTGTAACTGGAGATAGTGTCTGTCTGGCATTGCATAACATATGTTAAAAACAGCCTGCGAGCTGAAGAGCCCAGTCGCCGTGTTACGTTAACAGTATAATAATCACTTTTGAAGTCTTCACCTGCATGGAGTAAATTTGGAAAAGCATAGGAAAAAGAAATATTAATTATTCCTTCCTACACTGGGGAGTCCAGAAGTGCATCTGCATTAGTGTTTCAGTTTGGCTCTGAAGAGGTCTCCTGATTGTCCCCATTTAGCATGCTTTGGTTTGCATTGGAGGATGGCCTTAGAGCGAACCCAGATTTCACTCCAATGAAACTGGACTGAAAAAGTGCTCCAGAAATGTACCTAATTCACTCCAACTGCTAATGAGCATTAAATCCATGGGACCAGACTAAACATAGTCTGAAGTAAACTTCTGAAACATGTAGTGCAATGCTGAATCCTGGGATCAGCTCTCTCACTGTACAGAAGCACTGCTGCTGGCCTGTGCTACCTGCTAATTTAGATTTATCATGAGGATGCACAGAAACTTTTGTCCCAGTTCAGCAAAACAATTAAGCACATGTCTAATGTTAACATTTTTGATGTACAATGGTTGCTGGTTTAGGTTCCTGGCAAGAATCAGAATGTACGGGAGCCAAAATGAAAAATGCTTGAGTTTTAAGAGAGAATGACAAGGAGTCAAGGCAGACAGTAATCTAAGGCTGAGCACGAGGTCCAGGTTGGAACATAGGCATTGATCAGTTCCTATAAATAACATGGATGAGAGACCTGAAGTACCTTGAACATCATAAGTAAAACTTTTAAATTATATCCCTGCTCTCAAAAAAAAAAAAAAAATAAAAAGGTCGATGAAGCTTCTTAATCCAAGAGGTAACATGATCAAAATAAGTTTCAGGACAGCTAAGTCAGGGCACAACATTACAAGTAGCTGGAGTCTGACAGACTGAAATGAAAGTAGGTCAAGCAGGAGGGCCGTGATACAGGGAAAGGAGAGTCTTCACAGAGGTTTGGACCTGGAGTTTTGATTTTCCTGCAAGTATTTCTTTAGTCTAAAAATGCTGTTAATCAAGGTTTAGAAATTTGCAGAGTAACAAATCCATCATGCAAGAATTGGTACTTCAAAATTGCCACGCTGCCCATGGATAGGTAAAGTCTGCTAGCTGAAACTTGGACTGATAAATCATTAAAATTGATATTTTTATTATCATTATTTTTAAAATAGATAACTGTTTGGGGCAATGGCTGGCTATAGTAGATATTGTACTATATAGTAGATAGCAGATCTATTAGCATCAGAGTTAAAGGAATTGAAGAAAACAGAAAATTTGTCACTACCAAAAGTGTTAGCACTGAACGTCTACAAATTGTGGCACTCAAAATTTCTATGAAGAACTTGGTATGTTTTGAACACTAAATTATTCAAAATAAATGGATTTATTGTCCCCTGACATCAGCAATGTTATTAGAAGCGCATAGCCGTAACATTGTAATGGCTAGAGTATGAGCTGCGATAGGAATTTTAAATTCTGTCATTTGAAGCCAGGAAACAGGGGTATTACTTTAAATTATTTCTGAAATAAAACATGATTTGTATTCTGTCTCTAGGTGTGCACAGGTGTTGTCCAGTCGAGTTAATGAAATCATCAGCTACCTGGGCCAATAAGTGAATTGCATTTGAAGTAGAAAACAAAAATGGGCTAGAGAAATAGATTAGGATGAGATAAACTATCCTAAATTTGCTTGTCCTCTAGCTAACAGAAGTGTGGCCAACCTTTGTGTAGTCCCGTATACTAGTAGTAGATACCCAGTAAGGACAGGACAAGCACACACTGATGCTTTCCCAGAATATTCTCTTAGCCCCCAACAACTTGTGTCTCCAGGCCTTCCTGAACTAGAAATGTGTCTTTAATGAACACTTCTGTTAGTTTTAATTATCTACAATGAGACTACAATGAGTTATACTTGGAAAACAGAAATGGTCCCGTAGTTCTCACGGAATATGGAGGAGGAAGGAGCCATCCAGAAACAAGGCAATTGTGTTAGGAAGTTTTTTGGTGATTTTAGTTAAAACCTCATTGTCTCTTTCAGAAAATCCCATAAGCAACTCTGAAAAAGTGATTCTGGAATGACTAATAGTCATAGCAACAAGTTATGCAATATAACAATATTTGTATGACAATAGTCATAACAATAAGTTAACCATGAGCCAGCAGTGTGCCACTGCTGCCAAGAATGCCAATGATCTGCTGGGGTGCATTAAGAAGAGTGTGGCCAGCAGGTCAAGGGAGGATCTCCTCCCCCTCTACTCTGCCCTAGTGAGGCCTCATCTGGAATATGGCATCCAGCTCTGGGCTCCCCAGTTCAAGAAAGATGAGGGGCTACTGGAGAGAGTCCAGCGGAGGGCTATGAGGATGATGAGGGGACTGGAGCATTGCTCCTATGAGGAAAGGCTGAGGGAGCTGGGCTTGTTTAGCCTGGAGAAGACTGAGAGGAATCTTGTAAATGCTTATAAATATCTTCAGGGTGGGTGTCGGGAGGATGGGGCCAGACTATTTACAGTGGTGCCTAGGAAGAACTTCTTTACTTTGAGGGTGACGGAGCAGTGGAACAGGCTGCCCAGAAGGGCTGTGGAGTCTCCTCTGGAGATATTCAAAATCCGCCTGGACGAGGTCCTGTGCAGCCTGCTCCAAGTAAACCTGCTTTGGCAAGGGAGTCAGACAAGATGATCCCCAGAGGTCCTTTCCAACCCCTACCATTCTGTGATTCTGAGATATCATAACATCTCTTAAGTTAAGCAACAACTTCAGGATTCCTGATTTCCAGATTGCCAGTTCCATCAGCAAAATGCTTGGAAGATGAGGCAGATCTCAATCTGCACTCACTCCAAAATTGGTTGGAACAAGGAATCAGGGTGAGATTTGCATGGTCATAGAAAAAAACCAAAGCAATATGAACTTAAATAACTGAAACAATGAAGCTTAGTTGTCTGTATTTAGTCTGTAGAAACGACTGTTAAGAGAAATAAATATTATTTCTATAAAGTGAGGAATGCTAAAGGACTCTGACCATATTTGAAAACCTAAATAAAAAGTATTTGCTTGAGATACTGTGAGGTGAAAATCATTGCAGGCAGAGAGGCCACCATCAGAGCACCATGTCTGTTATTCTGTGGCTGCCACTGTCATCCAAAGCACACACCTTGTCCTAAGCACTAGCTAAGTAAAGCTTCTTGGTACCTGTATAAGCATTGGTACCAGTGACCCATCAGTCATCTGGAAGCATTGTACTGGTACTTGCAGTGCCATAGAAATGTCCATAGAGTCAAAATACAGGAGTGAACTAATATTTTTAAACTTTCCTGTTATGAACAGCTCAGGAAACCATATCTAATGTACATTTACGGCTAGCCTGAAACATAAATGCTTAAAGTCGTCTTAAAGGGAAAGTAAAATTCCTCGTCAGTTTACACTCTAATTGGCAGGATTTCTGTCCTCTTAGACAATGTAAATCAATTCCCTTTTTCCGGATTGTGTCTCATCTTATAGCATCTAGTTTACCCAAATGCAAGCAGCAGCTTCCCACAGAGAAAAGATAGTTCAAGTAGTACTATTTCAGCATTTCCTGATGAAGCAAACCTGTCCAATTTTTTTGAACTATCACAACAAAAAAAAGACCAGATTATTTCCATGTATTTATTTGTGTTGCCTGACTTGCTTTGAGAGCATCCCCAATGAGTTCCCCACAATTCGCCAAGATTCAGTTTTTACTGGTTCTCACGAATTAATATTTTAATGGATTTTTAAAATTGTTTTGGTTTAGAAGGATTCTTTTAAGTGTTAATCAATATAAATTCATCAAATTTAATGCAACTGTATATATTTCCAGTGGTAAAGGGCTTGTCCCACTGTACCTCTGGCAAAGAGGTTATCTTTCAGGACCTGAATGAGTGAAGTGTCAGTGACAGTTGCAGAAGTTACAGGGCTGTGAAGTGTTTTACTGTTTTACGCTGCTTTTTCTGTCAAAGGAAAGAAAGGTGTGTGGAAAGAATTCCGGTCCAAAACCAATAGGCAAAATAAGGACGGAACAGCTGGATAACAGATGACCTGAGAGAACAAAGCTAATATCCCAGGTGCTAATAACTGGTTGGTCAGTGCTGCAGCAAGTCTAAATTTTCATTCCTTTACTAATGACAAATAAAGTTTCCCGTGCGTAGCTTGTAAATCTGGTGTTTGTAGGAGCTGCTGTGGACACTGCTGCACAAAATTTGGATGCAAACTAAACAAATATGAATCACCTGCAGTACCCTTTATTAAGATATCAGTGTGAATGTTACAGGTGTTTCAGCTTGGTGTTCAGGTGCAAGGGGTGAACCTAACTCATGCAGCTGACACGGGAGCTGCCATGAATTGAAAACCTGACACCTGCAGGGACCTGCTTTTTCTTGGCAGGAGGATTTAGGAGGCTAAGAACACAAATGATGCCTCAGACCAAATGCTGTTTTATATTGACCTTTTGCTGGGCCACTATCATCTCAAAAAATGGAGGGATATTATTATGGAATAGTTTACTCATTGCCTCAGTTCTAAATATCTGAAGTTTTTCTTATCAGTTACTGTCAGGCTTTTGTACAGTGATACTAAAGTTGTCTGGGTTTTTAGATGTTATGTACTGAGTCACTCTCCTATCGTGGTTTTGGGTTTTGGGTGTTTTTTTTGCTACTTTAATGCTGAATTACCAGATTCAATATTATCTTATGTGTTCCAAAGGCTAAACATGCATTGTATCAAGTACTTTATTTTGTCCTTTTTACAGATACTGTCTTTCAATTTTCTGTTTCAGTAGCTCACAGTTTTAGAAACTTTTCAGTTGTCTTTCTCCGGGAGGGGGAAGTCAGAAGTTCTAGGCAAGCTGATTTTGAAGTTATGTTCCCTGAAGTATTGGGAAGATTATCCAATATCTTACAGAATTGTATTTTTAATCACTGACCTGAAGCTTAAAACAGGTAACAATTGCCAAGTTACATGTAAGGAGACAGTTTAATCTATTGGGGAGGCCATTGCAAATTCAAGAGGTCACAGTAATTTGCTATTTATTGTTTCAGAGAAAAATTATGAAAAACTTCTTGGAACTACAGAATAGGTCTGCAAGGTCGCTTTGTACTTGAACAAGGAGGATAAAAAATGATAGATAAATTATATGTCTTATAAGAGGTAATACAGTAGTGCTTGGTACTGGCTAGATTTTAGCAGATGTTTTTCCTATTAAGCAGTAGAATATCTGTCTCCAGTAAACGTATGAAAGTATTTCATTTCCTCATTTCATAGAAAATGAAGTCTGTGCATAGGTTGCAGATGCATTAATTGTATTGCTTTAGAACAATCCAGTAAGTTTTTGGGAATACAGGTATTCTAATAAGTAAACGGATAACACAGATATAGTAGTATTAATAGTGCCATGATAATAATGGAAGGAAAGGGAATATTCATTTGACCTTTCAGAATAATTTACCTAAACTGTATTCAAACCTTTCTTACATTAAGTTCTCCCTAAAAATTGAGTCTTTTTCATGTTAAGCAGTCGCAGAAATGTCTGTATTTTCCAGGTCCCTTCAGCAATATTCTGTTGTGGCAACCATATTTTGAAAATACTGCTTTGCTAACACAATTACCAAGTTAGAGCACAGAAAGTGTACCAAAGGGCTTGACTAAGCAAAACTGCCCAGATGGTAAATACACTCAAACATTTTTTAAGTAAACGAGTAAAATTTTCCATTGATACTCATTAAAAAGAAAAGGAAACACAGTTTCTGGAATGATACATTTCTGTGAAATATTAATTCCACTTCAATTATAAATAGATTCAACCTGTGACTTCCAGGGCATACAGAGGTCACTGTCTATATAGAGGAGAGCTGTAAGAGGTCTGTATCACAGGAATAAACGAGATATCAATATCACTGTTGAGACTTGTGGATGCATAAGACGAGACGCTCAAATCTAGTGGAAAAAAAAAGGAGAATAAAATATTAATATTTTTAGCAATATAGACATCTGCTTGAAAACCGTCCCAAAATTGCCTTAATGTGTAATGACTGGTATTTTTCTGTGGTCTCATGATTATAATATAAGGCTTTCTTATATACTGCCTGTCTGCCTTCCAATTCTGTGAGCAGCGAGGTTCAAAGGAGGCAAGGCTAGTTAAGCAAGGTACCATCTTGCCAAGGGAGGGCTGGTATGGTGTAGCTAAACTCAAGGAGTGTTGATATTCACTCACCACCCTCACAATACTGGGGCAGGTGAAAGTGAGATGGAAGTCATTGTCCCATGCTACTTCTCTTAACCACATCAGTAAAAATGGCCTATCTGCTATTTACGAGCTTGCAGGGCTGCTTTTTGCAATGACTAATGCTGAGCAGCTGATTCCCTTTCCCTTCCAACCACTCATTAAGTATCTGAGGTACAGGAGAGTTAGTTTCTGTAAAGGAATGGCTCAGTCAATAACCTCACAATTTCTGGCCCTTCATGCTTAGAAATTTTGTCTACAAGATTATGAGGTAATATTAAAAATTAAATACTGATGTTTAAGAGTTTTTGTTTTTATGAGGCCTATGGTTGTACAGACAGCCTACTTTCTCTGATTGTGTAGATTCAGAATTTTCAAAATTATATTCTGGCTGTATGGTGTTACTCCTGTTTTACTTTTGAAAAAGAGTGCTTGTAGCATTCTCTAGATGGTTAATGAAAAGTTATTATTACCTAAGAATATCAAGAGTTCAGAAGCTTGCTGTCAACATTAGAGGTAACTGATATTGAGAAAATAATATGGGTATTATTTTCTCCCATGATGTTGCTCTTAACATGAATTATTTGGGTATGTTTATTGCACAGGTTTGGATTTACATTCATTTTGAAGGGATTGGTTTGCACTGGCAAAATATCAGAACACAATTGGTCTAGGTATATAAAATAAAAGAAAATCCTCTTAGGGCTGTACTTCTGCTTAATGATCTGAGTATCAATAGAGTGCTACAGCAACGTAAGTAATTAAATTAGAAAGCAAACAGGTCTTTCCTGGCTGATTTCTTATTTCTTAAATATGGCTTTATCTCAGTTACTTCAGCTCAGGTAGTTTATGCCTGTATAGAACCTGGAGGGATGCTTTCCATTTTGGTGAAAAGGGTGCCTTGTTGCAAATGGAAGAGGCAGTAGGAAACGGAAATGTACGATGGTAGCTAAGCTGTCTCTCAGCAGATTTCTTCAGGTTGTCAAATCCCCTGTCATCCTTTGGCCTAAAGCAGTGAACGGTTGAGTCTAGATCTGTTAGGATGGTGGGGGCTACAATGGATTTCACAGTGCAGTGGTATGAATCCTGAGGGGAGGGCTGATATTTCCAGAGATGCCCAGATGATAGGTGAAACAAAGAAGATAAATAAAGATGTGAATATATTGTTATCGAGTCAAAGCCCCTTAGCTTTTGTGCTCATGTTAACATTGCCTAACTTGATAAAGGCAGAGCATGTCCATAATCTGCAGGCTAGTGAGTGCAGGATAAAGAAGTGTGTGTAGTACCAATGCTTTACTTCTCTCTTTTTGGTTGCTGTATAACCACTGGGTATTGATGCAAGTTTGTGGGAGTCCATAGATCACCTCCAGTAACAAGGTAATTTTGCTAAAGCAGAGTTCTGACATAAACACTGCAAGTCAGTTGGCTTTACTCTTCACAGTATGGCTCTGATGAAACAAAAATAATTTAAACTTCATCTGCACCCTTATATTTTAATACAGCATTTTATTGTAGTCGTTATTGACTGAGTTTCCAGTAGCCAGTTAAAATTAAGAGAAAACATTTTTAGCTCTAGTGTGAGTCAATACAGGGAAAAAATAGACGAGTGCAGAAACCTGCAAGTGGGTGAGCTATTAGAAGAGCTATCAGATGTTCCTGAGGTTTTCTCTTCTCTGTTAGCAGTAACAAATATTTTATCGAGCATCATAATACCTCTTTAGCAGCTCCTGACAAAAGGTTCTCAGTTTAATTTCTTTGCTGGAATAAAGGCAACAAGATTAACATTATATGCAGTGGTAATGTTAATCTTGTTTGTATGTCACAGATGAAAATAGACTCCAGTTTATGTTGGTTTGTTTATACACAGAGTGGATTGGGAAAAGTTTGTCGTATTTTCTATTTGTTTATTTAATACAGAGAGGTTGAATACTTTGATTGAAAATCAATGACTAAATTGCTGAATGTTGTTGACAAACCTTTTAAAATATCTATAGCTCCAAGGTTGCTGCATTGCTTTAAAAAGAAACATTGTTTTTAATACAAGAGAGATTCTCTTACTAGCATTTTGTTGGCTAGTAGGGCTTTGAACCACACTTCAAAATGAAATAGGTACTGTGTGATGAAAACCTTCTGCTGTGGTATTCCTGCTCCAAGAAAAGATTGGGATATACAAATGAAATGTTGGAAAAGTATTGTTGAAAAAATCTTCACTGTGAGAGAGTATAATGTCATCTTTCAGATCTCCCTCTATTTTTGTCTTTGCTTTTAGTCTAAGTTTGTTCTTCCAGAGCCTTTTAATGTGCTTATTTTCTTGTAGGTTATGAGGTAACCCTGGACTTCAGTGGTATTGAGAGTAGTATTCAGCTGTCCAACTTGAGCTAGTTTGTCTAGATTCCCTAGATAGTCAATACGTCCATGAGGGCATGGTTTACCTCATTTGGAAGTGGACATCTAAAATCGGTCAATGAAAAGATACTTTAAAAAGTGCAGATATTTGCAAGTTGAGCTGTGAAGAGATCCCGGTCTGATTAGCTTAACTGTAGATGCCTGCACAGGAGATGTCCGTCGCGAAGTGAAACGAATCTTACCCCTGCTGGCAAGTGATAACTCTGTTACGTTACTCTATGAAACTCTCTTAAAATGAAATTCAGCCTAATGTGGATGGTCAGAACAAGCTTTCTAGGGTGTATTGAAGTGCAGGGGGTTATTTCTGGCCTTTTGCTAGAATATGAATTTCACTCCCTGTATCTTTTCCTTGGTGGTTGCTGCACCTGCAAAAGGTTAATACACATAGTTTGAGGTTATATTACCCTTAAGAGCTTATTTTTAAACTTTGCAAAGAAATGAGAAACATGGTACTGTATTTGTTTAGCAATGCATTCCTGTTATCCAAAAAGGATGAGGTACTCTTCTATTTCACCAAGTATTTTGTCCTGCACAGACCCACAGTTCTAATCTTCTCTATGAAAAGTCAGATCTCATATGAAGAAAGTGATTATTGAATTCATGCTCTTCTTTCTTTGTGCTGCTATGCCTGCTAAAATGCTGAAGATTTTTAATGACATAAATTACTTGATGAACATTATATAAGAAGAATAGTAAAAATATCAAGTTGCAGTGGGATTTGGATTTTTTTGAGAACTGATTGTATACAGGCAAAAAATATGGTTGAATGGTCTTCATTAGAATCGCTCAGCAGTCTGAACTTAAACAACAGACTGTGATTCTTCTGTCTTTTTCATCAGTTTAGGACTGTTAGTTGTTTTTAGCTCTTTTCTTTTGGCATCCATCTGTCAGTAATGTTCTCCTTCTGGCTAGCCACAGCAAAGCACCATTATCATTTCATTATGTGCTAGGACAGAAGGAAAATTGAGTCTTTGGTACCTATTCTTCGGGTATCCTTCAAACCCTTGGTGCTTCTGACAGCCCTTATGTCATATGCCAAGGGCGTATGTGTCTTGAGTACTACAACGCAAGGATTATGGAAGTAAAGGGGAGGAATTGGAAGTCTTTACATAATCATAATAATAATACAGGTAGACATTAATTGTTCAGGAGGAAAGACAAAGGAAGTTTTGCCTTATGTATCAGAGAAGAGTTACTTAAAGAAAAAAGAAATTGAGGCAAGGAAATGAAGCATCAGGGAGAAATGGATATAATGATTAATTATGTAAGAATATTTAGTACACGCTGATGAGCAGAACGTAACAAGAGATAGACCCAGAGACTTCCGTCAGATCTCTTAGTATCTTATGTCTTTCATGCTCAAAAGAGTAGTAAGCCAAGGGTGCTGACAATGCTGTTGTGTGCTAATGTGGGTGATGAGCTACCCACCTAACTGCTGGGAAGGAATTCAGATGGCCCAGTATCTGCTTAAAACGTTTTGCGGGCAGTTTTCAGGTTTTGAGGAGTAAATAAAGAGCTAAAGGGAGGCTCATGGATTGTGTTGTGTCGATTAAAGGTGAACAAGTGAAAATGCAAAAGTGAAAGGTGGGGTGTGTGACAAAGTCTGTGAAATATTGATGTTTCTGATACAAAAGAAGACAGAGAGAGATAAGAAAAAATTAAAAACACTGGAGTTAAAGAAGGGATACTTGATATCCTTAGGTTACTGATACGGATACTGTGTCAGAGAAAGAGAAAATACATTAAAGAGAGCTGGCAATTCCTGAGAGACTTTCTAGTAAGGCCACAGACACTAGCTATCTTCATGTGAAGGTTAGCTAAATCATGAAATCTTCAAGGACTTAAACCTTGAGAAGGAATCGTATAGAAAGTTGAAATTAGGTCAAATTGCTAAGAATGACTGTCAAAGAGTAGTGACAGTATGTAGGGAAAATGTGAGAAAGGCTAAGAAGAATCAACCAGCCAGCAGCATAAAATATGAGAAGAAAACACTTTACAAGCCAGTAACCAAGAAATCAGTTAAATCACTGCTTAACAGGGAAGCAGAGATAGTAGCAGCCACTGCCCAGAAGGCTGACGTCTACTTTTTGCCTTGGATCTCACCAAAATGTGTTTTAATCCTATGGTCGCAGAATGGCAGGGGTTGGAAGAGACCTCTGTAGATCAACTAGTCCAACTTCCCTGACAAAGCAGGTTCACCTAGAGCAGGCTGCACAGGCCCTCATCCAGGTGAGTTTTGAATGTCTCCAGAGAAGGAGACTACACAACCTCTCTGGGCAGCCTGTTCCAGCGCTCCATCACCCTCAGAGTAAAGAAGATCTTCCTTATGTTCAGCTGGAACTTCCTATGCTTCAGTTTGTGCTCATTGCCTCTTGCCCTGGCACTGGGCACCACTGAAAATACCACCCCATCTTCTTGACACCCACCCTTAAGATATTTACAAGCATTTAGTCTTCTCTTCTTCAGGCTAAACAAGCCCAGCTCCCTCAGCCTTTCCTTGTAGGACAGATGCTCCAGTCCCCTAACCATCTTCATAGCCCTCCGCTGGACTCTCTCCAGTAGTTCCTCGTCGTTCTTGAACTGGGGAGCCCAGAACTGGACACAGGACTCCAGATGTGGCCTCACTAGGGCAGTGTAGAGGGGGAGGAGAACCTCCCTCGACCTACTGGCCACACTCTTCTTAATGCACCCCAGCAGACCATTGGCATTCTTGGCAGCAGTGGCACTTGCCCTTGTTGAACTTCATCAGGTTCCTCTGTGCCCAACTCTCCAGCCTGTCCAGGTCTCGCTGAATGGCAACACAGCCTGCTAGTGTATCAGCCACTCCTCCCAGTTTTGTGTCATCAGCAAACTTGCTGAGGGCATGTTCTGTCCCTTCATCCAGGTCACTGATGAATAAATTGAACAAGACTGGGCTGAGTACTGACCCCTGGGGAACCCCACTAGCTACAGGCCTCCAACTAGGCTCTGCACCGCTGATGACAACCCTCTGAGCTCTGCCATTCAGCCAGTTCTCAATCCACCTCACTGTCTGCTCATCCAGCCCACACTTCCTGAGCTTCCCTAGGAGGATGTTATGGGAGACAGTGTCAAAAGCCTTGCTGAAGTCAAGGTAGACAACATCCACGGCTCTCCCCTCATGTACCCAGCCAGTCATGCCATCATAGAAAGCTATCAGACTGGTCAAGCATGATTTCCCCTTGGTGAATCCATGTTGACTGCTCCTGATAACCTTCTTTTCCTGCACTTGCTTAGAGGTGACATCCAGAATGAGCTGTTCCATCACCTTTCCAGGGGTGCAGAAAAGGCTGGCCAGCCTGTAGTTCCCTGGGTCTTCCTTCTTGCCCTTTTTTAAGACTGGAGTGACACTGGCTTTCCTCCAGTCCTCAGGCACTTCTGTTCTCCAGGACCTTTCAAAGATGATGGAGAGTGGTTTAGCAATGACATCTGCTAGCTCCCTCAGCACTCGTGGGTGTGACCCATGGGGCCCGTGGATTTGTGGATGTCCAGTTTGTTTAAATGATCTCCAACGCAATCCTCCTCTACCAAGGGAATGTCTTCCTATCTCCAGGCTTTCTCTCTTATCTCCAAGGACTGGGATACTTGAGGGCCAGCCTTAGCAGTAAAGACTGAAGCCAAGAAGGCATCAGTAACTCTGCCTTCTCTGTATAGTCCGCCACCAGGGCACCCACCTTATTCAGCAGCGGCTCCACATTTTCCCTAGTCTTCTATTTGCTACTGATGTACTTGAAGAACCCCTTCTTGTTGTCTTTGATATCCCTTGCCAGATTTAATTCCCAATGGGCCTTAGCCTTCCTTGTTGCTTCCCTGCAAGCTCTGACAACATTCCTGTATTCCTGCCAAGTGGCCTGTCCCTCTTTCCACATTCTGTCGTAACCTGATCGGTAGCCCATCTATCTAGTGGATATTTGCAAAATATTTAGGCCCACAGACATTTATTCTAGGACACTTAGAGTACCAGTTAGAATCTTGGAGCCATTTGTGATCGTGTATGAGAACTTAGAGTGGGTGAATGAGGTTCCAAAAGCCGCGTGTAAAGCTCTAGAGCAACTGTAATTGAAGAGTAGTTGTTAACGGCTTTGTTGACTAGGAATTGTTGGGCCTCCCAGGAGGTCTGCACAGGGTTTGAGGCTTCTTGTGTATTTATTAGGTTTGCAGATGACACCAAGTGAGGATGGTCTTCAAAACTATCACAGGATTGGTTGGCACTTTAGAATGAAGTTAACAAGTTAGAGAAACACTTCAAAACAGACAAGCAAAAGGTATAATTAAATACAGTAAAGTGAAAAGTTCCACTCTTTGGTAGGAATATTGTGTAAGTAAGTGCAAGAGTGACAGACCTGAGAAGAAGATAAGACCTGCACTGACTGAATATGAGTCAACAGTGTCATATGTTGTGATAAATGTAAAGGTCATACTGAGATGTGTGAACAGGCACCTGTAGAAAAAGCAGATGAAGGATCTCTTTCACGCTATTGATGATGATCTACTTGGCTGCAGATATGGATGCTTATTCAACCTGCAAAAATTAGTGGTTTCATTTTCTCTCACCCATCCTTTCTGTGCTGGGCAAGATGAGACATCGTGACGACCTTTGGAGAAGCTTTTTGCAGTGCTCCCTGTCTTTAAAGGCTGTATAATTACAGGTTAGCACCATTCAGAAAGGAGCATGTTTAGAGTGTGTTTGGAATGCCTGGCGTTGGCAACCTAATGTCTCAAAGTTGTTCTTCCTGTCACCTCCTGTTACAGCCTTTTCATTAGATAACAAACATAAGTGTATTTTTAGACCGAGTTCTGCTTTTGAGAAGAGAATGTGAAGGCAAGAAGAATAAACTCAAGTTGCAGGCAAATTTTAGGAATTTTAACTTAATCTTGAAAACAGAGAGCTCTGGGGCTCTTCAGATCTTTCAGCATCTTGGGACTCACCTATCTCTGGCTGCTGTCTGCTGGATGTGTTACAAGGAGGCTGTTTTCAGGTGAATCCTGCCAATTTGCACAAGCAGGCCAGGCATGCTTTTGTTTTTGTTAATAAGGGTGTTGCTCTGTAAAAGCTTCTATTCCTTTCGAGAACAAGATCCAGACTCAGCCCCCAAACTATCATATTTCATGTTTGTTTGCTTCTTTAGAATATTTTCATTACAAATTTCCCCCAAAGATATTCTATTATCAAAATTAAATTGCATTTGATTGTCAACAGGTTAAATCCTGAGGGAGAAAAACCGATTGAAAAGAACCTTGTTAAAGCACTATAATGGCTCTATCCAGTATTTTCTACGATTTTAGCTACAATAAGTCAAATTACTTCTTTTATTGTTGTATCTAGCAAATGTTTTATGTAAGAAATGCTGCCTTTATGTTGCTTTTTTAATTTAATTTGGTTTTATCTCTTAACCCTGTAGAGCTCTTGCCCGGGAAGCATCTCTCGCACACAATTATTTGACTGGCAGAGTGGTAAATGCAAGTGCTTTTCCATTGGAGCGAGACCAAATTACACTTCTATGTATTTGTTGTCCATCTTTTTTTCAGTGGCATAGCTGAAATACAGACAAATAGTGAATAAAAGATTTTTTTCTGTAAGAATGCTAGTGAAGACTTCAGAATTAAAATAACATTCTTGGCAACTGTCTTTTCCAGAGAACTATTTTGAGAATGAGTTACCGAGTGATAATTAGATATTGAAATGCACCCAGTTTCACATTTCAGTGCTCCTTTCCAATTAGAATGGCATTAGAGTGAAAGTGTAGCTATATAATTGTATGAAGAATAGATCCAATTTTCTCAATGTCACTGCAATATCACCTTTCAGTAGTAACGGCACTGAATGATTACGCATATCATTTAGTAATAGTATTTTATCCATTTCACAGAGAGATCTTTTCTATTTTTTTTAAGTGGACATGTGATCAGATTGTAAATGAGCGTATAGAGAGGAGGCCATGCTACATACAAATGTGTCGGTGTTAATGTTACTGCGTCCTGAACTGCTGGGAGTAACAGGATACTGTGTTTGCTAACATGCAGTGTTTGCAGGCAGAGTACATCCTAACTGGCTTTTTAATGGTCAAAAAAAGCAATCGTAAAAACCCTTTACCCACATGTCAAGGAAAAGATCTGTAGAATTTCTTTTTGGTCTGCTACTGTGTGTAACTACAAAATGAACTCTGATATAGGTTTAGGATTAAATACTCCATTAGCCTTGCTGATTAGCAGGCATTTTGTATGCATCTTTCCTTCTTGGTCTGTATCATTCCATCTTGCTGCAGAGCAAAGCAGGCTGCAAAATGGATAATCCCTGTGAGAACGCAGTGCTACAGAACTCAAATCAGTCATGCCAAATGCTTCTAGAAATATTTCTTATTGGTCATGATTAGAAATTTATCCAGGCATTTGCATTTAAATGGCAGCTGCTAGAAGTAAAATGTATAGAAATAAGTATATTATGTTTAGGCTCTGAGGTACATCCCTTAGGACTCTGGGAAAACATCAGGCTCTTTAGTTTGACACCACAAATATTAGTACAGCAGTGCCTTGCACAGTTGAAACTACATTATCAGATTAATTGGAAGTACCTGAGGGGGTTGAATTTGATACAGTATGTTTGTTTGGGGTATTTCCAAGATTTGGACAGCCAGGGATCTTTTGCTTTAGCAGCTGATGCAAAAGTGTATTGGGATTTAACTTTGTGCCTAAGCTTTTAGGTAAGAGTTTTCCACGTTTCTGTGATACTTGTTTATCTCTCTGGCCTCATCTACTTCTCAGGCCTTCCTTTTAAATGCATAGATTTACTTGAGGCAGAAACAGTCTCTAATTACCTGAGTGCTAGTTCCTGGAATTGCCGTGAGTCATCTGACTGTGCTCTATGTCAGTGTTAATTCTTATTCTTATATTGTATCTCAAATGCCACTAAAATAAGTCAGGTGTGAAGGTTAGCCTGGCTGTACCCCAAATTTCTAAAATAATACTTTAGCTGGTCCTGCTTATGGTTAATTCATTTAAAACTTCACTACAGTAATATGCTGTGTTATCAGTACAAAACAAATAGACCATTTCTGGTGGTATTTGAACATCCTAAACCAAATTCTAAACTAAAAACAAAAGAAAAAAAGGCTATCTTGCAGTTTTAAGTGAAGACTTCAATAAGTAGCTATTGCACGTATCTAGGAGATTGTTTTGAAAGGCCTAAGCATGCCTAGTGGGTCTTCTGTTTGTTTGCTTCCAAAGAGTAAAATATGCCTGTAAATGATAGCTCATTATTTACTGTAATTATGAATGCAATAAACTAAGAGGATTCTGAAGAGTGTTTTCAGAAAATAATAGCCTTTACGTTTTGAGAAGCTGAAATAATTAAAAGAAGATAATTCTTAGCTCTAGGTGTAATGATATATCTCGAAAAACAAAATTGGGGGGGGGGAAGAATGCTAAATATATGTTTATAAAATACATTTTAAAAATCCAAGGAATTGAAATAAAAATTGACAGTCCATTTTAACTACAGCTGCTGTTGGTTCTTTATAAAATTGCAGGTTGAGAGCAAAAGATATATTGTCTAACCTGCATGAATTTTCCACCTTTTCTATTGTTGACCAGTGATTTCCCTTTGCTATCTGTCTGGCTGGTTTTTTTTTGTTTGTTTTTTTTTAATTGTGATCATCACAAAGAAAAATGTATTGTAAGCAACTGGAAACAGCATCGGGGTTCTGACATCATTAATGTTTTGTTTGCTTATCATATTGAGAAATAAAACACTTTCAAAGCATAGTGTGCTTAAAAACTGCTACAAATTCCAAAAGAAAATATTTTGACGCATGGAAAACTTCCACCTTGGTGTCAGACAGAAACCTGGCATATGATTGTGCCAAATTCATATTAAATACCACAAAGTTGCATACTTCAATTTTTATTGTTGTAGTCTCAGCAAAATACTAATGGAGCCCTCTTGGAGATTCCTTTTGTCTGTGGAAATAAATTTGCAGTTTGTTCTAGTCGGGGCAAGCCTGGTACTTCCAGCAGCATTTGCTGCTTTGGAAATGCTGCGTCAGAAGCAAGGACTTCAAAGTGTGTCATTGTATTACTGCCAGATGTAATTCTTACACTTCTCTTTCTAGACATCCTTGAACTTAGCAACAAGAAGGACAGATGGTCAGTGGAGGAGACTGAGTGACTTGAACAAATTGAAACCTCTTAAGACTTTCTCTGTTTGTTTTTATTTTTATGGTCATATTTTTTGTGATTTGTGATGAAAATGAGGAATATACTGATGTATCATGACCACCAGAGGAATGGGGTTTATAGTACATAAATTGTCCTTCGTGTAACAAGGGATTTTCCCAGATACAGCATAGGTGTGGGTGTGTTATTGTGCTTTGCACGCTGCTGCTGTTGTTTGCCAGAGTTAATATGGGTTTGAAAATTCTATTCATCTGTATTTCCCCCAGTGGAGCCTGTCCAATGTGCTTTACCTTAATGTATTCTAAACATCTGCATTCAACTAATTTATTCATAGACTGAATTCTCTAATCCCTGTTTGAGGGGCAGAAATGTTTACTTGGTCACTTCCACTCTGTTAATCCGGGACAGTGACAGGCAGGTCACACAATGTTGTCCTTTTTCATGCAACTTTTTGAACAATGGATTGTTAGTCATTTTATCAAAGAGCTAGAGGTAGCAGTCTGTGTAGATGTATTGAGAATCAGCTAATGGACAGAAAGTACCTGCTCTGACACATTAATTCCCTTTCCTGTCAGCCTGCATCATTGTAGAGTGTGCATGATGGGAAGCAAGGTCCCATCGCACTATGGCACCTGCTGCTTTTCCATCTGCCGAGCGCAATAGCTTCTTTGATTGCCCATTTTTCAGCCTAATGACTTTATTCCTTTTCTCTTTGTAAAGTTTTTACATTTTTTTATTGTTATTTCAATAGCTGTGGTTTGTAGGTTTTTTTTTAAATTCCTTCTCTCCGGTGGGCACTTAGGATGTTGATAAGAGTAACTAACAAAATAATATTCCAAACTGTGCCCAAATTCTGCATGCCCCAAGTGTTGTGTTTCATAATTTATTCTGATAAAGTTGTCATGGTGATAATGTCTCTTGAGAATAAAAGTGCCATGTGCCTGGCTGATTACAGGAAACAGCTCAGATGGTACATAAACTGATAAATATTGAACCCATGGGCTGTATTTTGTCCGCTTATTTATTTATTTAATGTAGCTCTGGTCAGCTTGATTATGGAAAGAGTGTGACAATTCATATTTTACTTTCTGCATGCTAAGATTTATGAGGATGGGAGACAAGCTTTTGTTGGGTTTTTTTTTAAATCCAGTGAAATAAATGTTGGCAGAGTTCCCTGAAATAGCCTTTGAATTCTATCTAAAGCTGTTGATTTGGCTGGATTAGTCAAAGCAGCAGATCATTATTACCTATTGAACATCTGTCAAAAATAGAACTTGCAATTCACAGATGTCTGTAAGTTGTGGTTTCAGATTTCATGTGAGAGAAGTACCTTTAGGATTCTTGATAAATGCTGATTTTGTTTATTTCCAATATGGAGATAAAAGCCACACTTCTAAATACAATTCTCTTCCATCAAGGAGAAAACAGAATAATGTGTTTTTCATTCCAAACACTGGTCATGTTAAAATCAAAGCATGCTACTTTACTCCTTGGAGCTCCTCTGCAAAAATCTTTCGGGGTGAAGTTTGAAATGCCACACTCCAGCAGGGAAACTTGACATTCTGATATGCTTTTTTTGTGCATTTGTTACATAGTGTAGGCTTTAGTCTGTGTTTAAAGAATGCCAGGAAATAGCCTACGATTTTTATACAAATGTGCACTATTAGTTACTAGCAATGTTTCAGTTCTTCCTTTATGTCTTTTTTGCATAATAGTTTTGGTTATTTCTGTTAAGGGATTTAGAAAGTCATCAACTACATAGTAAATGTACTGATTTTGGCCTGACTTCCACTGGAGTTTTAAAAATATTTCTTGCTTCTAACTCTACACATAGATTTTTTCAAATGGTTCTAATGAACTTTCCACAGTGGCCTTCAAACACCTTGGGAAAAATCTGTCCTTACAGATATAAATTTAAGGCCTGGCACATATATTTGAATGATGTGTGTAAATGTACTGATCAGCACAGTTTTTGAACAAGACCCATAACTTATCCAAACCAAAATCAGATTATATAGGGACATGGTTGGAGATTCCCTTGAGCAGGTGGGAAGCAGTGTTAGTGTAGCATTTTAACCAGTGTAATGTGCGTGAGCTGAGAACTGCTGGACCATTCCCGGTAAGTCCTGTCTAGCAGGGCAGGAACAGGGATGCCAAAGACATGGCATTGAAGTCTTTCAAGGTCTTGTAGATACAAGCACAGTCTGCAGTATTGTGATGGACTCCTGTGACAGGCAGCAGTTCCCAGTTTCTAGTACCTGCTGAATGTCTAGGAAGGGTCTAGATCTAGACCTTCCTGCAACTTCTCTTAATCGGGACCTCTCTCCTGGTGAGCAGTAACTCATTCATTAATGAAAGATTAGTACCAGAGGCGCTGACCTAGTCAGCAGCTTGTTTAGCATGGCTTCTTGCACAAGCTAGATGCTGACAAAAGAGAGAGGTCTAGAATACACAAGGCTAGCTGATCACCTTGCTGTCTGAGGGTCTGTGCATCTCTGTGCATAGTTTTGGTTGTGCAGGCTGGATGTCCTGGGCTCTATCCATGTGCCATGCTGCTTCTCTGCAGTTGAGAGACTGAGATGTCACAGCACCCACAGTATGAAGGCGCTCAGGGGTCCCTGCAGGATCACAAAACTGATGCAGAGCAGGAGGTGTCTGCCCCTGAACTGAAACACTCCTACTGTGCTCCAGGCTGGGAGTGACACAGAGATTTAGGAGATATATTTGCTTCCACACGGCAGGCGACATCAAGCGTATACATGTTTGTCATTCAGCATGTATCCTCGTGTTCTCCTTCACTCTGTTGCATGCTTTGCTGTAAATTCAAAGGCGAACCAGTTCCTTAGTATTATTATCATGGGCAATTCTGAAACCCTGTTCTAGGGATGGCTGTTGTTATACAGCAGAGGTGTATTGCACAAGTAACAGAGTGTGCCCTATGCGTGACTGTTTAGTTCAACTGAAAATTCTTTGGAACACTGTGGCAGGATTATATTGCAGAATTATGTGGGAAGATAATGAAGCGGAGAGGAGGAGCGATGAACTGAACTTGGGAAATAGAAGGCTTCTGTAATAAATGTGAGACGTGACTTCATAAAAGGAATGTGAGACTTGACCTTAAAAACTTCAAAGAATTGCTTTTTTTCTCTCTACTGCCCATCTTTTCCTTTGTTTTGAATATGGATCTCCATAGGTTCACTTGATGACCACTGGCTCTGGGATTGGAACGGATACTTGGAATAGGCAATCCTTACCCCCCCTTCACTCTACTTCATGTATCCTTCAGCGTTGTCTCCTTCCCATGCTGAAGAGCCACAGCCTCTTTTCAGGCATGCCTTGCTGATTCAGGAGATGCATCTGACTCTACGTTTCAGCTGCAAATTTGTAATCTCTGATTTGAACAAGAGAAATGCAGTTTGGCGCATCATTATGGAAGGACCTGGGTATCGTTGTTGCAAGCTACAGTCTCTGGCATGGAATGCAGAGCTTCCCAGCTCTGCTGCAGGGAGCCATAGTGGTGGACACTCAGGCCTCTTGTTATGACTCAGACTTCCTACAACAGGCATGGGTGGCTGGGAGGCTCAGCTTACAAGTCTCTTAATTCTTCTTGCTAAAAATTGCCATCATTCTGCCAGGAGTAAAGGAGAAAGACGTGGTTGTTTAGGGTCCTGGTTGCAACTTTGTTTATGTTTTGTTTAAATGAATAATTTTCCCTTTTTTAAATGAAAATACTGCCTTCTAATGGATCTCTAATTCTTGCTCTATGACAGAACTATTAATTCCTCCCTAGAAATTTGGAATTTCTGTATTGAAGATGCTACACCTTTCAACATTCCTTTCCCAACATTGGTCAAGTCAGTAACAATGATAATTCCATGATCATCCATAATTCCATGACCTGTAAGGTTTTTTTATGCATTTGGAATTTAACCAAATGCCCTCCTATTCTAACATTCAAGAAAAGTCGTAGCTTCTGCCCTCCCAAGACGTCAGTCACAAACTGCCATTGGGCTAGGGTTGTTTAGTAGGGCCAGTATTTCACCTATGTCTGTGCAAAAACAAGTTGATTCACAACCCTGAGCTACTGCACCAGAGGGGAAAATTAACTGCTTCCACAAGCCATCAAACTGTTATTAAAAAAACCCCAGAAACTTATTATAAAGTCAGTGTGAAAATATTCAGTTCCTGACACTTCTCTGTTTCTTGTGAGAACTTGCAGTATATTTAGCTCTTTGACAAGGTTATACATTGCACCTAAAAAGAAAGGGGAAGGAAACACTCCACACTGCAGACAAAGCCTAGAATTATCTTTAATAGGTGAAAGACAGCTGTGACCCCAGCTCAGTGCTGTGATGGCGAGCTGCCGATGTGACAGCTCCTTTCTGTACTCTTAGATACAATGAGACAGATGGAAGCAGAGTGACATTCTCCTACTTCCCATTCTGCAGGAATCAGAGGGAGAGTCAAACTTGGTAAAAGCAGAATGAGACACTTTCAAGTAACCTGAAGCATTTGAGTGACTGGAGTTTCTATGTTATCTGAACACCATTGACAGGAAAAGGGGGAAAAACTCTTACATTTCTTCCTACAAATGATCCAAAATGCTGGAGTTCACATATTTTTATTCTTTTATGCTCGGCTGAAATCACAGAATCGTAGAATTATTAAGACTGGAAAAGACCTCTAAGATCAAGTCCAACTGTCTATCCAAGACCACCATGCCTACTAAACCATATCCCGAAGTGCCACATCTACACGTTTTTTAAACACCTCCAGGGATGGGGACTCCACCACTTCCCTGGGCAGCCTGTTCCAATTCCTGACTACTCTCTCAGTAAAGAAATTTTTCCTAATATCAAATGTAAACCTCCTCTGACACAACTTGAGGCCATTACCTCTCATCCTATCGCTGGTTACTTGGGAGAAAAGACCAACACCTGCCTCACTACACCGTCCTTTCAGGTACTTGTAGAGAGCAATAAGGCCCCCCCCCTCAGCCTCCTCTTCTCCAGACTAAACAGCCCCAGTTCCCTCAGCAGCTCCTCATAAGACTTGTTCTCTAGACCCTTTACCAGCTTTGTTGCCCTCCTCTGGACACACTCCAGCACCTCAGTGTCTTTCTTGTAGTGAGGGGCCCAAAACTGCACACAGTACTTGAGGTGCAGCCTCACCAGTGCCGAGTACAGGGGCACGATCCCCTCCCTACTCCTGCTGGCCACACCATTCCTGATACAAGCCAGGATGCTGTTGGCCTTTTTAGCCACCTGGGCACACTGCTGGCCAGTTCAGCTGGCTGTTGACCAGCACCCCAAGGTCCTTTTCCGCCGAGCAGCTTTCCAGCCACTCCTCCCCAAGCCTGCAGCATTACATGGGGTTGTTGTGATCCAAGTGCAGGACCTGGTGTTTGGCCTTGTTGACCCTCACACAACTGACCTCAGCTCATCAATCCAATCTGTCCAGATCCCTCTGTACAGCCTTCCTAACTTCCAGCAGATTGACACTCCTGCCCAACTTGACATCATCCGCAAACTTACTGAGGGAGCACTCAATCCCCTCATCCAGATCACTGATAAAGATGTTAAACAAGACTGGCCCCAAAACTGAGCCCTGGGGAACACCACTTGTGACCGGCTGCCAGCTGGATTTAATTCCATTCACACTACTCTCTGGGCTCGGCCAGCCAGCCAGTTTTTACCCAGCAAAGAGTACACCTGTCAAAGCCATGAGCTGCCAGCTTTTCTAGGAGAATGCTGTGGGAGACAGTATGAAAAGCTTTACTAAAGTCCAGGTAGATAACATCCACCAAAAAAAAAGTTTGAGAATAGCTCTGTATACATTTATTCCAGGGAGAAATGTGGGTCCAAGGAGGGTCACTGAAGATCCAGAAGCTGAATGCAGTAAAAATATATGAAACCCATCCTCTTTCAGCCCTAAATTCAGTGGCCCTCAAATAAGACTTCTTTTCAGTGCTCTCAGCCTGCAAATGCATTCTCTTGAAAGTCCTAACCGATAACTGTGATCAGTAAAGCTGAGCTGCAAAATAGGCTAGTCAAGCACACACCCCAGGTGCCAAAGCACACCATTTGGATTTTTAAAGACCTGTGGCAATATTAACAACAGTTATGAGAGCTCAGGTAGTGTGCTAATTACAAATCCATAAAATCAGTTTAGACCAGTTTAGTATTTAGAAATCTGTAGATGTTAAAAGTAGTGGAGAGAAAGTTTTGGAGCTTTAAAATTATTTTTAACCAAAAATTAAGGTAAACAGGCCTGAACTTATACAAAACTGTGCATCAAACTGATGTGTGTGTGATAATACACATATAGTTGAAGTGGCACCTCTCTTGTGGGTCAGTTTATGAACTGAGGTTCTAGTCCTCTGTAGATTAAACCCTTTGGTCTGGAAGCTCTTATTTGGTATTTGAATCAATTCAGTTGCTGTTGCAGACTTGCATACATTGTTCCCAGCAAGTTTCTAGCAGGTTTTGAATCCCAGAGCAGATGTCCCTTTCCTCTAATAGGACATTTTGATTTTCAGTGGTCATAGCAACAAAATGCCCTCCTTGGCCTTCTTGAAGAAAACCTTGATAGGAAAAGCATTTTAATTAAGAAAATATACTAATTAGCTACCACCTGAAGTGACGATAAGAGTTTCACTTCATTAGCGAGGCTGGGTGTGTTTGGAGAAACTCACCTGGCAACAAGGGGACTCATTTTTCAGGCTATTTTCAATATTTCTCTTCCTGCAGGGAGAAAGCAATCTTAATTAAAACCTGTGAAAAGCAGAGCATTTTTAGCTGGTAATTTACAGAAGTTTGAATAAGTCAAAAGAGAAAAAGACACCTTTTGGCAAATGGTGCATATAGATGTCTGCCAGCAAGCCTGCACTTAGCAACAGGAGCTTTTTATAAACCTGAGAGAGGCTGCTATACTGCTGGAACTGCGGGGTTCTGCTGAGATGAAGGCTGGGGTCAGTGGTGTTCATGAGTGTGTGTCCCCTGACCCAGATGGGGCTTTTAAACCCTTCCATCCCATACAATTTATATTACACACTATTTGTGTGCCTGTCAGGAATAATCTGTGCTGCTACAAACCAGAATTTCATGGTCCCGTTTGCAGTCTGTGCACCCGTCTCAGGGCTATTCTGCCTAATTCCAATATCTTTCTGCCTTTGCCCCCAGATTTTTTTCTCCAGTCATTTTCGGGGATTCTTGAAAGATGAAGAAAAGAAGAAAAGTTTGTTTTCAATATTTAATGCTTGATTCATGGCCTTTGCTCTTTCAGGCTCTTGTACTGACACATACAAGCCCAGCCTCCGGCATAGCTCAAACACACACTGTTCAACCGTCATGCCTACAATGAGATTGCAATGCAGTGCGATCTCATTCTGGGTGATTCTTTCATGTCAATAGCTCCATTCAGTGCTTGCTCCTAAATCAGCTTGAATTTTTTTCACTTGTGTGGGTTTCAATGATTTGTGTTTGTGGGATTTCTCTGCCTGCCCCTTTTTTGTCAATTACAAAGACTCGGTCACCCTTCCCAGCCAAATGAGCCCATTCAGGTGCATGATAGGGGACTTCTGGTCCAAAGTTACCGTGTTTTGACAAGCCTAACTGTCGAATTAGAAGGACTGGCAGCCCTTTCAGGAGGCTTGTTAAGAAGCCTGATTGAAAATTTGTGCTGTATTTTTAGTGCTGGATTAAGGGAGGGTCTTTAAATACTGACTTCCTTTTGCAGATACTGAGGGAGGTAGAGGTAAGTGTTGTTGGTCAGATAGATGCTAAAGATGGGCATTTAATGGAAGACTTCCAAACTGACCAGACTGGAGCCTTCTGGAGTAGCTCAGGAGTGGCCAGGTCAGGCAGCCTTGATTTGACTCCATAGAAGTTTTGGTGAGCCTGAAGATTTCACTGCAGGAGAACTAGAATTCCCTACTTAAACTATGTACAAATCCCCTGATTTAACTGTTTCTACTAGGATATAATGATGTTGTTGGTGATGTTGATCTAATATAATCCTTTTCTTTTCCTCTTTTCATCAGTATTGCTTTAAAAAGTAATAAAAAAAGAGTTGGCAGCAGTTTAGATGTCTGGGAAAAAAACATAAATAGGAACATCCTTATTATGTGGGTGACAACTAGTCAGATTATTTTGGCAATGCTATTTATAGAAAAGCTCTTCTCCTTAAAATTGTTTAATTAATGCAAACATTGCAAGCTGCTGGTCTGATACATTCTCTCCATTTAAGGTAGGGAAAATGGGATTTTTTTTCAATATCAGTCAAATGAAGCCAGATGCAGACACTGAAGAAAAAATAGTGCTGGTATTTCTATATGCATTGTGGATTCTGTCTTCAAAAAAACATCAGCTAGAGCCAAGAATTTTGGTGTTTTGGCCCCTAGCCACCCAACTTTAAAATCAAGCCATTGTCTGACAGTAGTAGCATACAACAACAGGCACCAAGCCCTAATCTTTCCTTCCTCGTGATTCCTTTTGGGGGCACTTAAATGATATTTATTGTAAGTGCAAAACCTGACCAGGCTGTGGAATTCTTCTTGCTTTCAGAAATGTGTTGATGATTGAAAGTTACCACTGCTCTGTCTTTGAGGGTGATATAAAAATTTTATGCTATACATTCATCTCCATTTGTAGCACAGAAGTTGTAAAGAATACGTTGAAGGATTCAGTATTTAATATTATTAACATGCAGGTTGATGCTTTCCCTCTCTTTTCTCCTTCAGGTCTCTCAAAGTAGACAGTAAGGAATTAGGCTTTTCCCATTCTCCTCCCTTTCTGAGAGATGATTCCATGCACATGTGCTTGTCCTTGTTTAGCAAAACAGGGCTACCTGCTGCAGCCTGTCTCCTTTGCATCTGGGCATCAGGTCTGTAGTTTAGACATAAGCCTAAAGAGTTGTTTGCTTCCTGGTATGCTGTACCATTATAGCAATGAAAGTGCACACGTTTTACAGGACACGTAGTTGCAAGGCAGCTGTGCCTATGAAGTGTCCAATCAGTCTTATTCTAAGATACTCCATCAGTGTGAGCACTTTAGATGTCCTTGCAAGGTCAGGATAATATTCACTATGACATCCTGGGAATACAACTTGCCAAGCATTCTCTATAACTAAAATATCTAGAAATTACACATATCTGATTCTTGGAAGAGCAGAGTCTGTATCTGGCTAAGTAGTCAAGTACTGTGCTGCTTTCCTTCCTTCAAAGGAAGCTGTTATGCACATCCCCATCATTTATCAAGAATAAATAATAATTTTGCATAATTGCCTAAGTATTATTGGCAGGACTGGTTAGATGATACACTGTGCCCTTAAATCAGCTGTTTTCACTTAACGGGTAATTGAAATCCATTACAGGCATAAAACACAAAGCCAGTTTGAAAAAAGCAAGTCACTGAATTTGCTTAGTCTCCACATGAGTAATTTTGTTTCACTGAAAATAATACAGCTTTGCTGGAAGCTCATGTTGGAAGTTAGTAGGATATTAGCATAAACTGTTTGAAAAATCTCCCTGTTCTTAACCTTATTTCTTCTCTCTGTTCTTGCCATTTCTGTATCTAAGCATAAACCCATGTGGGCACAATTTTTCACTATTTAAAGTGAGGCAAAGTTTTGAGGAAGGTTAATATCTTTTATTTGCCTAACTGATATAGTTAGGGGGAAAACAGACAGAGTTTTTGGCATACAATTCCTTAGATCATTGGAGATAGTCTTGGGTTCCTGAAGTCTTGTCTGTTTCCTGCTAAATATGTCAGTCTAATAAAAAGATATTAAATCTCCCTACATACCTCCTTTCTTTAGATCCTAAGACCATAACATCATTATTATTTGAATACATCATAATTATATATGAATAATACATTCTAGATAAATTATACTCAGTTTGCTTGTAGAACTTATTGTCTGGAAGCCAGAGAAAGTGCAAACTAACCTAGTTTGTTCTCTTTCAGTGTAAAAGCAATGCTATGTGCTACCTAGATTCTTACCCAACTCTTTTCTCTAGCTAATGACCAGCCTATTTTCCCTGTCTGTGGGACTCTTTAGAATTTAAATAAAATTTAAGTATCCATTCAGAAAAATCCTAGCTGGGGGGCCTTATGATTATCCAGATGGCCAAAACTGTAAGATTTTATCTTGTATCTCATAAGATTTTATGTCATATTGTACTGTGTCACAACCTAAAACCTTGTCCACAATAAGCACAGATACGTCAAAGCTGCAGGTGACATTGTTTCCAAATGCATTTTTGATCAGTGTGTTCTTAAAATTTCAATTAACGATGGTAAACAACAGTCAAAGATAACACGTGGCGGGATTCCAAAAATGTTGTGTTCTCAACTCAAGGGTGGCCAGAGGCAAACCCTGTTCATCTCCACTGACACAGAGTTGTGGCTTGGGGGTTTTTGTCTCTTTCTGAGAACCATTACTTGGTGTAAATGAGAGGCTGCTCCATGTTTGCATCTCTGAGAGGAAGTTCAAAGATAGAAATCAGCAAGTAGCCCAGTTAAAAACACCGGTATTACTAAGCTCTTAACTAGACTATCATTGTAAAGTAATTATATAAAAAAATGAAGTGCTTACACATCTTTAAGGTAAGGTTTTCTTCTTGTTATACACAGACATGCTGGAAGTATGTCCATGGTATAAGCAAAGTGGAATTAATTTTGTAGAAGCCAAGAACTACTTCATCTGAAAGGGGTAGAACCTTCTCACCTGAAGCTGATTACTGCAGGGGTCATAATTTTGAGTTGAAGCTGGTGAAGGTGTCTGTGTGGGAACAACAGAGGAGAGAGCCACTGCTGTTGGGAGGAAAGGAGTTCCATGTCTCTGATACAAACTGCCAGAGACGGGAGTGACTATTCAGCTGGGTGTCAGGGTTATCAGTAAGATGGCTAAAGTCTCCCTTTGTCTTGACTGAATGTGCCAGCCACGCACATCTCCTCCATCACTAGTGCTGTGGTGGTTTACTTGGGTGAGGCAAAGTTTGTAGGAAGAAAGTGTGTAATTTATTGAGCCAGATTGCCTTGACATCTGCTCCCTTGTATTTTACATCACCTCTCTTCATGTACAGATCCTAGCTTGGAAACTCCTAATGTGAAAAATAAGAAATAGTGTGGAGTGTGATGGCACAATAGAAAATAGGAAATCACTTTTGTTAAAGTAACTTACAGTTATTGGAAGATTTTCACAAAGTCTCCTCCTGTCCCTCTCCTGCCCTGCTTTCAGAGGATTTATAATTATTTCCCTTCCCCCCCCGAAAAAGTAGTTGTAGTTGGAAAGTAAAATTCTTCTTCTGAACTGGAAAGTGAAAGAAAAAAAGTGTAGTGCAAAAACTGAAATTTTGGTTTGGGATAAACTGAAATGATATATTCATTCAGTCATATCAAAATGTTTCAGTAAAGTCAAAATAACACTGTCTTAATGTTTAAAACTGCATTCAGTTATAACAGTAATGCTTGAACACTGTAGTAGTAATCATAATACACAAAATATATTAACTGTTTTTTAAATATCAGAAGACTGAACTTCTCTTAAAGAAAAGTTTCAGTGATTTGCCAATACGATTCATGACAAACCCTTGCACAATTCCAAAGTTTACTCTCTTGTGGAAAATCTTTCTGTCTAGAATTTTGACTACTTCTATCTGCAATGTAATGGACTTCTAGCTCCAAGTATTTCTGCAGCATGTGCTAGTGAAGTGCTTTGAGAGATATTTGGGGTTTTTTTTTTAGAACAGGAGGGTTTGGGTAGATCCAGTTTAAAGTCTGGATAATATTGAAATAATGTGGGCTGATTTTCAAATCCTTTTGCATTCAGTGGATTATGCTGGTTAGATATTAGTTTTGTTTAGATTGGCTTTGATTTTGGCTCAATCTGGTTTTAATTAAACCTCTGTATTTAAGATGTCTGCTGGATGCTGGGTGGTTAGGATGTGTGTGACCTTCCAGGAACATTAAACCTTAATACAGCAAAGTGTATAAGGAGTTTTATAATTTTAAGCATATGAGGAGTTCAGCTAAATTCTAAGTGTTGTTCATACGGTCCAAGACATGAGAGCATTGAGAATTAAAAACATGACCTTTAAAGAATACAGAAAATGCACTGATAATGTTGGACTTTGAAACAAGGCAGAAGTTTAACACTAATTTTACCCGAGTCTACTGTTTTCCCTCCTTGCAAGAGGTTTGCAAAAGTTTACTGAAAGCACCTATCACAGGCTGTTAGTTTTTAATCAGTGTTGTTCGTGTAAGAGCAATAATTTGTATCCTGAAGTCACCATGCTGGCCTTTGCTCTTGTCACAGAAATGCTCTTATTATGAATTCTGACTCTTTAATAAAGAGATTTGCTAGTTCTTTGTCTAAACAACACTTAGATTATTAGTTGTTGTAAAATGGTTGTGGTGGGACCTAAACCTCAGTGAAGAATGCCAAGTGGTTTTCTTTGTCTGGCTTTTTATCTAATCTTAGTTAACTACCTTTACATTATAATGAGAAGAGTGGCTACCCAAGTGCTATACAATTACATTTTAAAAGATTCTATTTTTTATGGTAAAACTCTCATAGGCAAATGCCTAAATATGCTCTGCTATATTTGTCAAAGCCTTTTTGTGATGGCAAGGTTCAGGTAGTGTGAGCACCTTCCTGGTGCTCGGTGAGAAAAGACTTGATGTGGTATGGGGGTGAGCCCAGTGTGCATTGCCTTCCTCCCATTGTCTCAAGATTGCCATGGTAATTTTTCTTTTTCCTTATACCTAAACCAAAAAGAAATACTGTAGTCATCTCAATGGTAGAGAAAGTGTGATTGAAATAAATGTGAATATGACAGATATTGCATCAAAATTCAGTACACCAGGGAATGACAGAACAGCTAGCTGCTAAATGTGAGTGAACTTCAGGACTTTATGCATCCTTTGAGGGCTCAGATATAAAGCAGGATGCTGTTTATTCAAAAAGATTCAACTCGTTGGACTGATTACTTTGCTGTAAGTGGGATGCTGTAATTGGGGTTTAGGTTTAAATGGACCATGCCTCCTTAAGTTCTATGGTGACAGTATTTGCACAGTGGTAAGAACTGACTGTGCTGTATAACTGTAGTAACTGGTGACTGGTGGTATTTATTTGGTGAATCAGCTAGATGGTGATTCAGTTCAGGATATCTGTTAATCTACTGACTTTTATTGACTTCATTTCAGTTTTGATCTTTGCTTGTGTCATCTAATTTCAGTTTAGTAAAAGTTTACAGTAGAGAACTATAGCAAAATCTTAAGTTTTCTCCTTTTTCAGCTCTTAAAAAAGCCTGTGAAAAACAGACAGAGCCAGTTATTCTTCCAACATAGCAGCTTGAATGAAAAGTTCAAGTATCTGAACAAATGAGGCAAGGAGTCGGAGGGACATTTGGATTTTTGTCAAAGGATATATAATTTGATATAACTGAGTTATCAGATCAGAGACTTACTGTCCAAATCAAATATGGTAGAAAATGCATTCTGTGGCCCCAGAGCAAAATTAGGAATGTTTAGGATGTTATGAATTTATGAAGGTTTTGGAGGGATGTAAATCAGGTTTACAGAACTTATTTCCAACTATAATTACTTCATAAAAACAAATTAGACAGTACTGCACCTAGGCAACAATGCCAAACTAACAGGGCAGAATAAAGCATGCAAAAGAGAATGACACGTAGGAGATAAGTAGTCATAATTTGTTTGCAGGCTTTGTTTCATGATTCTGTAGCATATTTATCAGGAAAAAGAAGGGGGATTTCAAAGCAACTATTCTGGGCACTCCTCCAGAATTAAGAGCAGCTGTTCATGCCTTAAAGTCAATTATTTTCCCTGTTTGTTCTCTAATCATTCCTTATTTGGAGATGCCACAAAACAATCCATGAAAAGCTGACAGAACAAACATTATTCCCTGCAGATTTTTTTAAAATATTCATCATGTGCTTTAAGCTTGTATAAGGTAGTTCTGTGAACTCAGCAGTGCTGAAGGTGAAGAGGGCAACAATGTGTGAATTTAAAGACTTTCAGTGCTATTAAAAACCAAAGTCTTATTTATTTTTAAAATCGCTTGGTTTATGTTTTCCCTTTCCTTCTGGCACGTGCTACTGTTGGGATAAATCTATTAAAGTATGGGCTGAGTCAGTGTGAATCTGTTGCACTATGTTCCTTTTCAAATTAATATTTCAAACAAGGATTTATCTCTGTCACTGTACTGGTACAAATACCTTTGCCCATCCGATGCTGGCTTGCCTGCTGCTGGATCCTCACCTTGAGAATTTCAGTAGTGGCTTAATTATTATTAGAGGGCAGATACGGTCCTTAGCTACAGTAAAAGAGAGTTTAAAAAGAATGCTTACAGCAATCATTATGGTTTTCAATTTAGTATTATGAGCGTTGGGTGGCCTGAGTAAAAGCCCAAGTCATCCACTTTGTTACAAACATGAATATCAGAAAGTTGTGTTAGATTTATTGCCTGAAACATGTACAAAAGTAGCTCAGATGTGTCCCTGTGGGTTGATACCAGTTAAAGAGAATGTACCAGCCAAAAAACCATTTCAGTTGCCACTAGATGACAAGTCTGTATTGCAGCAGCACCTCTCCCTTCAATAGTTGGAGCAGGATTTCCGGGACCAGTATATTGAACCCTCCAGATCGGATCTTGTAGGACGGGCTGTCAGCCCACCAGATGCATATGGTGAAAGCCCTCTGTTTTGTTTGCTGCTGCTGCCTCTAGTTCTGTAAAAGCAGAGAGAAACAGGGGGAATAAACAGTTTATTTGTGCCTGTTAAAACTTGCTACTCTTTGTACTAGAAGAGAGAAGAAATACACAGACACAAGGGCCAGAGCCACTAGTGGGACAAGAACAGCTGTGGCGTTGTACAAGAAAAGAGGAGGGGGTAGTACAAGAATAAAACAAAAAATTCATGGGGAGAGGAAGAAAATATGTCCACTAATAGAGAAACACATGTAAGAGAACAAGGGGTACAGCAGGGAAAGACCTACAAAAGACCTCTTTTCTGCTTGACTACCTTTGTTTTGGATGCAGGCTGCTTTTATACAATGAGACACTGGCACTGCATTTAGAAATAGACTTCAACAGAACTTAAAGGCAGCTTGTATTTGAAAAGCTTTACCATAATCCAAGTCCTTCTTTCCTATTCCAGTTTTTATTATCCGAAGTGAAAGCCTCATCTTGCATTTCATTTAGATATGGGGCAAGCAGAAAATTTTTACTAGAGTCATCATTTCATCAGTAGCACTTAAGGCGCCTAATTCAACTTGTATTTTCCAATGCAAATCAGGGAAGAGGCAGATGAAATGAGTGTGAGAGGGGAGTAAGAGCCTGGATCCGTTGCCCTTGTGGAGGCAAAGCATGGGAGTCAGTGTGCTCTTGCCCGTACATCTCTGCTAGTGCATAAACCCAAGTGACTTGCCTATGATGTGTAACAGACAGACAGCTATTGGCCATATCTGGTTTTTGCCAAGGGATTGATTCATATTCAAACCCCTTTCTCATCTTTCAAAGCAGTTTGTGATGACATCTTCAACCATAATTGGCCCCTTTCTCTTTCCATTGAATTCAAGGACATAACTTCAGTTCCACTTACAGTCCACCCTCTTTATGTCTAATAGACACAGATGGAAATAACAAGCAATAAAATCACAATAAATCTTTTCTTATTCCGTAAAATTACAAGCCTCTCAATCGTATGGTATATTAGTCTTCTGATTCTGTTTTTAAGGGAAAGTTCGGGTTTGCTTTTGAAAGGGTTAGCAAAAGGCTAAATTCCTTGCAAAGAACAATGTGCTGAGCCACACAATGGCCCATTGCAATGACTGACACTGACTCAGGATGTGTAGCTCTGGTTCCCAATGCAAACTTTGCCATGTCTTACTCCTTTAGGCTTTGCTAGACAATATGGTACTTAGGACGCGTACTTGCAAGATGCTTTATTTTGTGTCTCTTACCATTAAACTAGATAAAACCAGGAAATTTAGCAAAATGCTAAATAAATGCATATTGCATGTTTTCTAGAGTATTATTCTGTTAGCCACCAGCATATTCAGCTTTAAAAATAAGCTGTTGCACACGGATAGTAGCTAGTGTCCATGGGAATTTTCTTGCAATTGAGAAAGGCTTACGTACATATTGATTAAAATATTATGTAAGATGCTTTGAAAAGATGACTATTTAGAGGATAATCTAATAATTTATCCACCCAGCTTAGTCCTCTATCCTTCACGAATTCCAAAAAAAGATATGACCATAAAATGCAAGTCTAAGAAATTGGCTAATGTAAATTGCTTGATGCAGCAATGTCAGTCGACGAGTGAGTGATTGCTCTGTAGACGAGAGTTTTCATGACTAAAATAAAGAGATGCTGGGGGCTGAAACACCCTCAAAGTAATGGGTGGACTGAGTACTTAGATGCTTAGATACCTGAGTCTGGTGTATGCCCTGGAATCGGAAATTATGTTACTGGCTAAGGTGAAGTATCACAATAGCACTTGACCTTTGCAGACCCATGGATAAATCCACTGGCAAGGATACCATTTATTATAATAAGTCTTATTAAAAATGTGTTTCTACTTTTCTTCCACTATGAACATTAATGTGGATATAAAAATACAGCAAATTAGCACACAGTGAAATGTATTTCAGAACAGAGTCTGTGGGGACAGCAGTGCTGCTACCTTCTCTCTACCTATAGGGTGGAATTAAATGTGAGTTTTGTTTTAATCCGTAACTATGAAGCTGTCATCTTTTATAAATGCTAGTTTCATTTAAAAGTAACAGCGTTTGAGAAAAAAAAAAGGGGGGGAACAAACCCCACAAGAACCCCTGCTATCAATTCATCCAACAGTTTGGCTGAAACTGTAGCTATGTTCATGCAGAAGAAACACTGATTGATTTTGTTTTCTGACAAGTTGAAAGCACAGACGCTATGTGTGTAAGTCTGCTTATGCTCTGGTTTCCAGTAAGGTATAATCCAAATAACTCTTATGAAACAAATTCTGGCCTCAGTCCACTGAAACTGGAGATATTCAGCAATGTTAGGAGAGCAATTGCAGGTGTACACTAACGTAAGTGCAGAATTCAGCCAAGTATATCTGTACAGCTATAAATGAATGTGTAAAAGTGATTAAGATCAGGTTTGGCGTGTAACACAGTGTTCAGCTAAGGTCATCCCATAGTTTCTATACATAGTCCTGAGGACCCAAGCACAAAATATATTGCACAGAATGCCAGTCTTGACTCTGAATTTCTTTGATTTGGCTGGCAGGTGTCATGATGACCTGAATAACATTTAAGCTGAAAAAAGGGGGTTTTGTGTGTGTTAGTCTCCTGTGGCATTAGCATACATATATACAACATTCTAGATGTGGAATGATTTATCTATTTTTACAGAGGTGGTAACATTAATTTTAATGGTAGCCTTTGGTATGACACAGACTTTGTCTTCATTATTCTGAAATATTGTTTGAAAAAAACCCCACAAATCCATTTATGTTTTCAATTTGCTTTGAACTGTTTTTCAACAACTCGGGTCAAGACCTAATTTCTACAGCAATCTTCACTGTATTTTATTATTCACCAGTGACTTGTACGTGATTAAGGAATCCATCAGAAATATTCTCTTTTTATTCTTTCTATAACACCATTTTCCCAATGTCCCACTTGCAGTATTTTTATTTCGTTTTTTTAGTATGGGAGCTGGAATAAAATTTGAGGATGAAAAATAGATGCTATACTTCAGAAATAGGCAAGTTTTTTTCAACTACCTCCTTTGTAATTTTGCTTTTCATAACACAACACGATATTTCAATGTTGTAAATGTGCACAAATTTATTCCAATGTTTGCAATGCGGTGTCTGCTGGAGTTCTAATAAGGCGCCATTGTTTGCTTTCAAGCCCAAGAATCCTGCCAAAAATATTAAAGCTAGCAAACATCTGAGTGACCTGATTCACCAGTTCATCTGTTCATAAATACTTATTGGAAGAAACACAATTTTATATATATATATATATGTGTGTATGTCTGCATATGCACACATGCATTTCTCAAATACAACGCCAATCAACTTTTTGAAGCTTAAAACCTCTGATACAACATTTTTGTGAGTAAGGAAGTAGCCAAGTTGTCCAAAACATCGGTCTTTGCTAGTGTGTGATGGAAAAGAATGTGTACGCATGTTCAAGATGGTGAGCTTTAACTGATGCCTTGCTTAGTAAGTTCACAAAAATTCTTGTTTTGATAATGCACTCTTTGCTGTTGATTGTATAATGTACAGAGTCAAAATTGCCATCCCAGATGTACCTCTGCAAACATTATTATGCTGTGATTTCTGCAGCTGAAACAAACTGTAAGGATACAAAATTTAATTATCAGTAAGTTCAGTAGAAGTTTTATAGAAGTCCTTAAAATTTAGATTTTTCAGCTGCAAAAGTATGACAGTCTATTGAACTCCATTAACAACACCTGTAGTATTATTCATCGTGAAAGATCTTAGATGTGCCATTATAGTCCAGTGCTCAATTTACATGTATACTGTATAGACATGTACATCTATACATACATATACCCCACCAAGACAAAGCCTAAATTGATCAGATTACAGATGACCTGTGGAAAATGGACTATGTGCAAATTTCAGCACTCTGATACCATCATATCTGTTCTGTTCAAACAGGTATCACTGCATGGTTATTACACAGGAATCAGCCTTTACAGACCGGTTGCAGACTTGTTTGATGACTGGAGCAAGCAGGAGTTGTCATATTTAATCTGTAAAGAGAAAAGAACAGACAGCAGGTTGGACTCAGACTGATGCCCCAGTCAGAGTAATTAGAATTGTAAAAGATGTTTTACAATCTAGATGGCTAGAAACCAGCACAAAAATCTCAGGATAAAAGAAATTTATTTGAGCGTGGGTAGGTTGTCAGATGCTAGGACATGCCATTGAAAGAACACTTTTTGTAGTAGCAGTGTTTCAGAAATGCAGGAACCATAATGGCCTGTTAAAGCAATTAATACATTTTGGACCCTGTTTGGGAGGTTGTTAGATCCTTGTGGGAAAAGGCATGCCAATTTTGGCAAAGGTGGTAGACAAAGCAAGGAGGAAGCTGTGCAGCACACAGCCAGGGACAAGGCACCATGATACCTTAGGAATGATGGCGCTGGCTGAGACAGCAGGGAGATACTTCTCTTTTCCAAGCTCCGGGAGATTTGATATGTTTATGACTTCGTGGAGTCAGAACCAGTGTTGGCAGTCTGTGGAACTGAGGCCTTTTTCTCTTCCCTCTCTTTGTTTTTTTTAGCTCTTGTTACCCGTCGGTCTTCAGCTAAATTCTGTCACTTGCTTATCTCAGGGGGCTTATGTTTCCAACAGTGCTCCCAGACTGATACCTTCTCAAATTTGTGCATAATGCAAAGGAGTTGGTACCAGCACAGCATTTATCAAGGTTAAGATGAAAAATCCCTTCTTGGGATTTCCCTGAGAATACACCAGGTGGTGCCACGGATGTTTGCTGAGACAATGTGTAATTACTTTTCTTGTTCTGCCAGAAAAGCTCTAAAAGGCCACATGAGTTCTACTTTATCCCTTGCCCCCCTCTTTTCACTCATGCTGCCTGTGACTCACTTTGACTCTGTTCTGGAAATGTCTCTGTAGTCAGTGGATATGACCCCAATTACTCCTTGCTTTTTTTCCTCTTCCCCTCCCTAAATGCTACTGGATTTTATTCTTTACATTTACATTATGACTAAGAGGAATAACCCCCTGCCCTTCCCAGTAACTCGATACATGAATCTGCAATCTGCCATCTGATGTGAAACATTTTAAGCCACTTAGAACTGCTCTGTATCTTGTTGTTTAGCTAATCTGTTAATAGAACAGAGTGGACAAGGTTAAAGATAGATCCACCTCTTAAAGCAACAATAGTTTAATTTTAAATGAAAAAGTAGTTTCCATTGATTCTGCCCTTATTGTGCTGGAGCCTTCTGATTCTGTACATGTCTAAATTAACACAGGTAAAAGGCTCTCCTGAATAGTAATGTGTTTGCCACAGTTGCTACTTGCCTAGCTCATCTTTGGTTGTCATGATGATCCTGTAGGGCCCCTGTCCAGTCTGCTGCTGTTCCCACTCCTATCCAGTGAAATGTGAAATTGCAGACTTTTGCACCAGGAGTGTGAATGGCTTGTGCTAAAGCAAGTGTTGGTGCGTGTAATGGCAATGGCCATGAAAAGGAAGTTTGCAGCAAATCGCCCTATGCACAAGGCATGGGAGAAGGTCATTACAGGGCTGATACTTTGAGTGAAGTTACAATTTACATGTAAAAAAATATTTATCAGAGTCAAGGCTGAAGCTGACAGTCATTCCCTTTTAGAAGCTCTTCACCAGATGGGATGAAGATCACTATCATATCATTGATCACTTCTTGACTGGTGATCTAAATGATCAGTTACATGTTTTTAATAGCATACTTGCATGCATCTAGCCAACTAGCTATGACTTTCTCTAATCCAAATGCCATCTAGAACAGACTCGCTATATGAAGAATTTTTTTTAGGACAGAATGACCATCAAATTGCAAAGGTATTTAATAAGCACAGGTTTGCATTATTTTACTGAAATGTTATCAGTCTCCAAATTGTTATTCTTGAGAAAGGTATTTAAGTTTCAAGATCATTTAAAACTTCTGATAAACAGCACTCTGTGATAGCAGGAAGGACCTGAAAACAAAACTGTCAATGATCCATTCTCTCAGCAGTCACAAACCATTTAAGGAAGTTCCCCTATTTCTATCACTTTCTGGAACTTTACATCTTTTCAAAAAGTGTTTCAGTCTGGAGGGAAAAAAACAAACCCCAAACCCTGCTTTTGACTCTGAATTGCATATTTTTAAGACTCAGTTGTGCTCAGCTAGTTGGGTTCTTTATAAAACTTGCCTGGTAGTCTTTGTGTATGGTGTGAGAATAGCTGTATACTGTTGTTTCCTCCAGTCTTTTCTCTCTATCTCAATTTTACAACCTGTTTTCCTGGTGTTATTTACCCTTTTTTTGATACTCTCCCAGCAATCTCTTCCAAATGGAGCTCAAACCAAGGACAGTTTATTTAGAAATCAAACCTTCAAACTCACAGACTCCCAGTCGTTTTTAACATTAGTTTAAATGAGCTCAAACATCCCTAACAAGAAATATTTTGAAGTGGCACATCAGCCTTGTGCACTATTTGAGTTTAAATGAGCTCAAACATCCCTAACAAGAAATATTTTGAAGTGGCACGTAAGCCTCGTGCACTATTTGGCTTGGTGATGAGGACTAAAATAAAGTTTTGAGCCACCTTTTTAAAAAAACAGCCCAGTAACCAGGACTGGATTCAGTTACACTCAGGATAAGGGGCAGCTGGAGTGACTGGCTGCTGCAGTAAACGGTGCAAATGGATGGGTCTTAGTCCCTTCGTGAATCCATGTGTAATTGTAAAAATATAAGCATATAGGCACATGTTGGCAGAAGTGGAAGAAAGAAGCTATTTAAGTGCTTGAATTACATGTGTACATAGGCACTGTGCGAGGCACAGAGGAGATGTCCGAACTGTATCAGTGGCACAGTATATTTTCCTTGATATATCCGCTCATTTTGCTGACAGCACAAAGGTAAATACGGGAGTGGTGTTAGAAAAGGAGAGCTAACTAACAACAGATGAAAACATGAAAGAGAAGGAAGTAACTCTGGGGATGATACCAGTGTCCTTGAGATAAACTGTAGGTGAGATCACAGTATTTGAATGCGATGCTTAATGAAAAGAGATGTAATATTCAATACATACTTTAACACAGAGTATGGAAGTTTATTTAGAGGTGCAAAGAGGATAAGAGCTGAAATTTTTGTCTCCTGTGCTGCTAGTATCTTTCTCTGATCATACAACCCAAACTAGTTCTTCAAAGAGCATTCCTTTTTTAGCACAAGTTTTAGAGCTCACCTGTCTGCAGGCACTATCAGTCAGCATTCACCAAGAAATGCCGGTCACCAGTCTCTGGGACAGATCTGTTAATATAGCACAAAAGACTACATTCGAAAGAGCATTAAGATATGAAACTCCCTTGCGAAGATGAACTGTGCAGCAGGTTTTGGGTTGTTAGCACTCAGAGAAGTGAGGCATTCAGGAGGGCTGTGGAGCTGAGGCAATGGGCTCTGTAGCGTGTGTGTGACAGAGATGCTCTTTTCTAAACTTGGGCAGAAGTGGCTGGGTGTAGGCCTTTCAGAAGCATGGTGCAGGTCCTTGCTCCCTGATTTTGTGTATATTTGCACAGATAGTGTGCCTGTTTGGAGGGATTATTCTGAATTTCTGAATGAGCTTCTGGTCGCAGGCTGTTGATTTCACTCTGCTAACACCATACAATGAAGAGAGATGCAACAGTTTCTTCCAGAGAGAGATCAAATTAAAAGAGCATGCCACCTGGGATCCCACAAGGGAAAACGGGAAGCTAGTGACCCTGTAAAGGCAGGATGCTGCTGAAAAAGCCTAAGTAGAGGCCTCTAATGAGAAAAGAGCACAATGTGAAGGGCCTCAGGTGCAGCATCACCTCAGTCCTTTCACAGAGACATTGTGTGCTCTCACGGTAGCAGCAGACACATTGCCACTGCATACACACAGAGGGGAATCTCTGGAGATGTGGCCTTTTATGTTTCATCACAGGGCATTTGACTCAGAGATGCTGCTGAAGTTATACAGACTCATAGTTTCTTCTTTTGTGAGTTTTCTTCTCAGCTTATATGATCTCATTTCAGTATTTTCAGCGTATTCTCTGTTTGCTCACAAGGCCAAGAGAGGAAAAAAGAAAGCCTTCCTGTTCCACACACACACACACACACTGGTATGTAGATAAAGCCCCGCATTCTTCAATCAGATTTTTAAAATTGGAATTTTGCTCCTGTTATAGTTTAGCCTCAGGCTGGTAATTTGGCGCTTACTTCAGTCACTGGGGTCCCTAATTGGAAAAAGCACAGAATAGAAGAGAGAGTCGAGAGGGGAGGGGTGGGGATGGATCACATTTATACCAAATAACCAAGTCCCCCAGCACACAAATTCAACCAAACTTTAAACATCCATTTTTTCCCCTGAAGAGAGTAGAAAAGAAACAAAGAGATTAGGCCTTGATGACAGAGTCTCTAGAAAAGTATAAAATTTAATAACACTGACTTTCCTTCCAAACTCTCACACATGTATCAGAGGAAAACGTCCCTAGCTGCATACAATGAGCGTTCAGTTCGGCAGGGTTATTTATTTTCTTTTTAACACTGCCATTCCCACACGTATGAGTATACTTGTTTTATCTGTGCACATATCCACACAGATGATATATCACTAGTATACATAATTCACAGGGCCTCAGTGCAAAAACTAAAGAACTTTCTCAATTGTGGGCCAGATTTAAAAACTGAAAATGAGCCACACCAGTGCCACCTACAAACATTTTCTCTTGATGTGGCTAGGAATGTGGGTGGATGTCACTAGGCTTTGAACTTGTTTGGACATTATTAGAAGGCTCCAAGTTTCCTTTCAGCCTATGAAAGCTGTCTTGTGGAATAATATGCCCTTAGGAGCTCAGCATTACATGAACAGGACTTCTGGGATGCAAGGACTGAGGGGAAATCCTGCATCAATGGTCTCTCACATTGTGGTCTTCAGATGAGAAGCTTCTGTGTGGGCTGCTTAAGGAGCTGTGGGCAGGCAGCATCTCTGGAGATAAGAGGTCCTTTGTTGTCCATATTATTTTGACCCTGAATTCCTCATCTTTCCAGTTTTATGAAGCTGCTGCCGTGGTGCAGGAGCTGCATCTCAGTGGGCACTTACGTATAGATGATACCCCTGTGTCTGCTTTAGTGAGGGTGCAAATATGTCCCACAGCATTCACCAGTGTAGGATTAAGAGAATATGTTAGTGCAGTGGGTGCAGTAAATGGGATTTTTATAATATACTGTTGTAAGCAGGTGGCTTTAGAATCCAAGTCTGCTGTGTTTTTCGATGTATGTGCAAGTTTACTTAGAAACTTGTATTAATTGAAAGGAATGCTTTTACTCAGCCAGGAGTTATTGACCACTTTGACAAAAAATGTGCACTCTACAAACCTTAAATTACATAATTGTTCAAGAAGGACTAGTACCTCCTGTGGCATCTGTAGTTAGAGAAAAGAGATAGTTACATTAATCAGGACTTCTGAGGATGCTGATAATGATAATTCTTTTCTAATGTACTGCTATAACTCTCAATTGTTTCATATTAAGCTGAGAAAATGGGAAGAGTTAGAAGGTGGTACACATTTTAATAGAAGCAATAATTCTGCTTGAAGGGTTGTCTGAATGCTGTGCTGGGGAAATGAAACCAATAGATCCCATTTTACTGAATATAGCTGTGTAGCAAGAAAAGGTCATAGTCCTGGGCCTAATTCTGTTACTGTTTGAAAGCTGACATTAGTATTTTTCAATTTATTTTATGGTTTTAAAATGGGGACAAACATATAGATGTAATAATTACTGCAAACTACAAAAGATTTTCTCTGTTTGGATCATCTGCTATAAGCTTATTAGTCAGCGTGACTCAGCTGCCGTCCACTGTCCTCGGTTACATCAGTTTACACCAGGTAAAATCCAGCTCACCGTATTTCTTTCCTGCTGATGATTATTTTGTGCTGACGGGCTGTTAGCTCTTATGGGCTACTCAGCTATCCTACATGCACTCCATTCATACCCAGAAGTCTTGCTAAGTGTGTAGTAACAAGTAACTGGCTGAATTTTCATGAGCTAAGCATTCCAACCTTAATGATCCTACGATTCTATAAACATGTAGACGTGGCACTTCAGGACATCGTTTAGTAGGCATGATGGTGATGGGTTGACAGTTGGACTTGATGATCTTAAAGGTCTTTTCCACCTTTAATGATTCTATGTGGGTCAGATTCTCCGTCTAAGGCATCTCTAGATACTGTGGCATTATAAAGTGGCCTTATTGTGGATATAAAATAACCCTAGCCTTTTGAAGGATGACACCTCATGATTTCTCATAGCTCTTTTATTTACCATAAGCATTTGCAGTCTGATCCCATTTTCCTTTATATTGTTTCCTTTCGGGAAGTCTAAGTAGTGAAATCCTTCACGCAGGCCTGTGGCTGGTAGCCTCTGAACCTCAGAGGAAAGTGGTCCCTGCCAAACCTCATTAGCACTGTCTGTTAGTAAGTGTTACGTCATCACGTTGTCATTGTTGTTACAAAATCTGTACCTGTTTAATGCTGTACAAACTAGTGATGATGTTTAATAAATAATACATTATTGGCCAAACTACTAGTTGAGGACAAGTGTACAGCTTTTCATTAGTGTCTGCCAGTATTCTCCCCCTAATTAAAAAGGAGTCCAGAGCTCAAGATATGAAATGAAAATACTGTAAAAACCTCAAACTACCATTATTTTCATGCAACTACAAATGTGTCCAGCTTAGATAATTTGAAGTCATAGGTATGTAAAATCATCAGAGCCAATAACTGGAATGTTTTTGGCTGGCAATACCCTACTCTTTGGCATTCAGTCTTTGTCCTATTCTCATTGTTAGAGTGACACACTATGTAGAACAATATGAAAGTTTTAAGAATTAATAGGGTTAACATACCTGCCATGGTGTACATAGTTCCTTAAGGAAGTTCTTCCTCTCCACTAATTCTGAAGTAGCGCTGTTGCATACCTTTCGCCATTTATAAGGCAGTGTTATCCAATTGTTTTCCACGAGAACAGAACTCAAGCATGCTTGACTTCAAAACCCTTGTCTATTCGTGACCCATTCTGAGTCTTGGGGAAAACTCAGTATTTCAGTTTTACCTCAGAAAAATTAATAACTAAGTAGATCAATTCACAAGGCTTTGCAAAATTTACTGTACTCTTTTTTTAAAAAAAATATTTTACTACAATGGAAGAGCTAAGTGTTCTATAGTAGCATCTACAACGATGCTATAAGCTTGGGTAGGGAAAAAGAAAGTAGACATCATCATAACTTGGGTTTCCTAAAAACTGTGGGGTTTTTATTTTTTTTTATTAATATTCCTATATTGCTCTTTTGGGCCAATTTCTACCTCCATGGGGTTTATGCTCTACATGCATTTACATTTTTCTATAGTTATACCACCTACTTTCCCAAGGTTTTTAGGAAACTCTGGTTGAAAAAACATTGTGCTGCCACTACCTTTTCTGTATCTCTTTCAGTGACTAAACAGAGGACTTCATTCTTCTGTAGTATTAATCTACGTCATTTCATAAGCATCAAAATGAAATGAATATTTGCAAAGGTCAAGTTACAGTATATGACAGGAAAAACATGCCAAAACCAATTAAAATTACTAGGGCTGTATAGGAAAGTCACACACACCACATATTGCTCACAGGTGCTCTGTGTGAAGCCCAATCCAATAAATGTCAGTCCAGTCATTTACACCAGGAGAGTGCCAGTCATGTAAAAAGAAACGGAAGAACAGATGCTTTATGAGAAACAAACCAAATACAAATAAACTCAAAACTGATTATAAAAATTCACACTAAACAAGTATTAAGAAGTATTTCAAATGCATTTGGGATTCTGCAAATGTTTTGTGTACATTTGGGATTCAGTGAATGATTTGTAAAGCAAGAGACAAATGATTTTTAGTGCTTTGTAAGTCTTTTGAAACCTTGCCTCTGCATCTCTGTGAGGTGGGGGTTTTTTTTATTTTATTTTAATTCCTCTCTCTTTCTTTCTGTGTTCTTTGAACTTTGGTTTTCCAAAGGCCAAAATGTCCACAAAAGCATGGTGAAATTTAAGAAAATCATCTACAGGGGGTTTTGTGTTTGTTTTTAAGCGCTGAGGACGAAAGGTTTGATTTTAATGTGTGTTTTGAAAAGCTTACACACCCCTGACTCTTTGGGAATTAGGACTACTTTAAAATCTGCTAAAAAAAGCAAGTTCTGTGGGTTTAGGTTTTATTGTAAACATTAAATGGTTAAAGCTGTTGTCACTGACAAGAGAGCGCCGGGTTCATCAGCTACCCACGCTTTCCTGCCCTGTTGGCAAGTGTTGTCTGTATGTGCCACAGTCATAGCTGGAGAATCTAGCACAGGTTGAGAACTACTTGAGTATAAGAGTATTACATACTACTGGAGTGTAAGAGTTTTTAACTGTTAGATAAATGTTTATGTTGCATCTTTTTCTTTATTTTTTATTTTAAAATTGATATTCTGCTTCCTATAAGCCAAAGATCTCATAGGAGGATGGATTCTGCTCTGCTGACATTTTTAGTAGTCCAGTTTCATGCAAGGCACAACCACCTCCAGTTACAGGCATCCTGACTGGATCCAGTACTGCTGGCCTTTTCTGGCCTACTGAGATTTCTGAAAAGCTGGAATCAAACGCAGCTGAGCTGAATAAATTTTTGAAGGAAAGTCGGATGTGGGTTTCATTCTTTTCTTCTTTTATCCAAAATAAATGTAGGAGCCCGAAAGGTTCTGGAATATGTAGACCTCAAGCTTGAAATTTTATACTCATAAAGACTAGTGCAGAGCAAGCAGCAGTAAAACTCACCAGATAAATTGTCTCAACTCTGACCAGAGAGACCACCCTTCTGGGTGAAAAGCTAACTTGAGTTTCTTACTCATTTAATCTCCTCCTTTTCTGCTGAAAGGGTCGACAAGGGACTCATTCCCACTGGCAACTGGGCTGAAGCCACGCATTCATTTCATATATACCACCGAACGGATCTGTGACACTAATGATTTTCAGACTTTGTGAACTGGAGTTGGATCTGACCCTGTGACCAGTACATTAAAGGCTCCAAATCCAATTACCAAACCCCAGAGACACCAGGTCTCTTTTGCTTGAACATGACGTCAGCACTGAAGAAAACTGTAGGGAGCTATTGTATTCAGCCAGGTAGACCAGAAACACAAAGGTGAGTTGCTAGGATACTCCCCTTTCAGACAGCATATTTCATCCCTTCTCCTTTTTCCAGACATGGTATTCATCTTTCTTCACAAAGGAAGTGTCAAGTAGTTGAGGAGGATCCTGTGAACATAAAATATACAGTCCCATCCTCGGACCGTGCATATATTAAGTACTTGAAAACAGTGGGTGATTCCCAAGTGACAAATTGACTACTGCACATCATTTATTCACGGCCTATATACAGATGACATTTGATATTCAAGATTCATGTTTAGCAGCTGGTTGATGCCCCCTCTTGCCAGTCGTCTTTTTGGTGGTGCTGATGTTCTGTCATGGATGAGAGCGACACACACATGCACACAGGTGAACAGTGGCTGACAAAGTGTCAATGCACAGGGCAAGAACACGAACAGTTCTGCTTCTGAGTTATCCCTGGGACCCTTCTTCTCAGTCATGTGGCTGTGTGATGGCAAAGGCCCAGTTTATGTGCAAGGAAGACCTCAGATGTAGGCAAGTTTTGCGACACTGGTGGGCAAGGAGGTGGTTTACTGGAACTAGACTTTCGCTGGCAGTTTGGAAAGAGCAGAGGAGGTTAAATAGGGAAAAAAATAAACACAGAGAAAGACAGGAAAAGGTAGAAGCTTAACAGTAGCAGAGCCACTGAACGGGTAAGTTACTTTGAACTGTCTGATGGAGATGTCAGAGATGCACTAGGGTTCAGCCATATTTTGTACACAGTTAGGGCTTTTCCTGAGGATCTGCTATAGACCTGTTATGTTGTTATGATTGTTGGAGGTTTTTGGAGGGAAATTGAAGTCCCCTAAAATCTACTATTAAATGTAACCTTATGACTGTTATGACTGAGAGGAAATATTCTGCAAAATCATACTGGAGAGCCCAGAACTGATGCTCTAGATGAGGCTTCACCAGCACCAAGTCGAGATAAACGCTCACTTTCCTTGACCTGCTGGCAGTGCTCTTCCAAATGCAGCCAGGATACCATTGCAAGCTTGCTGGGAGTGCGCTCTGCCACATAGTCCAGGTCATTAATGAAGATGTTGGACAGTAGTGACCCTGGGGGGTCTTGCTTCCAGTTGGGCTTTCATCAACTGATTGCAAGCCTCTGGGCCTGGTTGTTCAGCCAGTTTTCAATTGACTTCATGGTACACTTTGGAACTGGAGGTGAATTGGACGAGGGACTATTGGTTCATGCTGCCCCAGAGTTGAAGGTATTCAAAATGCAAAAACATTTTCATTTTTTGGGAGGAGGGTTCTTTCTTTAACAAGATGACTTCTGCAGAAGACTATAAAACCAACAACTAGTAAATTTCTGAACTCCTCTGAGAAATGCCTAATATATGACATTGCATTGCTGTTGAGCACAAGTACTCTTCAGCACATTTGCTGAGAGATACAACATAAATATCAACTACTGCTATAAATAGTAGTGTATTCAGTTTTGTTTTATAAAATAATTGTAGTCTCTATGGATGCAGGAACAATTTATGTGTGTTTACGGTATTACTGACCATTATTCTGAATGAATTAAGATAAAAGTCCTTGCCTCCTGAGGTGAAAACTGTTTGGCCAGTTTCGTATCTGAAAAAGTCTCACAACAACCACTACTAGTATATATGTTGTATGGAAAGAAAGAAGGACAAAGGAACATTATGTAGCAGGAAGATACAGCACAGAGAAGAAGAGTAGAGGCCAGAAAGGAGGTGTGATAAAATGGCAATGTTTAAAAAGCTTTTTAGCTCAGGGAGGTAATTTTTTTTTCCCCTGAACAAAGGCAGAAGCAGTAGGCTCAGGATGTCTCAGGTACAATCCTCAGAAACAAGCTCATTGACTGAATGAGCTCTGCTCCACTGGAAGTGTTTATTTCCACTGCCAATGAGCAGCCTCATTTGGCAGATGAACACTACCAGTGGCTAAACACTGTTTGATTTCCTCCATTCATTCACAGCTGACAACTACATGGACTGCAGGTAACTGGAATGTCAAAGAGTGGCAGCTGTGGATGTGATGTTAAATGAACTTCTTTCAAACTTGCATCTTAGGTATCTAAGTGCAAGTCTCAAATATGTTACTGTGTTCAAGTGTTTGGAGTCGATGCTATTCATCACATGCATTTCTTCACTTCGTGTGGTCGATGATTGTGTAGACCAAGACAAACATAGAATCATAGAGTCATTTAGCTTGGAAAAGACCTTTAAGATCATCTAGCCCAACCGTAAACCTAACACTGCCAAGTCCACCACTAAACCATGTCCCGAAGTGCCACATCTACATGTCTTTTAAATACCTAATGTTTCTAGAAGTTGAGCATGGGGTCTCATAGGAGCAAAATTGCAACAACAATTGTATGCACTGCCTGTCAGAATGGAGTGCTGTGTGATAGGAAAAACTATTGTGAACCGATTAAATACATCTGAAATACTATCATACTTTAGGAACTTCAGTGATGGCTGTTTGGGGTGAACATTACATATGGAATAACCTATTCTTACTTAATTTATTCTGTTCAAAAAAAATAGAATACTGTCTTTTGCAAAGGCTCTTTTTTAGACATCCTAGAAGACAAAGCTTGATCCTCTATTAATTATTTCCTAGGCAAGACTGGGACTACATATCCATTTGCAGAAGACAGAGGGATAAATTTCACATATTGTGTGCATGTATCTATTTCCCATTGGGATAGATTTCAAACAAAAAATGAAGATAAAAAAAATGTTTTAAAGAGCTAAATGAGGGTGGAGGCTAGAATGGGAGGTGAACGTGTCTGGGCTTGGTTTCTTTTGGGGGGGGGGTTAATGTTAGATACAGCCTACAGACTCCTGGGGATTACAAAAAATTGAATTTTTGTGATGAAGGATTTCATGGCATTTCTGAAGTATAAAATGTTCTCAATCATTGCTGCAAGCTCAGGCAAGCTTAACATCACCTCCTCAGCATGATTGGCTATTTCATTATGCAATAGAGAAGCACTGGAATTTGCTTAAGATTTAAAAAGAAAGCTTCATATGCGAGGGGCAATTTACTAGGATTTAAATGTCTCTAAAGGAAAGATTTAAATCTGTATAGGAAAATATAGGCACATTTTCTCTATTACCATTTCTAACTCTTCATGTATACGCTGTAGATCTCAAGAGGAATATGTGCAGGACTTCATTCTAGAGAAGTGTACACTGTAGGTTAGTATTTTACCTTTTGCTTATGAAGAAAAGTGAAAAGGACGCTATTGCGTTCAAAAGCAATTGTGCAGAATTAATGACTTCAATGTTTTTCCAATTACTGGTGCAAACAGTGAAAATAGAAAATTATATTTATTTGTTAGATACCTTTTCTCTGAAATCTAATTTAAAAAAATAGTCTGTGGTGCTGATGTTCAAATTTTCATCACCAAGTGCCAGCTCTTGTGCCCATCTCCATTTTAATTTGCATGTTGTGGGGGAGTTTCTGTAGGCAAGGCACATTTTAATGAGCTAACGAACTGTTCCTGAGATCCATTAGATCCATAAGATCTAACGGTTGCATTGTGTCTGTTCAGGCCACTTCCAATGCAACCTGTTTGACTCACCGGTATCATATATGGCTATCTACAAGTACAGAGAGCAGAAGTATCGCAGTCAGTAATAGAGCCTCATGCTTGTTCTGATTTACACCAGATGGACAGGCAAATACACAACTAGCCATGGATCAGGGAATTACAAGCTTAGCCTAAAGACACCATTGTGCTGTTCATCCTTTGGTGTCACTTCCATTTCTGTACTGGAAGAGGCTGATCTGTGTTTTCGGCGACCTATGTACTTTGCTTCTACAACATACAAAGAAATACACGTTTGAATACCAACTTTCATACTACTTCTTGGACTGCCGAGTCAAAACATTCTGCTTTGGCGTGTAGACTGCGTGTATGTCTTCTGATGGGAGATGTCCTCCAGACTGAGAAGTACAACCCAGTCTCTCTCCCCCCTACTTCCAGTGTTCAGATCCTGAAACCAGAGTGTCTGAAGATGTAAGCTGCTGAGCCTGAGTTAGGGGGTCACTGCTGCACTTTGTGATAAAGTCATACTGATGAACTATTAACATATCTTCTTTCACACCCAGATCTTTAAACAAGTAACAGCCTTACATAACGAGATCACAGTAAAATCCACACCCCCTTTGGTGTGAAATATCAGCATTAGTTAGGTTAGCAATCCCAAACACAGGTGTCTGAGAGTTTGAGACAGGAAAGACTGTTCTGTTTGATAAGATGCATGCAGATAAAGAGCTGACCTATGCTGGAAACCAGGATTACTTAAATTGTCTGCAAATATTGTGGGATCTTTCTGCAGATGGCTGGTGATGCCAGATCCCTGGGTAGGGCAGACATCACCTGCAGGCACAGCTTTTAGAGACATTGAAACCGTGTGAAGTAAAGGTAGGGGAGCTGTGAGATTAAGATTTGGAACCAAGGCTGAGAATGTCTTTTCTGTTAATAAAGTGAATTATTTTAGGGAAAAAAAAGGATTTTTTAGTATGAAATAAAAATCTTGCACAGGATTATGGACAAGGCTATAGAATTATTGTAGAAGGCTCACTAAGAAATGAATTTGTACTTTTTTTTTTTCCCTTCGTCTCCCTCTTTTGTATGCCTGGCTGATGAAAAAGGTTTCTTTTACTCTGTATGAATTGTGTGTTTTAAGTACATTAATTAAAACTAGTGTTTTGATGCTATTGCACAGGCTACTTAGTCAATTAGCTGTATTTGCAAAGCACTTTTAAGGACTAATTACTGCCACATAAGAAGTGAGTTTCTTTTATTAACTTTCAGAAATGGAGGATGCCAAGAGGAGAGGAGCCTCGTGACAGAGCTCAGCAGGCAGCTTCTGATGCTTTCTCATTCTGACTCAACAAGAGCAACCAGGTCAGAGTCCTGACACAGCAGCAGGTTTTGTGCAGAGCAGGGCAGTTAGTTACACACATTATAGCTGTTGGGCTTTGTGTTTGGAGGTGTGCTTTTTTTTGTCTGTGTGGCCTTGTGTTTTGGGTGGGTTAGATCAGGCAGCCTGTTCATGTTCCTGGGAGCATGTAGTTCAGATACTTAAGGCTATGGTCACTTGTGTGTCTGATCTGCTGTGGGATCAGCACTCTGCATGAGCAAGGCAGTGGAGCAGTGCTCCCATGCTGGTATTGCTGCAGTGGGCAGACAGGAGGATTGCTAAGAGGCTCAGAGTGAGTACACCAGTTCCTCCCACTCAACACTGCTGTTCACCACCTGTAGTGGTGACAGACCACAAGCAGCAGATTTGACAGGCTCCAGTTACACTCCATTTTCCTTTCTGGGAAAGGACAAAAGAGTTTCATGGTGCATTAAATACAAACTGATGGACACTGGAGAAGGAGGTATTCTGCATTTAGGTAGTGATATCAACACTGCATGATGTCTGACGTGAACGATTTCTGGACAGTCAGGCTATTGAACCATCAACAGAAGTGTTAGAAGCAGAGGTATAATAAGAGAACTGTTGAAAATAATGGAGAAATTGCATGGCAGTTTGTGGCGAAGAGAAGAAAGAAAACCAGGAGACATATATTCTAGTCCCGGCTGAATAATATTTATATGACTTATCCATACTAAGCTCATAGAATATCTTTTTTGAAAGGAACGAAGTAGAAAGCTCCTAGGGATTTACATAGTGGGTGTCTGCAATATGAAGCAAGCAGCTAGAGAGAGAAACATTTCAGATCTCAGGAGAGAAGGATGCTGTTACTGTCAGCAGTTCCATACTGTGAAGAGCACGCGGTAATTCACTGAAGGAGATATGTTCTTAAACACTTCCCTGAATGGAAATTAAATCATTAAATTAAGACTTAAAGAGCCAATCCTATCTTTGGCAGATACAACAGCAGAAAGCTGAGTAGTACTTACAGTCCTAAATAGTTGTATTAACTTCAGCGGGACTCTTTGGGAGATTTATCTCTAAGTTTGGTATGAAAAATTTGCAAGACTGCACTCCAAGCAGGCTAGAGGGGCAGAATGAAGAGATTATAATTGTTGTTGGTCCCCTGTTATTCTGGTGTCAGCTACAATGGCTTGTAGGAAAAGGGGAGATTTTTGAGAAATCTTAGAAATAGAAAAAATAATTTAAAAGAATATATTACAAATCTCCCTTTGTCTTCAGTAGTATCTATATAATTAAAAAGGAATATAAAATTGAGGATGGTGCATTCACTTCTCTGCTAAAATGGAAGTTCCTTATGTGCATAAGTACGTCTGTTTATAGCTCAGGTTTTTAACCTTAACATGCAATTTCTTTGCTTTTGTGAAAGTTAGGAGGAAGATTAACATCTCTTAGATGCATCTACTGTTCTTTTTAGCCTATTACCACTTTTAAGGCATAAAGGAATAAAAGCATGAAAGAATATGAAAAGAATAATATACCTTATGGTATGGAAATTAAGGTCATGTGTTTGCATGTCAATACAATCAGGTTACTGAAGTACCATTCTAATGAATAGTGTAAAAATGCTTACAGACAGGTAGTGGACTAGTTGCTGTGATCTGTTACCTCCCTTGCACTATTCCAGCAGCACCAAAGTGCAAGCAACTTTACAGAAACACCTGGGGATATCTTTGCAACATTTGTTTTCTCCTAGTCCCTAGACATGTGTAGTCTTCAACACAGTAAGTGCATATCTTACTGATACATACTCAGATATCTGACTGGCACACGATGGTTTTAGGCAGCAGTAACTCTGAGCAAGTGTGCCCCTTCTCTAAGCTTAACCTACGGTTTCATTTTAGCAAATCATATTCAGATATGAAAACTGGACAATTTACTTCTGGAAACTTCTGATTTCAGTAATTCTACTGTCTCATGTGCAGAAGTGCTACTTAGGCCAAGTCTAGAACCCCCTGTTGTTCAATTCATTAATAGTATGCCTGGGGGTGCTGCCTTGTACATGAATGTGAATTCAATTTCTGTTAATGGATATTGTGCATGCTAGACAGTAATCACCTGGCAAAAAAGTGGTAACTTGAAAAGCAGTGTTTCTGAGATTGCAGCCTGGCTGGCTAAGTGTAAACCCACTACTTGTTCCATCTAATCGTCCTATGAAAGAACCACAGATTCCCGTGTTCATGAAATCCATGCATGCCAGATTTCAGTCTAAACCACACTTTTACACACAGGTTACAAAGTCTTAGAGACATTCTCCCATTGACTACAGCAGTGTGAATTGTGCTCATCTTGGATTTAAGTGCTGCTATTTATAAAAGTCTTGGCACTAGATGCATCCTTCCATTAAGACAGATGTGAAGCAAAAGTAGATGAATGGATCAGAGGGTGTAAAGAGAGAATCGGTTCCACAGGCTTATGAAAGGCTAGGTATGAGGAAATGCACAGGAAACTCAGCTGGTTGTTCCCATCTTACGTTAACTTTGAGAGTCCATAAAAACAAGGTTGATATTTGATCTCCTTTTAAATCTGTTTGCTTTGTGATGATATCATGCAATAGCTTTGCTGAGCAGAATTTCAAAATCCTCATTCAGTGTCTTGTTTGCCCCACTTATTAATCATGATTTTTGTACTGCCCTTGGAAAATTAATATTTAGAACTCTCTTTGTTTCTTTGGAGAGAAAACGGGTTTTATACATTTTCAAGTGCTGGTCATTTTTTCTCTGATCTCCCCCCCCCCCCCCTTAGGATGGTAATAACCATGGTGACTTCTGATAGATATGTTCACAGTAGTTTTTCTTTTCAATTTCTAACTAGAAAAATGAAGCTATTACCCTAGAGTAGAAAAGGGATCTTCCCCTGAATCTTGCTGGCTAGAGTTCAAACAATAAAAACATTTTAAAGCCCTGAATGCTTTTAATGAAAAACTAAAAAGAACATATTAACTTCAACATCGTGTTGGCAACAGACACTGTTGTGGAAGATGTCTCAATTGAGCATCATCCAGTGGAAAGATATTTGTCAGGTTCTGCAACTTATTTCATTCTTTTGACCCTCCTCAGAGATGTTCCGTAATGTCTAACATTTGAATTCTTTCCCATTTGTTTGAACAAGTGTCCCTCCTTGGAATATATTCAGTTAGTTTTTTAATATGACAATAGTGAACAGAAAAATATTTTTTAAATGTCAGGGAATAATGTGATAGGAACTGTACCTGAAACAGCTCTTTAACATATATTGATTTTAAAAGTAGTGTCAACTTGACTAACACATAAATACAGAATGGATGAAGTTAAAAAATTAAATACTTTGACTATTCAGTACAGCCCTCTGCAGTCCATATGGTTAGCATTCACCTGCCATTGTTTGAATTCAAATGCAACAAAAACATAAGGAAGCACAATGGCCAAAGACTCAACCTGAGATCAGATGAATAGATAGAGGATAGTAACAACTAGCTTATATCTAATCATAGGGCATTTTATTCAGGAAAGACAGGGAAAAAAATCCAGACAGTTGGTTCTCATGAACTTCAAATGATGTATGTTTCCGAAAGACACAGAACATAGTACTTCATAGTATAGCAATCAGACTTTGGTTTGTGCTCAGAGAAAATTGGAATTCTTTGTTAACAGCCAGTGTTTACTGTTAGATAGCACAAATAACCAGGGCTATTTCCTACTGCAAAGATCTGTAGGTAAACCCATCATTCTTTGACTGAAAAAAAAAAAAAGAAAGTATATTTCCCTGCTCTAATGCAGTACTTTTGAGGATAGTACGTAGTATCCTCAAAAGTAGTACGTAGTACTACAACCCTTTATTTGATTCTAATTGTTTCTACTAAGATTGTACTAAAAATGTGAACTTACAACTGTTGTTATTTTTGTTCCAACCTAACTAGCAGCGTTAATAGCAGAGGCTTATTTGCATGATCACATGGTTACTGGCAATCTGCGTCTTGGAAAGCTTGGACTCTGAACAGCCCTAATTAACAACAAAATGGAGCTGGAAATTAATTGGCATCAAACTAGATGGAGAATAGAACTCCGAGAATGGAATTGTCTTGCAGTCTGGTTCCCGACTCACAAATCTGCATGCATAGCAAATATTTCTTTCTTACCTAGATCGGAAGAAAATTTCCACCTGCAATATGAAGTTTTCCTAGCTTTGGTTTTTTATAAATTTTTACTAACATTTTGATATTTAGTAACCTTTAAGCATAGCCAACAATATTTTATATATTTGATCAAACAGTATATTATAGTCATAACAGGAAAACTGGCTAAGAACTAGTTGCTGGTGTTTATTTCTTTAAGTTCTGTTTGGTGTTTATTTCTTTCCTGAATGTAAGTTCAAATTAAGCTCAAGGCAAAGAAATAAGCTGGAAATAACACGGTACAATACTGTTTTGGATGGAAGTCATATCTATGAGATGAAGTTCAGACCAAAAAACTGTGCTGATTTTAGCAGTTGATTATTTATCTAAAGGCAGTGAAGATTAATCTTTATTGTTTACTGAGGCCAAAGATTTATCGTGGAAGTGATATTAATTGCCTCAGACTATTTTCTTTGGATGTCTAGGATCGTATTTTCTAACAAGCTAACACTTCAGAGGCCTAGAAATCTGTGGTGTGGCACCTATCTATTTGAAGTATAGCTTCCACAGATTTGGTTTGTAGCATTTAGATTGTAATGCGGTCTAACATCAGGCTCTAGATAGATGCTTGAATTTGAAAGAGCAAGGGTCTGAGGTTTAGGTGTTACTTTGAGCCAGTGATCATCAAACCAAAATTATTTTATGTTTGATGGCTTTTGACATTTTTCAGATCCATCCGTTCCCTAGCCATTTTGGTGCTTACTCTCACTTGTGATGTAACCCATTAAACCTGTTCTCTCCAGTGCAAAAATTTATAGCTGGGAGACTGGCATAGTTTCACTCAAAAGCAGTTTTAATAACACTCCAAAAGTGCAACAGTTCTTTTCTGCTTCATATAAAAACCTGATACTTTTGAGTTTCTTTATGTAAGCACAATCTGAAATTTAGTAGGAAATGGAACTATTGGGAAATCAGTTATAAAGATAGCAGTCTAATACAATCTGGATTTATAATTTATATTCTTTCCAGAATTTTAGCATTGCCTGGAGTGCTTCATTCATGGGGAATGATTGAGGAAGTAATTACAGCAAACTATCTCTTTGACAGTGCAAACACTAGGATTGTGCTACGGGATCAAAATTACATTTACATCCCAGAAATTATTACCGCTTTAGAAGAAAAAAGCTATAAATGGTAGGGAGCAAATATTGCAAGACAATCCACATTTAGTATAATTTTATCCATGTTTTAAAAAAAAATAGTTTTTAGCCATTTATATATATTTATAAGAAATATCTCAACGTATTATCTCAATATATCAGTATCTCAATATATATCAACAGAGCTCTTAGCTATAGCACAATCCCATCTGTTGTAAGAAAGGAACTACTGGTCTGAAGATTATTTTTAAGATTTTTCTCGGGTTTTTTTAGTCCATTTCATCATCATTAGAAAGCACAGATCCCTTGAAAAAGTCTGCTTTTGGGCAGCAGAAGGGAGAAAGGGAGTTTTATTGGAAATTAAAAGAAGAAATCCGCAAAAATTCTGTAGCTTTATCTTCCTCTGCTCACCCGAGCACTGTGAGATACTCACTTTTCTTTTTTGATCAGGGGCAGAGCTAGTACTGATGCCAGTAAGACTCAGCAGTAATCACCCTTTCTTTGAATACAGGGATTATTCAGGGCCTGAGAACAGAGGGACTTAAAGAGGGAATTGGTGTTTACCTGCCAGGTTGGTTTGGTGCAACCATACACTTGCTGAACAAACAAATATTACTTCATTCATTTAAACATAAGCAAGCAGTTTTGGATGTAATTCTTACTTTTACATCAGAAATGTCCAATGTGGAAAAAATGGATAATTGAAAGAGAGAAAAAACATTCTGGGATGTTGAATTATCCAGGTTTGCTGTGACTGATGAAATCTTCCCTTCCCTGAGCACAAGAACTCTGCTCCCTTACTGCGTAAATGCTGGATGTAGCCAGGCACCATAATGCAACAATGGGCCATTAAATAAGGCACTTCTAAAAGGTCATTTTTTTCCAAATCACTATGCTTTCACAGTGGAGAAAATTAATTATAATAAATACAGTGGCCATAAATTTGTTTTTATAACCCCTTGTCTTCAATCTAGAATAAATTAGTCATCTTCATAATAGGCTATGATATTGAGATTTATGGTCTAACTTTATCCCCAGTGTTATTTCAGTGTTACACCAGGAGTGACTTTGATCTGTGTCTACTCTGTGAGTTATAGAAGTTGGGGGGCCACCTTCTTCCTTTGCATTATTAATCACACTGTATTGCCTCCACACAGAGAAAATCTGTCTTTTTACTGTGGTTGCTCTTTCAGCATTTTTTCAACAGTGCTTGTGAAATTTTCCACTGTGCCATGTCATTTAGCCTTTAAGGTGAAGGCCCTGTGATAAAAAATTCACATCCTTGAGCTTTCTCTACAAAGTAGTTCAGAAGTATGAGGTGAACTGTTGGACCATACATGGTTGAAATCCTCCTGTCACCTGAAAGAATGTCAGTATACTCAATACTTCAGTGCTTGTTTGACAGAAATCTTTGTCCCTTTTTGGTTGTACCAAAAAAGCTTTTTACTGATCTTCAAGTGCAGAAGGCAGAAGAAAGATGATCTTCGAACCTGCCTGAAAGCAAACTGCTTTGGACCACTCGAGATTACAGGTGTTTAGTTCTCTATGTTGAGCCCTTTTTGTGACTCAGCACCTTGCAGAAGTAAGTCTTTCTACACACATGCCCAGGAAAGTAATGAGTGGTTCAGAAAGTGGCAAGCAAGGCTCAACTTTTTTTTGAAATGAATTGTCCTGGCTGTAGAATCTGCTGTCCTTAGTGAGGATTTACTTTATATTTCCACTGCTTCCTGTTAAGTGCATCTTGTTAGAAAGCAGTATTTCTTATGAACATTTTCAAAAAGGAATGTTTTCTTCCATTGTTTTATATTTTCATATATCTAGTTTCTTAAACAAACTTGGGGTTTTTTTTTCCATTGGGAAATTTCTTACAAAACAGAGGTACTATGAAGGTTTTCCTGTCCTTAAAGAGGTTTGAATGGAAACATTCTATTATCTCTGCTTCTGAAGCATGTGTTTTAATATGGGTTGGTGTAGATCTGAAGGGCAACACAGATGATAGGACAAAATTGCTTCTGTACTATTATTATCAGTTATGTAATGCTAGCTGTCCATTTTGAAGGATGTAAAAGAACTTATGGCACTCTAACAGCCCTAAGAAAGAGAAATCTGGTAGTTCTGAGTACTGAGTGAAACTCTTCTCTGTAACAATGGCATGACCACTTTGAAGTCATTACAGTGAACTGCAGGGAAATTATTCCCCTTTAGATTTCATAATCAGGGTATTAGCGTAAGTGTGGCTATTACAGAACCATCTTAAATCCTTCTTTTTTGCCAATATCCAGATTTTCTGTATAAATCTGTCTTCTCAGCAAAGAATCAGTAGTGCTAACCATACTTCTAATAATTAATGTATGATTACACCAAAGCAAAAACTATATAGATTTATAGAATTGTTTATTCTAACTTTTTGGAAATACAAAGTTGATTTATTTTTTTCTTCCTTTGAAAACATGGGAAGGAGTAGGAGGAGTAATTTTGTTTCATTACTTACTTAGCCCAGCCTACACTACATGCCCAAACCAGCTCTAGCTTAGTATTTTGCTTAACACTTTTACTCTTCTTTCATGATTTTCCTGGGACTTTTGCCACTGTGTTGATTAATATGTCAAACCAAATGTTGTGAGTGAGACTTTTGCTACCTGGAGTGTGAGACATACTGGCACACGTTGCAGAAATGAACTTTAAAGTTCAGATTGTTTATTAGCTTTTTTTTTGTGGAAATGAAATAGCAAGATGTGGTGGTGAGAAAGAGATTCGTTTGATCAAATTATCCTTCAACCAATGCTGGGCAAAAAGCAGACCCCACAGATGAGAGCTACTGCTAACATGAATGTTAAGCCCATCACTGTATGTCACGAAGAAGAAAATCCAATGGGAAGAAGACCCTAATGTACAGGACTGGAGTTAAGGTCTTCTAATTAAATTTAAAGATTTTCTTCATCTTGGGAAAGGATATAATTTTTTTACAACTATTTGACCTGCAGATGCTTGCATCAGCATACAGAGGAGTGCATTGAGAAGTACCAGTAGATTATAATTACAAGATTTTGGGAACCATTAATTATTTATGTGACATCTTGTTTTCTAGCTGCTGGGATAATAAGACAGTAAACAAGTAAACATCATATGTAATAATAAAGACATGTTTGAAATTGGTGGTCAGAATCTAGGGCTGGCTTGAGGAAAGCAGCTGCCACATGTTCAGTCCACAGTTACTGTCCTTGTGACTGGTACCAACTGCACTCCAAATTAGAAAGCAGCCAAAATGAATATTATGAAGTAATGTAGTGAATATATGCCTGTATTAATCTTAAGGAAAGCCTAATTAGAGGAATATGGCCAATGTATAACTCTTTATGCCCCTTCTAACTTCCAAGAATTTATATCAGAAGCGATTTTGGTCCCTGAGCTTTGGGTGCCCAAATCACATTCTAATTCTGTGTAGTTCAGCAAGTGAGCCTGTTATGCCATTTCAGACTGGCCTTCTGTACACTACATGCTAATCTTCTCAGTCTCTTTGTGCTGTAGGGGCAACAGCTAGTGATGTAGGCAGGTGCCAAGAGCTGGATTCCCAATTGGTGCATGTAGAGTAAAGCCAGCAGTGAACAGAACGTAGCTAAATAGGTGTAGAAACTAGGTGCATGTCCCTCAGCACAACAGGACAGGATGTCCTCCTTTTTATGAATACGAGATTTGCTATCAAACCCATTAATTTGTACATATCTTCATTTGTATCCCGTCTTAGTAGGTGTCAGTAGCCTTTTGGCCCCCAACATATCTACGGGGATCATATATTCATCCAATGTGGAGGGGGAAAATCCCAAAGCTATTCTGAATTATTCTTGCAGGAACTGCTGTACAGTAGTAGAAAGCATTATAAAGATTTTGCTCTGTAGAAATTAAAACTGTGTTTCATCATCTCTGAACTACTCACCTTAGAGAGACGAGAAAGTACAGTACACTCGGAGAATGCCAAAAGGAGTTGTATTTCAAAGTAGGATATCTTCCAAGGAATCAGATTAATGTAGCATAGGTGACTGTTCATTCCTGTGTATGTTGGAAATGCTTTGAAACGAGCTAGATTTAAGGAGGTACACTAATGCTTTTATTCTAAGTGCTTGAAAAAGGAGGTGGTTTGTTTACTGAATAAATTTGCAGCTACTGTCATTTTAATCCTGAAAAATTGGATTGGAAGAGGCACCTGGCCCTTCCAATGTGCAGATATAAAACGTGAAGAAGCAACTACAGATGCCTTCTCCTTTCAGGAGGGATAATCTAAAAGTGAAGACTCTTTTTAGAAGTCTTCCAAAGACAGAAGCTTTCCAAGATATTTTGTTACCTTGTTTTTTTACTTTCCCCTCAACATTGCCTGTCCACACGTTTGGATTTGTATAGAGAGAATATTACAGGCAACCAAAATAGTAGTATTCAAACCAAGTAGTGAGAACATATGTATGGATTTTTATAAGCAAACAAATTGCTCAAGATAGGTTTTTTGCCCATATACAGAGATTAGTGTAAACACCGATTTATGCAGTTAAGGGATTGTTTTCAGTCTCTGCCTAAGGGCCCAGATCAGCACATATTATCTGTGTATGGACATGACCTCCATTTAATTTGAGCAAGAGCTGTGGAACGGATAGCTTTTCAGTTAGTTGACTTAGTTTTCATGCACATGTCCTACAGCAATTTTACAGTGTCTGTAAACTTAGGCTAAAGGAGTGGGAAGACTACTAGAAGCCAATAACTGAATACTATTGGCTTCTCTATGGCCAGATAGAGGACAAAACTAAAAATTCATGAATCTCTTCTGGTGATTGAGAGTAATACATTTTCCTGGCAGAAGTGCTAAAGGATGTAGTACAAATAAGATCCTAATCTAAATTTCACATTTACATTAGGATTGTAAAACATTTTAAATATTGCCTATATGTAATGTTCAAATGGTTTGTGACTCTTTCAAGTTAGCTTTTAATAGATATTCGAATGTGTAGTTTTTACCTGCACCAACGCAATCACAAGCAAATTCTAAACCGAAAGTCATGAACATTTGGCAAAAAGGCATTTTGAATGAAGATTATTTTTTTCAAATATTGAGAGCCTACATTTTGTCCTGGATTCCATGAGTCGCTTCCTTAACCAATAAAGGACAAGTTCTGAAATGTTGCTTTCAGACATAGAATTTGAAGTCACTACACTTTGTTAATTACATTTATTCTATTAGATAACCTTACAACCCTCAAAATCTCTTATGCCTCATTTTTTCAACAATATGTAGTGAAAACTGGCACACTTTCATGACCCACCCTTTGAATGAATACTGATCTCTTGGGACCAACCCCTGTAGTAGCCAGGGTGTTTTTAAATCTGCTTAGTCTAGATGGTTATTGATCACCGTATCTACCTCCTCATTTCTCAGACATACGTTCATGCCTGCATTGCATGCATATCTGGTACCTTTTTTAGCCTGCAAGCACTGCAGGCTTGCTTCCTAGGACCAGTCTTACAGCTCTCTGAATTTGCTACTTGCTTATACATATTTGTCAAACTTGTTTAATAAGAATTTCCAAAGTTCTGTGTTCTAATTTATCTCCTTAAGAGATCATGTGGCAGAAGGACATTGAACAGAAACAAAGGAATCTTTTAGTGATTTGGTTTTGATATGTAAAATCAGTTGCAGGACTGTGGGAAACAAAAAGCTACAGATCTCAGATAATTGCCATCCGAATTCTGAGTTTGAACCAAATTGTTAGGAGACAGTCTTGCCAAATTGCTTTGCTGATCTTGCTTTTAAATTTGGTATAAGCTCTGTGGCTTGAAGATGTGCTCTTTTTGCAAGGTAATAGCTGTGCTTCGGGCAGTTTGTTTCCACCGTGGAAATGCCAAACTTTAGCTCTGACACTGAGTGAAATAAGCATTCTGTGAGCACTAAGGGTCTAATTTTTCTAGCCTCCTTCTTGACTAGGGTACCTGACTAGCAATATAGTCACGAGCAAGAATGGGAATTCCTCAGCCTTGCTCTGTGAAGATTCCTTGAGAGGGGAGATTTTTTTACCTGGTAGACCATTCACATCCACAGAGGAGCCCTGTGAATGGTATGCTGAAAGGGTAAAAGAACCACAAGATCTCCTTTAGGCTGCAGTAATGGTCATAGAAACAAGAGAAGGTAATAACCTCCCTTCCAGGTACCAGCCCTCCCCCACAGTTATAGGGTGGTATGCAAGGGTGGACTCCTCAATACAGAGATTTAATTTTCTAACCTTGTTGCTGCATCAGGGAGCCAGCCAGCTTAGCATTTTTTTGTGACCAAAGAAGATACTGGAACAGGTTCCACTTTACAGTCAGTATCTTTTTTTGACTATCAGGTCTTTGGTAAGAATATTTGCAAAGCAACAATAAAAATTAAAGTGCACTTTAATACTCTGTACTCATCATTAACTTCTGAAATATTGTTGTGTGTTAATTTTAACAGTTACTTTACAAAACCATTTACCAAAATCTTGGATGCCAGAAAATGATAAAATGCTGTTGATGTTATACCAGAGCTTCCCACAAATTGGTTCGTGGTGTGGAACACCCTACTTCACTCTGTTCTTGATACAGCATGCACCCTCAGTGCTTTTCTTCTAAAGGGAACAAACAGCTGGCAAATACACCAATGTTCTTCTGTTTAAAATTCAAGTTAAATTTAACCAGTTGCCTGTGCTTTCAGACAGCTTCAGATTGAGAAAAATAAGGTTACAGTACAGGACTGATGCTGACTTTGAGGAGAAATTTCGAAAGAAAATAAGTGTTTATTTTTAAAATGAGTATTTGTAGTAACTTTCTAATTTTCCCACTCAAATAATGCCTAGCAGCTGCTGGTACAATGGTAATAAACATATACATCTGCCATTTTGTTGATATATTTTAAAATCCTTTACAAATAGTAACATGCTGTTACTCAGAACACAGAGCCACAAAGAAGCTCCATGATTTATCTAAAACCTCATTTCATATCTTAAATATCATCGGCCTCTTCATTGCTACACCCTTATTGACCACAACACTTCAGGTCAAACTGCACAATTTTGACTTCAGCCAAGTTCTCTGCTGTATAGAATCTGCCAACATATACACACCACAGCATCTGTGACTCTGCTGCACAGGGTCAAGAAAGGCCCTCTGTCTCCTGTAGCGCTTTATCAGGACAGTTAAACTATGGGGGGTGGAAGCAAAGCCAGGTGGACTGTGCATTTTACACCGGATGCCTGCTCTAGAAAAGGTCTGTGTGTCAGTCTCATTTTAGGGCAATGTCTCCTCTTTTTCCAGAGCTAGTGGTGCAATGTGTGTACTAAACAGGATGGGCAGTTAGTGGGTAGGTGGGCTTTTTCACTCAGTGCTCTACTTGTCAATCAGGATATTTGCCAGAGAATTTGCCTTGATTGCAGAATGCCTAAGAAAACAGAATAAATCTGAGCAAGTCTTCAATTGCCCTGAAGAGGATACCACTCTTGGTGATTCTTAATAGTCCTGTAAGCTGGTAGCTGCATGTGTTAGATTTGCTCAGGCCAGAAGACTCCCAAGTAGCCTAAGTAGCTACTCATAGTACTAGAGAATCTGAATGAAGACAGGATACTGAGGTATATCTAATTTCATTCATTAGGAGAAAAAAAAAGAAAAAGAAACAAATCGATGCAATATTTAAATCAGAAAATCACTGTAATGACAAATGACAACCCTGTAGCCTGCAAAATCTGCTAATAAAATGTCTGCTGTGGTTGTTATTAAAAGTAAACTTGTGATCCATGATTATCTAACCATTAAATGTAAGTGGGGGCTAAACTGTATATCTGTGTCAGATGATGTTTCAGTACTGTCTGGACTGAGAAAATTACTCACCAAATTTGATTTCTGATGCCTCCCTCTCTGAAGATTAGCCCCCTAAGGAGTTCACAGGCATTTAGAAATATTCCTTCCTTCCTCCCTTTGTCTCCTCTTTCTCTCCAGTAATTACACTGCAAGCTTTTTAAAGTTTAATTTGTAGACCTTTAAAAATGGCTTATGTAGAATAGCTGTGCCGTGGTGAGGTGACTGACCACAGAGCAATTCTGCATTGCCAGAGAAGCATCCCTCTTACTTGTGTGTAATTATTCTTGTCCAGGTGACATTTCCTAGACCTATAACAGCAATAGTGCAGGTTCCTCCATCAGTCAGGCTGTTTGAATATATAGGTATTTTTGCTAGAGTTACATCAGCTAAAATAAAGTTAAGGAAAATGCACATTCAGCTGAGATAATAGCTGGCATGTTAAGTTTTCTTTTTGATTGATGTATGATAAATTTGTTGTTGTCAAGAAAAGTGTTTACACCATTTGACTAATGGGATGGACGGTCTGTTTAGGAGAGAAAACAGACATATATGGAAATGGAAAAAAGCACTTATTTTGTTGGATCACTGCCCACATACTAACAAAATGCTGCATATGTCTTTAGTTCCAGCCTCAACTGGCTTCCACTGTGGCCGACAACACCTGAAAACAGTGAAGGTGGCTACAGCAAGAATGGAGTATTGCTTACTGAGACAAAGAACTACGTGAGTACTGTGCATTTTGCCTTTATTCCTGCACTTAGAAGGGGTGAAGTAAGGTCATATGTTCTGTTAATTCATGCATGGCTCCACACCAGTTGATTTCTTTTTAGAGGCTACTGCTTTTTCTGCTGTTAGCAAATATCCCATTAGCAAAAAAGTCCAGAGCTGACCTTCAGATGATGAGGTTGCAAACATAAAACCTAGTCCTTCTTCCACCAATGTATGAAAAAGTGTCATATTAAGTACTAATCGCATAATATGACAGTACTTGCAAGTAATAGGAAGGGTAGATTTTCTAGATACCTCAGTGGTTTACTGGCCTGCTTAATATAACAAAAAATATTGGAGAATGATTTTTTGGTTTTTTCCTCTCTGAATCAGGAAAAACATCAGAAATCAGTAACTTGTACTACCTGACTCAGTGGCAGTGCCAGCTCCTTGCTAATCTCAGCCTGCTTTTAGTAGGGCTGACAGAAGACTAGAGAGAGTTCTCACCAATAGAGTTATGCTCTGCTGGGGGCTTTTATCTGCTGAGACCAGAGATGGATTGAGAATGACTCCCTCCACAGGTCACTTAAAAACAGGGTAACAATTTTCAACCCGAGCTAAGCTGAGTAGCTCTGAGCAAGCAGCTTGGAGGAGAAAGTATCTGCCTGCATTGCATTACACCCTGAAACCATTCACGTTTGTTCTCCAGTTTCTGTATAGCAATCATCCAAATTACAGAGCAAAAGGTTTTGTGAATAATGTGCAAAGTACAGCCAGGATTCCTTTAAAAAATCTAACAGTCAGTAAAGTATTCATGCTTTCTGGAATGAAGTTGGGCCTCTATATATCATTGATCCTTTATTAATGATTTCATTTTAAATACTGCTATCCTGATTCACAAAGGAAGCATTTTCCATTTTCCATTGCTCTTCTGTTAAATATCCAAAGGGAGAATTTTCTGCTTACAGAAAAGTAATTTCACAGATGACCACAACTGCTGAGGGCGAGATTCAGAAAATGATAATCTTCTCCTCTCTTTCTCTGAAAGTTCCTGTCCTTGTTCATTAGCCATACACAGCAAGAGATGAAGCAAGCTGTATGAAACATAGTAATTGAGTGTCTCCCACTGATGCCATATTAATATGTCATTAGACTAATATCTTTTACTGGCACAGAGTTATGGTTTTAAGAATGGAAACATGACAAGCTGGACATGGCATTTTAAAAGACTAAAATGATTTATCGATTTCTTATTTAAAATTTTCTTAATTTGCAGGGTGCCTTAAAATCTGACTGAGACTCTACCATGTTGTCCCGTCACTATAGAGTGCAGATTGCCAGAAATACATGTGGAGCAGTGGGGCACAATGGTGGTAGTGCTAGTGAGAAGTCCAAGCGAAAACAGTACAAAGACCTCATATCTAAGCCCTGAAAAGCGAGTATGCTATATTACCTGCAAGTGGGTTCTCTAAAATGTAACTGCAGCATGTACTGCATGTGTATGGACATCACTTTCTTTACATGAGGACTTATTATCAGAGAAATTTCACTTTCTCTTTAAAGTCGTCAGGTGACATGTACTCCTACATGAAGACATAACCCAAAATTCAAGTACCTTGTGTTAGTCCATGCAAAACCTTTCTACCAGTCTGATGAAGAAGTGTACCAAAGCTACAGTGTATGAACTGTGACTATGTTAGATTTCTTTCTAGCATAGGAATACTTGCTTTAAGTTTTCTGGTAGTGAGAAATGATCTCAAAGCAAGCAGTTTGAGGTTTATGCATGCTGCTCCTTTCCCACAAACAAATCTCAATGGGAAAAGGGTTCGAGGTAGGCATTTGTCTGTCTTTTTTTTTTTTTTTTAGATGAATGACAGATGGACAACCCCTTTTAAAGTGAACTTGGAGCATGGACGCTGTCTTGGAGAGAAGAAAGGAAAAAGAGAGATCTGCGAAGAAAGTTTGAAGAGCCCTGTGCTGCTGAAGGGCTGCCTGACCTTCCTTTTAGTGGCATACATGGTGAGTTCTGTTTGAAGGATTTTGGCATATCTTTATGCCGAAGAGCTATGTGTCGCTAAGCAACACTTAGCAGTGTGTAAGCACATGGAAGTTGCCTTTGGTACTTTGCATAGCTGTGTCTGCTCTCATCCTAGATTCTGTTAGTCAGATGAAAGGTCCTTCTATGAGCTGATACAGGATCAAGGTGTGTATTGAGAACAGAAGCTGAGATCTTTCAAAGCTAAACAGGCGATAGCAAAGACTACAAGTTAAACAAAACATAGGACTCAACTGAAAAACCATGTAAGTGTTCTCTCTCCTTTAAACTATGAACTGTCTTTCCTGCTGCAAGTGCAGCACCGTTTACTTTCTTTTCCACTGACAATAAGAATAAAAATCTATTTAAAGCATTTCAGGAAGTGAATCGCACATTCAAAAGAAGTATTTTTTTGTGAAGAGTAGCACAGTCTTGTTATAAAAAGTAAATTGGGCGAACGGAAAACCAATTGAGAAAACAGATACAAGCTATGCCACTCCTGAAATTTTATCCAGACACCTGCAGCCAGAAAACATTCATGTAACTTTAAATTTCTGTTCCAGATTGTCATGAAGTGAAAAGATAATAAAGAGACTATTAGGAGAGGACTTGTTTGTCTAATGTAGTTAATCTCACTACATTTTTTGCTTTGATGCAGAGCCTGTATGATCAGATTAGATAGCCTGAAGCTTGACATAGTAGCAGGTCTGATTTGACATTACATGAATGTAAACCAGGAACAAGGCCATTCTGGGGAGACGTCTTCAAAAATCCAGACTGTAGGGTGCCAAGCTTACCTTCCCACTTCTGAGTATTAGAACATGCACTGTGAAGGCAAGATCCCAGCACCATCTCAGAACAAGAAGAGAGTCTGCATTCATTTCTCTTGTGCTGTGACATCCTTAAAGTCAAGGAACATTTCAACTGTGACACCTTTGTATTTCCTTAAACCTTTTCCTTTCTCTGGTGGCAAAGGTGAGAAGGGGCCCTGAGTGCTCTGAATACAACTATAGAGTAATAATTTGACGTAGTTCCCAAATCTAAGTCACCAAATCTAGCTTTAGACTCGGTAGCAACACAAGGAAGGTTCTGGGAAATACTTTAGGCAGCTGTAATTCAAAGAAACCCTAAGATACTCTGTATTTTATATACCACTGTAATGGCCCTTTGTAGTCTTAGGGAGCAGAGTAGTATAAGGATTATAAAATGGCTGTCTCCCAATTATGACATGGTGTCCCACAGTAATTGTAGTTTACACAGACCTGAGGACTGATCCCATAGCATGAACTTTTATACGTCTTCATTCATTCTATATAAATTTTAAAAGTAAAATGAGCTTGTAAGTAAAATGATAAAGAGAGCCAAAGAGATTATAACCAGTGACACCAACTGAAACTTATATTGCATCAGATGTTTTACTGTTCAATATATGTGTAAATACACTCAAACTTTGTAAAATAGGTTAATAAATCTTTAACTTCAGGTAAGTATTAAAAGTCTGTGAACTCAGCATTTAAGCCTGTTAAGCTTAGCACTTAAGTGTGTGCTTATTGCGAAGTCTGTGTGTTAGCTTTTTGTGACAGGGCTTGATATGCAAATCAAAGGCCTATGAAATGTAACTGAAAAAATGGTGTTCAACATAACTGAAAGGTAGCTGCAGATTCTGTAGTTTGTTTTGCTTAGATTATAAACTCTCTGAGGCAGAGGGCTACTGTTTTATTCTTTATAAAACACCTGGCATATGTGTTGTGTCCAGTTATGATTCCCATGCTCCATTGTCATTTCAGAATAAAATATCATCTAAATAATGTAGCTGTTCAGAATTTGTCAATAAAAAAAGAAGTTAGTAAAACTTTTTTCCTCCTTTATGTGATAATATGTATGTTCTTTGCAATTCAGAAATGAGAATTTTATAGGGAGTATCATTACATATTTAATTGTATGGATTAATTTCTGTGTTGAAGGTGAAAAGCCAAAAACATTCTGATTTTTCTTTAATTTCAAAGTCTTACTACGGCAGAAGATAACTATCTTCTTACAATGTTAAAATGGGAAATATTTTTATGTAATATATTCAAGTTGATTCCCAAAAGAAAATTTGCCATTCCAGAGATATTTTCAGTATGTATTGTCTTTCATAAAATTATGAAATATGTAAATTCCAGATAGATGTTTGACCTGAACATAGATCTGCTGCATGCATCAAGATTTGTTCATTGTAGACTAATTGAGGAACAATTAACTGGTGCTCAAGGCTTTAATTTCTTTTTGTTGTTGTTTAAATTCAGCAATTTCTTTATATGGCATAATACATGAGGAAATGATCATTGCTTCTTAACTTTTTGTGCAAATAAGTTACAAAATTAATTGCTGATTTCATTGAAATCAAGGAGATGTCAGTGTTTCAATTACAAACCTTTATTTTTCGAGGTTTATAAATCAGTTATAAAAGTTGCCTCCAAACACAAGAAATAAACTAATTAGCAGATATTGTCTTAGCTGACAAGCATGTTTGTTTACATCTTTAATGATCTCAGGAGTCTTCATCATGTAACATTTTCTCAGTACTTTGAGATCCTTGAAGAATGGACTCAATAAACTGCAAAGTATTATTAATATTCTCTTCAATTCATTCACATTAACAATACGTATGCCATGAGGGCTATTTCAGACAATCGTGTGTGCTGGAGCCCACAACGTATCTGTTAGGAAATGTCTCATGGAAATTATTAAAGATTCAGTTGAGATCTGGTGAGCACTTACTTTGACAAGCAGAAGAACTGGCATGCATCTCTTTAAGGAGAAACATGAACATCTGCCTCCTTGGAGGACATAAGAATGGGAAGGAAGGGTTTCTGTTGTATGTACCATAAATTTGGAAAGCCTGGTTAGAAACATATTCATATAAAGATATCTATCTATCTTTGTAGATAGGTAACTTTATAGATACCTAGGAGACAGGTATATACATACATACACACGCAGATAGAAACAACACATGCGTATGTAAATAGTGTCCATCATTCAGTCTTGGATTCAAACCACTTAAGGAGGTGCCAGTTTCATATCACAATTAAGCTGCAGAACAGGATTGTTTACTCCGTTTTTCCTCTCCTGTGCCTCCAACTGTGTTCCTAGGCATAGTGTTAGCCTTTGTCTGAGTCTGATATGATCATTCTTGCTGTGGTATGAGCTGGTTCGAGGAGCTAAAGATGGCAAGAAACATTTTTGGGAGGGCAGATTTCATTTTCTACACATTTAGCTTACCTGAATGAGCCCATTGTGGGGCCAAACAAGTACTGGAGCAGTCAGATGAACAGGAGAGGTGTGAAAGTAGATTAGCTTAGTTCTAACATCAGATTTTGCTGTGGGTTGGGAGTACTCTCTCTGTATTTGCTGGTGGGAGCCAGACCCTTCCAAAAAGTAGGCAGATCTCTGGCTGGTTGCAAGGCTCCTTCTTCATTGACTACAGTGGAAGAATAAGGGGAAAACACTTTTTTAACACAGCCTTCTCCATTTAGTGACTAAAGTTGGATTGTTTTAATCTAGGATAAACCAAATCTTGGTTAAATAAAAAGAATGTATTTTCTCTGTTTTTTTAGCATTTAAATTAGTGAGGAATATGGCCGTTTCTCCTGGGTTTAAATCCAAAAATAACATTTTAGATATTCATCAAATTTTCTTTGAAAACTATTTAAACATCTGAATAAAAGGAAGAAGATGTATTGTTATTTAGAGCTCCTTGGAGAAAATCCAAGTTTTAATTGCACTTCACTTTCATTTCAGTAAGAATGAATTTGAATGAAAGTGTCTCTATCCTGTGGTGCTCTTTCATTCCCTATCTCAGTTCCTGTGAAAACAGTGCACTGGTGCAGCCAAAGTCAGCCAGGCACCCTCCTGCTGTTGATTTAGACATCTCTTTTAGCTCCTAGCTGATTTTCTCTCGTTTTGAGAATAAATTAAAAGCATGTTTGAAAGTAACAATGTCAATTTTCCTAATTATCTGAGATGGTGGTGATTATAAATACCATACTACGTATTAAACAAATATATTCGAGAAAGTTCAGTGGATGATATCCAGACAAATTGACTTTTTACAGGGTATCAAATGGTCCCCTCTGAGATTTTAAGGCCACATAATACGTGCACACTGGATGCAACAGTGGTGTTCTGGGTGTGTTGGACCTACTGTTTGTGTACATGCACGGAAAAATGACCTTTTTTCCTAAGAACATGCTGAACATGTTCTCTGGGGCCCCTTTGTGCATCAACTAGCTTTGCAATATATCCAGATGGCACAACAGCCAAAAAAAACCAAAAAACACACCAACAAATCCTGTGCTTTTTGCTTTCAGAAATCATGAGTTGAAAGATAAGACAGTTCTGGAGAAAGCCAGACCTGTTTATCTTTTATATGGCTAATGAGAGAACTCTTTCTCTACTTTACATCTAACCACACTTGCTAAGGTCTATGGCAGCGCACTTAAAACAGTTTCCATGTGAAAGCTGATGGCTGAGTTTATCTTAATTTATGCAACACTTGTTGCTGAGCTCTACATCTGTTTTGATATAGTGTCAGGAGTTCTTCATCAGCTGAGTAAGGAGTCCTTGATGTTTTTGCTGCTATTCTTTTATTTCCAGGCCTGTTGCTACCAGATTTCCTCTTCCCTCCTACAAAGTATAGCAGATTTTCTACTATTTTCAATGACTTCTGACATATGAGGTTTCTTGAAATACAGCTGATATTTGTATGTGCAGATAATATTCTCCATAATATCTGCCATTTTTTTAGTTCCAAACTAACCATACATTAGAACTTTCTCTGGTGAGACAGTCATGTTTGGGGAATATTCATGGGATGCTGCATATTTAAGACATTTTTACTTTACTTACTTGTTTGGTTTTTTTACTTTTACTTACTGTTTAAGACATTGGGGACAGAGTGTTCAACCATTATATAACCCTAGCGAAGCTAATGATTATGTTCATGAAAGTAAGAAGGGAAAGACTGGACTGTAAGTTGGATTACTGTAATGATGAGCCTGGTTTTTTAGTACATATAAGTCACTAAAACCTTGGCCTAGATTTAAAAAGACATCAGGAACTGTGGGAAGAATCTCTGGAGTCAGAGTCTGTGTACTTTGTTATACTGGATCCTAAATGTATGTGAAAACTGCAAAGCGGGGGAAAATTCGACATATCTGTATCTGTCATTTTATCTTCTACAAAGAAAAGAAAGAAGGATTTATATCTTATAGAGTGAGATTCTCTTTTCTGAAATTAGTTCATAGCCCCAATTATACTGCATTTGAATTTCACACACTTAAGGCACTTTAAATTTTAAAATCAAATAAAGAACCTGATGAAAAATTACATACTGAAAACTTTTGGCTTTTAATCTTTTTTGTCTCACTGATAAAATCATAAACAATATATTCTATGCCATCTGGAGCATCAAATATGGCCATGGCACAAGTTCTTTCTAGCAGGTACCTCAAACACAAAGGATCACATTTCCCTGAATCTGGCCATAGCTGACTCCACATTTCTCAGTAAATTGAATGGCCTTTAAGAAAGTATAAGAAAAAGATTTTTAACCCATGTAACATCTAATATTTTCATCACCTGTAAGTGAAGGAAATGAATCTTTTGGCAAAACCTTAATGTAAGACTACAAAGCTGTAGGCAACAGTTCTTTTATAAGCTGTCAATATATTGTTCAGTTCATCTACATGCAGAGCTGGGGTGGGGGTATGGAAGAAGAATACGCACAGGCTAATTGGATTTTCCATTTTGCATTACTTCATTGTTGAATATGTGGAGGCTTAAAAGATTCAGGGTAATAAAAGTAGCATAATGTTAGATGTATATTATTACTTCTGTCTTGTCAATGACTTATTTCCAGAGTTCATGTCATTTATTTTTCAGACGTGAGAATGACCCATCATCTATCAAAATATTAAACTGACTCTCACGCTACAATATCAAATGGCAAAACTGGAGGTGTCCTTAAAGATTTTTTTCCATTTTAAAAATTAATACAACAAGATCTAGTTGATTCTCACTCATACATGGCTTTGCTCCTGTGATATGTTGTCAGAACAACAGGATGGTGATGGTATATAGAAAGTTTTTAAAGTTGCCTGTTTTGTTGAACCCCGTAGCGGCTGAACATTAACAGTAGTTAGGACTTGGGATTCTGTTGTCAGGACACTGGTTTGCCTTATTTTGCTCTGTAAATGACTACAAGTTGTTAAGATGCATAGCACATGCAGAAAAAGTACTAAATATAAAGAAGAAAAATAGACTAGATTTAAGGCAAAGAATCTTATCCAGCAGTGAAAAATGGATGGAAACATGTGAATATGAGAATGGAGCCACTTATTCTGGGCAGTAGTTACAGTAGGGCGAAGAAATTGTTTTTGCCTCTAGCTTTGTCTCACCAAATGTTAGACCTGGAGTCTAGAAACAGACTTGCAGTATTTTCTGCAGCTTTCTGTGTCTTTTCTCCCTATTTTCTTTTTTCCTCTTTGAAGGAGAGTTGTTTACTAGCAGTATAATCATAGCTTTGTTTTACTGTGGCAAGGCTGTCAAGTAACACACCAGCAAGAGTCCAGAAAAATCCCCCAAAGGCCACCCAGAGCATTCGTGCAAGTAATCAACAGTGATAAATTTAGCATGAAACATTTGGCCATGTAAGCTGCAGACTGAGAACAATGGATTTCTCTAGCTATGATAGTAGGGACTAGCTGCCCCCCTACCCACTAATTATCTGTGAAAGTGAGGGTTGGGGGTTGCTAGCAGGATTAATTACTTTGCAACTGCTGAAAATTATGGTGATTTTGAGAAAGTAGCAGTCAAAGAAAATGTGTGTACATGTTTGTTTGCCAAAAATTGCATAGCTAATACTTGGCCATGTTTTAAAGTTTTGAGCAAAATGTGTCCTACCATTTCAGTATTGCTTGAATGCTGAACAAGCTGAACTAGCAACATGAACACTATGGCAGCCTGAGGTAGTAAAAGCCTTCAGGAGACACTTGAAGATGTCAGAGTATCTGTTGTTTTCCCCACTGATTTTGTGCACTTGGGACAGACAGAGGCCATGACATTAAGCTGTTGTGTTGTCTGTGCAGATGACTACTGAGTCTTCCACCATTTCCCAAAGGTATGCTAACACAGGAAACAGAGCCAAGGGGAAACGAACAGTGAAAATAATGTGGAGATTTCCTTCTCAGTGCAGGCTTTCTATGAGAGGTGATAATATGGGCCCACATTCTGTTCTTATATGTGCTGGAAATTTTTTGAGATCATGGGAAGAATAGAAATGGTATTAATGGTCTCATTGATTATAAATTTTACTCTATCAGTTTAAGTAAAAGCATAGTCATCCCACTTACTGTCTAGAATATGCAGCTTCTCCAGAAGATATCTAGCTTTACTGTTTCAGGAAAAGAGAAATATTGAAACAAACTGAGAATTGTTCAGGTCTGTATGGGCCTGCTCTTCAGTGGAGGCTGCTAGCCTATAGGTCCCTCCAGTCAGATGGCAGTATCCAGGTTTTTCTCCTCGATGTGTATCATTGCACAATTATTCTAACTGCTTTTGGGAAAGATTTGTGCAAAGGATACTCAGTCCTTTGTTTTATAGATAGTTGTTACTACAAAATGAACATAGCCTCAGATACTTAATAAAAGTGTATTTTAAAAAACAATGAAACTTGAAGAAGGCAAGAAGACTGCAAATATTCATAGCTCCCTTAGCGATGGTCTTGAAAAAACTCAACAGTATATCTTTATATTACACTGTACAAACTTTGAGGCAGACATCTCCATCACATGTAGACCCCAGTATATTAGACAGCACACTGAATTCTGCATTAATGACTTTCAAATAGTCCTCACAACTCATCATATTGCTTGAGCTGTGGGAACAGTTTTCTGTGAGGCTTACTGCCAAATCTTTCGCTTTTGTTATTCTCTTATGAAACTGTGGCAATTTAGTACAAGCCTGTACTAAAAGCTCACATTTTATATACTGAAGAAGTGCAAAAATCAATGCATGAGCAGGCAGAGAAATACTAAAATGCTTGTAGTCTGAACGGGGGCTACCTGCAAACCCATTTCATCAGTCTGGCTAAGTAGGCCAAAGTCAGGAAGATTACCTGATCCATCTAAACTTCTTGATGATGAAAATCTCACAAAAACAAAGGATTTCTGAAACTTCATGATTTCAGTCATTCGGAAAATACCGTGAGAAGCACTTCTTTCATACTGCATTTTTTGCAAAGAGCAAATACGTTCTGCAGACAACTCAGAAAATGAGAACACTGAAAAACTCTCAAAAAAGTAAACATTTTAAAATCGGTAATGTTTTTGGCTTGCATCTAATGACAGAAATGAAGTAATTCTATTCCTGCTTTTGACACAGCTGACTGATCCCTGCTGAGAATGAGTGTTCACACTTGCTTGCTTCAATAAGTAAGACATGAAAAGGGACCAAATTCCAGCCAGGTGCAAATAGGTGTAATTCTACTGAGATTGAGGGAATTTTACCCCAGAGATTTTTAGAGGCTTTCACAAATGCAAATTAAGTGACCTTTCTGGTTCCACTTTACAAATCTTTTGTAATGAAAACAGAACTGGTATGAAACTTCATTATTGTGGCAAAGTATTTCATACTGTGACAATCCAGCTTCCTTCAGACAGGATAAATGCAAGACGTTGTCCTAATCGAATGGCAAAAATGCCTGTTCCTGAGGGGGTTTCAACCCTGAGTTTCTTGACTGTGGGACGTTTCCTGATCTGCTTACCTCCCAAGAGGTCCTTAGCTTGTCAATACAAGTGCTTTGGCATCCTGTCATTTTCCCAACAGACATTCAGTCTTTTGTATTCCAACTTTCCATATATGCTGGAGTGTTTAAAGAAAGATTTTTCAGAAGACGTGTTCCACTGGATAAATAAATACAACAATGACCACACTCAAAGGGTACTTCACTTCCAGAGGAATTACTGGTTCTGACTGTGTTGTCCACGGTGTAGGGAAATCTTGGAAACCTCAACTATCCCAGAAAACAGATTCAATCATTTAACTGCCCAGGCTTCTAATGCAGATCCTGGATTGCAGCAGGATAGAGAACCATGAGAAATGTATTCATTCACACATGGTATGCTCCTCTCTTCTCCTCCCATCACCCACCACAAGAACAAATCCTGGAAACTAACTTCTTGTCCCTTTTCACAGGCATCAGAATATGAAATATTTCTTCAAATGATTCACAATTCAGATCAACAAACTATTAGCTAAAACAGTCTCCTCAAACTGAAACTAAGCTTTAAACTGGAAAAAAAGTTCCCAAATTGCATTTCCTTGAAATTTTGTTGTCGTTTGTGTGTCTCCACATGCATTTAATGGTAGTGACTCAAAAATATTAGTAGTTTAATGATATTAAAAGGGCCGAATAGCTAATGCATCCAGAGTCATTGTTACATTTTTACTTTTCAAAGCAAGATTCAAGCTAGATTCCAAAGATAAAGAGCCAGAACACTTATGAAAAATTACTTATTGCATTGTGTCCCAAAATAAAGCAGTACATACTTCATGCCTCCTGACAGAAATGCATCCTGTAAATTTCTCAGACTAGATTTTTACGTCTACCTTTAAGTCAAAGAAGCACCTGAGCTACTATTTGCTGATCAAAACCAGAGGAAAGCTCTGTTTGCAGTTCAGCCACCTCTAATCAGTGGAAGTTTAAAGGGCTTTTGAAAGACTGCACGAAGTGCGTGTGGCTAAGACAGAGCACTTGTCAACTCCAGGGAATAATCCAACAGTTGCAAGCCGGAGTCAATCTGTTCCTTACATGATGGCACAGATACAGCCGCAAAGCAATGCCCATTCAATTTACTGAGACATGTGGAGTCAGCTATGACCAGATTCAGGGAAATGTGATCCTTTGTGTTTGAGGTACCTGCTAGAAAGAACTTGTGCCATGGCCATATTTAATGCTCCAGATGGCATAGTTTCTCATGAAATGGTGTTGCTGCAAGCCTTTCACATTCATCCTGCAACACATTGCTAGCTATACATCTCCTGCAGTAGTTTTCTTCAGACAGAAAATGGAAGTTTTTAAATGATGCGAAACTATTAACAAAGCAATTGTAGATGACTATTTCCTATGCTTAATTACATACAAAAATAACATTATCAAGAACAGATTGCACAGACAGAAACTCCAGCTTTCAGGATTTCCGGAGCCCATGTTGCTGTCCAGCTTTAATGCTGTATACTATATATATATATATCAGGCATATGCATTTTGATGTAGTGTAATATTTTTACCACTGGACCCCAGCCACTCTTAGTGCAGTTAACGTGAATAGCTGTTCAGTGCTTTGTTCTATCCTCGTGGCTGTTGATGTGTCCAGACCTCACTCTGAAGATAAAATTAGTAATTCTCCTATGGGCTTTTCTATGATGCAGATCACCTGGCAAACGAAATTTCAGACCAAATGATCATAGTTTGTCAGAGTTAAATGGTATTTGAAAACGGGGTGTTAAAATGGGAAACATCCACACACTTAATAATAGGAGGCGCTACTGTTCCCACGTGTGTTAAAAATTCTGCCTTTGAAATGTATTTAAAGTGACTTCAACTATAAGTGGCTGTTTTGCCCATTCCAGTACAGGTGATCAGGGGTAGCCAAAGAGCAGTGGTGTGTAAGGATTTCAAAGAGCTAATATCTAGGCATTGCTCTGAATCAAACTTAAAACACGCACATATAAAAACATCTACCAGCTAATTCCTAGAGTACTTGATGAGATAAAAATGCATGTTTTCAAATGACTTATGGCTGGGAAAGTGGCAGTAGAACAGAAGCAGTGATCACATCTTTAAGAAGATATAGACAGACAGATCTTTTGCTGTGAATGCTCATTCAGTGTCATCAAAATGCAAAGATATCTACTGTGACTGTAGCATAATGAAGATGGTCTAAGCATTACCAGTAGTATTTACAGATGTGTAAAATGCCAACTATGAAGAGAAAATGCACATTTCTTACAAAGTTATATAAATCAATGGGGAGCTTTATTGCTATGAAGTTAGCCTGTCTGTGCCTAGTCAGAGGAGGAGGTTAATCCCCCAAATCCAGGGAGGCTGTAGTTTAAAAATCAGTCTTCCGAAGTCTTGCTGTTAATGGCACAGCCTAGGCAGAGCACTTAGTTCTCCTGGCTCTTTGTCTGTAATAATTCACCTCCAGAGCAATATTATAGATCAGTCACTCTGAATCAATAATATTTGCATGCACTTCTCTGTAGTTCATGCTAAGAAGGGTAAGCCAGAGCTAATCAAGCTAAAACATCATTTGTACACTTGGCAGCTCCCTGCTAACTTTGAACAGTCCAGTACATTAAAGCATAAGGATCAAAAGATCTAGAATAGAAATAGTGAGGACAGCTGATTTTTAAATGGAATGACTATCAAAGTCAAGTGCCTCATGAAAGCATATGGGTTTCTACAAAGCTAAATGAGAGAACTTGCTAATACCCAAATGCAGGCAATAAATTACCCACAATCAGCCGATAGTTCTCAGGTCTCTGGCTAACAGTATCTGAACACCTCCCATGTATTTAAAAAACAAAATAATTCTTTTTCAGAACCTGTAGGAAGAACAGCTTGGTGGATATCTATTATCTGTTTGATCACAAGTGAGAGCAAAGATCAGCCTCTATGCTAATCAGCATTTCCTAGTCTGTGAAGAGATTATTTTTCAGACCAGCCTGATTTATTGCATTTAAGATCTTCACATCAGGATACCAGATACCTATGGCAGGCTGCAGCTATGTTTTGTTCCCCTTTATAAAAAGTGGTGGCATCAACAGTGCTTTGAACAAGGATCTCATTAATGAAGTAAAATGCATATGCAATTATATAGGCCCTAGATCTGGGGGAAGAGGAGGTACATTAATTGTGTCTGCATTTGTACATGGTACACTTACATGTAAAGAGCCTCACCTTCTTATCACCTGCAGATATTTAGAACCTATTTATGTATAAACTGTTTAAACCTTCTGAACCTAATCTATCTGTAGAGAACTCACAACTTTATGTCTGTACTCCAGATCTGTCTCATTCTGCTCAAAATACAATTGGTCTGTCTTCCTAGCATGGCCTTGTGATTGTCTGGCCATCAGCTTGAGCTGAACAGGACTACAACAGAGTTTTTAATCTTTCTCTCCAAGCTGACTCCCTGTCACGTCCTTTAACCACTATAGACAACACTGCAATCCCGCTTGTTGCTTAGGCCAGTAACTGGAGTATCGTACTTGTCTTGTAACACTTTCTGGGTCCTCACTGTTGCGTTATATTTAAATCACAGAATCATAGAATCATTTAGGTTGGAAAGGACCTTTAAGATCATCGAGTGCAACAGTCCTGCAAGGTCGTTTGTTTTTCTTTTACATATAAAAAAAAAATCTTAGATATAGCCCCTCCCATCCTGCCCACGCAGCTAAAATGCTCGTGCAGAGACTCATCATCTCACATCTTGATTACTACAACATCCTTTTTGCTGGCATTGCCAATGCATTTTTTTCTGTCCATATCCGTCTAGAACATTGCTGCCAAGACTATTTTCCTAGCTTGTTGCTTTAGCAGTGTCCTTGCAGGACAAATGCAGGCAGTGGAGTTTAATTTGGGCAGCACAGAATTCTCTTATATCTCATTTACACCAAGTAACTGAAGGTACCCTGTTTTATTTAGCACTACTTGACTAGTTTCCTGCTCCTAACACAGCTAGGACAGCTTGCATTCACTTCCTGCACCTCTTGCTTTCTTCTACAGGCTGGTTTTTTGGTTGTTCACCCCTTGTGCTTTTCTCTGTTCTTTTTATACACAAGCAACATGGTCAAAGGGATTTCACAGAGCTGCTTCATTGTTCTGCACAAATATTTAAATTTACATCAGCTGTACAAAAATAATGTCATGTTGTTAGTGTATGATGCTGCCACTGATCATACTGACAAATACTGCTTCCTGAGCATCTCCCTTCCCTCTGCCTGAGAGCACCCCAGCTTTTTCCTTAAACACAGATTGTGTGCTCCTTGGGGTAAGGACTATCTCTGAGACTTAGTTAATGGAGTAGAGAACCCATCTGTGACTACTAACTATGACAAAAAATATATGACATACTGGTACATATGTTCCTATTTTGGTGTTCTGCGGCTCTGGATATGCAAAATATGCAATCTATCATCACATGTATGCCAAGTGTTAGGTTTATGCCCCATCCAAACCCACCTGCTTCTGTAGCATTTATAGAATTATGCTTCAGCATTTACACACATGAAAAACTGAACATTTTAAACATGTCTGCTTAAAGGATTGTGCTTACAACTCCTGGATACAATATCCATGATTAATGAAGTGTGTGTATGGACAGGTGGCGAGAAATTTGGAGGGAGAAGAAAACCTTTGTCTATTAGTACATATAATAGTTCTCTATTTTATGATTTTCAATATTAGCTACAGTAATAGCAATGATTATGAATCTCAAGAAAACATTTTTTTCATTAGGGAGAGGAGAAAAGAGAGACAGAAAACTTAGATCTTTTGCCAGCTTTCACTACAATCTTCAACTAATCTGATCTGGGGAAAATTCCAAAATTAATACTGTCAAACTGAGCAGCAGATGTTGAAAAAGAATCAGGCACTGCAAGAAAATTGATGTGCCAATGAAAATTAGACAGGCAGGAAATTCTCACTAAATAAAGCACAGCAGGTTACAGGGGCACAAAAAAATTAGCTTAGATCATCTAGCCAGTTCATTTTTGTGTAACCATATTAATGGGGTTTTTCTTTTTTTACTTGTTATATGTGTATTTGTGTAGTAAAAAGAATTCTTCTGTATGCTATTTTAATCTTCTGCAAAACATCTTCTCTCTGTTCACTGGTGTCTCAGCCAGACTGGCTTCACCTTACATGTGAGACTTTCTACACTGTCTTCTAACTTGTCGTCATTCACTTTGCTTCAGGACCAATTGTTTGCTTTTATATCTTGATGTAGACAAAGAGGCTTCAGTTGATGTTTTGCAAGAACGTGAAATAAATCTACATGCATCAGAGCAATGGGTTTCCACTTCCAGAGGTTACGCCAAGGAATAGCTGAATTGAGAAGCAGATGTTTTTGCAGGGGGGCTGCAGCATGAGTCTGTGAGTGGTTATGCACCACGTAGGTACTTTTAGGGTATAGAGTTTATGCTATATCTATATTGTTCAGACAAGAACACAAATACTGGAATGGTGTCTGCAGATTGAGACTCTTTTGCCAGCTACAGCTGCCGGGCCTCTCATTTAAGCTGTTAAAACAAATGTGATTAGGTCAAACATTTTTGAGCCAAAAGCTTCACAAACATAATAGTTTGAAAACCAAAAAAAGACTAATCTTCTGTGTCTTCTAACTTATCTGATGTTTTCTCTCAGATAGCAGATGCTGCTTTAAGTTGCACACAGCATTATTATTTTTGTTTCCTTGGTTTGACTCATTTCTTTTGGAAACAGATCTCAGCTTGTTTTTGGCAAGCAGAATTCTGGCCTGACTGTGGATTTTTCTCTCGCTCTCACTCACTCATGCATACTTGCTTCCTTTGCTGTTTTTCCAGATTTTCAGCTGTTACACCCTTTGCCATACTTGCTACAAGCACCGGGGGCTCGTGTATTATCATCAGGCAGTACCTGTGGACTAGCTGTGACCTGGTACCAATGTACTGGCTGGTAACATATTAACAAATAAAGGCATGTTAAGAGATTATTTTCTTTTCAGGGATGTGAAAAATAAGTGAAAAAAGAAAAAAATCATCCTGTTTGTGTGTGTGCGCACGGGCTTGTGTGTGTTAGAACTGCGAGAGGACGACTGGAACTCTGGTTAATGTCACAGGCAAACCTTTCAGCTGCGATGGATGAGGGTAGGTAAGCAGCAGACTAACTATTGCACTGGCAAGTTTCTGAGCTTTTCTGTCCTGGTTTAACTGATCTCTTTTTTTTCTTGGGATATGTATGAATGTGGGTTACTGTGGTGCAGATTTTGGTATGCCTTGCCAGAGATGGAGACAGGAATCCACACAGAATTGTGTAGAGTCTTCCCTTGGAAGCAGCACAATGGAAGATTTCATCAGTGAGATGCAAGCAGGGACTGTGCCACTGGACCAGTAATTGCTTATCGGTGCAAGGGCACAGGGAGGTTTTCCTGGATACTCTGTCTTAAGTACTTTATATATGTATTGTGCCAATAGCATCCCACCGTTTCTGTTATCTGATAATTATCCAGAAGTTTCTCTTCAGTGCCAGAAATTATTCCTCCACAGATTTAGCTACATGGCATTCTCTTCCTCCCAAGCCCATCACTCCATTCCATACAATTTAGGACAACTCTTAGACAAAACCAAACATGAAAAGAAAGTAGAAATTGCTAAAGAGAAGATAATCCCTGTGTTTAGAGTCAAAGGACTCCATAGGAGTAAGGAACAAGTAAGAACCAAATCCAGGTATCGCTGGGATTCAGAGAAAGGTGCACCAGATTTCTTACCAATTATTGTCCCTCCCTGTGGCTCTGGGTAGCAAAGGCAAACATAGCAGGTGTAATTACAAAGCTGATACAACTCAACGGGTCTCAAAAAAAAAAAAAAAAAAAAAAAAAAAAAAAACAAAACCAAAAAAAAAAACCACCACCAAAAAAACCAGGAGCTGTCTTTTGGATTTTATAGAGTGGAGTCCCATCTTCATTCTACTAATGTTTAAATGTTGCAAAATTTGGGGCTCAGATCTGAGTTTTTCACTTGGATGAGCGTGGAACAGCAAGTGAAAGAGATGGATGTAAAAACAAGGAACCTTGGAGCAGCTGTAGATACCCACAGAGTAAGGCAGAACAAAGTGGGTCATTCTGAAAACTCTTTGCCAGACAATCAGGCTCTGAAGTTGCTGTCTAGCTCGGAGAGTGGCAGGATGAGTGGATGGTATCAATACATTCACTGTTCTTCGTTAGAGGATGTTTTTCTGAATTGATTACAACCTGGTGGAGCTGCTGGATAAGTTAATGAGTTTACTGGAGTAGGGAGAATACTGGCAGGGGAGCAGCACAATTTTATGTCTCCAACTTGAAATATCATAACAGATCTGTTTTTCCCAGTCTGAGATTCAGGCCACTGAATCCAGAAGAGAGCTGACTGGAAAAGCATATATTTTGCTTAAAGTGTTGCTTTGTGTTAAGCATGTACTTAACTATTTTCCCAGACTGGTACTTCTCTCAGGTTTTATTAGCACTCTTAGCACCCTAAATAAGATTGACGTGAAGAAAGGAAGCAAATTTTCTCTGACAAATACGTCAGCTAGATGTCTTTCTTTTTCCCTGAAGAAGGTTATAATGGGTTTTTTCCAGATCTGCAGAGGAACTGAAGTGATACATGACCACTTGGCAATAAACATTTTTAATGGACACCCCTATCCCCAGCTTAATTTCTGCCCTCAGTCTTATTGCATTAATCAATACTAGTGATGTTCCTAGCGGTTTCATTGCACCCTGTGAACAATTTTGCTGCTTGGAATTACAGAAACGTGCCTTGAGTATATTTTGATCCTCAGATTTAGTAACAGGGGATCCAATATTGATTTTAATGGGAAATTGTTTGCTTATGCGTGTGCACATCTCGGTTTCTCGTGCACTGAATAGTCATGGTCCAGTCCAGCACTTGTGACTGTTACAATACTGAAAGATTATCAGAAATGGTACAAACCATGACAGTAGTGATTAGAGGAAAGCGATTAACTGAATAGTATGACCTTGCTTCACTGCAAATTATATACAAGTTCCCCAGATGTCACATTGAGTGTTACTCACACATATGCAATTTCTACCAAGCATTCTTGGCAGTGTGAGTATTCAAAAAATTTAGTCTGTAACGCTATCTGTCAAATGATAGTATTACTCTTTGTTTGGATGGGTTCATCTTCCGAAGCCAATATTTGTAGTTACTCACAATTCCTTTTCTGAGTGAAATGCACCCATGGGCAAACAGGCAAGTGGAACCTTAAATGGGCAAATGAGATCTGTAGGCTTAGAATGGGCTTTCTGCTGGTAGTATTTACTATTATTCAAAATTGCATAGCTGAATCTGATTTTCAGTGAAATATACTGCTTTGCCAACTGCCAGAAGGAGACATATGTGCTATTCAAACCCATTTCAAGCCATTTTTAGAGGGCTTATGTGGGCCATTAGGCCTGCTGGGGAGTTCAGCCCCTGGGAACAGCCTATGCATGTTGTTTTGCTTTCACCTACACAGAGCAAAGGCATTGAGCTGTGCATGAGTCCTAAATTTTAGATGAGCTTCATCAAAACTCAGGTGAAAAGTAATTTCAAAATATCTCTAGAAGCTATTTCAGCACTGTACTTGATTATTTTAAGAGCTTTTCTCAAACCACGCTTCTAACTGCTAAAACAAGCCACAGCACGGAAAACTTTATAAACAGTATTTATTCACTACTTGTGGTTCAAGAAAAAATATGCCACCGATGCACAGAAAATTCAGCCTAATTATTTCACAGGCTGATGAGTTGCAGTATTTAAAGAAAGGTTAAGGGTTCTTGAGTTTAGACGTAGCCAAATAAAGGAAGAAAATTAAAGTGGCTGGTCAACTTTAATTTTTAATGATTCATCAATTTCCAGGCAATAAATATTTTTTTTTTTTAATTGAGAGCAGATTATTCCTTGGCATATGGGATCTGAAGGTTCCCATGTGTTTTCTTAAAGTAACTTTCCTTTAAACAGTGTACGATTGTTGGGACACTTTTATACAGTTGTCCAAAGTCCTGCTAATCAATACATATCAGGTCAACACACCCTTTGAGTAAGTCAGGAGAATATCACTGCCTTTCTTCTCTCACTACATGACGACATGAGAGCAGACAAGGAGCACTGTACTAAAGCTGATGATCTTTCACAGGAGTATGGCCTTAGACCTGCTTTCTATGCAGGTTGATAGAAACCTCTTCCTGCAGGTAACTGGCTTTTTATGTAAGAGGATTTTTTGTTGTTATTTAGTAACAAAGCCAGACATTTGAAAGATGTATCTATATAAATTACTACAGACTGCTCCTATAAAAAAGTACTTAAACTAAAATATAAAATGGGTAACTATTTTCTTTAATAGGAATACCTTACATTTATTAAACATGTTTCCACTTACCAAACCTAACTGTGACTTTTCTCAGCCATGAACTTTCAGCAAAAAAGGCTGTAGCCATAATATATGTACCTCTATGATATGAATAAAGTGTTTGTATCCAGTTTAAAAATTATTTTTAAAATGATTGCACAGTGAGAGTGCATAAATTGCTGGAGTTTGCAGTATCACACTACACATACACAAGATTTGTAAAGGGGTTATATTCAATATTCATAAAATTAAAGAAAACCTTATTAAATCACAGCAGCTCTACTACTACGAAGTAGTGCTGTCTCGAGCAATATTTGCAGATGTACCTTTGTACATAGACCAAGAGGATGAGATTACTCCATAGAGTTTTGGATAACACAGCACAGACTGTCTTCCATGGAAGCAAATTCTGCCATTTTGCATGACACTTATAGAACAAGACATATGCATCCTGGGGGTCCCAGGTAACACTTGCTCTGTATTTATTGCTGTTGTGTGGTGGCAGCAGCAGGAGCTGCCACTAAGAGAGGTTTGAGTATGTTTGTCTGTGCTGGAGAAACCAGGGGCATGGAAGGGATAATTGCCAGCAGTCAGTACATAGCCAGCCTGTACATGTGGCCATGGATCTGGGTTCCCAAGGCAATCTGATGGCAGATCACACAGACACAACCACCATTTTACTGTAAGCTTTAAAAATAAAGGAACTAAACTCTTCTCCACATCTGTGAATGGCAAAAGGCCTAAAGCATCATTCTTGCAAGTGAATTTAGATATAGGGAAATGTCTTCCAACAATAAAGATAAGTAAGCACTAAAACTGGTTACCTGGGAATGTTGCAGGGGATGGAACATCAGAGGCTTTTAAGATCATGTTGGACTAATGACTCTCAGGCACAACAGAAGAGATGATCCTGTGGTTTGGCCCGGGGACAGGATTAGATCACTCTCAGAGTCTTTTCTATTTTCTGTTCTGTGAGTTCTGGCCCAAGAAAGGCAAGCTGGAATACACCAGCTTGCACTGAGGGCCCATCTCCTCTCCCTTTCCTCTTCTTCACTCCTAGCTCTGCTAAATCACCGTCCACCTAGCTGGACACATATACAAAAGGAGCAGGAAAGGATTTGGGTCCTCATGTTGTAAAATATGGCTTGAGAAAGTTAGGAAGAGAGCAGCATGCGTAATGAGACTGATCATCAGGAGATGAAGCAAATTAGTACTGCTTTGCTTGAAACTCGAGTCAGCAGAGCAGATCCAGAGAGCAGTCTCTGGTCCGCTGCCAGCAGTAAAACAGGCCCCAGTCGGGGTCACCTTTTCTCCCCAGAACCAGAAGCATGTCGAAGAGGTGACCCTCTCCAGGAGCACAAGGAATAGCAATGCATCTGCTCTCCCCCACATCATCTGGGCCCGGGAAGCGCTAATCGGAGGCTGGAGCTGCCGCATCAGCTGCTCCCAGTGGCGTCAGGTTGATGAGGACATCACCATGGCCCTTCCCTCACCTCGCCAGTGTCCCTGCTCTGAGCCAAACAGCCGCCCCTCCCTCCCCTGCCCACTGCTGCAGCAGGGTGGTGGACATTGGAGCGCGGGGCACAGTCAGAGGAGTGCTTCTGCTCTTGCTGCGCCGCTGGGCAGAGATGTGGTAAATGATAACCCGCACGATGCCACTCAGTTATCAGGCAGCCTCCTGCTGCTCCAAGGCAGCCCAGCCTGGCTCGCCTGGCCTTGTCAGGCAGCATAACCACCTCAGCAAAGATTTCCAGGCCCTCAGGTATGAGAGCACAAGACGACTTCTCAGGAGGTAAAACCGCCCTGGCAGGTGATACAGGCTCTTTGAGAGACTCAAATTGCAATGCACCCCTCTGCCCCACTCGCGATGTGGAGTTCACTCAGTGCCTCCTGGCACTTTCCTCAGGCTGAGGCGGATGCTGGGCTTGAAGGACGGACTTTGCCTGCCGAGCTCTGCCCCAGGGGCGGGAAGGCCACTGCCTGCAGCTGCAGGCAGCTCCCACTGCCCCAGCCCCGCTGCTGGGCCATGGCGGCAGCCGCTTGCTGTCTTCCAGAAGGCTCTCAGGGCCCATGGGCTCCACCAGGACGACACGGTGACCTGCACCCCCGTAATGTCAGGAAAGTGTGAGGTGCCCCAGCAGAACACCATTGCATCTGGAGGACATGTCTTCTCCTGGTCCCTTCTCCCCTGAGAGTCCGCTGGCGCAGCGTACGCCTGAGGTGGCACACAGGCCTCCCCTCCCATCACCATCAGCCGGGCCGGCAGCGACCCTCCTGGTCTGGTGGGGAAGGGATGAATTATACCTGTCCTTTTGCCTGCCACAGCAGCGGGGTCACAGAGAAACTCTCCCGGCACTGCGGCCATGCTGCATGGCGGCCAGTCCCTGTGGTGCCCAGTCCTGCGGCTCGGCTGCATGGTGCAGGGAGCCTCACCCAGCAGGGACTGCACCAGCCATGTGTTTACCTGCAAGAGTCAGCCGCCTGAGGACACCTAACACAAACAAATTAGGTGTTTTAACAGCAGGAAGGGCAACTGGGGCCAGGCACACAGTGTTAAAGCCCAGGAGTTTGTGGGAGTTTCAGTGAATGAAGAACAGGCCAAATCTTCAGCAACAGAAACTGTGTGCGTCCATCTCCGCACTGCTTCGCTGCTGGTTCAGCAGCATCTGGTATGACAAAATACCATGGAATAAGATGTCCTTGCAGCCTTTCCGCCCGCACAATGAGCACCCTCAGCATTTCGCAATGTCCAGATACCTTTAAATATTTAGGTGCTTACAGAAAGTACTTCTAGAAATCAGTTTCTGCTATCATTGGCACTATCTACCAAAGCAGAACAGGAAAACTCAAAGTCTACACAGGTAAAATTCAAGTTATTAACCTACTGGCTATGTTTCTCAGAATGAAGAGGAAGAATGATTTACAACTAATTCCTTTTTTTGCAGCTGTACTCTCGGCTTTAGAAGTATCTGCTGACCATCAGTATAAAAATCTGTCCCAGTGAGGCGAGACTGGGATGTTTCAGGATTTCACCCAGGTCATAGAATCACGGAATCATACGTTGAAAAAGACCTCTAAGATCATCAAGGCCAGCTGTATCTATGTTATCTGAACACCATTGAGAGGAAAAGGGGGAAAAACTGTTACATTTCTTCCTACAAATGATCCAAAATACTGGAGTTCACATATTTTTGTTCTTTTATGCTCAGCTGAAATCATAGAATCGTAGAATCATTAAGGTTGGAAAAGACCTCTAAGATCATGAAGTCCAACAGTCAATCCAACGCCACCATGCCTACTAAACCATATCCCGAAGTGCCACATCTACACGTTTTTTAAACACCTCCAGGGATGGTGACTCCACCACTTCCCCGGGCAGCCTGTTCCAATTCCTGACCACTCTCTCAGTAAAGAAATTTTTCCTAATATCTAATCTAAACCTCCCCTGACACAACTTGAGGCCATTTCCTCTTGTCCTATCATTAGTTGGGAGAAGAGACCATTCATTCCATTCCATTATTTACGTTATGTACCTTTTAATTTTCCTGGCAAGTCCTTCTATTGTTTAGTGTGAACTATTTTTCTTGCTGTAATCTGAAATGATAGCTACCTTGTACTTAATTTGTACATGGCTTTTGTCTCCCCCTTCTTATTTCTTGATTCCAGACAGACTAGTGTGTCGTGTTTGTTAACAATTTTTTTATAAATCTCTCTTTCTTGTCACTCCCACAGCATGCAATTCCTATGACTGCTGTGTCATTCTCCTTTAGGTTTCTTGGTAACAAAATCCAAGTGATTGTTTTTTCTCGATAAATAGTAAATTCGAAGACCGTTGAATATTGAGATCAAACTCCTACCAGTTTCATGTTGAATGCAGTGAATAGTTTAGGCCAGAAACTGATTAGCATATGGAAAAGCTCAAATGTTTTAAAAGAAGTATTTTGGGATTTATGGTTTGGGTTTTTGTTGAAAAATTGAAACAACTCAAAGTCTACACAGAGCCTTAAATCACTGCAAAATTTTTCATACTAGGGCTAATGGAATGTTTCATAAGGACCACAAACAATTCGTCCACCCACCCTCATACCCAAAATGAAGTATCAGTTTGACTTGACCCCATTTGGGAGTGAAGGTGCCATACATCTAAGCAAAACAGAAAAGTCAGCTTGTAATTCCTGTTTGCCAGGTGTTGTGGCTGGGGAGAGGAGGGAGGTCTGCTTTACTCCTTGAAGTACCTCCTTAGTCTGCCATTGTCTAGTGGGGTATTACCCAGAGACAGTTGGCCTAATATCACCTCTCTTGCACAGTGATTTCCCTCAGCCTTCCCAGCTATTTTTCCAACCCAGCACGCAGCTCTTGTTCTTTTACATGTGTTACTGCTGTCACTTTAATTTTGGTCAATGTATTTATCAGTATAACACACCTGTCTTAACGTCTGCTAGATTGTGTAAGTCTTTTAATACCGTGTTGCAAAATATACTGTACTGGTTGTCAGCAGTTTTGTGTGTTTGAAAACATTTACACTGGAGCAAAACTAGGATAAAATGAAACTAAGGCTGTTAAATTGGTCTTTCTTCCCAGGTAAAGATTCTTAGTGATGTAATGTGGCTGCAATACATTAGAGTCCAGCTACATTGCTATTATGTTAAAGTATATTGAAGTCAGTGGAGTGATGCTGCTACGCTCTGGCAGAGGATCTCGTCTGCTTTTTGCCATCATTTGCTCTGCTGAGCTGAGTAAATATGGCAATTTCTTGGATTGTCAGCGAGAAGGTCACTTTTACTCATCAATTCCTCCTCGTGCGCTCTAATTCAATCATCCAGTTCCAACTTTGAAACTTTTTCTCTTTAGATTTGACTCTATGTCCAACAAAGGGGAAAAAAAAAAGACACGGGTACAAGTAAGATGTGTACCTGTGCACATGGAAAACAAAATGACTCCTGTTTCTGCTGCCAGTAGCAAACAAGGGATGGTGCTGCTGCCTTTGAGTTCCTAGTCCAGATGCCTGTGGCCATGTATAGTCCAACAAAGAGTTGCTTTCAAATCAAGACATAACTTGCAGACAAGACCAAACCTCACATCTCTACATGGAGAGCCACATTGTCTCTCCAAGGCTGCTTATATGAGATTCAGTTGCCTAAATATAGGTTTCCAGTGATGTTTTATGAGCCCTAGATGGAGTTGTTTGGCCTCCAACCCTCATCGCAGCAATGTGTGGATTTCCCCTGGGTCTTGTGCCATATATGCTAACTACGTCCAGATGTTTTGAATACTCTAGGACATTTAAATGACACTTTTGTTTTGGTTTTTGTGTCCTTGAATATTAAACCTTAAGTTTTTGCAGGTTTTTGTACAATGTCCCCTCACCTGTCTGTAATATTGCTATCATCCTCACAGGTGCCTACAATCATTCCTGCCCCAGACTTCAAGGCCCATGTGCTCTACAGCCATCCCACTGCCTTTTCCCTCACTCTCTTTGCAATCCGTAGAGAGGCATATCTGTACAGAGTTGCAGGGTGCTTTGCAATCTATATCTGGCTAGCAGAGAAAGGGAGCATGGCAGGGTTAATCCTTTTCCTCTACTCCTTATTGAGCAATTATGCCACTAAAAAAGATCTTGTTTACAGATACTCGAAGAGGCTGTAATTTACTAGGTCTTGTAATAAATTTACATCCATCAGGAAGCAGCCAGAGGCAGTGGAGTTTTACTGCCACTGGAATTTTAGCAGTGGCTAATTTGTAGCTTCGCTCTTGGGATAGGAACAGAATTTTAAAAGTTCCCAATACTAAAGCAATTTGTTTAAATCCCTAGTGCCAAAAAATTAATGCTTGCTTTAAAAAAGCTGTTTAAAAGTGAAATTCCTCACTATAGGATCCATCCTTGATATAATTGGAATCATTAATTGAACTGATACAATTTACCCAGCATGCCTCTGTGTGGGTTGTGCCTTCAAATTTGGCAGAGACGAGCAGCTGCAGTTCTCAAAGAGTTGTGACAAAGCTGGTTTCAACACTGCTGCTCCTTTTTGATACGACTTTTTAGCTCTTGCTGAGAAATTTTCTATGTTCAGGGCAAAAGTTGATCCCTTCTCATATGGTATTCCTATAAAGACTTGGCATACCAGATAGCAACTACTGAATAAGTTCTAAGTATCTGTGAACTTTTTACAGGGCATAAATAGTGATATTTTCTTATTGTGTTTTTAAGGTTTCATCTTGTAAAGCAAACTTCTCTAGAATTATTAATTTGAGTATCTTTGAGCAAATTTGGACTATGTATGGTGTGTTTTAATCCTGTGCACTTTCAGTAGAGGACCTGAGATTGATCTGTTGACTAGAAAGTGGATTTAGTGTCTGATTTGAAGCAGCTGCTTATTCAACTCTGGGACAAGAACAGTAATGACTAAAGGTTGTTATCAGTTGATTGTTACTGAGTGGTTTAAGTGAAATGAGGTTTTGGATTATCAGTCAATTTTTCTGTGGACTGCTTTCCATGTAACACTTGGCATCCTTGCTGGCCTTTGCTAGTGAAGTGTTCAATATACCATAGAAAATGAACCTCTTAAGTCAGGTGTGAGGCGTATTGGCAAGATAAATGGGTGAAGGGGGGAGCTGTATTATTGTTGCTTCTATTTTTATCTGTTGTTTCTAAGCCTAAAGTCCTTTAGCAACCTCAAAGCATCGCTCATAAAGACTACATTCACATAAGGTGTTTACAAACTGAAGAAACTCTGCTTCCAGAGTTGTTTTAGAAGTGTTATCAATGGTAATACATAAATAAGGAAGCAACCAGAAGAACAAGAAGCCCAGCTGATTTCAGTTTAATTGAAAGTACCACTGAACAAGGGGAGGGGGCCTAGCAGTTGAAGGGAAAATTGGTAGAAAAGTAATGGTAGTTGTAAGCTGTTGTGAAACAATACAGACTAAAGAAAATCACTTTTATGTTTTTTGGTTTGTTTGGATAGCTTATTGGTTTTATAATGAATAATGCAGAAATAAAAGAAAGAAAACAACAGCAATGACCTGCACTGAAATACTGTGGAGATTTATAATGCAGTGGAAATGCACAAGTGCTCAAATACACTGCCCCATTTTGACTGGAGGTTTGTGGCTACAACCTGGTTTATCTCTTTACATCTCACAGCAATTGATTTAAGTCAGCTTAGTATAAAAATGGCTGTACATTTTGCTCAAGCATGCTTACAATCCATCTTATAAAATAAAAAAAACCCCACACTTTCTCAGCTATGAGAATACTCAACAGTCTCATTAATTTTCAGAAGTCTCTGCTGGGACATCATTTTCTTTTCTCTTCTCACAAATAGCCTATAGAATCACATGCATCTTGTGATGCTTTGATATTGAGTGTGCTGTAGTTATATATTATTTGACATTTTGGCCAAGTTTTGGTTTCATGACCAATTCACCTTCTGTTGTGCATTTCTGCCCTTGTGATTAATGCAGGTTACCAGCCTATGACTGAAAAGTGCCCTGAGTTCTCTCCCTTACCTAATCCTGTTTAAGTGCATTTTGGTCTAATTCTTTCTCTAGTTTTTCCTTTGAGCTAATATTCTTCTCACAGGTGCTGAATAATGTCTTCATGTTACATATTACCATGCCAGTGTCCGTAGGGAAGCTACAAAGCTCGCTGATGCTGTCATGCCCTGTATTTATTGTCAGGAATTCTGGTAATGCAAAGTGCCTGGGGTCAAAGGAGCTAAAGCTTTTAGTTTATATTTACAGGGATTCTACTATCTTTTTCTGATTTTTATTGACTTTTGTGATCAGTTTGATAAATGAAGACATACTGGAATCATACAAGAAATGATAATATTTTCGGTTTCATCATGAACCTTTGCTAGTATTAGGGTGTTGTATAATAGTCTGTTGTTCAGCCATTCCCCAGCTTCCACAGGAGAAAATAATTAGTGTTTTAAGACTAACCTTCTCAGGCTCTTTTTTAATGGACTATGAGAAGTATATTTGCCTAACTTTCACAGCTCAGAATTCTCAAAGGATTAGTCAGAATAAGATAGACTATGCCTATACAAAATAATATCTACTTTGAGTACTTTCTAACCTGTAAAGTATATGGGGATGATGTGGGGCTTTTTTTAAGCACAGATTCATTTTTTAGGGCTTTTCTTTGGTTGTGTTGTGGGTGGTTGGACTTTTTTTGTCTGCCTTTGACAGAGTTTCCCAGTTACCTCACTCCCATTACTGCTGCTATGTAGGAGATTTCCATGAGATTGTTGTGTAGGTTTCTTCCCTTCCAAAATCAACTACCAGGCTGGGGCTAAACTGTAAAAATAGTGTGTAAGTCCAACTAAGATAGATTTCAACTAGGGATTATTGGTTAAATGTTAAGAGAGACATGTCCAGCTTGTACTTCTCTGGAGTGAGCTTGTGTATCTCACTTAAAATGGATGAAGTTACATTGATCTGTGCATATTGAGAACAGGGCCTGTGCTCTAGCTTGACACCTTCACAGGTCTTGATGAGTAGGACTGTCTTCTCTGGGTGAATCAGCTGCAGAGAGCGGGGAGGAATTCATCGTGACATCATTAGTTGTGAACATCACTCTGCAGAGTACCAAAATGGTAGGGGTGATCCAGTGACCATCGCATACAATACGATGACTATGCGAAGTGTAGCACTTTTGCCACTGCATCTTTTTGCTCTCCGTTCCTTGTTTTTATGTCCGCACAACACGTGCACAAGCAGACACCCCCCCACACACTCCTCCATGCATATGCAGTGTGTGCCTGTTTTATGAAGTTGTAGGAAAATGAATCAATTGTAGTTTAAAAGTGGTAGAAATGCATGCATCCACGCAAGCATCTGTTAGGAAGAGGACAGTTTCAGCCTTTTCATTTTATAAATAAAATTTACACTCTTATTTTTTCAAACACTTTTAAAAAAAAAAAATTTTATGTCACTGTGTGAGATGATGTTCAGAGCAGCATAGGCTCTTCTAATGGCTGATTTCAATAATAAAAGACAACAGGGGACTGAAAGGTGCAGTGCAGGAAGCTGGGAAACACATTCCTTTCCCCAGAGGGTGTACTTAGCTTTGTGCCTTTGATCACTTGAGAATTATCATTAGAGTGCAAAATGGCAGGCACTAGGGAACATTACGGCAATTATAATACGCTAGTTTAAAAAAAAAATCAAAAAGTTTGAACCTATTTGGGAGTTTTCTACCATAAAGGGTTGATTGCAGCTGAAGCGTAAGATGCTCTGATAGATAAAATACAGAAGCTCCAGTGGGACTGTTGTTCAGATATTGACTCCCAAGTTAGCTCTGGTACAGAAGAGTCTGTACAGAACAGGCTATATTTACAATTTCAATAAATCTAATCGGTGTATGCACTTTATCATTACTTACTATTTGTACTGCAGTAGCACCTGCAAGCCCTTGTTACTCAACTAGATCCCACTGTGCTAAGAACTGTACAAACATGGAACAAAAAAAGCAGGCCATGGAACAAGAAAAGGCCTGGAAAGCCTTTAGACAGTGAGGCTGCAACATAGTTGTTGGCACTTGGAAAATCAAAGTATTTGTCTAATACCTTGCAAAGCACTACACAAATATTGTTGTAGCTGATTATTACATACTGTTATGGAGTGGGTTCATATTTTTATTTCTTAGTTCTGAAAGAACAGAGGAATTTAAATGACAGCATTTTCTAAAGTTTTTTAGTAGTGCCTTGACAATACAGAGCCAAACCCCCTTTTCCAGTCAGAGGAACTCCTGTTGGTTGGGGCAGCAGGCCAGATCAGTTAACATTTGTATATATTTCTGCTGTGTCCAAAGCCTTGGACATAAAGCTGGCAGCAAAGACAATTTCCACTTTCTCTTTCTCCTGAGGGCAAATAACACTGTGGTGAATCATGCCAATTCTAGTAGCTAGGGATATGTGCAATTGTAGGTGTGAATAGGAACATGAGCTAGAGATTTTCATGCAACTTCAAGCTTTAACTTCAGTGTTCTGAAAACATATTGTATGGTGTTAAGGGAAAGGGCTGGGTCACTAATAGAGCAAAATGCAAGACTTTAAAACAAAAAGACTGAAGACTCAGAGGTGCCTTGTGCTTTACATATAAACCAGCACAAGTACCTAACTAATGCAGCTGTCTCACCTGTATTGTCTTGTCTGCACTGCACAAAATCCAACGATAAGCACGGCTTTTAAACATGCCTTTTACTACCTCATCATGAGCTGTATAGATTGTGCTCACACGCAACATCCTTAACATAAAATACAGCAGGTAAAAAGAGAGAAATAACCTCATTTTTGTGTGCAAGGGGAGTGGGAGGTGGGTGGGGGATGTTAACGTTCCAATTGGACACATATGGAACAAATCTTGTTGTAGCATAGCAAAAGAAAGCATTTCAAACAAACAGTATTCTCATCACCATCAACCAAAACAGGCTGCCCACACAGCCTTGGCATTTCAATTTTCGGTTAATTTTCTTTTGTTCATATCAGATTCATTGCCTGTTTTCCTTAGTGCGTAGATGTCTCACTGTGATAGGAGCTTGGAGAGCAGCAAGTACAGCCCGTTTTCAGAAATGAAAATTATAATGAAAAAAGAAAATGTAATATAATGATCCAGTTGCCCCGGATTCTGCAAATTATTCTAGCAAACCTGAGTTGGAATTGTTTCTCCTTTTACTGGTCCTCCACCCTGCTGGTTACTTTTTGCAGCCACTTAAACATGATGGTCTTGGTGGCATGTATAGCTACAGAATGCTTGTCTCCTGGCTTACTTTACCTGACTGAGAAAACTTCCTGCTGTAGAAACAGCATTTCTGGAATGTGTTTGAGTAGTTGTAGTCTGTTTGTCTAGGTCAAAGGCCAGAGGGGTATGTAGTCCCTTTGTGCTGGCACCAAGGACTATTCCACTTTTGTTTTTTTTCTTGACACTTCCGAATGGCAAATGCATGAAGTTGGTTGGTGTATAATAAATTGTAAAAGAGCATGTTTTACTGAACAGAAGTAGAGAAGAGATCATTAGTTATGGAAGTATCACAAAAATCATATAAGCATCTGATAAAGAAGCAGGAGACTACTGTGGTTTCCAAGGCAATGGGCTTTCCAAACCTCAATTGTACTGGCAAGTCACTTGATTGTCTTGGCTTTGCTTCTGCCTTCTGTGAATGGGATATGATTCCTTTCTCTGCTTTTGTTAGCGGGAACCTATGCATGCCCTAGGTTGTGAGTGTCTCTTATTCATTAATTCATGTATTTGTTCCCATTACCCACAACCTTTGGATTTTTGCCTTTTACACATGAACTGTCCAAGATCCACAGACATCTTTAAACACTGAGCTTCTGTTTTGGTGTCTGCCCCTGTATCTTAATGGGCCTGGTACTAAACAATTTGCCCAAAGAGACACAGGAAAATATAGTGAGCTATTCTCTCCTAATTGAAGGACTGGACTGCACTTCACCACTCATAGTATTATAATAAGTCTTAATTCATTAATGTTTTTGAAAGATCTTGTAAATCTTTTAGGAGCAGAGCTTCGTAACCACAAAATGCCATTTTACTCATGAACTTGTGAAACCTTTTGTACTTTGAATTTATTTTTAAAGGGAGACAGAGAATGTAATAGAAGACAAAGCTGGACATTTGCAATCTCAGGATTTCAATGTAAATAGGGAAAGGAATGAGATAGCAGTGAAACAGAAACTTTCACGTGACAGAGTGTAATGGTGAAACTAGGCTGAGTAAAACAGGTAAAGGAAAGCCATGTTGCAGTGTTGCCCATACAAAAATCCAGGTTATTTCAATCTGAAGTATTTTCATGTGAATTCACTTTCCCTTACCAGCTTTTTATGGCCATGAGACCCAAGGCCAAACCATTCTGATAGTCACCCTTAATCCAGAAAACACAGCCTTTGCCATTTGCACCTTCTACATTGGAATAATTGAAAGAAAAATGGATAGAAGATCGGGACTGCTATCAGGAGTATCAGAAGAGGGCAAAATAAAGGACACCATGGGGAAAACCTACAAAACCAGAGATTATAGGAAAACAGGAACCAGTAACATACATATCCACAGTCTTTGGAAGGTGGAGAGGGCATAATCCTAAATCTTGAGAAAGATAGGCATTACCTACTCGTATATAGTTTGCCACAACCTGCGCTTTGCAAACAGTTTCAGTCTTTCAAAAAACAAACTCCAGGATGCCATCTGTAACAGAAAAGGAGACTATAACAGCAGCACCATCTCAGAGTAGAGTGAGCTGATGCCCTTCCTGAGTCATGGCAGGCTACAATATCAACAATTCATAGGAAAAAATTGTAAGTGCAATTGACACTAACTTGATTCTTTAAAGGTTTTCTTTCTTTAAACCTATTGGGTTGCTCTTCAGTATATGGAACTGTGTGATGCAGACTGCTGCAGACTCTCATTAGGAGTAGATCAACACTGTCTGATTTCATGCAGGAATGCTCATTTGCAGTAGCTGCAGATAGCAGCTTCACTGTGCAGAGATAAAATTGTGGGATAAAATTCAACCCTGGAGTAATATTTTTCAACAATTTACATTTGGGAGCCATCAAAAGAGAGTGAACAGTCATAGAGAAAAAAGCCAATTAGAAAAATGGGATTCGGGTATGAATGCCCCCACATCACACCCTAGCTTTGGCTCATTCCTATTTATTACTGGAAGGAAAACTGAGTGGCTTCAAGGTCACTTCAGCACGTGTAGTGTACAGACTCCAGATTAAATGCTGGATGGTGGTTTCAGACAGACTGGAGAATGTACCATTCTGCCAATTGTGCCTTGTCCTTTTCCAAGTTTGGTGTCACTGAGAATAGTTTAGCTTCATTTATTAAAGGCTTTGAAATAAATCATATTGCAGTTTGCTTCCAAAGTTCCAGCACCTGGCTGGAGTGAGCTTCATGCCCGTGCTTGCCTCTTGGATTCATTTATGCCAGCAAAGTCAAAGTTAGTGTTGTCAGCATCATCATAAAATAAAAAGTAGTGGCAACACTCCTTCACTATATGTTGTAATTTATACTTGGATGCCTACAACTCCTTGCATCACTAATCATAGAATAAAAATATGTTCCTGGTATCGCATCTGAGTTATGGCTGCTTTGACTAATAGCCATAAAGTCAGAAAGAGTTTTGACTGTAAAACGAGGTGCTTGTGGTGGGAGTTCTGCCAACGTACCAAATCGAGCGGGAGGTCTGAGTGCAGTGTAAACTGGTGTTCCATCTGCTTGAGAGACTTTTGGAATCAGCCCAGCCTACATATGCTTCTGTTGGCAAGCTCTTGAATAGAAAGGAAGATATTGTCCTCAACCTACCTAACACAACTCCCACTGATTTGAAATGCTCATTTGCAAATGGAGAGCATGCAAATCTGAGAACGATAATGGCAAAAACCGAATCTTGCTACAGCTGGATAGGAGGAAAAAAAAAATTATTGAATAGATTTTAAACCAGAAAAGGTATTGGTGTAAGACATTGGTAAAAAAGCATCTAAGATGTTCTATCTCTGATCTGTGGTAGAATAGTAGCAGAATAACTTTTGCTGTTGTACTAAGGTGCACTGATTTCACTAGCCAGTCCATGGAACTGTAGTTTGCTGGAAGATACCCTGGTGAAACAAAAACCTCAAAATATCGTCTTCTCCAGCAAAGCTGGAGTGGCATTTACTCCATGTCAGTTCCTAGACAGTCCCCACTGGATTCTTTTGCCTTTCCAAATGTTTCTGAAATATTAGGTTGTGGAAAGTGATAGACAGTTCTCCTATGGGCCTGGCCCATCACATGCCCATCTGACACTCATGGTGCAGGTGGCTAGGAAGCAAATAATGCTATCAACTCACTCCACAGACATGCTTATCATTGATCTATACCAAGAACCTGATCGCTTCTCCTCCTCCTCTGCTGCCCTACTGCCTTGCTGATGATTTGGAGGGGGGTGGTAGGAAGCTTTTCCAGTACCTGTGAATTGCAACACAAACCTTTCTGCTCTTACAATACGTTGTCTCAGGCTTTTCAATGCTGACCTCAAGACACTGAATACTGTTGTATTTCCACTTTCAGCATTGGTGTTCCCTGCCACAGAAAACTTCTATTTTATGCTCTTGCTCCTTGCATATTCTTGTGCCTTGTACCCATCACAAAGCCCCTTTCCCCTGCCTTCCTTACATGAGTGTAATTGCCATTTACTAGGAGTTTGACAGAGTAAAGTTTGAAGAGTTTGGGTTAGAGTTCTCCTTAGTAATCCTTCTCAAAACTTTAATCTGCCCACCTCTTTCCTGCACGTCTTTGCCCCTGATATGTGGTTAAACAGCAAGAGTGGAAAGAGTTTCAGCACATAGCCAATGCTTCAATTTCACAAGCTTCAGTCTTTTGATGGTAATTTTGGGTGAATTTAAATGAATGTCCTCTATTTCTGTTAAGAACATCAAAATATGTAATTTACTTGAAAAAAAATCTCCGTCTTAAAGACAATGGATATAGTGAGAAAATGTTTTAGTTCAAAATTAGGTTAACATGAAATGAACCCCAACAGAGGGAGATTCCAATTATGAAAGGACTTCAAACACTGTTGTTACTGCAGGTCTAGTGAACCTTTAATATTTGATATATCTTCAAAACTTCTGTGACCCATCACATCAGTTCCTTCAGCTTCACAGTAACTCAGCTACTTATCATCACACAAAAAGATCAAGGGAGAGATCTGTAAATCTGATGAGTTTCATTTAGATTTGGTTGGTGTGGGGAACACAGTGATCCTCCAGTCACCTCCTAAATACTTAACACTGTCTAGTCTTCCTGATACGAATAGTTGTGCTGGAAGAGTGGTTTGGAGTAATAACATTGAATGTGTATGTATGTGTTTATGCCATTGGGCCCTGTGCCAGAAGTGCTCAGGGAGGGTGGTGCATTGTGTAAACCACCTTCAATAACACATTTTCTTTTAACGACTGGAATGAAATGACCAAAGATGCATTTATTTGAAGCAACTCAACAATAGTTGTTCAACAGTTTTTGTGGAAAAAATAAGCTGTTAATTTTTATGTGAAGAATGATTTTTTCTCGATTTATCCCCCCTGCCATTAGATGGGAATTAAAAAAATAAATGTTGGTGCAATTAAAATGGCTGTGAGAAAACTGGGAGCTACTTCTGTGAGTTTACTGCAATCAGCAGTGGATCTGGCTTTGAACCATCTCTAGTGCAATTGCTGTTGCTTTGTTTGGACTTTTATTCATACTACTGTAACATTTAGGAGTTGGAGAAGTCTTGGGTTCTTGAGACTGTCCTCTTATTCATGAGATGAGAGTGTGTGTATATATATATATATGCATACAGACATATACATGAAGTCCTCCTACTCACCACTGCCTCTTTCCTCTTTATACTTTGCCCTTGTTTATCCTTTTCTTCAGAAAAACAAAAATGAAACCATTTGGAGCTTCATAAGTCATCTTTTCCACTCAAAAGCAGAAGGCTTTGGCCTGCTGTTCCTCCTCCTACCCGCTGCCTGAGACTTCCAGTTCTGGGAGTGAGACATGCAAACATATGTCACAAAAAAGTGGCATAAATACCATACGCAAACAGATATTTCTGCGTGGGTGGCAAGTACAAAATCCAGCTTCTGGCACCAAAAACCACCACCCCAGTCCTCTGGAAAAATTCAAAGGAAGAAAAATTGCACCAGGTGAGGGCAGCATTGAATAAAATGCATCTTTGTCAGTTTTGTATCCTGAGTAGGACTGAGGGATTCCTGTGGACTTTGAGGGTTTTCAAACCTCCAGAACCATTGCTGAATTTCACAGGGTCTGCAAAACCAGTTCAAGCCCATGCTACATTTTTCTTTCTCTTTTCCTGGACTTATAAACCCTTGTGGTTTCCAAGGACAATTCAACATAAAAGGAAAAAGGATGTGAAATTCAATGTAAAAGGAAAACAACTGGCTAATGGGAGAGCCTCACTGAATTGGGATGGAAGGACAAACAAAAAAAAAAAAAAGGCTGGCAGGAGTTTATTGCCTATGTATACATGGGATTTATACTGACAAGTAGACTTACCCCTGCTGGCATGAATCCCAGAAACCACAGTGGCTGGCAAGTCTGCCAGAAATGGATTGCACCAATAGTGTGAAATGCCTGTTCCCCCATCTACAGGGGAGAGCTCAAAACATGGTAACTGCTGAGTAATGGATTTGGCTGAAGAAATTAAAAATTATGCCCTCCCAAGGGAGAAGGATGGGGAATATTTGCACTAGCAGATTCAAGCTGTCAAATGGTCATCTTAATTTTAAAGTTTCTTCACTCTTCCCTGCCATCTTTCTACACTCTCTACTAGCAATTTTCATCCTACCTGCTCATTGCTAATCTATTTTCAAACTTTACATTTTTTCTTTTTCCTGCTCTCTTCTGGGTATGCTAAGTCATAACCTCTCCTAACCATGACAACAGCCCAGCTGGGCATTAGCTTTGTACTCTACAACACCAGCAGGTTTAAAATGGATCAGCCTTGTTGGGAATGGAAAATTTTGTTTTGAGAGATTTCAGGGTATTTTTTTCTCATTTCTTGCCATGTCCAAATGTATCGTCTGGGTTTATAGCTTTAAATTCCCTGTTGATTTCTCATGGTGCTAAGTTTAAAACAAACAAACAAACAAAACCCACCACACAGACTGCAAAAAACATCCCTGTACTAAACACTGCAGTGGTTGCTAACATTTTTTTATTATCTTCTTTTCAGTGAGAATGGGAAAGAATGACTTTAGAAGTAAAACTGTGAAAATCCTCATTTTAGTAAGAATATTAGTGTTAGATGTGAAGTGGTGCCTTCAGTGAATAGCACTCATACTAAAAGGGAGTATCAGGCAACCCCTTCCAGTACACAAAGTGCTAGATTCCCTCAGGTGTTCTCACCTCAGTTGAAAAGCCTACATCTTGCACTGCTTATCTGTAACTTTGGGTTCACCAGATATATGGGTTCAGGAGTAAAGGCAGTGCTGTCATACTACACTGTAGCTGAGGCTTCCCCTTTGAGTGGACCCCTAAACTCGGCAAGACCTGTTTGAAAGATGTGTTCCACTAGCAGGAAGGCAGCACTGGCATTCCTCTCTTAGCACCCGAGTATGATTTTTCCCAGTCTCTAATTTTGTCATCATTTTTCTGTAAGAGTGCAGCTACTAGAGTAGCTCCTTATCACCGGTGAATTTTACAGTGCCACTGACCCTCTTCTACATGAAGTGAGGATGAAGCTGCTTAGCTGTGTAGCTAGGGACTTTGAAGATTTTAACAAAAAGGAAAGTTCAATTGCAGGCTCTTGCAACTAACATTTTTCTTTCTCCTTCTCTCACAGTCTTCCCACTGCCACAGGTATAACATTTCAAGTATTTTTTCATTAAATAACATGTTGTTCTTTTTCTGTTTAGACTGAAGAAAAATAGTGGGAGGTCTTTTGTCTTTGCTAGATTTTCAGTACTCAGTGATATTTCTAAAGTTCAGCAGATAACAAGAAGGTACAATTAATTCTTCCAGAATTTGGACAGCTTGGAAATCTCCTGCTGCCCTCTGTCAAGCATAGCAACTATGCATTCTATCTTTCTTGCCACCTTCTGTTTCAGACCTATCACAGCTGCCTGCCTGATCATTTGCAACCATGTGAAGCAACCAAGAGTTAAATGTTGCACAGGTGACAATCATCTTTATTTACAAGCTTCTAAGCCAGTGCACAGATGACATTTATTTCTAGGATATTAAGAAAAGAACTCAGAGTTGGGGTAGAGCATGAAGAGTAAGTCAATCTTATATGCATAAACAGACCTTGCTAATAAAGGGGGGGTCCATAGAATGAAAAATGCTACATAAAAAAAAGAAAAAAAGGCTGTTAACACTATCTAGGCTGTGCTCCACATTCTGTTCCTTTCACGTGGTGCATACATACAGGCCTTTCAGCAGCAATATGACTGTGAGTCTTAAATCTGTGGTCCAGTCCTATGTACTTGGAAATTGCTGGGGTTTTGTTTATTTTCCCCTGTCTGTTCCTGATAGTCTTTGATCTTACCTGTCACTAAGAGAAAATAAATGGCTTATTTGTGAGCTTGTGTATGTTGAAGTAAAAGGAATTTACATGCAGAAGCTATCTGAAAGCAAATATTTTCAGAAAAGGTAAAACACTTCTGTCAGTCAGTTGAAGCCATTCTTGATCCCATTGTAGCTGATAAAGGAAACCTTAAACCATGGTGAGACATGCCTACTTCCTAGAAATACTTATTTTGCTCACAAGCTTTTACATTAAGTCTTAAGTAAAGGAATTAGAGAGCTGTGTTATTACTCCATTATTTCTACCGTGCTTTTTTTATCGATGTATCATTACAGGTTTTGATTTTTTTTTTTTCCAAACCAATCTGCATCTTGAATTTGTTTTCACATTTTTGCTTACTTTCTTAGATGGTGTGCTGTATTTGACAAGTGCTTTAGTCACCTATGCGTTCTTTTGCCTGACATGGATGACTTTGGCTCTTCAAATTTCAAATGTGATTGCAAGTTCAATTTGCTTCTAAGGACCACTGTTCATAAAGTTCCTGCTCTGGTGAATTTTGAAGCAAGCAAAGCAATTCAAATCTAGTGAATAAACAAAATGTCAATTTTTGTATTTAATAATTTCTCCTACGAGAGATTATTCCTGGCTGTGTGGAGATGAATGACAACATCCATGAAACTATTCCTCTGAAATTAGGGTAACTTCTCTAAAAGTAATGATTAGATGATATCTCTGTTTGGGTTAACCTTATTCTCTATAATAATGCAGGCAGGGGATATCTGGAAGAACTTGGCATTCTAGCTGGATGTTCCAAAGCTGCTGAGTTTCACTTAGAGCTGTGAAAATACCAGAGGGAAGAGCTTCCTTCTCCCATTAGATTTTAATCATGTTTTCAGATGCTCTTCTGTCCTTTTAGCTTGAGTTATGCCTTTCAAAAATAATATTTTTATTGATTTTTGCTCTTGCTAGTTCCAAATTTGTTCCATCATAGACTTTGATATTTGAAATGAGGTACAAGTCAGGTTTGCTGATGAACTTGGATTTAGAAATTGTGAGACTTGAGAGGGAAAATTGCTGTATAGAGATGAGGGCATTCCCGAATGGTAGGCTGCTGGTCTCTAACCACTGTGCAGGTATCTAGGAATGCAAACTGATAAACCACTGAGAAACAAGGAATTGTTTTTGTTTAGGGAATTCCTTCTTCCTCACTGCTTATCACTTTTTCTGATCACCAGTTTGGTGGAAACAGTAACGTTTCCCCAAGAAGACTCTTCGGTTTTATGTAGCTACAGGTTATTGCATGTCCCAGTCCTTATGATTAAGCTGATACTGTAAAATTATTACACAGGTTTAGCTATGCTTGCCCCTTTCTATTTGGCCTTAGTTTTGATGCAGTTTGTACTATAAACGCTTGCCCTTATAATGAATAACAGAACAAAATCCTTGCTGTTTCAGCTATTGAATCTTTAGTCTTCTGCTTCTGGACCTAAAACATTTTGTTCCCTCCATTAGAATCTAGACAGCTTCATGTTCAAGCTACTTATCTTAATAGCAGCCTACCTAGGAGATGTATCTATTTCTGTTTAAACATATGGACCAGTTTAACCTTGTCAATACAGGATTACAAAATGTCTACTTTCGCAAGAACAAACGGCACAAACTGAGGCACAGGAAGTTCCGTCTGAACATGAGGAAGAACTTCTTCCCTCTGAGGATGACGGAGCACTGGAACAGGCTGCCCAGGGAGGTTGTGGAGTCTCCTTCTCTGGAGATATTCAAGACCCGCCTGGACAAGGTCCTGTGCAGCTTGCTGTAGGTGACCCTGCTTCGGCAGGAGGGTTGGACTGGATGACCCACAGAGGTCCCTTCCAACCCCTACTATTCTGTGATTCTGTGATTCTGTGATTAGTCCCAATTTTCCATCACATGATTTATTACACTTACTGTGACTAAGAGATGACAAGAATAAAATCTCATTGTTAAACTCTATATAAATAGAGTAGTGGAGGTCCTTGCCCCAGTGACGTTACTGTCTACGCGTGCTATATGGCTTATTCATTGCTCAGTATCAGCACTGAAAGGCATTCATGCCTCAGGATATCCTGGAAGGGGAAAGATTTTGCCACCTATATTGACTCTACTAGGCTATATTTTCTTAGGAAAATGTCTTCCTTTTATCAGGCTTGGATAGCTTAGCTGCCAATATTAATTAGCTTCCAGGGGTTTCTTCCTATGTTCCACAGACTATGGATGGGGTAAGATTAAGGAATATTTTTTTTCTCCGTTGCTTCAAAGAATTCTGTATCTAAACTCATCATAATTCTTTTGTGGTAGGATTTCTACATGTGACTGCCTCAGCAGCATCAGTTTTTTCAGTGCTCTGTGCATGGTTCAGCATAAGTTAGGGAGTTGGGGGGGATTTGTTTGTTTGTTTGTTTTTGTCAATAGGTACCCTGAGTTGCTCCAGCAATTCTTTCACTTGGATGGGTAACACTTCGCCATCCAAGATTACCAAAGGGAACTAGGCAGTGGAGGATTGGTCAGGAGCAGTCTATTTGTTACATTTTCACTGATAAGTCAGAGATACTTTTCCAACAAATCTTATGTATATTCAAATTTTTTTGCTTTTGAATACCATTTAACTTCACTTTTTCTGCTCTCTTGTTCTTATGTACACATGTCTCTACATCCATGTTATGTTAACTGGTGGTCTCTTTCGCATTTGAAAAAGCTTTTTTTTTTTCCTCCTGGAATGATTATTTAGCCCTTTTGTGTGCCTGAAAGAAAACAGGTTGTGAATCTATTCCTATTCATATAAGTTGCATTTGGATCCCAGTATGTACAATGTTTGAAAACTTCTGAAATTTAGAAACCAGTAAGTTTAGTTTGAATACACTGCACGTATAAAACAAAAGGCATAATTAATGCCTCCTCTTGCTTTCTTGAAATCAGTAGCAGATTTACTATTGATCTCAAGAGGAGCAGGAGCAACAATCTAAATGCAATAATTTGGGGTGGTAGATTATGATAGAATATAGAACAGATGACAGGACTGCCATGGAATCATTGCTCAGCTTAACTTTCCAATAAGAAACTACCTCAGTAAAGCTGTTGCAAGTCTGAAATAACTGTGATTTTTTTTGTTGTTGTTGTCATTCGGGGTTTTGATTTTTTTTTTTTTTTTTTTTTTAAATAAGGATCCTTGTGATTAAACCTGGTCTGTCAGTGCATTATTGCATCTCCTAGCACCACTGAGCAAATAGGCTGACACAGCACAGCTCCCTTCTGACCTCCCAGCAACGGCTGATTGACTTTGCAAGGATTTTTCATTTCAGAAACATTTGCAATTTCCTGAAATGACTCCGAAGAATCACATCATCTTGTTTTGTACTCGCATTTGCTTGCATCAGTTATATTGGGGGTAGGAGTGGATGAAATTGTTTCATATAAATAAGTTGGATGCATTTCATAACAGCAATGTTCTGACCCTGGTACTATTGTCTCTCTGCCCACCTATATGGAAATAAGATTTCATTGCAGTAGGATATCACAGGTTACCCAGAATCCCACCCATTTTATTTGTTTTGCTGTGAAGAAGTATCATTAGAACTCATTTTATGCCTATTACTAAGAAATAGCACAGCTGAGAATCAAAAATTATGAAGATGTGAATGTTCAGAAGACAAATGATTGCAGGTATTACAATGAGTTGTCCACCCACAGGCTCAGCAGGTTCTGGAGCAATCAGCTAAGAAATGGAGTATTTCTGGTACACCATCTGCAGATACTTGGTTGGTTAGTTTCACTGAAGCTTATTCAGAAAAGAAATACAGTAAAACAACTTTGCTGAGCCCCAGCCTGTTATAATTTGTGAAAGGCCTTAGAATTTCCAAAATCATGACCAATACAACATACTTTCTTCCTCTTTTTCCAGGAAACAAATTATGCAAAACCACGAAAAGCACTTTATAATCCAATAATCTGCAGGGGGCTTGGGCACAGAGGTGTCCAGTTCATGTCACAGCTGTCTTTTTCCAAGTGAGATCTTCCAGAGGGAAATCTGAAGCACAAGTAAATGCGTCTGATTTTTTTTTTTTCTTTATAGGACAAACTCTGCTCTGTTCATCTTCTGTGCTCTCCATTGATTCTAATTATTTTCAAGTTGTTGTTTTGTCCTATACCATGTCTATCATCTCAAGGATTGGTCAATTTGATTAAGGTACACTGAAAGAAAACACAGTATTGCTGTTTGAGGGGGCATGAGACTCAAATAGAAGTTGGTTGTTCCTTCTAACTCAGACAGTGATTTCTGCTCTCCCTTCCTTCAGTACTGCCACGTACGTAACTGTGGGAGAATTTAGATAGTTTGTATACATCGGATGGAAAAGAACATGAAAGCATGCTTGGGAAAGGACTTTTCTTCTTCTCCTTACTGACTCTTAAAATTGAGGCATCCTTGGGGATGTTTGCTCCTGTTCATCACTACAGGCAGTGAATCTTTTTTTCTGATCTATTTATCTTTCTTTGGGTGACAACTGACCTGTCGATTTGAAGGGGCATTTTCTAGCTAGATGTATCTTTCATCTGACTAGAATTTCTCATGTTATATTTGGTCTTACAACCTGAATTTCTGAGCTGAAATAATAGACATGTCATAGTTATGAAATATGTTGGAACTCCTCAGTTTCTATAGATGTGAGTGCTGCGGATAGCCTGGGCTTAAATGTTTCTTGCTGCAGAAATTCAAGAGGGCTGAGAAGTGGGATTCACTCCTTCGTTTGTAGAACTCACAATTTCTTGATGCCGTATCCCATATAATTCCATGCAAAGTACTTGTCATTTGCATACCTGACAGAAAGCTGGCCCCACACAATCATGGCAGTAAGGAGGTCACAGTGTCCTTGTAGATGGGTCTGGCACAGAGTGACAAAGTTCACACAGCAGACCAGAAGCAAAAATTAAAAACCAATGGCTTGCTCTAAGCATGGGGTGAGAATTACTGCTTAGAGAGGAAATGAATCTGCAGTATGACTGCTTTGAGAGAGGGGGTTTAAGAAGCTAAAAAATGAAAGGGAGATTTGTGCACTGGGTGGCACAAGCTGTTAATTTTCTTTTTGCCAAACTCTAGTGTGCAGCAAAGGAGAGAGGTGTTTAGTTAGGCTAACCAAGGACTTCATAGCAAGAGAGAAGTGATTTAGTTTAGACAAAATACAACAATACTTTGCTTCTCTGTAGCAGCTTTCACTAGGAAGGTCTCAGAATGCATTACATTTGGAGTTCAAAGAGAGACGAAATTATATCCCTGTCTAATCTGTTGCTACTAACTAAGATCAGTTCTCCAGTTTACTCCTGTGGGTGAAGTTTTGTGACTCCAAGCACAGGTATGAACTCCACAGTCTTAGTTTTCATGCATACAGACCTGTAAACCTATTGTTCTCTGGGATCATCAGAGGAAGATATGTTCTTGCTTATACTTTGTAAGCTTTCTATAGGGCTCAGTGGCAATGGAGGTAAACATAAAAAACGCTGCTTTAACTGATTCTGTGTTTGTGCAAGATTCTTTACCAGCTGGATTTGGAAAACAGGTAGTGCCATAAGTGCAGTTACCATTTTTCATCAGTGTTTTTCTGGCAAGAAATGCTGACATTAAAGAGTAGAAGCCAGATTTATGAAGGTATTTAGATACCTAACTTTTAGACATTTAGTGAGATTTACAACAGTAGTTCTCCAGGTTAGATGTCTAATTCATCTGGGCTCAACTATAAATTCCACAAAGAACCTGTTTTTATTTTTGAAACTCAAATATTTTAGAAATATTGCCTCATCCACTTAAATGAGGACTTAAGCTGAAATGTCTTTGGGTAAAGAAACCTGACTGTTTATTAGTTTACACCCTAGCACAATAAAGTCCTACTGTGTACTATCATTAGACCTGGACTATGACAAATTATATTCTAGGCACTATGAAAATGTAGGTGATAGTAGAACTTTGTCTTCCAGTATTCAAAATAAAGAAGTTATCTATGTCCATTATAATTGTTCTGTATATTATACATGCTCCCAGAAGTTATGTAAGACATATTCGTAAGCTGGAGTCAGCTAGAGCATCAGAAAAAGCGGCACTTTTTCATTTATGATATTAAATCTTTGTTTATTATAAATAGAATATTTAATATTCTATTAAAATGCATGGGACATGTGAAGAGGAATCCTGGTGCTCTTTGTGTCTATGACAAAGCTCATGTCATTTGGTAACACCAGGATTTCAGAAGAGTTAGTGGACAGGATATGTTCCAAGGCTTCCACTGGTCACTCACAGCAGGGCTGAAGCCACTTTAACCAGGTCAGTAATCCATCCACAGCTCTTGAAATGCTCCAGGTCTGCTCTAACTCTCCCTGACCCCATGTGCCAGACTTAAGGAGCTGGAAAGGTTATCTCCGAAGTGAGCAGGTAGGGGAGCAAATTCTCAGTCCAAATGGTACCCGGATCTTCCTATCTCATCGTGAGGATGCAGAAATAAGAATGGACCTCAGTCTTTCAATTTTCATCCAGGCAGCATCCTTTCCCTCATGTTAGCATAAGAGCTGCCTTATTCAGAGACACATGATTTGGTAGCAGGGGACTTGGCAGCACCACCACCAGTAGGAATTCTTCACACCCCTACCAACGGTGTTCCATTCCCTCATCACACCGGCACTATTTGCTGGACTGCACTGCTAACTGGAGGAGAGGGCAAGGATTTAATGGAGACCCCAATGATCAAACCAATGCTTCTGGTAGATGAATCAGAGTTCATTAAATAATAACTAATTTTATTAATTAAACAGCAGCTACTCCAGCTTAATGTCAGTTAAACTGGCCTTAATGTCATTGTGGGAATGAGTTAGACAAAAACTGAATTGATGCTGTTTCACAGCTGAATGAAAGTCCATAGCAGAGGTTGTAAGAAAACCAGTTGTTCAATGAGTTCTATGGGTAAATTGGATTAACTCTCCTGAGCATCCCCGTGTGGACAAACTCAGTCACTGACATCATAACAACTCATTAGCAGACCATTCCTGCACTGGGAAGTTATACCCAACCCTATATGCCATCATAACTGTTTGCCCTGTTTGGGATAATAGTCTGTCTCTCCCTTATTAGCAGTCTTAGTGTTGTTAAGGTCAGAGAGGCAAAGACTGCACCGTCACTATCGGGTTTACTTGGGGGTGCATGATGTGAATCTCACCTGACACATCTCTCCTAACAGCTTTGTTCTTCACTGATTTGAAGTTCAAGCTAAGCTGGCACTGTAAGTGTTCTCAGAGATGCTGTTGCACCCAGGCTGCATTGGAGGGATATCCTTGCACCATCCCCCCAGTACCTTAATTTTAAAACCTGAGAGACTAATCTTTTTCCTAGAAATGGCATGGTTATTCTGTCAGTTGCATTGCCTAAGACTTTCTGCTCAATCTGTTTTCCTTATTCTGCTTCTATTCTGTGCTTTTACTGATGCTACAAGAACCCTATGAAATAATAAAAAAGATGCAGACCTGTGACCTGGCTGGCAAAACTGTAACCTTTCATTTGTAAAGCCCTCAGACTACTGGATGCAGATGTTTCCCAGTCAGATCCTCACCTGTGGCTCTGTGGAAGCCAGTGGAATTATGCTGATTTATACCAGATGAAGATCCAGCCTTCTCTATATGAGGCTTTCTTGATATAAAAGTTCACTTCAATTGCCTGTTCACCTTTTTGGGTTTCATTTTGGTTTGGTTTTGTGTGGGGATATTTTTGTGGTTTTTTTTGTTTTATGTATAACCTTTTTATAAAAAAGAGGCTCAGCTCATCCTTGTTAGGGCAAATGCAAAAAGCATCAGTAAGCACAGCAAATAATTTACACTAACAAGGGATTGCTTACGTCTTCATTCTAAACAGCCATTCGGAAAAGCTTTGCTGGGTAACCTTACTTGAAAACCAAAGTCTAGATGTTACAGCACAACTAATCGATGCAGCATATTTTATGATTTTTTTTCATAATCTCATGTCCAAAGTCAATGTTTCGTAGTGCAAATAAGTGTGTTGGTTTGGTGCTTTTTTTGATGTGCTATATTGCAATTTGTTTAAAAGCAATGGAATAATCTAAAACCAGAGGGTCAATTAAGTTTTACTGAAATGGAGGAACTGGATAAAATCCTGAAAATTTAACGGTAATGGCAAAAGTACTGAATTAATAGCTAGAACATGAGAGCTTCCTGCCAGGATACATAGGAAATCAGGAGTCAGATGATGGATAAGGATTGAATAAGGGAGAAAAACACTGAAATGTCAGCAACAAAAAGGCTTTTATGGGCAGGAATAGAAATGCGTGGTAAGTTGGAAACAGTTTGATCCTGTATGCTCCAGTCACCCAAGTTCCGAAAGCGTAATAATTTCTCTAGCTATTTCTAAATACATTATCAACTCTGCATGCGTACGTACAGTGAAGCTCCAACCAAGCAGAAGCACTGTTTCCACTGAGCAGCAGGCCAGAGAGGCTTGGCAGCTTCTGAAGGTTTAGGAAGGGGTTTGGGGATATTTTCTTGTACATGGCTGGCAAAAGGACTGGTGCATGGGGGGAGTAATTTTACACATGAGGAGAGTACAGACCACTGATTATTCAGGTTTTATGACATCTAGCCAGGATGGAGTGTAAAGAGCTGAGACAGTGAACTGCTGAGAAGCAAAAGCTAGAGCACGACGTATCGACTTCGACATAGTCTTGAGTCCCTTCAGGTTGAACCCAGGTTTCCCGTATCCTGGCAAGTGCTTTAACCAGAGTGCCACTGAATGGAAAAGGAACAGGACCATCTCCTTCCCTGACTCCTACTCAGCCTTTTTAAACAGGCGATTTTATGTGCTGCTGTGGCAAGAGGATTCAGGGCTTAGAATGCCAGTTTGACACCTGTACTTCTCCAAGGCCAGTATCTTTGTGTAGAGAGGGCAAGATTAAAGACAAACTGCTCCCTTCAGAGCTTATTGTCAGTTCTCCAGCTGTGCTCTGCAGTGGTCTGGGCCTTAGGAGTTCTGCCTTTGTGTAAGTACCCTCTGGATTCATTGCACGGAGAGGCTACACACAGCACCTCGCTCAGATCTTTGTATTACACCAGGGTCTAAGCCCAGAAAAGTATTAGGTATTGCCATAGCTGGTCTAACTCAGTCCTGTAATGCAAGTGTTCTTGCACTTATAATATCCCAGAACCACAAATAATGGCCACAGCAAAAGGCAGTCTGATCTGAAAGAAATAAATTGGCCAGTAATTATTTATACAGAAAGGCCAGCTGAATATTAATTGGAATCAATGGCAATTACTGTCCTAGGAAGAAACAAATTAAGATTAAATCAATTAAAGGTAATGCCTTGAAGGAAGTACAATGATATTTAAATTGTTTTAAAGCGTATTTCACATTCTTAAGTTGTGATTTCCATTAAGACATTTTAAACATTTTACATTAAAAACTGAATTGAATTTTCTCCTCAAAGGCAGAGAGTGAAAAGGAATATTGGCAGCTTTTTATTCCACAAGATAGGTCAGGAATTACACAGAAACCACTTTATCTTACAGTACTTTGCAAGTTTAAAAAAAACTAAATGGTTGGAGGGGGAGGTGTCTAGATGGTAAATAGCATACACTTTTTAAGTGGGTATATTTTATGTTCTGGACACTGTTTGTTTTGGGTTTTGAGTTTTTTTCCCCTTACATTGTCAATCCAAGAAAAAGCATTTCATCAAATACCAGTTTTGGGTTTTGTTTTGTGGTATGCTTTGGTGTTTTTTCTTTTGTATGAAAGCTCTGTTTAGATACAGCATGTACTAAGGTCTATATGGTCTCTGTATTTTCAGTTTGTTATACTTAGAGCTGGAGTTTCTAAAGTTACGTAAATTTATTTTTTTGTTGTTTAGCTCCTAAACATGGAAACCTGGAATACTAGTAGATAGAAATATTTCTCTACTTTTCTTTCAATATTTAAAAAAAATTAAGGGGGGAAGTGAAGCAAATGATGAACTAAGTTCTCTGACAGGTTTGTACTATGTCCTGAAAGAGAACCATGTCCTATAATTGAGCTTGGCTGTGACTAACTCCAGTGTGGTTTTCAGCACATCTAAAAAAAAAAAAAGAAAAGGAGGGGGAGGAGGCAGATTTTCAAAATGTGTTAACTACTGCCATCCCATGGTCCCTTCGCAGAGATTTTAACACTACCTACATAAGCACTATAGCATACTCCATGTGGTATGTTTATATCCATAATATGATCTTATTTCCTGAGCTTGCTGATTGTGCAGATTGAAGGACTGGTCTTGTAACAATAATTTCAAAGTAAATGTTTCCTGAATGGTATGGGGTGCATGTTGCTTAATATTTTGGCTTCTTGCTCTTTTAATGACAAACCCCTGCCCTTGTTCTGTGGGGGACTGTAAAATGAAACTCCTATTCTCTTATACATGGTTGTTTAAAACTTTTTTACACTACTGTGCATACGGCAGTACCTTCTTCAGCCGCTGTGTTGAGAATGAACACATTGTTTGGAATAATCTATAGGGGATACCTTAGTGTAAACTGTACTGGTTGCAGTGGTTTGACTGCCGAAATTCTGATCGGGAAGGGAAGAAACTCCCAGCAGAACTTGGTCTGCTTATGAGGCTGGGATTTGCAGCAGCCTAGCCCTCACTGTGGGTTAAGGTGAATACAGCGGATTGAAGGGCATCCTATCTTCTCCAGGGCTTTGCCAGATACAGCATTGCACAGGGGAAGTTGGGAACCATTGTCCTAAGGCGTATCAAGTGCATCTTTATCAGACTTGTTCTGCACAGCACATCAATCTTCAGTAAAGTAGTCAGAGCAATCATTTCACACGAAAACTGTAATTGCAGATACCCTTTTTCTGAAGCTGTGCATATTCTCTGAAGGATGCACATTTTGAATGTGTCAGGCCATCTGCTTGGGGGATCCCAGCAGCTCAAGCTGCTTCATAGCTTGCATTAGTTGAAGTTATTATTTATGATTTTGCAACTGTCTTGGTGTCAGTGCCACACTATAGAGGTTTAAAGTTGCCTTTCTATCGTGTGCTGTGTTTTTGAAATTCTCTTCCTTTGCTAGCACCTTCCCTGTGGAACCACACCTCTCCCTGTCCCACTTTCTCTCCTTAAACCCAGGCAGCCTTCAGCCAAGTATCCCTGCAGGGCCAAAAGAACACTGTGCGCCCTTAACTGACAGTTGCTTCACCTGATACAGACAAACCGGTGTTTTGGTTATCTGATCAGCTTCAGAATACAGACTGTGCAGATTAGTACTTCGTAATTAGTTGCTTATAGCACTGTAGCAACACAGTATTGGTTTTGGCTGTGTTCAGGAAAATGGTTTTCTTTTTATTCGAGAAGGGGGGAAAAAGCTCATTAGATGTGTTTTACCTTCGTCCTTTTAGATGGGTTTTAAAAGATGCCACTCTTCATTTACTTTCCATACAAAGTTTCCATATAGCTCTGTTAATATATGAAGAAATGAGTTTGGAAATTTTGAAGGCGGCTCCCTTAATTCATGAAATGGAAAGGCCATGAATACAGTTGGAAAAGTGATTCCTAATTCTGTTGTGCTTTGGGGTGAAATCTGTAGAATATCCAAATAAACTATTTACACTTAGAGGAAGAATGCAGACTGCTTCTGGAGCTCAGAGTAGATTTTGTTCTGGTGCAATTTAAGAACTTCACTAAATCTTTCTGTAGCAGTAAAAATCTGGTCTGTTTGTAACATCATGTAGTTGGAGGTTTTCCATTTCACTGAAGCTGGATTTTCAGGGATGTAGGTGCCGAAACTTCAGTGTTATTGCTGATTTAAGCAGTACTTAAATGCAAATATAGGTATGGTATGAACTCTGCATGAAAATTGTGGTGACCTTTCTTTTAATAGGTTCAGTAAGGTGTTTATCAAACTTTCTCAGTAAGCAGCAATTAGACAACAAACCATTTCACAGAATAATCTGTCATAAAACTCTTACCGCTGTAAGTATTGAAGATTTCCCCACACCTTTGGTACAACACTTGCCATAGATGTGAATGGGGTTTGCATTTACTGTGTATAAGAAAAGTGATGTTTACTGCCTGCACAAGCCTCCAGAGAAACATTCTGTGTGGCTCTAATTCAAACTAGACCAGCTGGGCAGATAAATCATAATGTTACAATACATCATTTCTATTGGAATATTTTATAGAAATGAACAAAACCAGGTATGCTTCCCTTCACGAGTTTCCCCTAAAAATGCTGAATTTACTATAATTAGTTTTGTTCTCTACAGAAACAGTCATTTAGTGGTAACACTATTAAACAAGTGAAATACAAATTACAAGTGACATTTATATGATCATAATCACTCCTTCCTGGCTGCCAGGAATATTTTTTTCAGAGAGGAACCTGCATTTTTGCAGATGGCATGAAAAAAAATGAAGCTTGCAGAACACACTATTATTCCTGTGAGGCCGTCAGTTCATTAGTTGAAGCAGCCAAGTCTTGACGAGCTGCAACTGATCAGCAAATGGGAAATGAGCAGGAGTATAAATTCCCAGCAAACCGAATCATTAACATTTGCTGCCTGCATCCTGGAAACACAGTAAATCAAAAGTGTCATGATATATCAAGACAAACTATCATTACTAATTGGGATTAATTTGCTGCTGTGGGATTGCCGACCTTTGATGAAAGAAAATAAAAAAACTGCTCCTTAAATCTTGTTACTTGATTTCTGTTTTTCTTTGAGGATGCAGTAAGATTGCAGAATACAGGCTCTTCTAAAAAGTGCCATTCTTGTTGCATTTTTCTGTTCTGATGGACTAATATGGTATTTGCATTTAAGAAACAACCTTCTTGTGGATATGTGTATGGGGAGGGAGTATTAGGTAGTAAAGATGAAATTTTGTATAACCTTAAGCAATGTTGACTTTATTTTTTCAATCATGAATGGAGGAAGATCCACTGTCCAGTTCATTGAGCACTTGTTAGTGTTTCGCAAAATGCTCGTTGGTATTTTCAAAAGCTTCTGAAGCGCTCCCTTCCCAAAGCATGCTGCAGCTGCAGGGCAGCCTCCGGCCTCTCTTCGGAGCGACTGGAGCAGGGAGTGCCACAGGTGCCGGAGGGGGAGCTGAAGCCCACTACAGTCTTCAGCCAACTGCCACAGAGGGGCTGGGGGAAACACTCGCTGGCAGACACAGCCTTCAGCCTGTGCGTGCCTGGTGGGCATGCATGAGTGGGGAACAGGTGTACCGAAAGGCCAGTCCTCTACCCTGTGGTTTACTGATACACTGGTGTAATATGTCATGATTTGGGTTTACTTTTAACTACTTTGTACTTACACAAGACAGAGGGTATCAGAGACAATCTGGGCCCTGAAGGAGAAAGATGGGATTAGACCAGGCTGATAGAAGATGTGGAAGCATGTTGTTTTTCTGAAAAGATAGCTCATGTGGCTGAGCAAGGAGGGGTGACAGTTGTGTGGGGACAAGGTGTTAGGCTGGCCAGTATGTGCTAGTTGCGTAGGAGTATAGTTTGGGTCAAAAACTGGCCCAACCTAACTGACCTTCCTCCTCTTGCATGCTCTATCCTATTTATAGTAAGGAACCAGCAGTAGAAGTGTGGCAAGAAACAGAACAGCATACCTGAGCATGGAGATTTCCTAACTCACTACCACCATTACATTTTGGATCCATTTTTCTCCAGTTATCATCTCTGTCAGCCTACTTGCAGAAGACAATAAGGGATTGCCACAGGCTCAACTATTCAGATTTCCCACATTCCATTTCCCATCCTTATGCTTCTATATCCAGCTCTGGTGTGTCCCTAAAAATATGCTGGTTCTTTCCGAGAAGGTAATGCATAGTCAGTTAAACTGACAAAATAATTCTCTTGTTCTTAACACTGTTAGGCATTTTGGAGCCTGTTTCAATGAGAAGTCACTACATGCTTGAAACCTTCCCTGCTGATGAGTTGCTGCGCAGATCTTCCTTAATATGTCCCCAAGCTCTCACCAAATTCAAGTTAAGCATCTATTTAGTCTACCAGGTTTATGCATGTTCTTCATTAATTTCTTATGCTACCCTCTTTGTAATTTCTTGACTCTCCTACACAGACTAAATCATTGTTTTTCCATAAATACAGGACAACAGGAAGTGACTGCAGAGCTCCATGACTGTAATGGAAGTAGAGAATGGTACAGTTGTAACATATCTCTCATGTGATTTAGGTTTCTAATCTTGTAACCCTCCTCTTAAACTGTCTCATAAACTATAGTAACACAAAAGGCTTTTACCACATTTTTCCATTTCTTTTGGTCTGGGGTCATTACCATGTGTTTACATCCAAGAAAGAGGTCGTTTTTCCTGTTTTAAGCAACCCTCTGCCCCTCTTTTTTTCTTTTCTTATTTTTTTTCTTTACAAGTAGAAGGAGAAGGTGCATTGTATGCAGAGACACAATAAACTGATATCCCACTTTATAAACAGGCACACAATAAACTGATATCCCAGGTTCTTGCATTGCTATAAGACAGTATAACAGTTCTAGTAACATTGACTGTAATAATCCAAACATCCACACTGACACTAAAAAAAGGACAACAATCTATAAATAATTAAGAGAAAAAAAATCTTTGTTCTCTGTTTAATGCTTACAGGTAAGCTCCCATTTCAGCTTGAGACATGTTGCCGCCAAAATTGATAGGCCAAGGTCAACCTGAGTTTTGCACAGAGCTCTCCTTGAAATAATATTCTCCTGTTCAGAGAAAGAGACTAAGCACTGCTTTGGTGTAAACCTAGTGCCATAACCCATGGGGCTTGTGTTAGCTAATGCCTGTGTAGGCTTTGACATGCAGTTCTGTGGATCTGTCTTGTATCCTCACTTAGGTATGTCCACAGTGGTGTATGAAGGAAATAAAAGAAATGCCAGGCTGGAGAAGAGTTCTCCCATGGCAGAAGTCGGACTGAGCCAGTAAACATGTGCTACGGTTTCTTGCAAGCACTATAAACGGGGAATGTTGGCTAGGAATGGAAAGACATATGTGAGAAATACGAGAAGGTACTGTGACAATTTGAGGCCACTTACTGCATTAACCTTTTATTTGGCTGTGCCTTCAAAGGATGTAAAAGATTTTGTACTGATGTGGGGTCTTTTTCAAGAATACTCAAGTTGAGGAAGGCGGAACTTATGTGAGTGATGCATTCAGCCAGGGGGAAAAAAGTTTGTTAGGAAAATAAAAGGCTACAAACTAAGTAGTCTGGCAGGAAAAAAGCAGCCGTATCTGATGCTTATTGCATATTTGACTGTGGCGTGAACAATATGTTGGATATGGTGTGTGTGTGGATGACATTGCTGTTCACAGAGAGCAGTGAGCTTATCAAAACAGAAGACAAGTACTAAGAAATCCTGTGCTTCTATCAATGACTAAACAAAAACGAAACAAAAAAAAAAACACCCTTCATTATGAAGTAATGCATTATACTTATGGCAGATCTTGTGGGTTATTTGTTTAATATGTGTGTAGGATGGTTTCAGATGCATGATAAACTACCAGGTTGCCTACTGAGCTCAAGCTGACTTTATTAACACCATCATTAAAAGCACATACACAGTATTCCATGAATTTAAAAGAAAGAAGCTGCTTTAATTAGTGTAACTCAGCTTAAAGTTCCCAGTACTAACTTCAGATTCAGTCACCTGAAGTGTAGCAGTGTATGAAGAACTATAAAATGGCTTACTTGAGATACACCTTCAAACCCTCCAGTGTGTGCCCTACTGTGCTTTTGGGTTCAGATTCATGTAAATAGACAGTTATTGATTAGAAAGACTTCCTTAAGTCACCTCAGTTATGGTTTAACTGAGTTTATAGTGCTTCATTATATGTAATACAGATTGTTAAAGTGGATAATTTATACCACGGTAGTGACTTCCAGTTTTTCCCCCGAATCACTTATATACATACACACAGATGTATACATTCACATTATTATGATGAAGTAGGCTATTTCAAATCCTTGTCTGTCATAGACATTCTTCGTCCTTTCATAAATGTTGACACAATTACTTTTTCTGCTGATTTCTGCTGTATCAAATAATGGCAGACAACAGCAGCTGAGAACTGTTCTGGGCTGGGAAGGATTCTGACATAGCAAAGCCTTATCTGTCTGCTCTCACTTTGCCATACTTCAACATTCAGAAGCTTATGATGAAAAAGGAATCTATCCATTGGTAATGTAGTCACCTTGCCTGTTTGAGCACCTTGTCATGTTGCACCTAATATGTGAAGATGACTCTTGTTTCTGGAGTAGTTCTACTTGGACCCATTCAATCTATGTACTACACGGATACTCTGGTCTTCAGACTCTGCATTTGCATCATCTTTCCTGTTGACCTCACTGGCCTCTTGCAACTACCGTGTTATTTTCAGGTCTGTTTTTTTTAAGTCACTCAGAAATTCAGAATTCATGAACAAACGATCTTCCATTTGTTGGTTTAGTGCATCTTCCTTTTCTAACTTGAACCAAGACCCGCCTGGACAAGATCCTGTGCAGCCTACTGTAGGTGACCCTGCTTCGGCAGGGGGGTTGGACTAGATGACCCACAGAGGTCCCTTCCAACCCCTATTATTCTGTGATTCTGTGATTCTGTGAATGTTTTAAATATACACCATTCTTGAAAGTTTCATCTGTCAAGATGAGCTGTCTGGTTCGTGCTTTTTCATAAATTACCAATAATGGATCAAGAAGAACTGACCGCTCTTAGTGGTCCATGCAGATGTCTGGCCAGTTTTAATAAGGAATAGCAACCACTGAGATATGCTGTGTGAAAGTGAAGGTAATTCACAGAGATTAACTCAGACTTTTAACCACCTAGGAAATGTGTCTGCTTGTACTTTTCATAAATGAGGAGAAGCTTTACTTTGTCATTATGACCTCTGTTGTGAAGGAGAAGACCACTATAAAAAACATGGGAATGCAGCTGAATAAATTGAAAAGTAATAATAAAAGTGCAAGTATTCATGATTAAGTTAAGATAAACTGAAAGACAGAAACCAGCGGATTTTTTTCTTAATCCTTTGCTGTTAATAAACTTTTATGTTTCTACCTATAAGAAGCTTTGGTAAACAGCTTTACCAACAAAATATAAAGATTTTAAAATCATTGTTCTCTTAAGAAAATGACCAACATAAGGAAATACAAAAGGGAAATTTTTCAGACATTACTCAGCATGTGCATGCATTACATTATGCAGACAGCAGCCTCCTAGAAATTGAACTAATTCACACTTAGGACTCAGTATATAACTGAGCGATTAGGTGGTTCTCTATGGCAAAAATTAATTGGTGCCATACGCAGCATACATCTTGTCTCCCAACAGAAGGGGAAAAGTCTGTCTTTTTTTCTCTGGGACACAATGCAGCGGAAGCCGTGCAAAATTTCAAGAGTTTTCCTGAGCACCACAGTAAGTGCAGCACTGAGTTCCCCAGCTTGCTTGAAGATGATGGAATAATTAGCTGAGTACAGAGAGAGATGCCACCAATAATCACTTTCACTGAGAAGTCAGCACAAAATGCTTTTGGTTTTCTTGGAATGTTTTCTGGAAAATCTCTCTGAAAAGCAAGAAATAATTAAATCTCCTGCCTAAGATTTTTTTTCTTTCGTTTCTGTACAGATGAAGAAATGTCGGCTTCCTTAGGAAGATTAGACTTTGCCCTGCCCTCTGTTACTGGGTTGCATATGGCTCCCTTTGTAAACTGTATTCAAAGGAAGGATTCTCCTGGCAAGAATTTTGCAACTCCAGCTGTCACCACAAATACTGTGGACTCATTCATAAAACACTTCATGAATGAATATAAGGGAATATATTCTATCCCCACATTGTTAGTAAATGAGCACCAGGAAATGAAAGCAGGTTCATCTACTGAAACTTCCTAAAGGTTGCCCATGGTGGCATATTCCTTCTATTAGAAAAGAACCAATTTTTTTCCTCTGTATTTACAAGAAATGAAGTTAATCCATAGGGAATATGAAGCTAGGCACAAAATGAGTGTCTAAGCCTCAGAGCTGATCACATTTATAAATATTTTTTAATGTATTTCAATAACTTCTAAGACTACTTATGAATACAAGGTTGCATTGTTGCACTCGGAAGCCCCATCTGAAAAGTACTGATTGCAAATGCTTACTAAGAACACATGTACTGAGTATTTCTCAGACCAGGCTCCTAGATCCAGACAGTTGCACTGGTAGATTGATTTTTGCACGTTCTCAGTCAAGCAAGTGGCTTGACCTTTCTAAGAGCATCTTTCTTCATCTTTTCCATTTGCATACTGTATAAATAGATACTAATAGGTACTGTATATAAACACATATATATGTACATCTATATGTACACATATAGCTGTACGTACAGATGTACAAATGTGCTGGGGGGGTGTATATGTAAGTCAGTTGTTATATCATTTTGTTTGCAATGTATACTCACAGTCTTAAAGGATTCTTCATTGAAATAGCTGGAACTCACTTGAAACCTTGATTTCTTCCTTTGAAAATACAAAGTTGCCATTCATTTTGCTATTGTTTTAGGTCAAAGCTACAACAAAGGAAAAGGGCAGGTGTTAACAACAGGGAACATGCTACAGAAGTGATTTTTTTTTTTTTTTACAATATCTTGTCACAATGCTTTCGACAGAGCTATTGTTTCAAGCACAAAGGATTGCCAGGAAGATGCGAAAGATCTGATAATAGGTTTTTGGTAGCACTTTTGTTTCTGCAGATGTATCTCAATTGGACACAAACACTGGCTGTTTAAACGTTACAGTCAGAAGCAAAAATATTCATTTTGTATAAAGTAATGAAAGGTAATTTTGTTGTTATTAACTATTAAAAGGAGTGAGCTGACGTGAAGACATGTTAGTAATTGCTGGCCTTTAAAGCAAACTTCTAAAGTTTTGACACAGGTTGAAATTGTAAAGATTTTTAGTAGTCGTCAACCAACTTCATCAAAGAATTTTATGCACACACACACAGACAGTGCTTTGCTATTTAGTGAAGCACTTATGTGTGTTAAATTAAGTGTATGCTGAAGTGACCATAAGTATATCCTTCTGCACTTGTTTTAGGAAAACATGGTGGGGAAGAGTGGCGAGGAGGTACTATGAAGGGGATTTTCACTGTTGTTTGGTGGAGTTCTGTTTGTTGGTAGTGTGTGTTTGTTTAGCTTGATAACCAAGCCTACATCCGGTCAGCTTTATTAGATGAAACTCCAAAAAAATCAAATTATAGCTCAGCCTTGTTTAGGACAAGCCTTGTTTGCTGTTTGCAAAGGCATTTCAAATCCACATCTTCCTGATTTTGAGTAGGAGTTGGCTGAGGGGCTGAATTACTTTGCTGATGTTTAGTCCATTACCTATTAGGCTTTTCTGCATTTTGAAAGCTTCGCCTGGAATTTACATTCACAAGTCCTACTGCACAAGGACAAGTTTCCATTACATTCAGCCAGCAATTTTCCATTACATTCAGTGGTAACCATGTGGCTAAGCCTTACACAATTAGGTGCAAGTTTCTATGTTTTTCAACACTGTTATCTGCAGACCGGACATTTCTAATGATTTGTTTGATGCAATAAGGTGAGGTAATTCTGGTGTTTATGTAATACATACCACTGTTTCTAAAGGGAAAAGATCAGGTACGGCATGTTAATGGAGCTTCAGCATCTCTAAGTGCTGTGGTTCATCCTCATAAAGCTGTTGCTGTTTTAGGACCTGCTGCTACTTTTGTTGTGGGCCCTCCATTTGCTTTTTAAATTTCTCTTTCACGCTATGTACTGTGGTGAATAGTGGGCTTCAGTAACTTATCTCCTGGAAAATGAAGAGCCACTTCTGGCTTAGTAAAGTCATCGAAGGTTTACCATTATTTTGACTGAATTTCATTCTTGCTGGAGACACCAAAGGGTGTGTCCTTTGTTTTTACAAATGAAAAGAAACTAAAAAACAAGAAAGGAAGATTAGACTAGATAACCTGTCTGCACTTGTTGGAGAACATGAAAATCTTCACGGTGAATGTACATTTTGAAATATGTCAGCTACTTGAAATACTTTATGTATGATTTAAGCCTTTTACTTGTATAATTCAATCACTGTACAATTTGCTTGTGATATTAATTTGCATTCATGTCTAATGGCTTGCCATTTAGTTCATTGTTGTCACTGGTATCTCTAAGCAAAAATGAGGAGCTCTGAGTGTAGATGGAAATATTCATTATGCAGTAGCAGTACATTAATATCACCATGAAAAAAAATATTAGCATTGCAAAGATTCTCCTCCTCTTCAAAAGTGCAGTGTAGTCTCATTCTTTTGTGCCTCTTTTTCTATATTGTCCTTACATTAGGTAATAAGAGCTCAAATTATTGTTATGGCCTTCAAATGGGGCATAATTTCATATACTATAGAAAATACAAAATTACTATTTTCTCCACATTTTGAGATATTCATATTACATTTCTGCCAACCATAGATCATTTGAGGGACAAATTTATTTTGCAAATGTATTTAACACTGGGCAATATAAACAAGAATGTACCTCTGTTACCTTCCTGGATATGTTTGATCATTCCATCAAATATATACAAACATGCATTTTAAAGAGGGCAGAATCCATAGAATAATTACTTGCTTTTTCCACAATGTTTATTGAACTTTCGTTGAAGTTTGGCTCATGCTAGCTACACAGAATCAAAGATGATTACTGAAGTTTTGAAATTAAAGTTCCTAGCTCAACTGCTTAAGTAGCTTCACAGAAGTAGAATATTTTAAGTTATCGATGTCATGTGAGTAACTCTTTGGAGAAGAGCTTGTAAGGTAAGAACAATACCAAGAAGTGATCAGATATGCCCACACCAACCACTAGCTGCTGACTACGAAGAAAGCGGCTCCCAGTTCTTCCACAGCAAATGCAGAGTGCCCAGATAAAAGAGAAGGGCATCCAGGAGGGGAGAACTAGAGAATTATCACTGATTTCTGCAGAAACAAGACATGAAAGGAAAAAACAAAGTTATTTCACATTTCCCAGTGCGCCAGTGCTGTTAATGCAGAGGGGGCTGTTCTTCAGGCTTTAGAGCAGATAAATCATAAATTATTGATAAAAGGGATTTATTTTTAATTTGTTAGAAGGGGGGGTTGGTGCCCTGGTGTGCTTTTCATTATCGCTATATATGTAGCTCTATTGTACCAAAAGGGAGTATTTTCTACTTTGATTTCTGAGCAAATGAGGATGGAGAATGAGGCTGCTATTGGTAAATGTGATTTTAAGGATGTGAGTTCCCAAAGGTGATGTCTTTAATGGTGAATCCTAAATGGATACAAAGGTGATTTGGAAAACCCTGTTCAACAGGTGTCCAGTTCTGGTCAATGCTGCTATGCTGGTTCTGCTTTGATTCCAGACGGTCCTATCTGATATGAATAAATCTCCATCTATTCCCACAGTCCTAGCAATGTAGGCTTTATAAGTCTTTTACATTTCCCTGGTTAAAATCTCATGATCCAGTATCTTAAAGTAGTGTTCCTTCCTAATATTGTTTTGTTTTCAGCATCTTCCTCATCACAGGGAAGCCAGTATTCCTTTTGTATCCCAATCATCACATTTGTAAGGTGGTTCCTTTATCTCCCCTGTTCTTTGAGGTAAGTATTTGAAAATGTTGGTTCCTCTTACAATTTTGGCCATTGTCTTGACTCAAGGCAATGAAAAAGCTTTGGTTTCCTGGGAGTCAGACTGAAAGCTTAGAGCTTTATACAAATTCTCGGCTGACCTTAATATTTTGCCATATGCTTGAGTGTGTTTTTATAGTTTTTAGGGAAATATATTTGGAAGAAGACTATTTCCTAAAGCCTACCAAGGAATAAAGCTAATGCTAAGCCACATGTCTGTGTTATGGTCAACTGTTGTAAAAACGTCTGTTCTCACTCATTTTTCACCATATTCTTTGTTGTCTTTTTGTGGAAAAAATGTGCCAGGAATCCAAATGGAACCCACTCAGAACAGTTATCATCAGTGGCCTTGCAGTTAAACTGATAATTGCAGTGGAGAACTCTGAACATTTTAGACAGATCTGTGTTGCTATGAATTTAAAACTTGTATTTAGCTCCTTTAATTCCCTTAGCTCAGATTTTCTAATGAAGTAACACTTAATGTAAGGATGAATTCTCATCACAAAACATAGCTCATAACTGTTTCAGTTCAGTTTATGGTCTGTTGATTGGCTAAGGCTGAGTTAATTGAAAGTAATTATAAATAGACAATTTGCAAACCATGGAAAAGAAAATCACAGTGAAAAATTAAGCCTCCATGGTACAATTTAGTGAGTCTGATGGTTGGAGAAAAGAAACTATAATGCAGGCATAATTCCTCGGCTACAAAGTTCTTCCCACTATTATTATTTGAAAAATAAATGCAAACAAATACAGTACTTTCTACTGAACAGCGGGTCTCGTTGCCACTAAATCTCTCTCTCTGTTCCTACCTAGGCTTGTCCTAAATGAGATGCCTCACTCTGCGCCCAAAACTACCACTGGAAAAACACAGATCTTAAAAACATATTTCTTTCAATGTGATTGCATTAATATCAACTAGGGCTTATGTCCCTGTTTATTTAAGACAGCTTTTTGGAATCTCTTCTTCAAATGGCAGAGTGTGTTTGGCTTAGGAAAGGTGATGAGCACTTCTCTCACAGTGCAAACAGACTCTGGGTTGCTCTTGGAGAAGCATTTATCCATTATAGGATAGGGCAATTCAGAGGGAACAAGGTAGTATGAGACATGTCTTGGCCCTGTTTACATGCACAGCTTGAAAGACAGTAGGATCTGGGGGTTACAGTGCTACACTGGAAACCAGTGAATGAAGCCAGGATGAGACCTTTCGCAGACTGCATAATTTCTCATTCTTTCTCCTTATCTTGACCTGAAAGCTTTACTTTTTCAACTCTTCATTAATGGAACAGCCTCTGTCTCTTGCTATGTTATGCAGATACCCACGTCTTGGACTTGCTGGAGTCTCTGGGAATTGTGTGAAGTAGATAATTCTACTGGAGAAGATGAAGAGAAGATGACTCTTCTCTTCTTCTAGTGGTTTATAAAGCTACAGGCATAGCCTCAGTGTGATAGAAAAAGAAATAAAAATAAATATAAGGGTATGGGTCAAGTAATCCAATGGTATAAAGGCCTATGTAGACTCCAATACTTACTACAAAAAACAATTCATTATGTATATACTTCCTTACTCTATAAAGTGATTTTAGAAGAGCTTTCTACCCACTCAGCTTTTATGTTGACTATCAAAACATTAGTATGAGTTGTAATTACAGAAGACTTGCACGAAATCTCATGGACACTTGTACTACTTTCATCAAAAGTCGTCATAAATAGAGAGAAATTTTATTAAGAGTGACCAGCTACCCAGATGTCTACAGCACTGCATGGTGTCATCCTTTTCCTACAAGGATACCTACCAAATTCATGTGTTAGCTTTGGTATCACACCGATCCCAAAACACTGGCCTCCTTCCATGGCTGTTCCCAGAAATATTGCTTCTTCTAAAAGCAGAAACATTATTCTACAAGAATAATATAAAAATCTAGAAACATCTTTTTGACGTGCTAGCCTACCAGTCTGACCTTAAAGAAAACAGCCTTACAATCAGAAGAGCTCCCTCAGTCGACTCTGCATATCTGGAATTGATAGTGATAGAAGGAAAACCAATGCATTTTGCAGGTTATAAGACAGGGGGTTTTGCAGATGCATTTGGCTTATATCAGCAGTGAGCACATGGCCACAGATATTCTGTAGATGAGATCCAGACCTCTAAGTGCAGTGTACTAATAGAGAACTTTGGGAAGATTTCCAATAGATCCTGAATTCATCTGCAGGTATTATGTATAGGCTTCCACAACTGAGAGCTCTGCATTACCTTTCCCTTTGTGAGATGTATCCCTGTGTTGCTGCCTCGCTGTCTTCCCCCCACTGTCCTCATATGCAAAGAAATATGAGCTCCTCAGAAAAAGAATTTCAAACTCTATAGCCCCTAGTCAAAACCCCACTGTGTACATCAGTAAGTTGTATGTATAGCTTTAGAATTTAATTTGTTTTTATCTTTCTTCCATCTTGCAGCCAGTGGAGGATATGTATAGCCCCTGTATCAGCTAGTCATTTAAAGGCAAAAGACCAAGCACTGCACTTCTGAATATTTCAAAATTATTTTTGGACAGAAGAAAGACTTCCTGCAAAACATAACTTTGGGGCGGGGGGTGGTGTACGAGGTTACTATTAATAATAATTTTGCCTGAAAATGGAGAGTATTTCACTAAAAGCATATTTCTGTTTCCTGTCTTGCTTTTGGACACACTAACGTTACAATTAATCTGCACATGACACCTAAGAGGAGCTGTGGTCTGTGTAACTCATTCCGGGATCCTTGTGTTGCTTGCTAGTTTACCTCTTCCATGATCTACCAAGGTCTGCACTTCAGCTAATTCATAGTGCATCCTGGGTGACTAAGGGGGCATGTCTATGCAGCCATGATAGCATACTACTGGGCACATGACTGAGGTTTACCATGTTGAACATTCATATAACAAATATCCTAGAGTAAACTGGCACAGTACCCAAGCATGGAAGAAATAAATTGAGATTTATCTCAGAGAGCTGGCCCAGCTATGTAGGCGTTACAGGGCTAAGGATTGTCTGAACCACAGTCATTACTGCAGCACACTAGAAAATGTGATTTAACTGCAGTCTAATTTGAAAGGAAATGCCATACAGTTCCAATCCACACAAAAGCAATCAGCATTTTGGTATGGCTTGTTTGTTCCCCAGAGCCTTCTACCCAAGTAAAATGTAAATATTTGAGCATGCTACCCAATTCAAGAGAGAAACCACATTAGAGTGTTGAAATATATTATAATGCAGAAATTCTTAGTTTCATCAAACTCTGTAACAAACATGTCTAAAATTCATATTGTTGAGCAAGATACCTGGCCGCATTTGGCATTAATTTCTGTCTCCAAAACATACACGTTTCAAGATCGAGCCATTATTGTTATGAGAACTAAATGAGAACTTTGACAATAGCTCACTTTTGGGGAAGTATATAGTGATGTACATTAAGGGATGATAAGACACATTTTATACCATCTACAGATTAAAAATGTGGGTTTAAAGCATCAATCTGCAAATAAAGCCATCTAATAGCAAGTAAAATGAGAAAGGTGATAAGAGTGTCATGATTCATGGCATGAACCAACTGCATTATGAATGATCAATGAACATTATCATCAGAACAATGTCATATTCTTACAATTATGGTGCATCATAAATGCAAATATAATTGCTTTCTATGTAATGAAATACAAAAGCCACATTTAAATAATAATGTTAAGGTTGTGATCCAAACTGGAAAAACCTTGAATAGTCAGCCATGCTGACATGATCTCATTCTTAACCTTTTCACTGCAGTCAGAACAGAAATGGATTTGGAGAAAGTGTGTTTACGAAACATAATGATTTGCTGACGATATTGGAACACTGTGCTTATTCTTAGTAGATGGGAGGTCACAGCAAATAGATATAATTTCTTGTCCTCTATTTTGAGGTCACCTTATTGATTTTGTAGCTGCTTCTGTGCAGCTAAGAGAAGAGGTGAGCCAAGTTATAATGCAGTTGATTACGTGAGGAGGAAAAAAGACTGCAAGAATTACAGTGCAGTAACAGAACTAAAAGTGAGAGAAATGGTAGCAGACACCAAAAATTGCTATATACTTCCAGGGAGTTTCTTTGTTTAATTCTTTATACCAGTGCAGATGTGATACTGCTAGAAATGGATGAAGTGTTCTTACAGTTGTTAGTCTATCCCTCACTCAAAATGTGCAGTGGTGTACAGGAGTATACACACTGCAATTCATTTGGTTCTCCCACGTTACCCCAGTGGGGAAGCAGTAAGGCCTGTAGTTTTCATGCCACTCTTTAAAAAGCCATTCTACATTTCTAATATTAGCTAACATAAATAAACCACAACATGGAGAGGGAGATGCAATCGGCTGCACAGAAGCCAGGTATATTTCATTCCTTTTGTTTAAGGGAGTGTAAAGGAGCGAGAAAAACAGTGCATGTGAAATCTTAGCATCAGAGTAATCAACAGCAGCAAAGCTGATTTTAATGGGATTGGGAATTCATCTCAACAATCACACCTGAATGGTACTCTCTTGTGATGGAGTCACAATGTAACTTTGCAAATGTTGATACAATTGTTCTTTGCATTCCTCAAGTCCTTCTGCAGTTCTCTTTCCTGGGTTACCCTGGTATGTTGGCAAAAGCATAAAGTAAACCTACACTTGAAGGTAGAAGTACATATGTTTTTAGGAACTCTAGATGTTATAACGGCTTACAGTTCCCTGGTTTCTTGACATAGCCAGTTATTAAAAAAGGTCAGATTGCCTCAGCTGGTTGAGGACTGGCAGCGGTTATATTCATAGCATTCAGCAGAAGAATAATGATGTCATACTTCAAAACATATATTTTGACAGATTGTCCAGGAACTATGGCATTACAAAATTCCCACCTGCAACAAATGACTCCAAATACATACATATCATAAGTTAGCCTCTGGTCATTGCTGTGGATTTTAATAGGAATGTTGTATTCAAATATTATTTTACATGTAAATATTTACAAGCGTAGTGAAGGGCCAAAACATTAAATTTATCAAGGATTCTCTGTAATCTTCCGTGCATTTGGGTCTTTAAAAATGAACAAGGTCTATTATCACCTGATGCCATAAGAGGAGAAATCAGTCTAATTCTCATGTGCAGTTGGAAGCTAGCAGAATGCTACCTGTTAGAAATATGGTTATTAAAAAAGCAGAGCTGTGATGGCTGGGCTGCCTTTTGTGGCATCATTGCAGTATGTTAAATTCTCGAAAAGTCTCCATTAAACTCTGCATGAAAACACTTGACCCTTTATTATTATTAAATCTTATTGGATTTTCTGCACGTCAATGGCCAATCTGGAAAAAGCAGTTAAGTTAGATCAAGGCCTTGCATGAAGATAATAACTCTATCTATAAAGTGCAAGGAACATTAAGGCTACATAAAGTAATGAAGTGCTTGACCCTTTTAGTCCTATAGTTTCCCTAAGTTTATAGTTCTGACTTTAATAAGAGCATTGTCATTATCAGGAGCATTTTATTTCCAGGCAACTTTAGTTCGGTTTAGAATGTAGTCATAAAATATTAGGAAGTTTTTGTTCCTATAACTGTACTTTAATCATGTGATTTACACATCTCTTAACTTGCAATTTCTGGTAATAACACTTCCTTAAATTTGCAAGGTGAGATTCAAAGTTAGTTGTCTGTGATGGGGATCTTGTGATGCTAAGAGGCATGAAAATTCCATAAATGCATAAATGCCTCTGTTATATAGCCCAAAAAGATTGTAAGCTGAAATTGGTGGGCATTTAAAAATGGTTTAGGATTGTTTTATGGGACAAAGGCCCTGGTTTCTATATCAGAGTATTCTAGGAGGATCAGATTCTTCTAGGATGAACCTGTTGAGAGACATGGATATGAGTGTCAAGGCTGGAGTTATACTTAAAGACTTAATAACCTACAGCAGATATGGTCAAGGTGTCCATAAAAAGCAATTACTGCTGATAAATGAAAAATTACAAGCCTTACCATATCGAATCATCATATCTGCAAGATACACAGCATGTATCTAGAAAAATCTTCTCTATTTTCAGGTCTTGTCCACTAGTCAATTATGTCTTGAAATCCGTAGGTGTATCAAGCTCTACCTTAAACCTAATGAAGTTTTGCATAGTCCTGTTATTAGATTGCTTGAGTATGGGGGTGTCACAGTTTTGATACTGTCTTCTAATTTCTAAGTTAATTGTTTGTAACCCATTTAAATCTACCTGCTGTTCTACCAGCACTTCCTTCTCAGATCAAGTAGTTCTACTTCTTTAGCAGTGTTAATCCTCAATGTATTTACAGAATATTATTTCATTTTGTTTCTGATTTGCTAGGTTTGGGTTAAGTCCATGTAGACTTATCTGAGCTAGCTCTAGAACCAGAAGCAAAATATTTCCAGGACTGTGAAGCCTTAGGTTATTACAGTTCTGCTGCTCTCAGTGCCCAAGCTAGCATGGTGTTGTGCTGTGATAGGTAATGTGTTTAACGTGGATGATTACACCTAATCGAAGTACATCTTTGCAAAACTTTGTGTGGTATAGATATTATTTGTGTCATATTCTTGTTATAATGCACATCGTATTCAGGGGCGTTTCAGGCATTTGGGAACAGGCTGTCATCCAGAAAGCACACAGTCAACTGTCCTGATCCTGAGTGAAACTAAACAATTTCTGTCATCATGCTGACTGATTCTTGTAGGAACCCAGGAGGAGACAGATTTTTTTACCCTGGCAATATACACAGAAGGACAGATGCATAGACAGGCTGGGACATTAGGAATAGAAGCAAAAATAGCTAAGGAAATCATGCACAAATGAGCTAAATTTTCTTTAGGTTTTCGAAAAAGACTTTTGAGAGGACATAAATGCTATAAAAATAATAATAATATTATCGATATAATAATTTATTTTTATTTAAGTAAATAATATGGTTTTATATAATAAAAAGTAATTTCAGATAAGAGGAAGAGGAAAAGTAGCAGAAAGAATAATTGTGGTAGAACTATGTTCAACTTTTCAGAAGTTATATGACTAGATGGAAATAAAAGATTTTCATTCATACATAATATACATCATATGCAATCTTATTTGATCTCTTCCGCTCCTAATGGGTAGCAGATAAATGTGTGTGTGTACCTCTTTGATGACTTCTGTTGCGCAGTGGCTGAGCTGTAGGCCCCAGTCAGGCAATCTCTGTTCATTCTTTTTTTTTTCTGTCAACACCTGTTTGTTTCTACCATTTCTTGCCTTCAAAGATGAAAACTTATATATAAAAAATAGAAGTTAGGGAAGAGAGAATTCAGTCAACTCAGTAATTCTCGATAGCAATAACACATTTTGTGATTGTTCTCTCTCTGATACGTACTTCTCACTTAACAAAGATTTTTGCCTGGGAACTTGCTTATCTTTAATAAAGCAGAGGAGGAGGCAGATTGTTCCCCACCATACCCACTAATTTTCAGTGCTCCTCAGGGGTGAGCTTTGTGCAGCGCTCTGGCCTCACAAGGACAGGTCAACTTCCCATGAAATCACGAGACTCCCAAAGACTGAAGTTACAGCCACACTAAGTGTAAGCTGGAAGAGGTGCACTTTTGTTACTCCTGTGATTTTGTAGCTGTATCAACTGTATCAAGTTCCTCTAGACACTGCCAGATCACCTACAGTTTGCCTCAAATTTCATGCCATGTTATTTGCATGATGTGGAATTGATCCTTCCTACCTTTATCTAGAAGAAATTTCTATGTTAGCACTCTTTTTTTTCCTTTTAACTTAAAGAACAAACAACACAAAGGAAGTATGAGTCAACAGATTTTTTCTAACAAATCCATGGCCAGTGACGAAAGCTGTTTGGCTGATTTTAGCATGTGCATTTTGGGAACACAAACCAATTTTCAGGGAATGTAGAAATGAGCTTGTATGTAGGATGTAGCTTCTGGGGATGCGTCCAAGTGCAAGCTTACACCAACCATTCGATATCCCTCTTCACTGCTTCAGACAGAGTGGTACATCAAACATGTCTGCCACCTTCTCACCTACCCCAGAGAAACAGATATTGATGATAGGTTTGTGGGGGATTTTTTCTTCTTTTACTCACAAATTTTATGTGTGTCGTGCTTTACAGTATATCCTGATGCTTGACTATGGAAGAACCACAGCAGCAAGCTTTTAAATTATTTATAAACTGCAAAATTAGTCTATACAGAAAAAAAAAGTGTGTGGAAGTACACAAAGGCAGATATTTGCAGTTGAATTCAGAAAGCATAAGCTTTTTTGTGGGTCTTGTTTCTTTGCGGGGAGGGGGGTGGTGGGGGAGGTGGTGTTTTCAGTTTGGAAGTTTATTTTGTCATATTTTTTAGCTGGGGGTGAGCAGGAGTTCAGCAAGGTGAGCCCAAAAAGACACTGAAATAGAAAAAACATTTCAAACTGTGTACCTTGAATGAAAAGCATATTGACACCTCTTCAGGAAAATATTTTTCTCCTATCACGCACCGTCCCCATACTTCCTTGCTGCTTTTTCTGCTTCATCAGGGTGACTTGGCTAGGCTCAAAATGTTAGCTGTCTATGAGGCTGGAGAATCCCAGACAGCACAATGCTGTAAGAGGAATTATTTGTGAGGCACCATGGGGTCTACCTTACCTTTCTCAGAACCTGTCACCTCCCACTCAAAGGCAGATATTGCAAATTGCCTGTTAGTGTTCCCTTCATCATTTCATGAAATGATTCTCTCTTGTTGTTTGGAGGTTTTTTGGGTTTGTGTTTTCTTTTTACATATTCTTTGCGGCTCAAATGCAGGTTTACACCTTTTGAGAACTTTTGGGATGTTCTTATTCATCAAATGTTCCAGAACTGGAAATGTCCTTTCTCCCCAGAGCTGGAGAGAGAGAGGTTTTGATGTCCATAGTGCTGATGTGTGGTGGTGAAGGGCTGTTCCTCCGTCAAATACTAAGGCGAAAAAAATGTTTTTAACCATTTTAAGTTCCCTATAACAGAAGTAGTACTGCTTTTCCACAAGAACCTGTGATTCTGATCATAAATCTGTAGTACCACTTTCTAAATCATTCACAAAATATGCACCATGATTCATTCCTTTCCTTATGGAAAGTATTATGAGAGAATAAGAAATAAATGCATTTTTAATGGGATCTGATAGCAGAAGCATTGCCTCTTCAGGAGTGACCACAGTACCAAAATAAACCTCTGCTTGCCCATGTGTTAATTAAACTGACCTACTTTGTCGCTACTTCCTTCTACCTGTTACACTGATAATTGGCTGCCGGGAGTTGAAAACAAAGCTAGTGAATGTTGTGAGGGATAGAAGCAACCGTGTTTGGTTCACAACACATACTGAAGTGAGGGGGGCAGAGAGAGATGCCATCTTCATATGTTTTTGTATAGTCTATTATGAACTTTTTCTTCCTTTATTTTCCTCTTTTCTTCTTTGTTCCTATTCCACAGTACTATAAGACAGGCTATTCTGCTGGTGTTCTGGGTTTTGCTACAGTCAAGAATTTTCACAAAGAAGCCAGATTTTCATCCTAGAGAGATTTGAGTTACTTCAAGTAAATCTGACCTAAAAGTATGTAAAAGATGTTTATTTAACCTCAGCCGATAAATCTCTCTAGCTTTTACCAATTGCTACCCAAGCTCTGTATTGTGAGCTACTACATAGACTGTATCTCCTTGGGAGTCGGTATCCTAAAGGTCAGAGTTTTGTGGATTTGCTTGGGTGGTCTAAATGTAATAAATTGCACCCACAGCTATTTATGCCCAAAGTAGAAATTCAGGCCCCAAAACCTGAGTCAGAGTCTGAAGTACTCTGTTCATGATCCTGCATCCCTTTGTGTGCGATAGTTGTTTAAACTGAAATAAATTTCAGGTCATGAATCTATACAGTCATTCCATGACAGAGTGAGTGGCACTTATTCCTTGGCATTGCTATTCATCAGATACAAGGGTTGAATCTAAGCAACCACGATTTTGTATAATAGAACTAAAGTCAATAAAATAGTGAATTATCAGAGCCTTTACCTCTGAAAGACGGTCTTTGGCAAGTATCTAGAAACACAGAAGGACTATCTACTGACAGTATTCTATCTGTTACTGCTCTCTCGTCATTATTTCCACTAGCATCTGTATTACTCCATCAGATTGCTGTACGCCTGACTCTAATATCGCATGATTGTATTATTAGTTTCTTTCGAAGTATTGAACTTCCAGGAAAAGAAATATTAAATTGTCCCATCATGCCATGTTATTTGTGACTTAACTTCCATCCAACACTAAACAGCATTTTATGTCCTAACACAGTGCCAAATCTGTGTATTTAGTGCCTGATCTAAAGCTGGTTCAAACGCATGAAAGTCTCTGTGGAACTGGGATTCACGTAAGGCCTTTAATGCTGCTAAAATATACTACCTGATTGAAGACATCTCTGAGCAGCAATTACTGAGGAGGAATCGCAGTGACTGAAGGCTGGGCAGAAACACCTGGGGTTCATTTGGAGCTACTGGAACATCCATTACTTATTGTGGGGAAGGTCTCTACTCCCCAAGATGCAGGCAGGCTTAGATTTCATTGTTTGATGCAGTCTTTGAAATTGTATAGCAGATTTCTGTAAATGCATGAAGTTCTTAATTAAATGGGGAAAAATACACTGCAATTGGCACAGTGACTGCTGTGCTGTTTTGTGAGCTGCTATACAGAATTCGTTTTACCCTCCCCCTTTTTTGGTGCTGGTGTATTGCAGCATTTGCAAATAATTTTTCTGTCACAAAAGTTGCTGAGAAAGAGAGAGAGGATTAGTGGGGGGGTGGTATCTGAGGGGATGCCAAATTGTCATGGAATGGTAAGTAAGCACACAGACAAAATGCTTCTTCGAAATAATCAGCCCTGAAACAGTTAGCAGTGTGGGGAGGGGGGACCTCAAGGTTTTAGTTAAAAAGTGATTGAGGCAGATAGACTGTTTTCTGCTTCCCAGGACTATCATTTCAAGCAGTGTGCAGGCTATGGAGGAGAAAGCTGAATGAGTTTACGTGCAATTCATGTTTTTGAGGTTGCTGTTAGAGCTGCAGGATCTGGAATATGCCTAAAACAAATAAGCAGTTTTATAGAGTGATTTTGTGGTAAAGAATGAAGCATTATAACACAGTTAATCCTGGTTTCATTTACAATGTCGTTTCCATAGGCCCTGGGATTATGCCACAGGGAGTACAAAAGACTTTCTTCCATGGCGCCAATTTTTCTTCATAGCTGGAAGATACTGGCATCTATTGTCCCATAGCCTGTGGCCTACAAATTAACTCTAGGGAACAGCTATGTAAATATTAGAATTGGAGACTGGGAGTAAAGGGGTACCCTGCTCAACCCTCTGTGAAGGATTTACAGGGTGAGGCAGCCTTTAGGAGCTGAAGCTAGGAGGAAGTTCAGCTAGCCTAGTCACCTCACACTGTGACAAGGGCAAGTGCTGCTAGACCTTCCCTTACGAAGGTTTTGGGAGCAAACATGCATTCTGGTCTGTCAGATAGACTGCAAGACTGAATCAGGCATTGTAATAGCAAAAACCTGCCTGCAGGAAAGATGCCATCCAAATCCCTCACTCCTTGGGATAAAGCCAACATTTTACATGGTTGTCTTGAATGTGTCTCATCAGCTTTGCAAAATCTGAATCATCTAAGATTTTTCTGATTTCAAATAGATTGATTGGTAAAGCAAAATAAATCTAAGTAGTAAGTAATGCAAATAAAATAAAGCAGTAAATAATAATAAGTAAATGTAAGGAAAATCCAGCACAAATTCTCTGACTGCTACAGCCATTGTCCCCTGTCTTTCTAGTACAACAATTTCTTTGCCTGACTGAAAAAGTCCATTTACCCAAAGTAATTTATGAACACTATTTTTTAAAAATACTAAGAAAATCACTAGGAAGTAGCAGTGAGTCCATTTTACAGAAGTTACGTTGAGAAGGAGCTAAGGAATTGTTGTGCTGTTCTGTCAGTAAATAGAATTAACTGACAATTGAATTTAGGGAGAACTTTTTTGCAGGTGCTGACTTAGTTCCTCCATGTTACTTCTTGCTGATATGTGTACAGGTCTGGAGGGTTTCGTTGGGTTATTTTTGTTTGGGTTTTTTTATTAAAGCTGACTCTTTTTTTGAGAAAATATTACTTTTCATGGATTTTTTGGTTTGAGGTTTTGGGGGGCTTTTTTGGTTGGGAAGACGTTTCTTCTGTGGTTTTGATTGGGGTTTTGTTGTTTGGTTTTTTTAACCTCTCCAAAACTTTTGGAATCCCCTCACTAAACTTTCCATAAGTGGTCTTTTTTTAAAAAAAAAGTTGGTGTGTGTGTCTTATATCTGACTTTTCCATTTCACTGAGGTCTAAAGGAAAAAAAAACAAACATTGAGGTTTTTTCCTTACTAAACATTTCTGTTTCACATATTTGCATAAAATCAAAAGCAATGATAATAAAATTAGAATAGAAGCATGTTCTACCCAGCCTACCCTGATGCAATTAATAATTAAGATCAAATGGCTTGTAAAATACCTACCAGTCTGATTAAAATGCTATGAAAAGGTTGCTGTAAGAATAATTGCTTTTTGTTTAACGTAACCAAAAAACAAATCCATGGTTCAATATCTTTTGTGTTGTATGTTTTCTGTTTTTAAAATTAATGTGACATAAGGCATTCTTTATGCTAATGTTATAGCTCCTTGGATGAGTTTAGCACCATTATCTTCTTTAATGAATAATTCATTCCCTGTTGAAAACTTAACTATATCATTTTTACAGTGTGTAAATGAAACTTTGAAGTGCAATTTAACTTTAAAGAACTTCAGATTGTAAAGAATTCTCGTAAACCACCAAAAAGTGCTGTGCTAGTAATACTGTCTTGTACTGAAGTATAAGCACGTTACGATGAGCATGTTTGCAATTTTTAATTTTGCTGCTTCTTTTAAACAATCATGGCAAGGATTCCTGGTTGGTTTTGCTTTATTGGCATTTTTATATGCTTTTAGTTACGTCTTCTTTTTGAAAATAAAAATATTATGTGTAAGCACAGCAAAGCTCATCTCCTCATTGTCCTTAACTATTGAGAAAGAACCTCAGTGGGAAGGTGGTGAAATGGGAGCAATATTCTTTTTACCACACCAGACCCTAGACTTCTTGTAAGAAAACCTCTGACAGTCAAATAAAGTCCTTGGTGCAAGTGAGGAGAGAGATGGATGGGATCCTAGGAACTTTTCAGATTTTTGTTTGTGTCCAGTATTCTTTCCTACCTAAGTAGGTGAGGGCTCCGGTTTCATATGGGGCTATTTGTCTTTCTGTTGTGAACCCTACATGTTAACTGGAACATTGCACTTTGTGCACCTTCCCCATCTTCAGGAACACTGGGCTCTGAATCTAAACAACTTCTTTTCCTCCATAAACATGAGATCATTGTTTTTTAGTTAATGTGGGTATGGGAAAAACAAAGTGGCGCATAGTATTGCTGAAGAATGATCAGCCAATTAATCACAATATCACGTTGACCCTAAAGCTTGGTCACAGTGCCTGATAATGGATTTCAAGTTTTAGGAGGAACATTCAGTTAATAGGTCAGTCTGTATTCTGTATATATACTATATTCTTAGTTGGAATATGCATGTTTATATTTGTACATCACACTTCAATTTAATAACAAGTTTTTGTGGATTTTATTGCATATAAGTAAGTTCATATAAATGTTACAGTTCTGGTATCTGATGAAGAATTTTACTGGGTCATTGGGCTCATTTTTTTGAGGTTGTTAGACGACCGTATCTAAGAAAAGACGGTTAACAGGAATATATATGTATTTATATCCATGTGACAATGACTTGTTTCCTGATGCTTATTGAGTGTCACCTGTAGTGAGACATGATTGATTGCTGTGCTTTGATAATAACGTGACTGAATGGGGCACTGCAGGGCTGGGGGATTGGATATAAATCCTCCTAGGTGAGGAGGTAAATGATAAAACAGGGGACTGTTTCAATACAGGCATTTTCCATGTACTAATTTTATGCTAAGCCATGCCTATTTTGAAAGTTTCCTGATATCTCTAAATCAACTCAGGGAGCTGGGCAAGCATCTTACTGTGTAAGCTGTTTTTATTCTCAGTGGAAATAATGGCTTCTGGGTACTGGGGAGCAGCATGTGCTCCTCCATCCTAGGGGAGCATAATATCAGCTTTATTTTTGTTATGTCCTTGCAACAGATTTTCATTTTAGACATTTTAAGACTGAGAGCTGCAATATTTTATAAAAGCCCACTTAGTGTGTTTGTTCTTGCTCTTTTTCTCTCTCCCCTCCTCTCCCTTCCGCTTCCTTCCTTCCTTCCTTCCAAGAGCTTGCAAGTCAAAGGATTCTAAGGAGTATTTATCTTCAGTAAGGAAAGAAACTGGCCAAAAAGCAAACAGCTGTACTTCATTATTTTATTTATTTATTTATTTATGTAGTTATTGTATTTCTTTTCCTTGTATCAAGTTTTTCTGTATCTTTAACTGATGATGTCCTTAGAGAACACAGGGGCATGTCCAGGTCTGTTTTGTTTTACTGCTTTGCATGCACTTTCCCTAGGCAGGGAGTTCCTCAGACACTTCTTTCCATGACTCTGAACAGTACAAATATGCGGCACGGTTGTTCTCAGCTAAAGATAAATCATTTGTCAGGTACACTATCCACAGAAAAGAGTGAGACTGGGGTGGGGAGAGGTATGAATCATAGCAGTTTGCATATTATGCTATCCCTCTGAACATATCTGGCTGCGGACAGAAAACAGTATTTCTTCAAATGAAAAATTAATCCTGTAGTAGTATTACAGGTTCCTAACAATAGCAATTCAGCAGTCTTGACTTGGCATCTGGATTTGTGATATTTTTGTTTTATATCCATGAGCTATCATTACTGAAAGCTTTGCGCTTGTACATCTGCACACTGTGAAACACGAGAATTTAAAATTTCCTCTCAAATCAGTCATTTAATATAAGAAATGCTTTGTTTTTCTTACAGCTTTAGATTGTATAAAACATTGAAATAATCAGCTTTTATCCCCCTTTTCAATCCAGGGTTCATGCTCTTGTCTCCTCCTTTATGTTCCTCTCTCTCTCTTTCAAGTAAAATGAAATCTTTTGAAGTTGAGCACTCAGTAAAATTCATTTTTACCTGGAATAACACAAGTAGTGATCACCGTCAACTATTACATAGGAGATTAGCTTTGTCATTAAGAGGCATAATCCCTGTAATACTCCTATTCATCAGGTAACCTTTAAATGAAGAAAATGTGTGAAATTCAGTCCATAGTCCTGGCAATTGTTATTAGAGTGTTATATAGACCTCAGGTCAGCTCAGTGAAGAAATAATTAGCACACCATTTTTCTCTTTGGCATTACTTAGCTTAAGATGCTCAAATGTAATTTACAATCACTCTTCAATAGCTGCATTTTCCATACTGGTATTGGGAATTTGCTGGTCTCTAAATTGTATTTGGCTCTCTGTATTCAGTCAACTTATTGATCTGTGACGCATCTCAATATTTTCCTCAAATATAAGCTAAGGCAGTACAAATTTGTGATTATATAAGATAATTCCCTTTCTTCAGTCATTTTTTTGGTACCAAAAATATGCATTCACTTGAAAATACAGGTGACGTGCTTTCTGCCAAAGAACTCTGCGTTAATGATACAGGCTATACGTCCTCCTGAAAACTGTAGCTGAATGGTAGTATCCACTGAGTGGAGGTAAATGTATGTTGATGAAACACATGAACAGAAGACAGGTTAGCGTGAGCTACAGCAGCCAAGCAGTAAGACTGTATACAAATTGTTCAGAACTGGATCTGAATTGAGGCACTGTGTAGTCTGGATAGAAATGAGACTTTTGCATGCATGCTGCCCATCTGTCCCTGATAACTTATGAGTTTGCTGGTCAATTTTAACCAACTCTGAAGGAAAAGTCAAGTCTAAAAGGTCATGAATTTCTTATATAGGCCCTGAAAATCAGAAGCAAAATAGAAGAGGGTGATCCAAATGGATGTTTCCTCCAGAAGCATCTGGCAGATTTCAGACATTACAGGTTCTACTTGGCAACAGCCAGGCAGCGACCGCCTGGCACTTGCACAGCCAAGACAAGCCACAGAGCACTCTGTCCTTTGGCTAAGGAGGATGCTACAGAAAACCCAGTGGGAAATTGCAGGGGAAGAGGAATGTGAGAGAGCAGGAGTATGTAGGGTACCAATCCACTGGGAAACTGGGAATGCTACTCCTACTGCTTATTTGTTTTATCATACGCATTGCACTAGGTGCATTGGCAAAAGTCTTGAGCAAGACTGAACGCAGACCTGAATAACAGCAAAACAAACAGTGTAGGGCTGTACATTGCACATAAGCAACTGGATAGTTTTACAAGGAATTTTACCCATCTTAAATCACCCTGGAGTTCCAATTGAGTGTGAAAGAATTACTTGTAAGCAAGACTAGTACAATGGAAATCCTTGTGACTGAAAATCAAGCTGGTTGAATCAAAACTCAGCCCTGATGATTGAGGCATAAGAGGGTTCTGTATAAGATGTGAATTTGAGGCCAATCTAAAAAGCAGAGGGGAGAGATCATGTAGTTTAATGAATGCAGATAAGCAAAAATTGAGGAGAGACACGCATTTCAACCATCCCCTATAGAGAAGTGATCATTCTAAAGTAGGAAGGGCAGGGAGGAGAAGGATGTATTAAAATGGAAATATAATAAGAAACTTAGTCCCAGGACTTAGGGAGAGAGTAGAAGTTTCGTATCTGGTGAGTAGGAAAGGGAAAAACAAAAATGCCGATGTTGCTATTTTCCTCATATTTTTGTCTCATGACATGGTATATTGTTGTTTGACTGAATACCTTCTAGCTGAAAAGTGATCTTTCACTGTTGGTTTATAAGGAGGAAACAAACTGAAACAAAGTTGGCAAGGTGACTCAGTGGATGGGGAGCGATTAATCTGTTATGCTCTGATGCAAGTCCTGGCAGAACTAGTTACTTTGTCGTTATGTTTCTGGTATCAAACAGCCAGTTTTCAGATTTTCTGACCCTACTGGTAAATTTTATTTGTAGAGTGTGATGTATGGCTTGTTGATTGAGTTCAACAGCAGGGAAGGCAGCAGTGATCAGTTTTGCCCTAACTGAGAATCATTGCAGTCAATGGGAATTTCTGTAAGAGGTTTCCAGGGACAATCTGCCAGCCAAAATGCAAAGGAAGAACTAAATTATCATAGAAAATTGCAGCAAACCTAATTAAGCTAGGTTTGTGGAGAGAGATATTGGTTTTAACCACATGAATATCTATTATCTGCAGTCACTAAAGATGCTTGCAACACAGCCCTCTAGCAAATCATGCAGTACCTAGGTAAAATCTGTAAGGACTCTCTCTCATGTGCCTCCATATGGTACAAGGTGTTTAATATTAATGCTTAAGATGGCAAGTTTTGTGACATTTGAAAAATGCTCACATATGCTCATGGTGAGGACCAATACAGCTACAAACGATTTATGCAGTGTGGATGACACAGCAATCTGGTCTCTCAAACAGTGGTTGTGCAACACAGAAATATCAGAGAAACACTTCCTGAGCAAATGCAGAATGCAAAATGTTGTTCCTTCAGGAACTGGCATATAGCATGCACTGAGAATCCCATATACCGTTCATCCCAGGCTCTCTCTGCTAGAAAGGGAAGACCTTAAAATCCCATTGTAATATTTTCATTAAGGCAGATGACAAAAGAGATCATGTGACCTCATGCTAATCACAGAAGACTCTCTGCACTGTCGCACAGTCCCAACCAGACTCTACTCTGAGTGAAGAATTTATTCTCTTCTGCTCCTTTTCCTTTTCCCTCTGGCTAGGATTAATATCATTATTGATTAATGATCATTATGAAAACATTGTCCAGAGACCTCATTGCTACAGGCTTTTCAGTCCTGAGGATTTTACAGATCTTGTAAAACTGGCTCCATTTTGATTATGAGCTGCTCTATATTCTGTTGTACACAGCCATGAGTCCCTCAAAGAGTGGTTGTCAGCCATTCTTATGGTGTTTTTCTGAATATATTTACACTGATCTAGAGAATTACAATCCTATAGCACCTGCCAGTTGACATGATTCTGCCATACCGATAGTGTAAAATGGTAAAGATGGTCACTTGGGAAACACTGCGACAGCCTAAATAACACCAAAGATGGAGACTGAATGCAATAAATCTGAAATCCAAAGACCTGCTAAATGTTCATTTCTGACTTCTGTTTTGCTTAGGACTTTTGGAAAGGGGGACAGAGGAGAGCTGGAAAAGATAAATCAACATCACTTTGACCTCCTGATTTGTTGTTTTGCACATGTATCTGTGTTAATGGCTCTGAAAGCCATTGCCCTGTCTGGGAGTCACTAGAGGGCCAAGGGTCTGGTCCAGTCCTACCATATTTGCTGTGCTGAGAGGTAGGAAGGAGGGCTACTCAAGCTAGCTAGTACTAAAGTACTAATATGACTTTCACTTTTTTTTTTTATGGTTTTATAGGAGGATGTCTTAGGCTTTTCACATTAAGAAAATTATCTAGGGTGATCATTTTCTCCTTTCTGTGTTACACTTAACTCTTGGAGATCAGACTGTAAGTCATTCCCAGATATATTACTCTTGGCCGAAAAACCCAACAAAATTTTGTGGGCATAGACTCAAAGAAAATGTTTATAAAGTGGTAATTACTGCCATGTGGTGAAGAAGCTGAAGTTAGCCATTGTGTCACACAATGAAAATCATCTGTGCCTTGTAACTATGCAAATCAGAGTTACCAAGTCAGCATAGCCCTGTAAAAACTTCTAAGTATCTTGAAGATAGGCAATTTGGGTCAAAATGCTTCTATAATAAAATATGCAAAATATGCTGACCAAATAAAAGATCCATATTATTTACCTTTTCCCACATACATCGTTGTTTCATTAGAAAGATCGCTACCATATCTGCATTATTCCTTGTCTTCAGGCTGCCCAGGGAGGTTATGGAGTCTCCTTCTCTGGAGATATTCAAGACCCGCCTGGACAAGGTCCTGTGCAGCCTGCTGTAGGTGACCCTGCTTCGGCAGAGGGGTTGGACTAGGTGACCCACAGAGGTCCCTTCCAACCCCTAACATTCTGTCATTCTGTGATTCTGTGATAAATTCCTATTAAAGACTCACGGAATTTTAATGAGCATATATTTTGCAGTATGACATTGGAGTTTATAGTGCTGTTTACAGTATGATACAATTCTGACAATGTAGAGTTATTTCTTTGTAAACTGAACAGTCATATGGAAAAAAATTAGCGCCTTAATGTAAAATCAGTGTATAAATGTGTGAATGTAGACATCTACATATGCGATATTGTGTCTGCAGAGAAATGCATCTGTACAGGAGAGGAAGAACTAGAGGCCTTTTTATGGTCTGGCTCCTGAAAATGCATTAGTACAGGATCATATTTAGAGCAGTTCAGCTGGAAGGGACATACAGTGATCATGTAGTCCAACTGCCTGACCACTTCAGGGCTGAACAAAAGTTAAAGCATATTATTAAAGGCATTGTCCAAATGCCTCTTAAACTGACAGGCGCATGGTATCCACTGCTTCTATAGGAAGCCTGTTCCAGTGCTTGACCACCTTTTCAGTAAAGAAATGTTTTTCTAAAATCTAGTCTGATCCTCCCCTGGTGCAGCTTTGAACCATTCATATGTATCCTGTCACTGGAACCCAGCGAGCAGAGCTCAACACCTCCCTCTCCCTTTCTCCTCCTCAGGAAGCTGCAGAGAGCAGCGAGATCACAACACAGTCTCCTTTCTCCCAACTAGACAAAACAAAAGACAAGATAAAACTTACAGGGGGTTCCAGTAAAAAGCTTCTACATGGTAGATTATGCTTAATAAATACCCTTGTTTAGTTAAATATAGGATGGGAAGAAAGACAGCTTATGAGGTACGGAAGTGAGAGGCCCATTACAAGTGTAACCGAAGGTCTGTTATACCTGCTGCTGAGGGCAAATCTGTCCTGTAGTGCTCAAGCTGAATGACGAGATAAAGTGATTTTAGCTTCCTAAAGGATTTTGTCTCAGCAGAACTCTACCATCTGTATTAGGACTTTGCCTTAAATACAAGGCCAGTATAAACAGTCACTGTCACTTTGAAGACAATAGCTGTTAAAAAGGAATTCAAGACAAACCTTTTTTTTTTTTTTTTTTTAAAGGAACTCGTGTCATTGTAGCTGTACTTGCCAAGCAGGATATCACAATACAAGCAACTGATGAGGACAGATGTGAAAGGCAGTAATTATAGACTAGTTTGCTGAAGACTATCAGGAATATACATAAAACGGGTGGCAACAATAATGTTACAAGACATTAGGGGTTTTTTAAAGATAAGGTTTTCTACCAAAGAAAAAAAGACCCACAACAAACCTCTCAAACTTTAAGGCTACAATATATGGCGTACAGAGAGAAAGTGGTGACCTTTTTGAGGTATATAAAATTCCAGAGAGATCTGAGAGGATAGATGCTGTAAAATGATTTGAACTTGTGTCAAATACAAGAACAAGAGGCATGAACTAAAGCCAAGAAAGGGTCAAATCCTAAAGGAATGTGAGTAGAGTATGTCTGTGCAGAGAGAATAGCTATGCTGTATTAAAAACAAGGCAATGATACGAACAGTCATCACAAGAAATAGGGTTAGGAAAATGTCTAGGGAAAAAACATAATTGTGGGATGTAGCAATTAGCTCCAGACAATGCAGTGATGCTAAGAGGATCTGATAGCTGCTTCTGTTTTCATAATTCCCTTGCAGTTTGTGTATTTAAATTAACTATATTTCTGTTAAGCAAGAAGTGCTCTTCCTGCTAGGAGACATTGCCATATGTGCAATACTGGAAGCAGCAACAGTATGTGCTTGTGCTTCTTAATAAAACATGAACCTTCACGTGCATGCTACTGTTCGACAGAACCTACAGATGAGTAAACTCTCTGTGCAGAATGTGTTCATGGTTGCTACTGCTTGGATGCATTAATTGCTACATTAGATTTCTTTACTCCAGTTTATTTAACTGAAGTTAAAAAACCCCTGCTTCTCTACCCCACCCATGTTATGCTGAATGTAGGAAAGAAAACTAGACAACTCCCTAGGTAAATAGGGAGCTCTTTATAAAGAGTTCATTTCCAGTAGACTTCCAGTGACCTTAGAGTTCCTTTAACTTACAATATGATGGCTATCTCCAGTGTCACTCCCACTTCCTTCCTCACTATCATAGAACACATCAGAGTTCAGCTAACTTGGCCTGGTTTGCCATCCCCATGTACGAAGTTAGAGTTTCATTCTCCATATATTCCTCTTGAGATGTGCAAGGGCAGGTTGACAGACTACCGTCCAGTTGAGTGCTTTGTGGATTATAAATAATAAATTACTTATAACATTTATAACAAGTTAAATCAAAGTAATTATGAAGATCTTTCAAGAAACACTGTAATTTCCAAAGACTGCGCTAATAAAAACACTCTGCAAAACAAATTTCTTTTCAGGGCATAGACTGTCCAGTTTAATGATTAATTTGCACTAAACATCTCATTAATAGCACAGATTGTTTTGTCAATGCTTCTGAACAAATATAATTGGAAGATTTATCAAAAATTCCTTAATGTATTTAGTGCTGCAAAAGACAAAATACAGAAATTAATAGCAGTATCTAATGATTTATTTGCGTGTTATAAAGTACTCTTTTGTGGTTGGGATCAGCACTGTAGATCTGTATAGCTTGCCAGCTCCGGGAGTGGGTTTTCTCCGAACAATGTTTTACCCTACACACTTCTACGTGAAATAGGCCATGAAGTCAGCCTTGGAACTGAGAGAAGATGGTAAAACTCCCATTATCTCAAGGAATACATAAGTAAGCTGAACAAAGTGAACTGGTGAGCACCCAAAGCAGAGCCCTGCTCCTCTCGTAATCTAGCTCAGGAACCTAGCTCTGACTTGGCCAGCTGTCCATGCTGTGCTGCTTTCCTTAAAGTACAAAATGTGGAGCATCATGCCCACTGGAATGTCACAGAGGTGGGGGCCAGAGTGTCATTTGTGTGCTCACCTGAAATGAGGAGGACTCCTCCATCGGTCCATTTATATGTAACCAAGGAGGATGAAAATGCTGACACCTTTTCTTTTCTTGTTTGTCGTTGTTTCCAGTGTTCAACTGTCTCAGAGCAGAACTGACATCCCCTGTGTGAAACCAGAAGTGGGGATTTAGAAAAATAACATTCTTTTTCTACTTTGTAGACTATAGATAAGCAGGTAGCAATGTCTTTGGGTTGCTTATATTCATTACTCTAATGTTTCAAGAAAAAATTTATTGAGGGTTTTAGATCTCTGGTATCTTGCTGGGGTTTGAGGGGTGGACAGGGTGCATGAAGGGGAAGCTGGGTTTTGTTTGTTTGTCTTTTTTTAATTTGGAATAGTTTTGTGAGTATTGAGTAATACCTCTTCAGCCTGTAGCATTTCTATCTCATGAGCCAGCAATGAATATGCTTCCTGGATTGCAAAAATTTGCAAATCATTCCATTACAACCTCTGACTTGCTTTAGTTGAGCAAGTGGGTTTCATGAACATATTCACATGGAACTTTCAACCATTTTTTAGTGGCTTTCCATGAACATAACATTTCCTTGCTGTTATAACAGGTCAAAGCAAACACAGAAGTAACATGAACACAGCTGAGGAGAAATATTAGCTCTCTTTGTAGAAAAACTATGCCAGCTTTTTTGGTAGATACCTCTGGAGCCGGATGTGCTATATTTTTCTGTTTGTAAAGAACCAAATGTTTTAAGGAAATAAGATTTTTAATAATAGTGTCCTTTTAAGTTTTAAAGATGGCCAACTCCAAACCTTCTATGCCTGGTGTGAAACACATATGAATAAGCTAATTTGGGGTATGAATGTATGTGGACTCACACAAACAAATATATAAATCTACATATTTATGTATGTAAGGACAGAGAAATATGAACTGTGACTACCAACCAAATAAAAAAAAATACATCTTAGAAACAGAGGAATCCCTCTTAATTTCTAAAAGTACGTCTAAAAAATGCTTACAACTCTGGTAACAAAGATGGATATTTTCGTGTATGTATTTCAAATGTATATGTTCCACACTTCAGTAACCAATGTTACTTGTTGACTGTTAAAATTGCATTGTTTGGTGCCAGCCTATAATATCTATGCCAATTTTAACAGCAATTTAATATTACTGATTGATTATTTATTTATTTACTTTCAGAAGCTAGAATAAGGTTTAGGTCATAACTCTCTCACCCTATTTCATACAGCTGAATAGCATACTGAAGTTTTTCCCTAATTTCTATAACCATCTTAGAGTCTGAATATCTTTTCATCCAGCTAGATTTACTAGTTCAGGTGCAGTGTCACACTGATAAGGCTGTTCTTCTGCCAAAGTCAGCTCAGTAAAAAGCAACATGGGTGCCTGTACTCTGTGTTGTGTTACACTCTGCTAGAGGTTGATTCAATTCTTGCCTCTCCTGCAAAAAGCTTTTAACCTTCAGAAGTGTCGGATTTGTGTTTGCCTTGCTTTCACCCCTGCAAATAGGACTAAATATCTATCTTTCCTGGCTTTTCTGTTTTATATGGTTTAAGTTCTGTGGGATAGGGATGGTCTCTTGGTACACAGTGTACAGAACTCCACAAGACAGCTATGCAATTTGAGGTCACAGGCTTGTATAGTGGGATGCATAATTTTACTCAATAATATACTTAATAGAAAAAAGCAATATTAAGACTTTTGCAGATTGTGACTTCTGGGAAATGTTCTAAAAATAATGCAACAGTGACTGCACCGGTTAATCACGTTGATCTGATATTTTGCAGAGCTGAAGATACCCTTTATTATGCCAGAGGACTAATATAAGCAGCCTATCTGTTATTGTAGCCAGCTGAAAGTTCATGGAGATTCCAATTCTGAAGTCACAGCAGCAGAACTCAAGCACATCCAGAAGTGCAGTGTAAATATAGGTGGATGCTTTGGGCTTACATTTTTTAACTGCAGTTTTTAACTCAGAGACAGATAACACGATGAGTATGCATTCAAGCATCTTTCTTCTGGACTACTTTAGGATCAGACATTAAACTTCAGATTATATAAATCTTGTCCACTAAGTTAGCCAAAATGTCATTTTCTCTTTACAATCAGTATTAGAAATTTAGGAGATACCTGAGCTGTTAATAAATTTTCTACAACTGTAACTGGACAGAGGAATAGGATCTCAGCTGCTGTATTAGGTAACTACTGCAGAGGGCTTTACCAGTTACATGCTCCCATTTGACAACAGGTTCATCCGTGCACTTTTCAGATCTTATTCTCCTTGGTGAAGAGCATTGCACATTTTAGTTTACCTGCTAGCTAGAGGCCAGGATAGTAGCCTCTCACATGTTCATCAGCATGGCTTAGATACAGAAAATGAAGATTCTAAGCTGGTAGCAATCTCTGCAACTCCTTTGAAAATCAATGCACTATCTAAGCTGAAACATGTCAGCTGAAGAGCTAGCCTTGATGTGTTTTCTGGCATGGTTTTGGTATGTTGTCATTGGACAAATTTTCCAAGTAATTATATTTTGCAGCAGTTGTGCTATAAAGGTGCTGATGTCTTTACAAAATAGCTTTTGAAGTTCAGGCATCATCAAAACAACACTTTAACAACTTTAGAAAATTCATGGTGGTTTATGACAAAGCCAGCTTGTAGTTTTCCTCTTCAGCTAGACTTTACGCAACCTTATATTGTGTGCTATAGAAAGACAGCTTATCATTAAATCTGCTTCTAAAAGATGATTCCATATTTATGGGTGGGTGTATAACTAACTAGCATCCCTGTGTCAGGTTAGAAGTCAGAGGCCATCTTAGTGGAGTACCACAGTAACAACACATAATTTAAGTAGAACCTTCTATCTTGTATGTCAATAGTGAACTTAAAAACAGAAGTCACATAGCTGCTTACAGGTACAAGAACACCTCTTGAGAGCAGCAACCAATGAACCACCAATCTAAGCTGAAGCATGGTATAAGGACAGTAGGGCACCCCTTTTTCCTCAGTAAAGTCAGGCAGAGGTGCAGAGAGGTCTCTGTTTGCATTAACAATTCATTAAACACTGAATATTGTCTAACAAAGACTTGTCCACAAAGTATGTTTGTCACTCAGTGCACTGAGCAAATAATAGTTAACAACAATAAGGGCATTTCCTTGATATTTCTAAGTAGAAGTATCAGATTAAAAAAACCAAACTCTGTTTCTTGAAAATCATAAATACACAAAAGAAGACCATTATCTGTAAACTGGGGAGGGATTTTTCAGCCTTATCTTTGCTGGCCTTTCTCCAAGTCCTTCAGATGACTGGCCCCTCTCTGCAGAAACAATAACCAAGAGGTGGAGAGAATTCATTTTTTGAGTCAAACTTAAAAAGGCACTTCTACTTAATTAGAAAGAGGGAATAATTTTTCCCCCATAAGGAGCAGGTGTCTGGGTTTTCTTTAATTTCATTGTGCCATCTTCCATGCCTTGATTCTGCTCATTATAAAGATAAGGCTGAAATAGGAATTCAGTGCTGACATTTTGGACGTGGACTTTGGTTCTGCTTTTGCAGTTAAGCTGTGTTTGCAAGGATGACACTCAATTTGCCTTACATTTCCTAACACTATAGGAAAAGTAGTGTGAACTCTACATTTTAAAAAATAGGAGATCTGGAGCTTAACTGAAATGGAGCACCATGGAGATTGCCTAGATCTTCTTCTAGCTTTTGGTGCTGTGGCTGTGGGTTTTGCACATAGTTAAATAATCACACCTGAATTGCAAGGGTGGGTGGGCCTTCCAGGAGGAATAGATGGAGTTGTAGACCCTGTTAATATTGTCCAGTGAAATGCATGTTTTGTCATGTGTCTCCCAAGAATTGTGCTGGTGCCCTCCTTCATTATAGCAGCTATACTGACCCCAGTTGTGTCTGTGGTTGTTTCCAGATGTTGATCTGGGAAAACAGGAAATAAGACAAACACAAGCATACTTAATTATATACCTTTGCTTAAACATAGCAGTGCAGCTGAATTGTATTATTAATGGCTATTTCAGGGGAAAAAAAGAAAAATGGTGTACATCATTTAGACCTAAAATTTAGGCATTCCAAAGAGACTGTGCACAATTATTCTTTTAGTTACATTTATCTACCTGAGAATGTCTTTTTCCAGTTGACCAATATGCACCTTTCATGTCCATCCTCACCATCCTTCTTATTCCTTCTTCTTTCAATGAAATGCTCTCATTAAATCTTTCCTCCAGGTGATTCTTTAAACTTATAGCATGAGGGGAAAGAGAGAATATTTCACAATGGTGTTTTATCGCAGTTGTTCCTTAAAATGTTCAAGCCCGTAATGTTGTTCAGCCCCCAGGTGTAGAACATGAACTCCTGAGGTTGAACAGAATGATTCACTTGTTTCACTATGAATTCAAAGTGGATATGAAGCATAAATCCCCTTTTTCCCTCTGTAATATAGTAGCCATGAATCACAATGTCACGCTGAGTCGATCATAATCTAACACTTCACGCCTCAGCCAACAACTTGATTTGTCAGGAGAACAGGCCTGCAAGCTGCCAATAGCATTGATTCCCATTGGAGAAGAAAGGATAATTAAGCCCTCAGTGAACTAATTTCTTCTTTCTTTTATAAAAATAACATTTACTTCAATCTTTGAAGTAAACAGAAATAAAGAAATATTACATATGTATAGAATCAGTTAAGTGTTTACTTTCCCTAAATCACTAATACAAGTTTTTGTTTCATTTCCACCTGAAAAAACATGTCTGGGATCATTTTTTCACATACAATACCACACTGTGCTACATCTCAATTAGGGAAACTGAAGCTAAAATTAATCATGTGCAATCTGCGTGCTAACTGGCCTGCAACAGGGTACCACCATTCCTGGGTACAAGTGTGAAGCTGTCTGTCTGTGAGCTTGATGATGAGCATGAGTAATCCTCGTGTTTTGTTGGAATTCTAGTCCATTGCACTGAGGTAATGAACCAAATGTGCTTTGAGTCCTAAATATGGCTGGTGAGTCCTAAATATGTACGAAGGTCAGCACCCATCTTTCTCATATACTATGATATGTCTCCCATATGGAAATGTGGTGCATGAAGAGATCAGTCTGTTATGAGCAAAAATTCCTGATTTTGCTGAGGAGGGAGGATGCCTTAATGCTTTGTTTTCACTGTTTGTGAATTAAACCAACAAGTGGAGATCTCTTTTCCATGCAGGGAAATACTGATACAAATAAATACTATACTGGCATACAGATATCATTTGACTATGCTTATGAATATTTACATTAAATTTAGATTTGGTTCTTCCATTTGTATCCCCTGTGTGCTTGGGAATTTATGAAACACCTAATGCACAGCCTGGATAAACACATTGATCAGTCTGTAATGGATCCTTCAACTATTTTTCCTTTTGACTGTGGAAGAGAACAGCCAGTATTCATCTATTGGAGCCAAAACACTCCATCCTTCTTGTGAAGTTTCTTGTTTGGCAGCACAACAGAAAAAGAGAAGCAGGGACTTTCCAGGCATGAGGTTGGAAGGTTTAATCTTATCATCAAATCCAATTTCCTATAACCGTTAAGTAATATTGCAGAAGACTCCTAGAGTACCAGAGTCCCTGCTTGCTGTAGCCACAAAGCGCTCCCCAGCATCCTAGAACAAACTCTACCATGACAATAAATGATCAGATAGATGTCAAGATGGAAAACAGTCTCTTAACTTCAGTAATACAGAGCAATTTGCATCTCTTTCTTCCATGGCTCATACGTAGTGTAGCTGAAATACTCCCTGCTGCATTATTGTATGATTTTTCAGGGATGGGGATTTCCAAAAGGCTGCTGTATCAGAGGGAAGGAATTGTATGTATCTTTGTCATCTCCGTGCATCAAATAGTCCTAAGAGAAGAGGGGTAAAGCATTCTTTATATTTCTTCCAGCTCCTCTCCTAGCAGCAGAAAATATAGACGGAGAAAGCACCCTCATTTACAACCTTACATCAAAATCTGGTTTATTTTGTTCAGCATGGCTATTTAAAAACTTCTAGTGATTTAGGGCCTAATCCTTTACTTTCTACTACACTAAAATTGGACGCAGCTACAATATCACGTAAAAGAATAAGCTTTTGTCCTCCTAGTAATTTTTTGTTTCTTCCTACAACTGTATGTATCTCTTAACAACCACTACCTGGTTTTCCTGTTACATGTTCTATAGTTGCTGGGATACATGCCATTCATAAGTCTCCTGAAACAAACTCGCTTTTTTGTTGTATTGATGAAACTTAATGTGGTCAAATTGTACTTGCCCTTTTCCAACTATTTGCTTGGGTTGAATTGCTAAGATACCACGGCTCCACACCCTCGTGTCTACTTCACTGGAACGGAATGCAAACAACCTCTTTGAATATGGCTGCTTTTCCACTAATATGTTATCTATATTTCATTTTTTCTCTTTAAAAATAAAAGTTTTCCTCAGCAACCCAGCTGCTATTCAAATTATGCTGTATGCAAATCATGCCTGGGAAAGGAATTCAAGTAGAAATTTATTTTGACATCTTTTTAAATTTTCTCAGATTTTGTTTGCAGCTAAAAGCATTTTAAAACTCTGTCAAAAAAAACCAAAAAAAAAACAAAAAACAACCGCAGATCCTTCTTCTTTTAAGTGTCTGTGTTGCTGAGGAAAAGCAACATAAGTTAAACAGGATTTAAGAACTGTGAACCTCATGTGTTTGACTGGTGTTTGGAATCTATCTATTTTTTTCCTTTGGACTTTCACCATGTAACTTTAGTATCTCTCCTATGAGAACCTGAGAGAGTTGGGGCTGTTCTGCCTGGAGAAGAGAAGGCTTCGGGGAGACCTTACAGCAGCCTTGCAGTACTTGAAGGGGCCTGAAAGAAAGATGGAGAGGGACTTTTTACAAGGGCCTGTGGGAATAGGACAAGGGGTAATGGCTTCAAGCTGAAAGAGGGTAGATTTAGATTAGATGCAAGGAAGAAACCGTTCACTATGAGGGTGGTGAGGTCCTGGCACAGGTTGCCCAAGAAGTTGTGGATGGCCCGTCCCTGGCAGTGTTCAAGGCCAGGCTGGATGGGGCTTAGAGCAACCTGGTCTAGTGGAAGGGGTCCCTGCTCATGGCAGGGGGGTTGGAACCAGACGATCTTTAAGGTCCCTTCCAACCCAAACCATTCTATGATTCTATGAAGTATATTTGTAAATGCTAACTACCTGGTGCCAAGTTAGGATCATTTTATCCTTACAAAGCGAACTGTTTTTAGCATTATGTCCTTACTCTTTCTACACATCTGTGTGCTGAGTGTGCTGTATTGGGGAGGGTACCCTCTTTAACACATACTTATGAAGTACCTAAGACAGTCTGGCACAGATTTCTGAGTGTTCCTCAAAATCCTAGTGCATACACTGTGTATGCACCATCCAGCACAAGAGCTTAGTTCTCTGTAAGTAGCTATATAATTTTACATTACTAATAAATGATAATAATATGGCTTTGAGGGACTTCTCTTAGTCATCTACACAGAACAGCAGTACCTAGATCACACACAAACATTTGTCATTTTCAGAAGTGTACATAACACTGTTAAAAGATTGCTTATACCAGAGAATAGGAGGAGAAAGAGAAGTCAAAATCCAAACTTATTAATTATTCCCAGTTCTATTAAAGTCTCCCTGGCAAGCTCAGATTTATCCCTGTCTTCCAATAGTCTTTGTAAGAGCTTTGCAATTCCTTCAGCAACTATAGAAATTAACTTTAATATAACACTCATAATTTTCTCCAAATTGTGTAGATACTACTGCAGCTGAATAAACGCAAGTGTAAAAATGCAAATATTTAATGGTAGCCCATGACTACAAATATACTGGTAATTTTGTTTTAGAAATAGATTTTGTTTTAACTCTCCTGTGACATTCATAGCATGTTTCCCTCTTCGGTCTCACATGACACATTCGAGCATAAAATTCCTTCACAATTGGAGACTTCACTTTTCTTGTTTGTCAGGTTTGATTCCACTGTGTCAACAAAGATAATGTTGTCGGACATTGTTCCATGACAACAAACTCTTGCAAAAACTATGATTTTGAACCATGCGGTAGTTAACATGTATCATGCAGTATCTGTGAGGTTGCTTACAACAGATATTTTCCTCTCTCTGGTTCTGCATATGGAAGGCTTTGAGGCAGATAGAAAGAGGTAGCTTTGCAGCCATTCATGGGAAGTGAGCAGAAGCTTGAGGGCAACACGATTCCATTTGCTTCTGTAATGCCACCCTGGGTGAGCTAGGCAAGGTGTAGCCCAAAACATGTTAGAAAAACTGCATCCAAGAACTGAGATTTCCATTTTGAGTCACTTTATGAAGGATCTGACCATCATGGTAGAAAATCTGATCCCTAGCAGCTTTTAGAAGATATTTTCAAGCAAGACATTTGAAGTATCTCGCACCAAAATCTTCTTGTATGTATTAGATGACAACTGCAAATGTTGTTTTTGTTTTTCATTTAGCTATCTCTGAATTTTAACTAAGGCAGAGATCAAAACACGAGTACTCCATAACTCTAGCAAAACAGCACTTCATAGTAATCAAGTTCACATCTTGCATAAAGACGTTTTCTTCCCATAATTCATGCATCTCTCCATAGAAAAAAATAGGAGCTTGGAGAGACGTGTTAGAATGGGGACAGAGGTTTTTTAATCTAATGTGTTTTGTGGCTTGACTTTTTGTTTATGTAATATCACCAACTTTTTAGGTTTTGTCTTCTGGGAAAAAGCTATATAACTTTGTTCAGTGCAAAATTTCAATAACCATTAGTATGCCAGAAAAAATTTGAATTACATGGAAGTTACCCTTCAGTATCTTTTCTTCTTTAATGTGGTTTTAAATTATGAAAATATCTGCATTTTCTAAAAGTACGATTTTAGCTAAAATTATATTTCTTCTTTTCCCTCCAACAAGACCCACCAATATTTTATCGCTTAGGCAGAAGATATCATGGTATTCTATAGCACAACATAACGGTATAGTACACATCAATGACACCATATTGACTCCCTTGACTTGCATTTATAGTATTATTTATACTTATTTTGACCTGGGAAAATCACTCTTAACTCATGTAAAGGACTCCCAGTGGACAAAGTGACAGTAAACCTGTAAAAACTAAATATGCTAGAAATCTGAACATGATATTTTAGACAATAAGCTAGCTCCTTTGTAGCTTACATCAGTTAGAAGTGGTTTTAATCACCAAAGAATGTAAAAGGGCATAGAGTACAGTGAAAGCCTCCACTTTAACTCTTCCTGGTTTTTCCCCTGGTCAGGTAGGGAACATTCTTTAACAAATGGATAAGTGGATTTGTCTGAAAGATCATGGAAGTGCTGTAACCACAACTATCATGCCAACTTGGGTAAGAGATTCTTTGGCTTTGAATATCACGTCTTTGAGTGAGTTCCAGAGAGGAGAGAATAACAGGCCAGAGAAGATACTACATACTTGAAAAAGTGGGAAGAAGAGTTAAAGGTGGGCATCCATGATGGGATACACAGTTTGCAGGATTTTCACCATTTTATTTAGATTTCATTTGACTCTTGATTTATGGAGTCTTGGGCAGATATTGGAATACCAGCTGAAATTACTTCACAGAAATCCCAGCAGCTGAGGAAATTAAACCTTGGATTGCAGGACTTTAACACAAAACATGAATAGCAAATAACACTGCAATGACCAAAGGGGCTAAAGACTAGATTCTGGCTGAGCAGTCCAGCCTTAATACAGCAAGGCACTTAAACTCATGCTTATCTTTAAGCACGTGGGTAGTCCCATCAAGTCTAAGCAGTCACGTGACTGAATACTTTGTTGGTTTGAGGCCAGAGTGCTCTGAACCTTGCGGGATTAAGCCCTAAACCTTCTCTGTCAAAACTTTAATTCATTTCTAAAGGCTCTCATCAATTCCTGCAATTCTTTCTGCAATTGCATTTGAGGCAATTTGCTTGAAGTAAGAATAAATAAGAAATTGTAGGACTGAGCTGTCCAAGGAGAAGCAGCACAATGTTTTTATATATAAACAATGCTGCATAACCAGTAATGATTAAAATTTTTCTCCAAAAGATTCCTGCTGTCACCAAGCAATGTATGCTTTTCTGTTCAAGAGATATGTTTCTTCCCCTCTGCTCCACTCTGGTGAGACCCTACCCGGAGTACTGCATCCGGCTCTGGAGCCCTCAGCACAGGAAAGACTTGTTGAGCGGGTCTAGAGGAGGCCACAAAAATGATCCAAGGGCTGGAACAGCTCTGCTATGAGGAAAGGCTGAGAGAGTTGGGGCTGTTCAGCCTGGAGAAGGGAAAGCTCCAGGGAGACCTTATAGCAGCCTTCCAGAACTTAAACAGGGCCTACAAGAGAGCTGGAGAGGGACTTTTTACAGGGGCATCTAGTGATAGGACAAAGCACAATGGCTGTAAACTGAAAGAGGGTAGATCTAGATTAGATCTAAGAAAGAAATTCTCTGTTATGAGGGTGGTGAGGCACTGGAACAGGTTGCCCAGAGAGGCTGTGGCTGCCCCCTTCCTGGAAGTGTTCAAGCCCAGGCTGGACAGGGCTTTGAGCAACCTGGTCTAGTGGAAGGTGTCCCCTGCCCACGGCAGGGGGGTTGAAACTAGGTGATCTGCAGGGTCCCTTCCAACCCAAACCATTTTATGATTCACAACTGTGATGAAAACATCGAGAATTCATATTAAAAATAAAAAAAGACATGAGGGGGTTTGTCCCGGATTTTTGCCAGACTGAACATATATACCATTATTTGTCTTATTCTTTGGGCTCTTATGAGCTTGATTTTAATCCTGTTCATTTATTTTGCCATTGAATCAAAAGGAAGCTAGATCATATTCCATGCTGGAATACGATAGCCGGCAGTGCTATCTATTTATGATGACTCTTTGGTCAGCTTTGATCACATTGGCCAAGTTTCACTGTTGGTTTCAGTAGCATGAGGATTTCCATACAAGTTTCATTCTATAGCTTTCTAAAATTAGAGCACAGTATATGCACGGAATACCTAGCTACATCGTTTAGGAGGTTCCATTTGCAGTCTCTTCATTGTGTCTACAGTTTTATTTGGCTGGAGTAAGCTGCTTTTGCCTCTTACTGTGCCTCAGCTCTTTCTCTAAGGGGTCAACGTGACTTAACAGGGGAGCTTCAACACAACAAAATCAGTGAACGCCATTTCTGAAATCCCTGCAGTACTTCCTGATCTTCTCATGCAGAATAAATGAGGTCACTTTGTCTTAAAAACAGTATGTCAATATTAATAAACATGTAGCAGGGGAGGAAAAGATGCCAAGGCAAGATACCACTAGGCATGAGAAGCAGAATTCCACATTTGAGAGCTGGGAGTGTTCATTAGTGAGATGTCCTCACAAAAGTTATGCATGCCAGGATTATGGCCCGTACAGAGTGATGTATGATCTTCAAATATCCACCAGCCACCTACACTCCTGAGCACTACTGAGACCTCATAGAATACAATTTCTTGGCGTATTTTCATTACATTAATACCATGGAGTCAGTATCTCTGAAAATAAGTATTGTGGGCCTCTTTGCCCATAAAAACAGTCAAGATGATTTAACTACATTCAAAGTTCCACGGAGGACAATGAAGACATGAAAGTCATACATGGCCCATTTCCTAAACTTTGGAGCAGAAGAAGAGAGACTTTAAATTCAGACAGATAAAAAAGTTCACAGTTCCTCTTTTAAATCTTTGTTTATTCCATAGACTCTGCTAGATGAGTCTGGATTTGCACTGGCATAATTGAAAATAGATTATACATGTAAAAGGAAGCAAAAACGGATACGAAAGATGATTCTTAAACATCTTCTAATAGGCTTCTCATGGAGAGGACTTTGGCTGAACCATAGAAATATTATAAGGATGTTCTGTCACAGGAGTATGTCTCTAATATGGTAAAGGCTTTTATTCTGCAAGTTCTAAATCACTTTCGTCCTTCTTCTCCCGTTTCTGTGAATACTCTTTATTTATATAGTGCGTGGAGATTTTCTTCTGTTTGGATTGCTCAGAGGAGGAGTGCATCAGGCACTGGATCTACATTCATACATTTGTGAGAGAATTCTTACAGCTGTAAGAGTCAACCGCAGTTTGTTTCTCTGTAATAACATACATGGATTGGTAGTAAGCAGGGGTTTGGTTTAGTTCAGTATCAAAATATGAAGAGACTCTTAATTTTCAACAAGGTGAATTACAGAATTAATTCAATTAAAAGAACATTGTGAACACCTATTGACAATTTTCCCTTTCTCTCTATTAAATATGCTTGAATGGTAAGCCAGATTCTGCTCTCGAACCAGATTTATACCTGAATAACTCCATTGACATCGATGAAATTACTCCTAATTTGAATCAGAGCCAACAAGATCAAATAAAGATTAAAAGCTCTCTTACTAGCAGTTTTATCCTGTATTTGGTGAGCTTATTATTTTATTATGGCTCTATTATAGTAAGCTCATTGCCTATTTTATTTTTGGTTTGTGTGCTAGAGAGCTAGGGCTGCCTTCTTTTTATCTCTCTCAGAATACCACCACCACTGCCCAAATCCACATACAGACTTGCTCCTGAAAGCAAATTTGCCAATACAGTATTGCTATCAGAGGTCAGAACAAATGCGTGAAGTACACGTGGCAAGAGATTACCTCGTGGCCTGTGTTTGTACAGTACTTAGTATACTGGCTCTGTATGCACAAATGGGGGTCCTAAAGTTTATCATGGTCCCTATAATGACTGCTAATTGTCTAAGGAAAAAATGCCTTGAATAAAAAAACCATACGTTTCCTAGAATGCAGTAGGGCTTTTGAAATCTCCAAACATGCTGAATTTTGAATCAGGGAAAAAGCCAGGTTTCCTGTGAAAATAATTTTGAAAGCAATCTATTTAATGTCAATGTTATGCAAAATGTTTCCCCCTTTATGTACAAAAATAGTCACCAGCCTCTATTTTCCTCTCAGAATTTTTTATCAAAATGCATACGAGCCTGGAGGAGAGCAAGTTTGGCAAGGGTAGGTTTGCCCAATAAAATCTTTTCTGGTGGTTCAACAGCTCGGGCAGTCTGAATGATGTATGTACAGAACAATCTGAAAGAGGACATTTACATATTCCTGGTGATGGTCAAGTAGCTGAAATGGGATAATATTGTTTCTTTCATAATGAATGACTGCAAGTGTGCATGAGTTTAAGAGAGCAGCTTATATTCTGGTAGCTCTATCCCAAAGACCCATGAGTTCATGTAATGCCACTTTTTTTGTCAGACTATTTTCTGCTTTGATGCAATGAATCATTGCTTTCTAAAGTTCATTGAGGAAAATACATGTTTTTCTTTTGCACTTAAATGTCTTATACTATTTTTCTCAGACCAGTCACCTCCTTTAATCACATTTTAGAGACATCTGTATTTAAACCAGACCATCCATGTTGATGTTATGCCAACAGATATATAAAGAAGCTCATTTGATTATCCTACTCTGATTATCACAATAAGGTATTACAGGCTACATAGTGTCTTTCTGTTTTTCTAGGCAGCATAAAGAAAGGAGCAAAAATACCCATGAGTAAATAGCACTCCCCAATTACAATTTTTGTTGGGAGAAAAAAACCCACAAAGTTGTAATTCTACTCCTTTCGAGAGCTACATACAGTTTGGTCTGGAAAACGCTTGAGAAGGAAACAGCTGGAAGAGAGAATAAAATGCCACCAAAATTCTGTGAAGGAATACAGTGCTTCTGAGGAACTGAGATATTTGTAGTTGGTAGGCTGGGCAAAATGTACAAATTATGTTATACAAATAAGAGGGAGAGAATGAAATTGTAACAAGAATTACACTTTTTTTCCTAGGTGACAAAATAGAAAAGTTACTGTTTCCATTGAAACACAGACCCCTGCTGTGGTGGATATCGTGTACTTGTAAAAGCTTACCTGAAGCTTTTAAAAATGCAATGCAGTTTTGCTCAACATTTGTGTAACAGCCAAACATTATTTTGAAATTTTTCTGTTCGTAGCATGCATAGCACTTCACTGAATAGTATAATCCTAACTGTTATCACTGAAATAAATCAAGTACTTTGATTTAATGCTAAAATTCTAAATAATCTAGTTCCAGTCTCTACTTTTAGACATCATTGCCATTCATTCAAGTGAAGTGGTATGATTTAGAGATGATACTGCCACCTTCTCATTACATCATCTGATTTAGAACAGGTCCTTGAGGTTACAGTGCTGTTGATGTTGCATTTTCACTAATGTCTAATCTAATAGAAAGATCCATCCTACCATGTTTTTTTATTGGAGCTGCAGCTGGTGTGTGCACCCAGTGTCATATTCTTGATAGAAACTCATGGATCTACAACACTATTCCAAATTAAAATTCACTTGTACATCTCTCTAGGACCATGAGAAAAGAAACAAAAATCCATGTAAAATGGGAGGACTATTAAAAAAAAAAAAAAAAAGGGCACTGATCCACCAGGGTCTGCACTCATCAGCAGAAGTGCATGTTGACCTTAAGTCTGTGACATATGGCATCAATTTTACATTGGTACAAAAAAGGTCAGAATCAGGTCCCAGTATATAACAGTGACACAGATTCGTTTATGCAAGTTAAAGTTGGGTCTTCTCTAAAGTTGTCACAGGGCCAGACTGAACAAGGAAGAGCCTGGGGAGGTATTTATTTGAGAGGAGGTCAAAGTATAAATTCATCACCATTGACTCTGATACCAGAATGGGAGAGGAATAAGAAGCTCCTTTTTCTTCTCTACCACCTGCCCCCGAGGCAGAAGCATTCTAATCGGTTTTCTGCAATAAGGAGAGATCAGGCTTTGCACATAGTTAACTTGATGATGTTTTGATTGTCTAAAGGAAATAGCTTGTTTTGGAAACAGCCTCCAAGAGGCTATTAGCATTTTTAATTACATAGATTCTGTTTAATGCCACCCTATTTCCACTTCCCATTCTTCTAGTCCTCTTTATTCCCTTGTGTGGAAATAGCATCTCCTTCCGCTCAGATGCCTTGTTTGTGCATTGTTAACTCTCCTACTACTGCCCGGAATTAGTTTCTGTCCTTGCTCTAAACGTCTTTTAGTTTCTGCCAGGTTTTGTTATACAAATACACGTCTGTGCAGTGCTTTCATCAAAATGATCTCAAAACTCCACCACATACGTGTAAGTGTGGGTATTTTGACTTTCTTCACCATTGTCATCTGCTGTCCAAATAACATATTCTTTCAGGAATGAAAATAAAACTCCTGGTTAATTTGTTTTATTCTAAACTTTTGGGCATGTTATTTGTCATGTTCTGCACTTTCTAACTCTGTGTGGACTGCCATTAATGTCCTGTCATTGTGACACGTCATTAGAATTCATTTTCTGAAGCATTGTAATGATGTTGGAAACCAGAAAACAAGGACGAGTCTTTTAGCCGATATGGTTGATAAAGCTGCATTATTGATGTCACTGACAACTTACCAAATCAATAGAAGAAAAGGGCAAAAGATTAGGAAAAAAATGGTATGGACTTGCCTCTATCTTCTCAGCTCTCTTCGTGTCGGTGGGTATCTCCGAGACGTTTGGTGTTGTGTAGGCATGTTATAAAGAGGGGTATATCAAATGCTTCTGTAACTGATAGAGAGGGAGTTTGCATAACACAGGGCCAGTGCAGCAGTGATGGAAATGGAGCAGGAAGCAGTGCAGTTGTGAACATGTCACGTGAGAGAGCAGAGTTTCTCTTCCTCACCGTTTCCTCTCCAGGCACATTCCTTCCCAACAGGTCAGTGGAGGATTACTTGCAGTGCATCTGAAAGAACCACATGCTTCATGAGTGCTGTGCAGAGCTCTGTCATCTCCTCTGCTTTGAGAGACCATATGTAATTGGGTTTGGATCATGAAAGAAGCCATGTTTCCAAAATGCCACTGACAGAGGGAGTTAGTTCTGAATAATGGGGAGAGATTTAAAAACAACAAACAAAAAAAACAACCCAAAGAATCCCCAACTGAACAAAAAAAAGCACTTCTGTTATCCTGTCTCTGTTGTGATAAATCTTTAGTTGCATTAGTGGTTATTGGAAATCAAAATAGTTGGTTGTTTCCCCAGTGCTGAAGATGCCAGTTACCGATGAAGGGCAGTTTAGGGAAGGTGGCTAATAAAAGAACTGAAAACAGATCGAAGTGGTTAGATATCAAGAGACAGACAACATGTGTGACTAGTGATGTTAAGGTTGTGATGGGACACAGGTTTTTAGAAGTGTCTAAGCATTTAGAAACTGTTGATATCTTTGGGAATTAGCAGTCTAAATACCCAAACTCTTAATTCCATGATGAAGGAGTCCTATGAACATTTTGGGGGGTTCTCTTTCTCAGAACATTTTTTTTATTTTTGTGGAATGATCCTGTTCCCAAAGTTTTCTATAAAAGTGCTTGTGCTTCTCATGCTTTCAGTTCACCAGGATCATCAACAGAAGCTGCGAGAGGTATCAAACTGGGTAAATATGCAGATGTAACTTAAACTGCCTTTTCTGTGAGCAGCCCTGGCAGACTTCCCCTGCCAGCCATTCCACAGAAGTACACCCCAGTGGCACTGTGAGCTTGTGTGTTAATAATAGTCAAAGGAGAAGCCTTTGTAAGTGCCATAACTGGAAACAGATGTTAGCTGCAGACAGACACCAAAGAAAATGAGCAAGAAGAACTGCTCTGCAAGCTGATAATTTGAAGGCTTAGTTTGCTGTAGGCATTCATCTGTGCATTGGTGGTGATCATTGATTCTGGTCCAATGTTTTGCTTGATTCCTGATCATGCAAGGAGAATACATGAGCATCTGGAAGTGCTTCCGAGCGGTATTCCAGATGTGGAAATAAATTACAATCAAAATGGCCTGGTTTGGTTCTGCTCAAAGCACCTCAAGCCATCCTACATTTTGTAAGGATTTTATTCATCCTGAGTTTGACTACGTGGCAACATGAGTAAGGAAAAAAAAGAGGGCAACTCCATGAAATATATTGAGGATAATGGAATTGGATACCTGTAGTCACATCTAAAAGAAAACACGTAAATGAGTGCCAGTCTTGAGGATTCTATTGTTTACAGTGCGTGCCTTATATTTAAAAGGTTAATTTAGATGCAGCAATGGGCCTGTTTTCTGGGTCTGTCTCAAGATGGCAGAGTAAGAGTAATTACTCCCTTCAAGAAAACAAATGCTATGCAAGAAGATTTCTAGAAGCAAAGGACAAGAACAATAGAAACAGCAGTTTGCGAGGATAAAAACAAACTTGTTCATCTGTATCTAATAAGATTGGTTTAAAATGATACTGTTTCAAATTATAAAGAACTCAAGTGAATATGTGCATACATCTGTTTTCTTTAAGGGGAAATTTGTGATTTAAAATATTCAAGATGCATTCCAAATCTGAATCCCAGGAGCCACTGGCACAACTCACCGAGGATTAGGAAATAGTAATGGGCAAAACTTGGAAGGCTTTCAGTTCAGTTTCAGTTCAGATAAGCCTGCAAAAGTCTGGAGGCTTGCAGTTGGTGCTGTTAAAAAGTTTACATATGTGAAAGCTCTGATTCAGCAAAACACTTAATTCAGAAAGTACTTCAAGTCAAGCAAAATTTTAATTATTTTGCTGAAAAGGAATAGACTTAATCAGGTGTTAAAGTGTTTGTCTCCACCTCTGCCCAGGTTACTATGCAATGCAATCTGAAATATCTCTGTTCCTCCCCATCTATATCAGGAAAGAAATGTGGTTGGATGAAATGTATGGATTTTGTTCATTTTATTTTGTGGGAAAAAGAAATTGCATACAGGGTTGAATTTTGAAGGCAACTTGTACAACGATGATGCTCTGCAATACTGTAAGGGACCCATCAAAGATCATTGGATTGAATGATCCAAGACAGTGTTTTCTCCTTTGGTATGGCTCTTATTTTTATTGAACTATTTCATCCATCTTCACTCAGATCTGCCTCTGAATGATGCAGTTTTAGTGCAATGAACGAGGATGCTACTGAGATATGCTCTGTTCGTTGTTGTTGTCGTTGTCAGTTGTCTTAAATCGGGTGCTAACAGTGGTTCAGATGTGTTTGAAAAGGTGATCAAATTATGTCCCTCGGTATCCTGCATTTCTAAATTCCGGTATAAAGTTATCAGTCAAATCACTAGGATATTTTTTTGGCTGTAATTAAGAGTTGAATTTTCCTTCTTTCCTATGTTTATAATCTTGGTTAGCTTTAACCTTGAGACTTCAACTTACTCTTTCAGATCTTGCTCTCTTCTGCTTTTTTTTTTTCTCCTTCTGATTAAGAATTTCAAAAATAAGTCATGCAACATTTGTGTCGCAACAATTATGTCTTCTCACCTGTCATCTCAGTACAAAATGTTGCTGCATCTGGGTGAAATTTAGCTCAACAAGCAAGTAATTTCTAAAGCCTTCAAAGTAACTTAGGTTCCTGACGTAGAGAGCACAAAGTATTTTCAGCATTTATGCCAGCATAGTTTTTAAAAAACGCTATTAATAGTCAGGAGGTATCCCTCTCTTGAGGAGTCAGTATATTTTTTGTCGAAAAATAAATACATATTCATCATCCCTACTCTAATAGTAAATATTTGGATTAGGTTGTTTATTGAGTATCATTTCCCATGGTTTTCTTTCTGGGACTAAAGAATAGCTATTAATGTAATGCATTTATTAAAATGTTTAAATATTTAAGATATTATTCATCAGCATCAAAACTACCATTTTAATTCAGGTGCATCATTAGAAGAAAAATACTTAATGATACTGGAAAATACTGTACACCCACAGGAACAATGTCTGCTTAATTACTAAAGAATAATCTCCATCTGGTAGATCTGTCTTCCCAGTTCATTCTAAAATAAGTCTCCAGATAATCTCTGAAACAGTCTCCTTAAACACACTGAGGTTTCTATGGTTATTAGTAGTAATTGTGTTGCACAACCAGGGGAATTGTATTTAGCATGGTGGAGGAAGCAATGTCATTATTAGTTGATTAGTGAGAACAATCTTTGACAATATGTAATACCAGCTATGGTTTCAACCACTGACACCTCATTATTCTGATTGCAGTTTGATTTGCAATGTTAAGAGGCAACAGGAAAAAAAGCAATCATCCGAATCTACCTCTATCAACCAAGAACAATGGGAGGGGGTGTGTATGCTTCACGGTATTCTAGAAATTTCCTTCCCACAAGAAAATAAAACCCACTAATTGACAAAAGACTGACACTGTTCAGTAATTAGCACACATACTGCGACATTTCTAACACACCTCATTGTATGGGTGCTTTGCTGTGTCGGGAATTGATAAGAAGTTTAGAAGTGGATACTATTGTATATGTTGTATTCTCCTGAAGTGTACATTATTTAAAGCAAAGGTGACGGATCTCAAGATTTTACCAATCATTCATTCTTTGATTTAGCGTTAAATTAAAGCTAAAATCCTTTGGGCCATGCTCAGCACTCCTCATTGGACTGTGTGTAGCATAAACCCTGTCATAGCATCAACCTTTATCTTGTGGTCACGGGGAGCAGCCGTTCTCCCTGTGTTTTAGGGCATAGCAGTGACAGTAACAATAGGAATCTGTAGAGCACTGTGCAAATGGAAGGCATTTTATTTTGCTGGTATCCCTATTAGTACATTCTCAGGAGTGATTTGCAGGTTATCGTCTCTATTAGTAGGACATGATAAAAAAGCTACCTATATCTCCTCTGTGGAGGAAAACTGTCTCGCAGAATGAGCCCAGGCTCTTGGTGACCCCAGAGTGTGGTTCCTGCAGAAGGGTCATCAGCTCCTGGCGGTGCTTCCCTGAGTGGGCTCACCTGCCTGCGCCATTGAGGTTCTGTGAGCATGCCTACACATTGTCTGACTGTGGTGTCTTGGCTATTTGGGACAAGGCTTTAATCCTGTGACATTGATATGTTTGATGTAGTCACAGTGCATGGCACCAGTATATTTCACCATGACATTTGAAAAAGAAGTATAACAGCTTATGTTGGATACTTCTACGTGTACTTATATGTAAGCCCATGGGGCAGGGAGATCTGTCTTTCTTGGTTCATTATAGGCAATGCTTCTCACAAGAGCTTCCCCCTTAGAAATCCCCTGGGCCGTAGGGGATGTAAACTGACCTGTTTAGAACTTAATGGTCTAAAAGCTGTTCTGAGGTTTTATTTTAACCCATGATGACATTTATGCAAAATGAAAATTCTCAAAAGTCATGCTAATTTTAGGATTAATTTAGTGATTAGTAAATGCCTCTGATGCTTGTCTTTCCCTCGTCAAAGAGCACTGATTTAAATGCTGTTTAATACTTGTTTAATGTGTTTGCCATCATTTAAGCAAATAATTAGAACACGTGGTACAATCAGTAGCCAAGCAATTGACTCTTTATTAGTAATCCTGGGGGAAAAGGAGAATGAGGACAAGGTGCTTGTATTGCTGTCTGTACTAATCTGGATTTAGGAAAATTAGCATCTGTTCAACCTATACATGTTGGCAGGAGCTACAACTGAGCTGGGAAACAGAGTGGTAGCTTAGCATGAGAAGGGATTCAGGATCTTTGTCTTCCACTAAGGATGAGGAGACTGTTAACAGACATAACGTTAAAAGCGTGCTTCTCAACTTTGAAAATTGTTTACTGGGATAAATTCCCTTCTCTGTTGTCTAGCAGAAATGTCAAGGGACTCTGTTAAACTAAACAGACTCACTCTGCCCTGAGCTGCCAAAATAAGTAACAGCATCATTTGGACACGTCTCTAGCTCAGGTAGACCAAAGGCCCTGTTCTCACAAGTGTCTCCTAGATTCGTAGCACACCTGTAGGCTGGGGCTTCGCTTTCACCACAACTTGAGAAGGTTCTCACACTGGAATTGGACTGTTGGCAGTAATAGCTACAGATACAAGGATTTACACAATCAGTTGAGTTAAGTTAGTTATTAATTCTCTGAATTCTATCGATTCGAAAGCACAGTGTGCGTAAGACAATGGCATCCTGGTTCAGGGAGTCTTAGCCAACACTGCATAAGAAGTGTTTACTAATTTGACTGCTATTCCATTAATAAAATAAGTGGCACAAGGGGGCATCTTTAGCATTTAAAGACAATATGGGAAGCACTGTTTTGTTTCATTTGTTTCATACGGTGCAGAAGACTATCAAAGCTGTTGCAAGCAGCTGCCTGCCAGTAGGCCTGAGCCGCATGCTGAGGGGCCAGGGTTTCGCTGACAGCAGCATGCACCCTGTCACCTCTGATGTCAGGCCAGACTGGATCCTGGCTCCAAATTGGTGGTGTTTTTTATATATCCTTTGTTGTTACAGAACTGTGATGAGTAGAGGAGAAGGAAAGGAGCCTAAACATCTATTCCTGGCAGTTAGTGACTTATTCAAGAAGCATGAAGAGTCTTCTCCACACACCTCCATACCCCCTCCCCCAGGACAGTTTTCTCCAGTTTCAGGATGGTTAGATGATATTTCTGTCAATGAGACACTGTGTTCCGGCAACAAACTTCATACAATAACCAGGTCTCATAATCATTTGGAGTTATTTTTATACTGTGACAAATTTCTAAGAGTAGAATTTCTGACTCGCTGACAGTGATATTTTACCCATATCAAGTGTCCCCTGCTTCTTGTATTTACGATTATAAATTCTGTTTTGAAAGAAGATATCCCACTCTGTGCATTTCTGCAGGATTGCTGCACTTCTCAGGTGGTAGAGTACTCTGGTCGCCAGCTTCATACTGCATAATGACACCTGAGGAGTAGAGTAATTGCTCATTCACCACTGCCTGCTGTAGCTTATTGCTTAAATACAGTGTATGGATTTAGAAGAATGGAAAAAACAAAACCCGAGTGTGGCTGGGTCCAAACATATAATGCAGTTTACTGGTTGAAATTGATTCAATGCACTCAGATGACGGCACTTGAAAGGCAGCAGAAAGGCTCGCATCAGTTTGACAGGCAGGAAGGCAAGTAAATGTGGCAGTCTCTGAACTCCTGCTCTCCTGCAGGCAAGCACCGACATGCGGTGAGGACTGGGTGACTATCCTGGGACACTTGTGTGCCTCTGGAGTGCTGCAGAGCCCCATGTACTGAACCAGGGAGGTTAAGTGCAAGTCTTGTAACAATCCTGGTTCTTTTTATTACATTTGAAAAATAGAAGTGTAGATTTATTTTCTTTTCTTTCTTTAAATGACATCGAATCCACTTGGGGTCATGCATCCCTTTTTTGAAAACTGTTTTTTCTTTGTCAGTGCAGCTTTGCTAACATTTTTAGATTTTTACAATATTGTGGGCTTTAGGGACTATGGGATTTTGCAGACGCATACTGCTAGCTGCTGCAAGACAAGACGGTTGTTCAGAGAAGGTTTTCTTTGGCAGCTCAGGCCTGTAGGGTGACTTAAAGTGATTAGGCCAATTGCAATTATGGACTCTGATACCTGGAGCAGTATAGTGACTACGTTTAAAAAGAAAGAAAGAAAAAAACAAACAACACCCATTTCCAAAAAAAAAAAAAATATAACCAACCAACCCACAACCCAAAAGAGAAAGCCCAAAAACAAAGCTCTGAGCCAAACATCAAGTGAACCTGAGTTCATTTATTGTTATGAGTGGACATGGAAACTATGCCAAGGTCTTCACTTTGGGATGAAACTAAGCCAAATTATAAGGTTTTACTGTGCAGTAACTCTGGCAGTCAGAAGAAAATACACAGAGACAAACCTCCCATTGTCAGGCCACACAGACCCCTCCCTAAAAAGCTGTATTTGGCTAAAGGTAAGAGCTGGGCCTGCCATAATTCCTCTTTCCCCCAGCCCATTTCTGTGGCCGTAACACTGGGGCCTGTTAGGAGCTCTGCTCTTTGTGTCTTGACATTGTCCTATGTTAGCAGCCAGCCTTCAAGTAAGAGGCCACGTTAGCCCTGGTCCAACCTATAGCCACCTGTGAAGTACTTCCAGCACTTCTGCTACCCTCGGCACTGGTGGAGGAACTGTAAGGTTCAAGGAAATGTCACCGACCACCATCCTGCTCCTCCTCATGTCGCCCCAGTCAGGGTCCAGGGAGCACCCACTGATTAACGCCCCTGGGAGGCTGAGCAGAACTTGAGATGGGCATAGATTTGTGCTGACTTTGAGCATGAGTCAAATTTCACTTCCTGTGAGGTCAGCTTTTGCAATTTTGATACTTTTTTTTTCCCAGACTTTTTATTCTATACACATTTTATTACTACAACAGAAGTCTGGGCATGTAGTTGTATTTTTTGCTGGATCTGGGCATGTGTTCCCAGAAACCTGGTAATCAAAGCACCATGGATTTGGGAATGCAGAACATCAGAACCACCAAACATGCCCTAGATCAGAGAATTGCTACTGTGCTGTTACATGTATTATTGCTATTTTTTACAAACTACTCTTTTTGTTCAACTATATAGTACTTAATCAAATTAAGGGCAAAAGATGAAGCATTGATCACACATTACTGATCATGTCATCTGCTGGGGTTTCCAGAGAATTCAATTCTGCCTGCTAATAAAGCCCACTTGCTATTAGCATGCTTGAGAGGATGTGAAAAAAGGTTCAGCACATTCATGTTTGGAAAGAATAACAAAATGTCTTATTGTCAGGAAAGCCCATGCTGTAGAGCAGGAGTCAGAGAATGCTGCATTTGCTATTCTGTATGTATAATAAATAGCTGGTTAGGTGTGTTACAGCTGAAATGTGAAATGTCAGGTTTTATTAATGAAACAGATAGTGCCGAAGGAGTGATGAAGACTGACTGGCTGGGCGTCCTGAGCGGCTGCCGGTGGGTACTGCTCTGCAGAACAAGTATGATCAAATCGAGGGATGTGCACTGGCTGCAGAATTTGTAATTTGGGAGAAAACGCAGATATAAACCTTGTGATAAAGAAAGGGAAGAACTCTTAAGTCAGAAATAAAAGAACTCTTAAGTCAGAAATAAAGGATATAATTCACAGCCCATTGAAATCAGTGGGCATTATCTCATCTCAGTGGGCACTGGATTAGGCCTCAAAAGGGTTGAAGCAACATAGTGTTATTCAAGCAAATTTCCATTAGTACCAGAGCATGAGAGCTGCGGTGTTCAAAATGAGAGTGTTTTGGAGTGAGCCAAAGCACAGTCGCAGCCACATGATCTTTGTCAGAGTCTCCTTCAGTTCATCTCAGCTTGCTCAGATTAGACCATGCCTGTTCTGGCAGGACTCAGCATGGCCAGAGCACAGAGGTGGTCCAGCCCAGCTGTTTCTTGGAAGTGAGAATGTCCAAAAGGATTCTCAGCCTTTAAAACTGCATTTTATTGGAAAACCAAAGTGATACGTAGCAACAGGGGAATTCTTTAAACAGAAAAAATCTCAAATGTGCTTGGTGAGACAGATTCAATAAAAGGCTTGCAGGCAAACTTGCCCGTAGCCTGCTCTGCCCTTCCTGAGGACAGAAGAGCGAGTCCTTTCCTCCATCTTTGTTTTTTAAACTATCGACTTTCATTTTGTTTCTGGATTGCAAAAATTCTGTCATCTCTTTGGAGAAACCTTTGCAGACCTTTTGATCCCTCGGGAAGCTTTAGTCTATCAGTGACATTTCCAGGCACTTCTGGAATTAGAATTTGTTACAAGCTAGATTGTTTTCTTTTCTGCTCTGGGTCAGTTTATGCTGGTTGCCATGTGTCTTTTATGCATACTGTATATACAAGCATATATACAGCATTGATACTGACCAACAGATTACTGCTAAGAGCAATAAAAAAAAATACAGTTTCTGTTAGATCTGCTAAGTCATGTCTATGCCAGATCAGCCTGCAAGGAGTCTCCTGTAGCCAAATGCTGTCTCAAAGTAATGTGGGCACCACTGTGTACCATTACCCTTGGAGTTAGCAGAGCAGTCTTAGATTACTTCTCACTGTTCTCACTGCAAAGCGGTATTTCTGCGATTGGTGCTGAGATAACAGAAACATGATTTCTTGCTGATCTTAAGACAGCATTCTTAGAAGAATGGCTATGATGAGACAGCAATCTGAAGAAAGATAACTTCATTGGATCGGAGACCAGTCCAGGTCATGGAGTAATATACTAATCCTAGTTACAATCTATGCCACTTTGTGATGAGTTACAAAATTGTCTGCTTTTGAATATGCCATCGTATAGGGCATGTATGGCATACAGCTGAGGTATTAAGCATGGCTCACTTATACAGCTGGCGCTGAAAGCTGGGAGTGCACTTTACTTATGTGAACTTGTAGATTTTCTTCCAGGTCAGATAAAAACAATCCAGCAATGATCTTTTGAGGATGTGGGGAGAGAGAAATGAGTCTCACTGGTCTGCATCACTTTCTAAGAGAAAGGAAATAATGAGCTTAAACTGAAATATTTTCACAACTAGCCTGGAGAAAATTTTCCAAATATGCAGAGGGGAGTGCACAGAGTTGGAGCTGCCAGCACTGTCAGTACTCTTGACAGCCAATATGACTGAACGGGATCAGCTCCCACCCATCAGAGCATCAGGAAGGGTTCAGTCGTTGTTTAAGACAAAACGAGTGGCAAACAAATGAAGTACAGGAACTTTCTCCTTTTGAGGTGCAGCAGGCACACGAATCCCGTTATTTTACTAATAACATTTTACACACACCTCTCCCTCACCACTTTGAAACTCATTTGAGCTGCTCATACAGTTTGAAAAATGCCCTCTTGGGTTGTCTTGGGTGGGACATCCATCTGATTTACTTTGCTGCATGCAAGTTAGTCAGAAGAATCAGCACAAATGGCTTTTGATATTTTCAGCAGATATTTGGTTTCTTCTCTATTTCTTTTAAAGGAGAGAGTTTAAAAAAAAAAAAAAAAAGAGGTTTCAGGTGGAAAAGCCTGAGAAGAGAACCCACAGATTCCCCTGTCTTCAATCATTCATTGTGCTCATAAATTTTTCAGTGAAAAATAGAAATTAATATCATTTTACAGATGGGTTAAGCATGTGTGAAGTGTTCAAGAGGTTTCAAATGAGATCTAATTCATTCAAATGCGATTTTATCCACGTGTTTCTGGTCTGCACTGTGCGGCACATTGCCCTCTTCTTCATATGGCCTTGTAGGTGAATTAGCAATCGTAACATAAATCCATATGAAAAGGTGAAATTATTAGATCCTGTGCAAATAGGATGATTTGTATTTCAATATGATTCACATGTTGCTTCATACATGCGTCACCACATAGAAACTTCCAGTTGTGAGTCTTGATGTATTTTTAGTTCCTGAAAATCCTTTGGTTACAGCTCAGATTTCCCTTTAAATGGCAAAATGGGTGCAGTACATGCCAGCGGCCTGTGTAATCTCCTTTCTTGGAGGATGTATCCTTGTCCTATAACTCTTCTCTGCTTGCCAGGCCTAGACAAGGTGGCTCTGCTGAAAAGCTGTTACTACAAATTGTCATTGACTTCAGCGGAGGGATGATTTTTTCCCCCTTGTCATTTCCTTAATGGGATTACAAAGATGTACAGTTGCACTGTTCTAGGAGAACTGATAGCTGGACTAGTGTCAGGTCCCTCCAGAGTTATGCTGTGAGCTTTGTCACAGTTTTAATAATTGCTATAGTACTTTAAATCAGTATAGAGCACAATATTCCTGTGAAACCATAGAAAATATCTTGAGAGTGTAATGAGTTTCAGCTGATGCCTGCTGGTTATTATTATTGAAATCCTTCCAGACTGGGAAGGAAAATTTGCAAAGGATTGTGGTGGTTCAGTAGTCTGGTGGTAGTCTGGTAGTCATCCAGTTTGACATAGCTAGATCTCTGTGCAAGAAATTAATGATTCGTGTTAACAAGAGTTACTTAACATAAATTTCTTTTATTTTTACTTTTGGCAAGGAAAAGTGTAAGTAAGTGGTCCGTAGCGCCAACTGTAGATGTTCCTGATGTAGCTGGACTATTTTGACCTCATGTAATTTGGTGTGGGCGAGAACAGAAATGTGTGGAGGCAGCAGTTCCAGTGTTTTGTAACTTTACTGTTTTGTAAGTTCCCTTTCCGACAAAAAATCTTTAGTTGCCAAAAAAACTTGACGTAGGAACTGATGCACTGGGTGCCATACCTGCTCCTCTGAGATGGCCAGGTCCCCGCAGGAGCAATGGTGTCAGTCAGCCTTCTTCCCCTGGAGTCACATCAGCTGAGAACAGGACATGGCATGTGACTTCAGTGCCTGACGTGGGGTAAGACCTTTCCCCTTTCCTCCCTCGCTACAGCACATGCCCCACATGTCCCCAGGAAAAGTGCACCTTTTCTTTCAGTAACACTGCTTTGAAGCGTGGAGCCTCTTTTCCAGGCTGTCCTAATCTCCGAGTGCTTTAGTACTGCCTGGTTTGGGGACACACTGCAGAAATCTTGTGTTTTCAGTAATAACGTACACGAGTATCGTCACAGAGATGAGCGGTCTGGCTGACTTTGGGATGTGACGGTGATACAATTGTTCAACTGAGATTTTCAGAGAAAAGCAGCCAATATAGTGCATGCCTGACATACTTGGACTGTCTAGGCCTACTCTGTACCAGAGAAGCCAGCACCAAGTATATGGTAAAATGATGCGCTTAGGACAGAAAACCTATACTTACAGGACAGCTGTCCACCTACAAGACAGAATAACAGGGCCCAGTGGCTGAGCTAATACTGCTGTTATCCTCATTTAGCAGTCGGAAAAGGTTTCCTGTCTATCTGAAAGCAATGAAAAGGCACCCCTTGTCCCACAACACACATGAACCTACTCCATTTGAAGTCAGGGGATGAGTTACCTCAGTTAAAATGAGGCACGTAAGCATTGCCAGTTCCATGCCAGAAGCCTTTCAGAAATGCCTCGCTGTTTTCTGTAGCCGTTGCCATTGCCACCCAGTCTGAACATGGACAGAGCTCTCAAAAGCCTTGGAGCACCTCTATCAGCACCCTACTGGTGCTGTCGCAGGATTTTAGTGCTATTTGTTTTGATTAAAGAAGTGCCTTCTGCATTTGTCTCCCTAAATGCTTTACTGCCCAAAGTAATATACACAGACAGATGTTCTGGACTATCTTGTTAAGAACAAAAAAATCTGTACAATAAAAGTCCACCTTTTAAATAGGGAAACTGTAAAATAGCTATACTTCCCAAGTATTATTTAATGGTAATGAAGAGAGCTGAAGTTGAGCTATATTGGAAAAGCAATAAAGGCCAAGTTGCTGTACATGACATCTAATTTTTGTATCAATTGATTTACCTGCTATTGATATACTACAGTATTTATATACTCTGCCCCCCAAAATGAAACATTAGGTATGGTAAACTGTTCCTCCTTGCTGAACAGCAGTGTATTTAGAGTCTGTGCTCTTTTTTTGATTACCTTGTTAATAGGGTAGCCTAAGCAGCATTTTTTCCCCTTACTCTGGGAATATGTACAAACAGTTAGGGTCATCTGCATGGCTAGCTAAAGAGCCTGGAAACACAGGACAGTATTTTTCTGGAGAAGCTGTAATAAGCCTTGTATTCTGTGAAGGGATTGTACTTCAATTTGTGTGTGCATGTCAAGTCGGGTCCTCAAAAGCACTTGCTTTCAGCCTTGCCCTCACTGAGGTTGCTGGAAGTTGTTAGGTCACCACTAAAAACAACTACAAAACATTTTTCAACCTTCCCCTGTAAATGGCAGACAGGGAACTGCATGGCTGTGGAGAGTTTTGGTCTAGGGTCACTGGTGAAAATATGATTCATGTCATCTGGAACTGACAAGTCATTGCTGTGCAACAGCTCTCAGGCAGGTTTTGGTCTTATTCTGGTATCTAATGGATAGTGAAAGTTGACAAGAAATCCTGCTAAGTGCTACCAGACAGGTTCTCCTCTTGGCAATCACAGAAAAGAAGCAGAGGTTGAAAAGGAGTGAGTGAATATGAAGCTTAAATCTCTCTCTCTCTGCTAGGTTATCATGAAGGTGAAGCTAAGGCATATTACTAGGCAGCACAAGGGCAGCCTGGCTTACTGATGAATCTGCTTTGCAAATAAACAGTGACATCTACTTATCACACTGTCCCACTGATATCCCTCACACGTACCTGATATCCCTCACACGTACCAGGGTCACTTCCTTTCCAAATGTAAGAAAATTTTTTTTATCCCTCTCACATATTCCCACCTCTGTTACGACAGTACAAGTCAAAGTTTTATGCTCATGGCAGAGGCAGATGCTGTTCTGGTTTAAATGAGCAGTGTGTCCAGTCAGGGAACTTTGACCACATCACATGGCAGAGAAGCACATGAAATACGAACTGCTGCGGTGGGAGGGGTAACTAAATCCCCTCAGCCTGCCGCAGCATGGCCAGTCTGTTCCTGAAATCAGAGTCAGGGTATGGAATGATATTGTTCTACTCAAAACATACTCACAGTTATGGCAAATATAGTGGTTTTTTCTATGTGAGCCAAAAAGTAAGAATTTCAAAATATCAACATTTAATTTGTCATCATTAATTTCGAAATCCATATTCTAAAAAGGTGGAAGCAGGAAACTCACGTCTCCTGAAGTCAGGAGGCCACTGAACCAGGTTCACTGAAAAACTTCTACCATGGCTTTCTAAATCAGCCTGTGAAATAGTTTATTAGACACTATTACACCAGATTGCATTGCCTTCACATGATGGTAAATTTTAGAAACTTACTTTTGGCTAATCAAAAACTGCAGGCTGCAGTAATGAGAGCTTCATTACAAAAGCACAGGTAGACTTTAGCACTGCCTACACTGTTCAGCATCTGCCACTCGCTAAGAAATTATAGGCTGTTGTGTTTAGATGTGTAGGTGCTGTGCAACCTTTCATAGCTTACCGAGGATTTTGGTTTGGGTTTTTTTTTTCGGTTCAGGAGAGCAAATAGCTTACATTGGCTTGTTCTATCAAATTCAAGCTGACACATTCACTCTATAAGGAACATCCATATTTCCAGTATATTTATGACCAAATGTTTCAGACACCACAACCAGAAAATGTAAAATAATTCACTTAAAAGACAACACAACTGGGAGGTGTTCCAGCTCTGTGCTGGCAAAGGTTACTGGAGATTATGTATGGGCATGCACAGCTAGCAGTGCTACTGTTCTAACAAAAGGATAAGAAAAGGCCTTTAAATAGCCTGGAATACTCGGATAATCTAAAACGCTGTAAAAACAAACAAACAAACAAAAAAAACTATTTTAGAAAAACAATGGATGGAAAATATCAAAGTGAAACATGTCACTGGTCCTGTGCAGACGCCAAGAGTTGGCACAAGGAACATAAAGCAGCTTTCAGGGTGGCATTCAGCTTTTCTCATGCAGATTTTTTTTCCTTATCTGGTGTAAAAATTGCAGACCTTGTCTGCTTTCCCAGTACATCCTTCATTTCCTTGCCGGGTACCAGGCAGATCTCCCTGTGCCTTTACACACATCTTTCCCACTCTGTACTGCACTGAATTCCTGCCCCTGTACCTTCATTAGGTATGTTGACAAACATCACTAATTTATAAATGGTGTTTTTCATAAAATGTCTATACTCAAAGCCAATCTGGACAATGTTAGATCATTTAAATTGTCTTTAATTAGGGCTGTGTTTTCTAACAGAATAGCTGTTTTAATATACCACCTACTGTAGGTTCAGTTGTGCTAACATACGTTTAATGTTTAACCCTACAGAAATAAGCGACACATATATTTTTTTCAAAATGTGCCAATAGAGGGAGATCTATAGCTCTGACTGCATGGATGTATTGAGGCAGCCCAGCATGTGTGTATGTATAAGGCTGAGATCCACAAAAGCAACTAAATGTGGTTGATATTGATAAAAGCCCAGTGCCTAAATGCTGTGGTAGCATCTAAACCATCTATAAATGCTTCCAATCTTGTACAGCACCTGAAAAGTTGTGAAAATCACCACACGTGAGAAACAATGGAGTTTTGTGATGGTTTCGAAAACTGTTACAAAGACAGTTTGTGTATCCTTTTGCTATCAGCAGCACACACTCTTTGTGCTCTGCAGCATGTCATCAAATGCTTCAGTTAATTACTCACTAATTATAGCACTGTTGAATAGCTACACTGTGGCAACCATATAATTATGGAGCATAAAGTACTGAGCAGTTGCAAGGCTGAGCATATTGACTGATTACAATAAATCCCCTGCTTATTGTTAATATTTTTCACCTGCTTAACGATTGTAATGTTTGCCTATCATACCCTCAAACTCCAAGCAATATATGGAGAGCTAGAAGCAGAAGTTAATTAAAGTTAAGAGCAGGTAATCTGTATTGAAACGGTAGTGTATGATGACAAATGTATGTTGAAGCACAAAACCTGGAAATGGCCCTTCACAGCTGCCAGGGCACAGCATTCCTCTCACACCCACAGCATAACCCCCTCACTGAAAGAGGAAAAAGGAGAAAGGGGCTGCTGAGGTTTTACAGATACGGTGTGGTGAGTCAAAATCTCAGGGCAGCTCACAGAGGCAGGGAGGGCATTCAGCTTGTGTGTGCTTCCAGGCTTCCAACATCACCGGGGGAGAAGCCATGGAAAATGCCACTGGAAACATTGCCAGCTAACGAGCCCTTCGGGGACCCTCCTGGCACGTTGGGGCTGGTGGGAGCAGCACGTGCCCCCGCTTTACCAGCAGGTTCCCCATCTCGGGCCGGCAGGAAGCAGATGAAGCACAGCTGGCACAGGTTATACTTCCCAAACAGCCTCTTACCTCACAGGAAACGTCAGATAACCATCCCAGGGCAGTTGCCTAGGCTGCTTCATGCTTGCTGGTAGAAAGTATAACTAAAGATCTGCAGCTACTCTTTTTTATGTTTAAAGAAAAAAAAGAATCCAGCCCTGGAACAAGATACTTTTGTCTTTATACTTTCCACAAATCGTTTCTTCTGGCCCCTCAAAATACACTGATGTTCAGGATCCGGGAAAGTGTACACTAAGCTGTCATTGCCATTCATATCTTACGCTGTGGCCAAGAACAAAATACAAAGCTGTTCAACAAAACACACTAATTCATTAAAACTCAATGAAAGCCTTGCTTGCTCATGCTGCTACAAGTAGTTCTTACTTTGTTCTCAGAACAGAATGGCAAAGCAGGAAATGTCTGATCAAAGAGTTTTCAACTTCATATTTAGGAAAGTGAGTCACTCAACACTTGCGCGGTTCTTCATTCACTAACAATGCCACCTGCCACATAAATATGCACTCAGAGGAAGGCTCAATGATTGTCATGTGCAGAATATCGAAGTGGTACATAGTCAACTTTTCATTTCCAAGTAAACGTGAAGTACTTTCCACAAGACAAACCTTTCTTATAATGTACTGCTAGTTCCTTCACTGTGAATAGAGGTTGACTCTTGGAGTGGCCTTGCCTTTTCTCTATGTTTAAGAGCTCTGAAAGTTGTCAGGAAGCCTACAGCATCTGTGTGAGCTATTAGCGTAAAAGAACTGACAGTACATTTTGAAGCTTGTGCCTTTGTTGTTGGTCTTCATTATCAAAAATAATAAAATGTTTTAGCAAGATGTGATAAATTAATGCCACATGGAAGACTGCAACAATTGGTGGGTCTGGATTTGGACTACACTAAGAAGAAGATAATTGCTGGTGTAATTACACACAGCTCCAGACAGTGGTGTGTCTGACCCACAGTCATTTTGATGCCCATACTAAAATGGCAGTAATAATCTACCGATAGACTGTCACCCCATTCTCCTCTCAGAAACCTCTTAGCATTGTTGCAGCTGATAATGCATCTGCAGTCTGTACCTTTTTCTCAGAGTGTTCAGTTTGGAAGCATTCCATTCCTCAACCATCATATAAACTTCAGCATAAGTGATGGCCTGGACCTGGAAGAGTTTCAGGACACAACAAGGGAGGGCATTTACTGCTTTTCAATGCCTCTTGAGAACGATAGACTGGTAGACTTTTCTGTGGATGATATATATGTAAAGTGCATGGATATTTGCCAGTATAGTCAGTATATTTTAAAAAGCAGGTTACTAAAGAGGACTCCAGAGAGACAGCAAGACTCCACTCTTTATATCCTACCATAGTTCTGGTTCCTCCTTTTTTTTTTTTTTTTTTTGTGTGTGTGTGTCTGAATTCAGTTACATCTTTTGTGTTGTTCTAAGTGGGCCTGATTCTGGCCAAGTTGCTATAAATTTTCTGAGATATCTGTGCATCTTTGAGCTTTTTTATCATTCAAGGCAGCATTTCCTTTGAAATTTCAAAGCAATTCATCCTTAGGATAATTTTCTTACATTCATTTCCTTGACATCCACAGAGTTGCACTAGGGAAAACTTTGAGCACTTTCTCTTCAGTGTGTCTCTTAGGAAAATATGCCTCATGGCTTTTAAAACTTTTTTTTTTTTTTTGATGAAGATGTGACCAGAACATCATCAAAACAAGGCCGGGTTATCAGCTGGGAATAAGAGAGGATGAACAGGTTTCCGTTAACCATTCCTGTGCCCTCAGATTTCGAGACTCTTTGAAGGGCTAATATGAATCTTGCTTCTCTTCGTTCCAAATTCCTTTTGGTCCTTAGAAGCTCCTGCAAACACAAGTCTTGGACAGTTTTCCTAGTTTTGGGAGCAGGGATATGTGGGCAAAAAACATTCAGGCTTTCATTTTGCAGAATGGGGTGCAGGGAAGCGTGTTTCAGATGATGGGACACAGGGGAAATTGCCGCATTGCCACCCTGCACAGACTCACGTGGAGTCCTGGGGATAGTAGCTCTGTATACCACGAGGTCAAGTCACACGTGGAAAGCACCAGAGAATAGTATGGGGTCAATCCAGTACTACTGCAATAAATGGAAGCTTTGTAATTTATTCCCATGTCTTAGCCTCACAGCATGCAGAAGCAATAAGAACACCAGACCAAAACACCACTTCTGATTTCTGTTCCATGAAATGTGGGTATCAGTCAAGTGTTGTTACAAGCTCTGAAAAGTTCAGTAGTCTGAACTATTGCTAATTGTACAATTCAGAGAAGACGCCCATTCTCGTTGAGAATGGAGCCAGAGTCATACATGATGTAAATCTGGAGTTCCATTAATTTCAGTAGAACCAAACAGGCTTTTACTACATCAAGACCTACAATGGGAAATTATCAACAAATTATGGTAAACAAAAAAAGTTTAACCCCTAAAAAGCCATACTGGCATGCAAAAATTGCAGTGAAACATATGCGAACAGTAAGTACATAGATTTGAGCACATGGCTGAGAGTACCTGTGGCATAGTTTAGACACTAAATTATCTAGAAAATGAATGCATAAGTGTAAGAAAGGTGATGGGCAGTTCTGCTGTGGGTGCTGCTCTTCACCAGGGCGCTGCTCTTCACTTGGGTCCTTTCCACACTGAAGGTGCAGTTCTGGGGAACGAGAAGAGCTAGAACAGAGCAATGTGGCTCTTTTCAGGTCATGGAGAGGACTGATGTTCTTTGCAAAGACTTTTCTTTAACTGTGCCAAGGATCATTTGCTGTTTTAAAAGAACATTTCCTTCTTTGAAGGGGAAGAGACAGCGGCTCTGTTTCATCTGTATCAAGAGGTATAGCAGTGTGCAAGGGTAGCCAGATGACAAATAGGCAGCCTGTGCCTGAGCACTCCCGTTGTTAAATGTGCACGCGGAGCTGAACCCATGTCAGGAGCTGCAGAAAGCAAATGTTTGTTGCACATGCTCTGTTAGTCCCATTATTGGCTTTGTAATGAACAAGCAAAAAGGAGCTGGTTTGTGACAGAGCTACTAACAGTTAACACACAGTGTCGTTCATGAAGGAAATTCAATCTTGTGCTTGCAATTTAATCCAGAATTATCCATTAATCATTTTTTCCTCCCCAGATACTGTCTTTGTACTGAATGCAACCGTACGCACTAGGCTCAGCTGGGCACATGGGCACAGGCAGTGACTGCGGCCAGGAGCTGAGCAGAAGCGGATGGTGCTGAGCCTGCTGCGGGCAGGGTGCAGTGCTGCACAGAGCTCTGCTGGCAGTTTCAGCAGCCAGCTTCCGTTATTCTTAACACACTCATCTATCAAATAAGCTGATAATGTTGCAGGAAACCATGGCTGTCCCAAGTCCATAGCTGTAGCTTACCAAATGTGAACGAACTCACAGCGGGTCCCCTGGCCGCCCCTCTCTGGTGAGGGTGTCTGGCTCCTGTCTGTGGGAGCTGTGCAGCGTCGGGGAAGGGGAGCCTCATGGCCAGTCAAGGGCACAGTGTTAGCAAGCACATTATGACCAGAGGTGGCTCTTTCAGGGTGGGACAGGTAGAGGTGGTACTGAAAAAAAGTGTTTTTATGATCTTCCCCATCCCAGGCAGCAACAATATGTGTTGATTTCTCCCTGGCTTGACACACAAGCCAGCACTGGCACAGGGACAGACTCACAGAAGCTGGGCTATGGGAGAACCTTACAAGGGATGAACTAGGTCCAGCATGGAAATTCAAAGCCCAGCTTCACCTGCTGGGAGCTGTGTGCAGTATGGACTCCAGCCTAGAGGGTTTTGCCAGCTTTTGCCCACTTGTAAATGGCTGACTGAGGGGATATAATATTACAGCAGGGCAGATTTTCTTTTATTTCAGCAAGGAACAGAGTTTTTGAGGAATAAAAATAAAACTGGGGACAAGATGAGGAATTTTTTAAAAGGTCAAAACACCTTTTTTTCTAAAAAATCTTTTAAACTTTCTTTTTTGGTGAAATACTTTTTATGAGAACACGAACCTCTGTGAACAAAAGAATAGGCAAACTGGCTGGTTAGATGAAATAAACTCTCTTTTTTGCCTCAAACCAAATGTTTTTTTGATTTACCTGCAGTCTTACTTTTTTTCATAGAAGCAATAGCGCAAAAGGAAATCTCGGATTGTTTTGGTTTGACCTGATCACATTTCTTTTCAGTTTCTCCTTTCTTTTATTTTTGTTTTTTGTTCACGTGCTTTCCTCTCCAGTGACTCTTCTCTTTCCTCAAAATCACTCTGTGTTTGTATTAGGCTTGTGCCTGGAGTTGGCACAGAGCAAGCAGAGCTGGTTCTTTGACCTGCATAGAGACTTTTGATTCCAAGGATATTCTTTAATGAGACTTATGTCTGCCCGGTGACCCATCTGTGCTCTGACTGAGCTGGTACAACAGGGCCTTAGGGCGATGATGAAATAGGCATAGTATGCTAATCCACATCCTCGGCTATTTTTCACCATGTGCATGTCAGATAAAATCCAAAACCAGCTCCCCTCTACCCTGAAATTCAGACAACAGAGCTATGCTGCAATCATAGAATTCGTTTTTTGCATTTTCCTTCTTAACAAAGCAGGAATGGGAGATAGGCTTCCCTTTAGACCTATCTTCAATTTGACACTCTAAAAATATTATTTGCTAACTTATGATAAAAGCTTTGGATTTTCTTCTGTCAGGAGGATCTGGGCTACCTAATGACCAAAAGAAACGGAAGAGAAATTGCTGTCATTCTGTGCAGTTTTCCTTTTGTTCTTAAAATTTGCAAAATGATTTTTCACATTTCTACCAATGAAAACAATCTCAAACTGGTTGAGACACAACTGTGTAAAGAACAGAAGCCTCTTACAATAGGAAAGGGGGGAAAACATAATAGATGACTGGGCTGTCGTCTTTCATTTTTTGACCTTTAATTGAAAGATTGAAGATAAGTAGTTCCTGGGAGAAAGCAAAAGGCTGATTCACTTACCCTGTAGCTTTGAGTGAAAAAGCTTCCTGGAAGCCTTACTATATATTATGAATCATCCTCTTGTCATTCCAAGAAGTTCATAGCCTAGTAAAATGTTAGAAATGGATTGATAGTGGAGTGATGGGCAGTAGGGCCTAAGTGAGAGGTTAAAGGTCTCAAGATAATACATTCAGGCATCCCGCAGGACCTTTTTGTAAAGCTGATGTTTCTGACCTCAGGAAGCCTTGTCTCACTGCATTAGGATTCACTGCTCTCTTAGAATAATGCCATTTTGAAAAGATCACTTGTTTTAGATGAAGTTTTAAAAATGAAGACTCTTTCAGTTTTCTTTCAAGGAAATCAGATGGAGTCGTCATCGCTTTATGCTTATGGGATTGTAGAGCATGTGAGCTTGACTGATTATCAGTGTGCCATTTCAAACTCTGTAACGTAAATGAGAGTAGCTCAAATGAGGTGTGATCACAGGAAGCACAAAGGAATCAATTATTATATCCTTGAGGGGGGTACAGTGTACTATGGGTGGAAGAGAACAAGGTTTTGCATTTTTTGAGGAGACAGAGCAGGGATAACAAGAATAGCAATTCCTCTGCTTGGGATGGGGACCAAGTGTTTCACAGTACGGCAAGAATTCAGTTGACCTTGAAAGTAGGTGAGCACCTTATTCTTCTTCAGAACCATATCCTCTCAAGATGCTCATTAAGACATCTAATCCTCCCTGTTGACACAAGAGTTTGCTATATATTCTTTCTAAAATGTAACGGCTTCTCTTTTTTAAGATACATTTTTAATCAAGATGATAACTCGGTGACCATTTCTTAAGCTGACTACCAAAAACTCGAGTGCCAGAGAACCAATGTTGCTATACACAATACTTTTATGGACTCATGTAAGTACAAATTGAGGAATGCTACATTTTATGTAGCTGTTCACTTTTAGCCAAAGGAGACAACAGGGGATGAACGTACCTTTTGCTCTGCTGTGATCTCTTCCATCATGCATGTCTGACCAACGTACAACACTTCCAAATCTCCACATGGACAGTCCCACTAGCCCTAGTACTCTCCAGTGTGAGACGAGGAAGAGCTAGTGCATTGTTGCCAGTTTATTCAAAGGGCAAAAATAACTAGACATTTTAATGCCTTTCTTAAAGGCTTGATATTTAGGACTGGCATAATGGTACAACTTCATCGACATGTTCCCAATTTACATGAGAGCTGAAGCAGACTGAGAGATGTTTCTTACATTGACGGAGCAGTAGCATTTAAAATTATTGCAGCCTGGATTTGAAATGAGCCCTTCACTGGGCTGAATACAGTACTGAAGAGTAAAGGCTTCTATGCCTTTTTCGGCTGATACTGTTTAGCCAGAGACAGCTTTCTGCAAGACTGGATTACCAGGGCAAGAGTGCATTGATTTACATTCTGAAGGTTATCTTTCCAGTGGAAAAAGGCACAACAGTGTGCGTGGGCTTTTTTTAAACTGAAGATTGTGAGGAAAAATACATGCTAAAATACAACTAGAGTTGAGGAGGAATAGTACTGTGTGGATTTCTAAACAGTGAATTTTAATACTGGAGGAATGAGGTTTTTATATTCTGGTTGACTTTTCATTGTTCCTACTTGTGTGCTGGTGTGCATCACAATAATGTATTTTTACCCTTACTTTTTGCTTTAGCCGTTGACTCATTGACTTGTTTGTTGATAAAAGACAGTCAGCTGAATGAATCCCAGGAGGGGATGACCAGATTTTTGATCACTAATGGTACTGTACCTCAGACCCCTCTGTATGGAATGTCATTTGATTTGATTTATATAGTGAAGAGTTAATATAATATTATCCAAAGTGCTTTTTAGGATTGATTTATATACTCCTACTTTAACATTAATTGGAAAGTATCTATTGTTATCTTTCTAAAGGTCAGCGTCTCCTCTCCTTACTCACATGAGTAATGTAATTGATTGCAGCGCATCTGCTCATGAGAATAAGGAGATCCTGATCTGATGCCATGCTGAATGGGAATTGCTCCAGTAAGTCTGTATGTAGATGTTGAACAATACAACTTCAGAGCAATACACCTCATCTCTTCCATATCTTAGTGTTGCTTCCTCTCTAATTTTGTTTGGCTAGAACACTGTTAAGAATAAATTTCAGCCCTTTTACCAATCATTTCCAAGTCTACTTGTAAGGTGATAATCCTGGACAGCCTCAAATCTTTCACCAAGTGTCCTGTTGCTTTGTCACCATCTGCTTAGAGCAGGGCTGGACAAGTAGTTGTTTGGGGGTTTTTCCAGCTCTGGGTACTTCCTTTACTCTGGCAGCTGTGCTGTCACAGTCAGGGAACTCTGAAACTGCATTTCTCCATCGCTCAGCATTACATATGTTGTGTTGTCAAGCCTTGGAATTTCAGCTCAATACAGAATGAAAATTAAGTTTGAAATTTTAAATATAGATATATAAAGAAGTATGCAAAAATACTGTTTATTGGAACTAGGTCTTTAACTGTATCTATGCTTTTGAGAATCAGTCCTGTAATGCTGTCTTTCTGTCATTTTTCTGAAGTGAATGGTGCCCCTATGCTTGGTTTCGTTCAGTTATTTTTGACAGTGTTTATTTCTGACACATTAACCAATTGCTTGTAGACACAATTATCTCAAAAGGACTGGAATTAACATTTTAATAAGATATAATCTGCTTCCATTCATAACTTTGGAGTTTTAAATTATAACACGTATAATACTTTAGTGCTGAATCATTTGAGGGATTCTACAAAATATAGAGAGAATTGAAATGAGGATTTAAACTTGGATTATTGAAAGGAGGATTAAATTCAATCTGTGAACAGCTTGAAATATTTTATGTTAATATAAACACAAAAATTCTGTCAGATTTGGAGCCTAGAGCCTGCTGTTCATTGGGAAGCAAGAAATAGATGTATTTTCCTCTAGATATGAAATATGTTAGAAATGTAAATGGAAGGAAGAAGACTTTATTCACACATGTGGAACTATAGGAAAAGTAAAGGTTAGGGGTTTAGGAAATCTTTTGCCAATTAATAGAATTCCTTCAATTATACAAAAATAAGGCTAAAAGGTGCTTCAATACATCTTCTACTCCATCTTCCTCCTCCAAAGCAGGATCTGCAGGATACTTCTGCCAGTCCTGACAGCTGTTTATCTAACTTCAGGCTCCGGACTTCCAATAGCAAGGCCTTTCCAGTCTCCCCAGACAAGGTATTCCCAAGCTTTACTATCTTTCATACTAGGAAAAAATCTTCCTTCCTATAACTACCCACAATTATATGCCCTGTTCATCTGGACCTAGACTTTTTGTTCCTCCTGGCAACTGTCTTTTGTGTGCTTCAAGACTGCAGTATTCCTCAAACGCTCTCTCCTCCCATCATTTCTGTCCTTGGGCTAGCCTACACAAATTCCTGGTCATAGGTTATGTTCCCTAGTGGGGATTCTGGTATAATCCAGGTAGCAGTTGCTTTTTATTTTTTGGCTGCATGCTACAGTTCACTCCCATTCGTTTTGCAATCTATTATCTGGCTTTTTTTGCTCTCCCCAGTCCTGCATTTCTGCCTCTGACTGTTCCTTCATAAGCAGGAACAAGTCCTTATCTTTGGTCTTTATTAGTTTTATCGTCTTTTTTTTCCACATCACTGCTTCAGTTAGTCAAAACCATTTTGGTTTCTGTTCCTGTTCTCTGGCATCCATGCAGGCCCTCCCTCTTCGCTGTCATCTGCAAGCTTAGAAAGCATCTCCTCGGGATGAAACCTTGAACTGGAACCAGAACCAGACCCAGGAAAGCACTCGGCTCCTTCCTTAGGTGGTTGCCTCCTTACCCTGTCATTGAAGGAAATTAGATTTTTTTTTTTTTTTGGACACAATTTGTTCTTGCAAAATCCATGTCAGCTGTTACCTACCTTCTTGTCAACTTCCAGATGCTTACAAATAATTTTATTCTTCTCTCTTTTTTCCAAGTGTTGAAGTTAAGCTATCTATCTCATAAAATCTTCCAGCTACCCATTCCCTTCATTTTTTAGTATTAGGACTGGATTTATCCTTCTAGTAGACCCTTCTCTCTCCAAGTTCCCGTAGATAATCCCTTCTGAGATTTCTTCAACTTGTTCTCTGGATATTTTATGATGAAAATCATCAGGCCTAG